>NC_090930.1:91252032-91963548 GCF_040938575.1 Ambystoma mexicanum | reverse complement strand
GAATCTACGCAAATGCTGGAAAAAACTAATAATCATCCCAGACCTAGCCGACGCACTCCTCCAGTCTCCACCCCCTACCTGCCAACTCAACAAACAACTAACCCCGACCCCTTTGACTCATGGCTCAACGCATCTCTGATGCGGCTCTAACCCCCTTGCAAACCATCAGCCCGCCGTGGCCTCTTCCCCAGATGGTCCACTCCCGAGTTGAAGATCACTAAACAACTATATAAATACCTAGAACGCAAATGGCAGAAAGATAAAACCCAGGAGAATAGGGCCACCTTGCCCCGACACCTTTATCAGTACAAGGCTGAAATCAGGAAAGCAAAAAAAGTCCACTACAACTCCCGAATCCTAAACTGCAAAAGTCCCGACTCCCTCAAAATCACTGTGCGACTCACTCTCTCTCCACTTTTTCACCACGGCTCTCAAAAGAACAAATACTCTAGCCACCAAACTGGCCCTCTTACATCCTCCAAGCATTTCCCCCCTCATACCGGCCACTCCACCAGCGACCACTACGCAACCAACATTTGAATCCTTTAGCCCAATATCACCACAGCAATTTCTCAAACTTCTATCTGCCCGTAAACCATCTGGCTCACCACTGGATCCTTGCCCAACCACAACCCTCAAAGAAATGTTTGCTTCCACCTGCGCAGGTGAACACGCAAGATCCATCATAAATGCCTCCCTTTCCTCTGGTATCTTTCCCGACGCATTCAAAACGGTTCATGTCAAACCTCTAATTAAAAGACTTTGCTCGACCCTCTCGAGCCCAAAAACTACCGCCCCATCTCAAACACCAGATTCCTTGCCAAACTCATAGACCGAACCGCCTACTCCCAACTAAATGCCTTTGTCGAAGCTAACAATCTTCTAGACCCCATTCAATCAGGTTTCAGAGCCCGACACGGAACTGAAACCACAATAACCTCAATTTGGGATGACCTTAAAAGGACCGCGGCACTAATCCTCCTTGACCTATCCATCGCCTTTGACACAATCAATCACTCAATCCTCCTAGACCGCCTCCACTCCCTAGGAATTGGTGGAACCGCTCTTAAATGGATAGCTTAATTCCTCAAAGATCGGTACCAAATAACGATACTCTCCACCTATACCTCCCAAGCCCGACCTTTCGACACGGGAGTCAAACAAGGAGCATGCCTATCCGCCCTCCTGTTCAATCTCTACTTGATCACCCTCCCACCAATAATTTGTTTGCACAACATCTTGTGCTACAACTACGCCGATGATACTCAACTAATTCTAAAACTCCTGAACTCAAAACCCAACTGCCGACCTGACCTGGCCTCCTGCCTCCTTGACATAGAACTCTGGATGACCAAAAGCCACCTCCTCTTAAACCCCTCCAAAACGGAAATCATGGTATGTGGCAACCCCGAACTTCTTCCACACCCACTACCCTGGCCATGCGCCATGGGCAACTCACCGACCCCCTCCAACTCAGTGAAAAATCTTGGATGCACCCTTGGCTCTGACCTGACTCTCCCGCGCCAAGTCAACAACGTCTCAAAGTCCTGCCACTACCATCTTAAAACCCTTAGATGCATCTTTCCATATCTCTCCTTTCCCAACAGACTCTCCGCGGTCCAATCAATCGTTATATCAAGATGGGACTATGCAAATCTCCTATACCTCGGAGTCCACGCATACCAACTGAATAAACTCCAAAAGGCACAAAACGCAGCAGCCAAATTGCTTCTTGCGCTCGGCCCAAGAGACCACATCTCCCCAGCCCTTAAGACGCTGCTCTGGCTTCCAGTAGCCCAAAGGGTGACTTTCAAAACCTTGTGCATCTCCCATCGAGCACTACATAAAACAGGACCTCAATATCTTCAAGATAAGCTAAAACCCTACCACCCCCCACGCACCCTAAGATCAAGCTCAGTCAGCCTCCTAGTCACACCGAAGACAAACTCAATCAGGTTAGGCTGATCATCATTCTCAGCCTTGGCCCCCATGCTATGGAACTCACTCCCACCCCAAATCCGCCTGAGTATTTAATGTCTTTCCGCAAGCTGCTGAAAACCTGGCTCTTCCCCTAAAATCCAACACGTACCAATCTAACCCAAACAGACCAACAGCAGCTCAAGGACACCAATCCATCAAACCACCTGATGCAAGAAACCGACAGCTAACAACCCCTAATATAAACTAGAAGGGTAATTCATAGAATTTAGCGCACAAGTGGGGCTCGCGGCTGGCGCACAGTGTGCGTGTGCGCTTGTCTACGCCAGCCGCGTGCACTAAAATCCATTACCGCGGACAGCGTATTCATGGATTTTAGCTACCATAAACGAGGCGTAGCTCACAGTGGCGCAGCGACCCTCCAGCAGTGCCAGTTATGCCCCCAAGAATGCCCCTAGCGCAGGGAAAAGCCATCAAAATCCCCAATCCAGCGCAAAGGGCTGCACTAACCCTGTACCAGTTTACATGGCTGCCACACAGCATTACTGGGGTGTGCAGGAAGTTTCACATGCGATTGGCCCTGTGCGAGAGGGGTACGTGTATTACTGGGGTTCACAGGAAGTTTTACACGTGAAAGGGCCCTGTGTGAGTGGGGTATGTGTATTACTGGGGTTTGTGGGATGTTTTACACGCGATTGGCCCTGTGCGAGTGGGGTACGTGTATTACTTGGGTTCGCAGGAAGTTTTACACGCGATTGGCCCTGTGCGAGTGGGGTACGTGTATTACTGGTGTTCGCAGGAAGTTTCACATGCGATTGGCCCTGTGCGAGTGGGGTACGTGTATTACTGGGGTTCGTGGGAAGTTTCACACGCGATTGGCCCTGTGCGAATGGGGTACGTGTATTACTGGGGTTCGCGGGAAGTTTCACACGCGATTGGCCCTGTGCGAGTGGGGTACGTGTATTACTGGGGTTCGCGGGAAGTTTTACATGCGAAAGGGCCCTGTGCGAGTGGGGTACGTGTATTACTGGGGTTCGTGGGAAGTTTCACACGCGATTGGCCCTGTGCGAGTGGGGTACGTGTATTACTGGGGTTCGCGGGAAGTTTTACACACGATTGGGCCTGTGCGAGTGGGGTACGTGTATTACTGGGGTTCACACGAAGTTTGACACGCGAAAGGGCCCTGTGCGAGTGGGGTACGTGTATTACTGGGGTGTGCGGGAAATTTCACACGCGATTGGCCCTGTGCGAGTGGGGTACGTGTATTACTGGGGTTCGCGTGACGTTTTACACGCGATTGGCCCTGTGCGAGTGGGGTACGTGTATTACTGGGGTTCGCTGGAAATTTCAGACGCGATTGGCCGTGTGCGAGTGGGGTACGTGTATTACTGGGATTCGTGGGAAGTTTTACATGCGAAAGGGCCCTTTGCGAGTGCGGTATGTGTATTACTGGGGTTTGCGGGAAGTTTTACACGCGATTCCGCTGTCAGAGCGGGTATGTATATCTAGTGGGGTGCACGGGGAGTCCCACACGTGAATTGGCAGTGTGGGTCCTCCCAGGTGTGCACTCTACCCCATCCACGGCCCCTGCAGGCAACCCACAACACAGGGGACTACCCTGCACCCCTGGCCATGCCCCCCAGCCAGCACACATGTCACCTTCCACTAGTGATCACCAACCCATGTCCCCCTGCACCTCCACCCCCCATCAGTCAGGGGCACCTGCCAGCAGGCCCCCACTCATGTCCCACTCATGTCCCTCTGCACCCCCACCCCCCAGCAGTGATGGGCACCTGCCAGCAGGCCCCCACTCATGCCCCTCTGCACCCCCACCCCCCAGCAGTCAGGGGCACCTGCCAGCAGGCCCCACTCATGTCCCCCTGCACCCGACCCCCCATCAGTCAGGGGCACCTGCCAGCAGGCCCCCACTCATGTCCCACTCATGTCCCCCTGTACACCCACCCCACAGAAGTCAGGGGCACCTGCCAGCAGGCCCCCACTCATGTCCCCCTGCACCCGCACCCCCCAGCAGTCAGGGGCACCTGCCAGCAGGCCCCCACTCATGTCCCCCTGCACCCCCACCCCCATCAGTCAGGGGCACCTGCCAGCAGGCCCCCACGTATGTCCCACTCATGTCGCCCTGCACCCCCACCCCCAGCAGTCAGGGGCACCTGCCAGCAGGCCCCCACTCATGTCCCCCTGCACCCCCATCCCGCAGCAGTCAGGGGCACCTGCCAGCAGGCCCCCACTCATGTCCCCCTGCACCCCCACGAGTCAGGCGCACCTGCCAGCAGGCCCCCACTCATGTCCCACTCATGTCCTTCTGCACCCCCACCCCCCAGCAGTGATTGGCACCTGCCAGCAGGCCCCCACTCATGCCTCTCTGCACCCCCACCCCCCAGCAGTCAAGGGCACCTGCCAGCAGGCCCCACTCATGTCCCCCTGCACCCCACCCCCCATCAGTCAGGGGCACCTGCCAGCAGGCCCCCACTCATGTCCCACTCATGTCCCCCTGTACACCCACCCCACAGAAGTCAGGGGCACCTGCCAGCAGGCCCCCACTCATGTCCCCCTGCACCCGCACCCCCCAGCAGTCAGAGGCACCTGCCAGCAGGCCCCCACTCATGTCCCCCTGCACCCCCACCCCCATCAGTCAGGGGCACCTGCCAGCAGGCCCCCACGTATGTCCCACTCATGTCGCCCAGCACCCCCACCCCCAGCAGTCAGGGGCACCTGCCAGCAGGCCCCCACTCATGTCCCCCTGCACCCCCATCCCACAGCAGTCAGGGGCACCTGCCAGCAGGCCCCCACTCATGTCCCCCTGCACCCCACCCCCCATCAGTCAGGGGCACCTGCCAGCAGGCCCCCACTCATGTCCCACTCATGTCCCTCTGCACCCCCACACCCCAGCAGTGATGGGCACCTGCAAGCAGGCCCCCACTCATGCCCCTCTGCACCCCCACCCCCCAGCAGTCAGGGGCACCTGCCAGCAGGCCCCACTCATGTCCCCCTGCACCCGACCCCCCATCAGTCAGGGGCACCTGCCAGCAGGCCCCCACTCATGTCCCACTCATGTCCCCCTGTACACCCACCCCACAGAAGTCAGGGGCACCTGCCAGCAGGCCCCCACTCATGTCCCCCTGCACCCCGCCCCAATCAGTCAGGGGCACCTGCCAGCAGGCCCCCACGTATGTCCCACTCATGTCGCCCTGCACCCCCACCCCCAGCAGTCAGGGGCACCTGCCAGCAGGCCCCCACTCATGTCCCCCTGCACCCCCATCCCGCAGCAGTCAGGGGCACCTGCCAGCAGGCCCCCACTCATGTCCCCCTGCACCCCCACGAGTCAGGCGCACCTGCCAGCAGGCCCCCACTCATGTCCCACTCATGTCCCTCTGCACCCCCACCCCCCAGCAGTGATTGGCACCTGCCAGCAGGCCCCCACTCATGCCTCTCTGCACCCCCACCCCCCAGCAGTCAAGGGCACCTGCCAGCAGGCCCCACTCATGTCCCCCTGCACCCCACCCCCCATCAGTCAGGGGCACCTGCCAGCAGGCCCCCACTCATGTCCCACTCATGTCCCCCTGTACACCCACCCGACAGAAGTCAGGGGCACCTGCCAGCAGGCCCCCACTCATGTCCCCCTGCACCCGCACCCCCCAGCAGTCAGAGGCACCTGCCAGCAGGCCCCCACTCATGTCCCCCTGCACCCCCACCCCCATCAGTCAGGGGCACCTGCCAGCAGGCCCCCACGTATGTCCCACTCATGTCGCCCTGCACCCCCACCCCCAGCAGTCAGGGGCACCTGCCAGCAGGCCCCCACTCATGTCCCCCTGCACCCCCATCCCGCAGCAGTCAGGGGCACCTGCCAGCAGGCCCCCACTCATGTCCCACTCATGTCCCTCTGCACCCCCACCCCCCAGAAGTGATGGGCACCTGCCAGCAGGCCCCCACTCATGCCTCTCTGCACCCCCACCCTCCAGCAGTCAGGGGCACCTGCCAGCAGGCCCCACTCATGTCCCCCTGCACCCCACCCCCCATCAGTCAGGGGCACCTGCCAGCAGGCCCCCACTCATGTCCCACTCATGTCCCCCTGTACACCCACCCCACAGAAGTCAGGGGCACCTGCCAGCAGGCGCCCACTCATGTCCCCCTGCACCCCCACCCCCATCAGTCAGGGGCACCTGCCAGCAGGCCCCCACGTATGTCCCACTCATGTCGCCCTGCACCCCCACCCCCCAGCAGTCAGGGGCACCTGCCAGCAGGCCCCCACTCATGTCCCCCTGCACCCCCATCCCGCAGCAGTCAGGGGCACCTGCCAGCAGGCCCCCACTCATGTCCCCCTGCACCCCCACGAGTCAGGGGCACCTGCCAGCAGGCCCCCACTCATGTCCCACTCATGTCCATCTGCACCCCAACCCCCCAGCAGTCAGGGGCACCTGCCAGCAGGCCCCCACTCATGTCCCCCTGCACCCCGACCCCCCAGCAGTCAGGGGCACCTGCAGGCAGGCCCCCACTCATGTCCCACTCATGTCCCCCCACCCACTCACCCACCCAGCATTGACATGCCCATCTCATGACACAAACCAAAAGCCAACTATGTACATCAACACATGTCCGTCACACACACACACAGGTTGCCATTGATTGAGTAAACCCACATGTCAACATGCATGAACCCAATGACTGAATCCCACACATTGAAGTAAAAGATCAAAATGTATTAACATGAA
This sequence comes from Ambystoma mexicanum, assembly GCF_040938575.1. Taxonomy (NCBI): domain Eukaryota; kingdom Metazoa; phylum Chordata; class Amphibia; order Caudata; family Ambystomatidae; genus Ambystoma; species Ambystoma mexicanum. The sequence goes on along the minus strand of NC_090930.1, from coordinate 91,956,880 downwards.
AAACAATTGAAAGTACTTAAAGCATAAAATAATGGCAAACATGAAATGAAATGCATGTCCAAATAAAAAAATAAAAAATCCTCAAAAAAATCCAAGTCCAAAAGAAAAATGGCCAAACCTCTCTGTCCACCAAACGAAATCCAAATGAAACGCAAAAGGTAAATCCATTGATCCATGGTGAAATGAAATTAAAATGTCCAAATAAATCTGACGTCCAACCATGTACAATACAATTCTCAAGGGTCCATGAGCCCAACGAAACAAATGAAACCTAAATCTAATAACCTACCTAACAAAAAAACTATTTACAAAAGTGTGGGGCATAATCCAAAAGTCCCAAAATAAAAAATAAATAAAAGGAAACCTAACACTATAAACTATTTACAATGGCGACGGGCAAGTCCTGCGGCTCACTCATTGATGTTTTCGGCCAGGGCATCATCTAACTCCATGTCTATTTGCTGGAGGCGGGACTCTGTCCTGGCACCGAGGTCTCGCAGGGAGGCACTCATGGCCTGTTCCAACTCCCTGCAAGTCGCCTCGAGGCACTCTGCCCACCTCAACGACTGACGCATGGAGAACTCCGCCCTGACCATGGTGAGCCACGCCTCCTCGCCCGCCACCGCTCCGCACTTATACGCTGGCCCAAACACAGCCACACGGAAGACACATCCATTCCAGGGTCCTCCTGCCCTCTGGCTGATGCCTGCCCCCCTGATGTCGATGGCCCCGAGCCATCATTTCTCCCACCTAGAGCCTGCTCCTGCTGCTGCTGTCCATGTGCCCTGTCCGATGATGCCTGCACATCCTCCATCAGCTGTGGTGTCCACCCCTGCTGGACCGCCGACTCCCGACTGTGGCAGGGATGGGATCTCCACCAAGCTGGCTGTGTTGGTCAGGCCAGGTCCACAGGGGGCCCTGGTGGAATCTGGGCCGGAAGACGGCAGGGAGAACGACTGGTGCATAGTCTCCACAGAGGAGGAGAGGTCCGCCAGAGTGCGCGTCACATGTAGGAACCCACCAACCAGGGCCCCTCCCAACAGTGCCACACCGCGACACTGCTCTTCGTGATGGTGTGCGTTCTCTGCCCAGGAAGAACGCACGTCATCACGAATGTCACAGGTGCGCAACACGACAACAATCAGGACGGAGCCCATAAGTTCATGGGACCCCTCGTCCGCAGGTAGTGGTGAGGCAGATGACATGGCACTCTCCCCTACCTGCGGACAGGCATGGGACGGGGCATCCCTGCTTGTGCATGGTGGTGCAGTCACAGGGTCAAGGACAGGGACATGCACAGACCCCTCCGCGGTCACCTGTGCTGCCTCCTGACCCTGGACTGCACCACTTGCACCAGTGGTACTACCCCCACCAGGCCCCATGTGTGGCTCAGTAGCGGACTCCTCCTCCTCTGTAGAGACCACCAACATGGATGTCTCCGTACCGTCTTCCACCATTGCAAGCCCCTGTGGGGGCTCACCCGGCCCTTCCGCCACAGCCGTAGTGGCAGACGCGGCACCAGCCACCTCGCTCCTGGATGATGGCAAGTCCTGGGAGGGTGGCTGGGCCTTGCGTCGCCGCCCAGTGAAGGCATCCCCGCCGCTTGGATCCACAGCGCCCTCTCCGCCCTCTTCTTCACTTGACGCTGCGTAGAGGGAGGACATAGAACACAAGCATCAGGGTACAGTACAATATTCCCCTACACAGGAAGCAATAACACATGAGTGGCAGTGTCTAACGTCACTTCTATCCTGTCCCTCCACAACACATGGGTGAATGCACGTGGCAGCAGGCAGTCAGGCAGCAGCAGATTGCAGGTGGGAGTTTGCTCGGGGTTCTGGGGGGCAGTAATTCGGCCTTCTGGGCAGGAGCGTGATCTTCCGTGTGTTTTCGCGTGGCCAGCTTGATACAGAGTGATTTGGCACGTGAAAAAATTGCACGTCAGCGTGTAATTGGAGGAAAGGCCCTCAGCGCATAAGCGTGTCAGCACACGTACGTGTTTTCATTGGACCAACGGCCCTTAGTGCGTAAGCGCTTCTCTGATGTTTCGCGCGTGGGCGTTTCCCTCGTGACGTGGGCATAGTGGTTCAGCGCACGTGAAAAACTGCACGTCTGCGTGTGAATGCGTGGAACCCGAGGAAAGGGCCTACGCGTAAGTGACGTGACGCGCGCGGGAGTTTCACTCAGCATGGGTTAAAGGTGAGCGGGGCCAGCAGTTCGCTGTACTTGCCTTTCGTGGAGACTGACGTTTGTAGCTGCTTCGTGTTGTTTCGTGTGCCTTCACATCTTCACAGCTATCGAGGACGTATCTCTTCTTTTGGCGGGGGTATTGGCTACACGTGTTTTTCATTATCACGCTAGTCAGACGGTGAGTCGCGCACGCTATTTTTCCCACTGCGGGTGCCCCTGTGTATCGCACCCATTTTTGAGGTCATAGTAGCCTGCGTGTCCCACGTGTACGCATTTTTTGTGTTACTGGGTGCCACCGCGTACTGCGAGAGGTTGATTCCACGCACGTAGGCTGCAGGGTTGCGTGCATGATTTTACTGCAGTTTTGGGGTGCCTGCGCCGTAGAGTGACCCGTCACTACATCACTGGGGTCACATACAGCCTTGCAGGTGCAGGGGGGACATTAACATCTTGCATCCCACCCCCTTCACCCCAATTGCCCAGGTAAATTGTGGTGTACACCTCCCATTGGCACTACTCCATCTGTGCTGGCACTACTCCATCTGTGCCATGGTTGGGAGGCCACCAAAGGTGAGGGGCGCCTCAGATGGGCGTACTCCTCGTTGCGGGCATGGTCAGGGACGTGGTCGGGGTGATCAGGAAGTAGGGGGACTTCAGGGTGTCCAGGGTGGCCGCAGAGTGGGACGAGGCAGGAGTGCGCCACTTGAGCACAATGTTGTGCCATGTGTCGGTGCAGTCATGCCACCACCCCCTATGTTTCTGGGAGATGCAGCTTCTGCATCTGGCACTGGCGCCCATGTGACCCGGCAGTCTGTTTCATCGACTGCCACGGGCCCAAGGGTAGTGGTAGCTGCAGGTGCAACTGTAGACACCACCACCCAGGCTCAGGTTCTGCAAGCGCAGGCTGCGTTGGCAATTGAAGAGCCCTTGGAAGATTCCCAACAGGCCCGGAGGGAAACCTTAGAGGCACGTCGGGATGCCCTGACCAAGACACGTGTCCCTGCGGCAGTAATGTCATCTGCTGCCCCGAACAGCCGGGTGTTGGAAAGTGCAGGGGCAGATGCAGCCAACAACACCCCGGTTGTGAGTCTGCCAACCAGGACAGTCGCGGTCAATGACCCTGCCACAGCGGATGTTGCTGCGCAGGGTCCATTAGAAGGCACCCAGCTGCCACTGACACAAGTCAGCCCTTTGGTCGTCCCGCCACCTGCCACTCCCTTGGCTCAATCCACCGGTCCAACTGGCCATACTGATCAGGGCGGCATCAGCCAGCCAGTATCTGCGCCACAATCCAAGAGGAGGAAGGTTGCACCTGCAGCACAGGCTGGGACCCCACACACAGCCACGACCTCCTGCACGTCGAGGAAGAAGCCTTTCTGCAACCAGGAACTGGACTACCTCGTGGACTACGTGCGGGACCACAGCCGTGACATGCTAGTGGGTGCTAATTGTCAGACTACGGCTGCCCACAGTGATACCCACTGGAAGCAAGTTGCGGAACATGTAAGTGCATTCGGTCATGCGGTGCGCACGGCGCAAGAGTGCAGAAAGCATTGGAATGGCCTCAAACGCAGCACTAAGGCTAAGCGTGCCTCAAATTACAACTTGACTCTGGTGACTGGCGGTGGGCCTGCACCGGAGGAGGAAGACCTCACTCCGCATGAGTCACTCGTTGTGGAGTTCATAACATCAGAATCGGTCGAAGGAGTGGGAGAGATGCCGGACTTTGATGCACAGTCCAGTGAGTGTTGATGCGTATTTGTTGAGGACGTGTGTGTTTAACTTGTGTGATGTGATGTGCATGACTGCCACTACATGTCACGTGTACATCGTTATGATGTGTGAGTAATGCAATGCTTCCCTGATGCATGTCTACTCTGCTGGATGGTGGACATGTGGAGCAGACGGGGACTGTCCACATCACCACTTTTGCACCCTACTCACATGCTGGTTACCAGTTTGCCCCTCTGGTCCATGTTCCAGCTCACTGGCACTTCTGCATGTAGCATGGGGTGAGCTTCCTCTCAGCCCAGGAACTATGCATAGCATGACTGACGTGCATGTGTACTCTGCCTGCAAGGGGGTACCCAATGTAGGCATGCTCCCTTGCCCCTCAACCCCCTGCTCTGCACCCCAATTCCACCTTAGCACTGGTCTGCTACAATATTGCTGTTGGGTACTTCCCTGTTCATGCCTCCTGTGTACATGCTAACATCCAGTGACCAATCTGCCAGACATATCCTTTGTGGTACATTCTCAGTACTTGAGGCAGGGTGTCTCACTTGGACTGTGCAGAGGTCAGATGCTCCGCTGGGACATGAGTGTCCATTCATGCTCCATGTGCATTCCACGCATGCCCATATGTGTCCATGACTGGATGATGACTGTAATACAAGTCCAGGATGACCTAAATTGCATGGCATTTCATCTGCATTCCCATGTCAATTGTGGCTCAGTACTGCGTTGCACACATGTTTAGGGTCTGACAATCTGTGAAGGTCACAGGCCTTAGCCTGTTTAATGGCCAATGACTCTGTCCAACTGGTGTAGTGTCTTCTTCACACGTGGGTGGACTCCAGAGGTTTCATCATGTGTCCTGCTTACTGTCCCATCATCATGTGCAGTGTTGTCACTTGACTCACATGAAGCTGTTGATGCTAGTCAACACTGTCTGTCAATACACAGGTCTATGCTCAGCCTTTTGATACCATGCTAGGCATCCCTGCTTTTGCACTTGGGTGGAGGGGTGCTTTGCTTGTAGATATACTACCCATTGAATGCACATTGCACGTGATGCCTGAAGTTGACCTTGCACTGCCTTCACATTTTCTGACACACACCATGAAGTACTTGTGCATGTAGGTAGTGAGTAACATACACATTGGCTGCACTGCATAGACCCACTTCAATGCAAACTGCCACCTTTCAACTGGTCTGATCATAGAAGCAATTCCAAGTTAACCCAGCATGCATGCCAGGTTCTAGTTTGTGTGTCACATGTCTGCCTGATGTGTTTGTTGTCGGTGTGTGTTTGTGTTGTGTGCTTCTAACATGTGTAGTGAACTTTTTTCTCTTTATTTTCAGATGATGACGCAATGGAGCCAGAGGATGGTGTTGTCATGCCAGGCACAGGGTTGTTATCACTACATCAACCCAGCACAAGTGGGGGTAGTGGGGTGGTAGGCCACGAAAACCCCCAAGTGCTACAGTCCATCTTGTCTCTGGCTGCCTATGAGTCCAGCCCTGAAGAGCTCTCTGACGATCATGTCGAGTTGGATGAGCATCAGGTCCATATGTCAGGGGAGAATTATTCTGATGTGGACACTCCTCTGTCCCCGACACCTGCACTGAAGGGTCAGACAGTCTTGGAACCTCCGCCCATGGTGGATCGGGACGCAGGGTCACCCTCCGCACCAGTCACTGGTGTGCCTGGGACATCACGTCGACGGGGGCATGTAGTCGTGCAGCCACGGGCGGTGCCAACACAATGGGGACACCCAGTCCTTGGGTCCTGCAGGGGTCAAGCCCAGCAATGTGGTTGCTGCGCGCAACCACAGTATACTGAGTGGGTGTACAGCAGGGGGCAGCAATGGAGAACATTGCTGAGAGCATGGAGCATATGGCCCAATCTGGGCTCCCGCCTGCTAGGCAGGTGCTTCTCCAGCAGCAGGCGGCACGGTCCACGGCCTGCTCACTCAGGCTGGGCATGGCAGCCTCAGACAGGACACGCCAGGCTGAAATGTCATCTCTGCATCAAGCAATTGCAGCTCACGCAGAGGCACACATGAAGGCCCTGAGGGAGGAGCATGCTTCCCTCAGATCCACTCTGGGTGTCCTTCTGACGTCCCAGAGGGAGCGGGCAGAGGAGAGGTTTGCACAGCTTGAGCGTACCATCTCGGCTGGGCTACATGCTTGCCGGGAGGTGCAGGGGTTGTCAAGCCAGGCCTTGCAGGAGGAACTCTGTGTTACACGTTCTACCTTGCAAGAGGAAGCACGTGTATCACGGGAGGTTCTGCATGCAGACCTACATGTCATCACCACACAGAACCAGGCTCACCCATCCAGCAGACCTGCTGCCGACGAGGGGCAAGCTGTGGCTAGGCGTGGTCATGCTCCTGTGCCACGTCCTCCTTTCCAGGAAGAGCCAGACTCGGACGACAATCTATCTCCCACATAGGTCTGGCTGTGCAGGCGTTGATCCCATGGAGGATTTTTTTTCCCTCAGCATCATCACATGTGGGTGTTGAGCAGCACCCTGTACCTTCCCCCTCCTGAGCGCCTCCCCCCTCCCCGGGTCGTATGTGGCCATTTTTGATTTTTCTTTTAGTTTAGTTAGTTAAGTTTCTGTTTGATAGTTAATTTAAATAGGTAAAGTAGGTTTTTCATAGTTAGTGTAATTAGTTAATATAGTTTAAAATTGCTAGTCTATTGTGCTTTCATGTGACGGTGTGGTGCTTTGTGGCTTTTGAAAGCATCCACTGGCCTTTCCAGCTGGGCCCATCAAGCTTTTCTTGTGTATGTGTTTGCTGCTTGGGGTCCTTGACTCGCATATGCCACTCCTGCTTCCCTTATCTATGGGCTCGCAAGGATGGTTCGGTGTAACAGCCTATTATACAAGGGCAATGGACTGTCATATCTGTGGCATGTCTGCTGCTGTGGAACTTGTGTTAACACCCCTAGTGGGGATGATTGGGCTGTAATTGTCCACTGTTCTTCTTTTGCTAGATTGGGTGTTTAATGATTCATGTGTACATTCATTGCTATGCAATGTGTAGTATGTTTCTTATCTTTAATGAACATGTGCTTGTTGCAAATCATGCCATAGATAGTGTGTTCCACATTGTTGCTGTGAAAGACGGACTGATGGTGTGATTTCTGATGTACGTCTCTGACATGGTTCAGTCATGTAATGCCTGAAGAGACACACACAGATGAATATTAAGCATTAATCATGTGTTTCATGCACTTTCTGCAGGGGATGAGCCTCAAGACCACCTTTGCCAGCAGACATGGGCCATTGGACGTCTGGAATCAGGACATGTTTGGTGCTGCCGACATGCGCATGTGTGCGCAGGCAGAGGCACAGGGATGGTGATCATACATCTGAAAATCGATGACGTGTTTCAAGGGACTCCAGGCAAGGTGAGCAGCACAGGGGGGTCACAACACAGCAAACCTTCTACCTGGCCAGTTGAACATGCATGCTTAGTAGCAGCACTGACGGTGAACTTGGACAAATATTGGTGTAGAAGCGCACAATACAGCTCAGATGTGTTAGTGGACTGATGGCTAGTTGATGTGAAAGTTGTCTGGGGCACCTGCAGGGGCAGTGGCACATACCCTCCGGTCCACCATTGTCCATTGAGGCACTTGTATTAGCCATGTCGCATTCCGGGACATGGAATGGAGCAGCTCACAGGGACAAACAGCAAGGGACAGACTTAGTTGCAGTGCATTTCATTTCCAAGTAGAAATTGATACATGCACTGGCTACTTTATTTTGGTCATGGTGGTACAGGACTTGTTCTGAAGTCAGACCTTGCTATATGCGTCTGTCTGCTTACACAGGGAACATTGCATGTTATGTGAATCGTGACACATTGGTGTTCCATTTGCCACGCACCCACCGGTGCCTGACCTACTGCATTGACTGTGTATGAACCATCAGAGGGGTAATGTCACGTATGGGTACGAAGCATCCACACAAGTTTGTCTGTTTGTAGTGAATTTTGTTACTTTGGGGCATATTTGGTAGTGTATTTGTGTGTTTTGGGCACACACAGATTATTAACTGTGGCTATCTTTGCAGCATTGAAATGCTCCTGTTACCGGACCTGAGAGTGCGCAGGCAGGAGGCCAGCACTCACCCCAGAGATAAGTTTCTCTTTGACTTACATTTGAGTAATTTGGTGCTATGTGCATGTGAACAAGTTTGATCTAATTGTGTATGTGTTAATGTGTGTACTACATTTTGGTGCATTCCCTACTTTCCCGTGTCAATCCTACTCCCCTCTCCTGCCCCTCATTCTGGTTATCCAGTATGCCAATGCCTGTCCCAACTGCATATCCCTGACCGTATTTCCCCACCAGGGTCTCAGATGCCTGTGTGAGTTAGACCTTGCAGGCACCCAGACCACAGTGGGCGTTGTTGTTTGGTGCCACTCCTGTGCCTGTACACGGGAGCTGTGACAGTAGACATCCGTTTGTGGTGCATCATTCTATGTTATGTGCCACACATGGTTCAGATCCTGTTGTGACATTGTTTTACTGTGCTACCTTGGTTGTTAACATCATTGTGGTAGTACTTGGCCTTTGTGGCATACTGCTACTTCAAGTCATCTACTGGAGGCTGTTCTGATTTGTTTTACTGCCTGCAGGCTATTTGCTTGGCTTCTGTGTTGTCCTGCTTTGAGTTCTGTTGGATTTTGTGCTTTTGCAAATTGAGGTGGACTCTGAGGGTGCTGGCAACTTTTTACACACAAGGTGGGAGATGGTGACAAAGGGGAAGGGTGATCATGTGGCCAGGTGGAATTCAAGGATGTCGGATGAATAACCCAGATGCAGTTGTTCAGTGGGTCATGGTGATTTGTGAGGGGGGGGGTGTTTTGTTGTTGATAGTTCCCTTGCCCTGCAGTGTGATGGCCACCCTGAAATTGTAATTGTGCTTTCCTATTTACATGATGTAGTCTGCTGACCAATGCCTGTTCATCTGTTGTGTTTACCTTCCAGGTGTGAGGGGATAGTTGTGATTTGACATGCTGCTGGGATATACACATACATGGTGAATGTTCACATGTGATGTGCAGAGGACACTGATGGTCACTTGATTTCACATGCATATGTTGAGTGCATGTCCCTACTGATCCACACACTCGCACTATGATCCACTACATTCTACATGTACAACCACCCTTCCATGTCCACGTGTACACTCTGTTTGCCTTCTGGTGCCCACTGTGTCCCTGCAGCACATGTTCTATGACCATTTGTGGATCCTGTACATGCCTATTTTGTATTTTTTTTATGTAGTTTGTCGCTTAGATGTGATGCTCAGGGTTTGCATCACACACAATGGCTGTTCACTGTGCTGTGCGCTGAGCAGTGTGTTGCAGGAGATGGACACGGCACACAGTAGCTGCAGTGTTGATTTTGCAATGCACATTGTGCATGTGGACAGGCATTCATTGTTATCTTTAAAATACGACTTTTGGAATGCATTTGGGTATCACTTATTTTGGGTGGGATGTTGTTGGTCAGTCATTTCACCTGATTCCATGTAAGGCATCATTGCATGATGCCCATTTAAATTTTTCACATGGCAATGTGTACCTTTTTGGTACTGTGTTGGTGTATGGCTATTGCTTGCCATATCATGTTGTGGTTTTGGAGGGTTTGAGTGGCATACCAGTGATAGTCATGTCCTGTTTTGCAGGTCTATGTGATTCACACCTTGCATGTGTGCCTTTTGTTCACACAGGATTGCTTGTGTTTAAGTAGCTAGGGATGCACACAATGTGGCAATTCCATGGCAACAATCTCAGGGTGGTAAGGTTGTGACAGTTGACGGTCTCTTTGTCATCATCGATTGTCACCTGGTATGTGCGAGGCCTGTGTGCACTCCACAGGGTTGGGAGTTTAGGTGAAAAATCTGGCCACAAGCTGGGTCCGGGCTTCCTCGCCACGTGCCCTATCCCCTCCCTTGGGCAGCGCCTGTGCCTGTGGTTGAGAATGTGGGAGCACCACCATGTCCACCGGTACGCCCTGCCGTGTTGCAACATTGTGCAGGACACATGCTGCCACAATGATCCTGCACACTACTGGGGGTGCATGGAGTAGCTTCCCGCCAGAGCGGTCAAGGGAGCGGAAGCGTGACTTGAGCACTCCGAATGTGTGCTCCACTATGGCCCTGGTTGCAATATGGGCGGCGTTGTATCTTACCTGGGGTGGTGTGGTGGGGTTCCGGTATGGCGTCATCATGTGGTTGCTCAGAGGGTAGGCACTGTCCCCTGGAGAGGAGATAATGGTTATGATTATTGGGGTTTGTGTATTTGTGTGTGTGTGTTTGACATGCATGCATGTGCACGGGCATTTGTACTCACCTAGGAGCCATGTGTCGCCATGTTGCCCAGCTTCCAGCGCCCATCTTGATTGTTGAAATGTGGAGTCTAGATTCTTCTTACAGCAAGCACACCCCTATCAGGAAAGAAGTGTCCTATTCATTAAGACTGAGCAAAACTAGGGGAGAAGATGGTGATTGAGGGTGGGTAGAATTCTAACCATGCAAGGCAGTGTAATTAAATATGCAAGCAGGGAATGGTCAGGCCTCATATATGTGGGATAAGCAAACATGGCTGTGAAAGGAGTCTAGTCAGCAGCATCATTTCATAAGCAGGGAACACAAACATATCAACAGGAGGACAGTGTCAATCCTTAGGCTGGTATTTGGTGAGGTCCTCGTGTGCCCTTTCCCCACTATACTGCAAATGCAGGCCTGGTTGCTGTAGGTCTTCAGTGCACCACCCATATATACATTTATGTCAAACCACTGGTACTTACCCTGCTTTCCGTAGCCTGTAGCTACTTCCAGGTGACCAGTGGCATCACAGCGGGGCACCTCACAGGCATCAGAATCATGGTCATTAATGTGATCGCATCTTCTGTCACATTAGCTTACCATGGGAATGCCATGGTAAGCTCAAGAGTACCAAGGGAATTGTATAGCATAGCTGTGTGATGAGACTGATTGTACCCAGGCGCTCTTCAGACTGGCCCCATTTAATGAATCAGGAGACACTGGTATTCTATCAATTTTCAGATGTTGTTGGATGCAAGCAAAATCATCATGAATGTCAAAGCCAACATCCTGACAATGATGTACTCCACCACACAGACATGCGCGCAAGGTGAGGGCCCGCCTGTGTGGTGACAACAGAATGCTTCATAATTGAAGCATGCATAAAATTGACACATTTTCCCACTGTACCGCGCCACTACCATCCCCACGAGGCGACCGTAGGTTCAGCCTATGGAGACACCTAATCAATCTATGTAATAATTCAGTGATGATTCACAGGGCATCATCTGTATGTGCACAGTGAAAATTGACCTTTCTTACTTTAAGTGAATCTGAAAATATCCAAACAAGGTGCATAAGCCACTGGCTTTCTCTTAATGTCTCCAAAAACATATACATTTTATGACCAGTCTCTTAGGTGAAATACAAATGTCAGACTCTGCTAACTCCTCACCTGTTTCCATTTGAACCACTTGTCAGTTGCCATTGCTGTGGGTAAATATAGGTGTCAAAACAGATGCATGTGTATATTTGAAAGCACTTTAAAACTGATACATTCTGTTATTTCCCCTCTCTTTCTCTAAAACATTGTATCAAGATGCAGCCCCCATGCTCAGAATGCAGACTAAAGGCCATCTTTGATATGTTTAGCACTGAATGCAGAACCTGCTAGTTGTTCTGCTGTTCAGGTTTTCTTGCTTCTTCCGTTAACAAAAGGTGGTAATTGTTTTTTTTTTAATGTGTAGCACTCAATTTACACCCACTTTAGTAGCTTTTAGCTATAGTTTCTGGTGGCAAATTGGATTCCATGCGTATTGCTATTTATGGGACTCAAGGCACAATTGACTCAGTTACTGTACAATTAAATAGGGTAATGCTGTTAGTGACTCATAGGATCCTCTCCTCCTCAACACCTAGGCCATCCCGTCGTCCCCCCTCACGCCACCGGCCTCGCTAGATGTTGATTATGTCTTGACTGCCCTAGTCATATTTCTAGCCATTTTAGGAAAATATTTTCTAATTGAATAGATTACATTTAATGATAAATTGAATGTCTTTATTTATTGTTCTGAATAAAGCATGTTTGTATTGAATAGATTTGATTTTAATTGAATAGCTGCTTGTAATTAGCCCTGAAACTGAAAATGCTACTTTTGTAGAGTGCAAGGTAACATCCTGGCAAGACTGTAGAATGGCCAGTCTGAGATACTTTGTGATGGAAATATTGTAAGCAAAGTCATGGGACATATTGTGGTGCATCTTTGGAGAATTGCACGGTTTCGTACCCAAACCCCATTTGAAATTCAGTGATACAGTTGCAGACAGTGTATCCAGAAATATCTTATGGCTTATTTGCAAAACCTATGTGCACTTCCTGTTTTCCTAGGTAACAGTATCCATGTGTATGTGTTCCCAACACAGCAAACAAGTTGTGTTGTGCCCATTCTGTAGGGCAGCCAAGATAGTCTGAAGCGGTCAACTTAAATCAATTATGACACTGCTAATACAGCAGCATGGTACTCGGCCCCATAGTTGTGAGTGGTGCGGTGAACGTGGCATAGGACCTTCAATTTGACTCAGCTCCTGACAGGAAGCTAGTGAAGATGGTTAAAAAGGTCAAAAGAGTGAGCAAGTCTAGTGGCTCCCAAGGCGAGCTGAGCCGCTCCATTTGGGGGGATATACAGTCATTGAAGTAGGTCATAATGCTGGCCAAGGTAGATACCATTACAGTAGTCTAGGGAACCCATAATGAATGCAGTCACAATCTTAGTCCTGGACTCAGGCGGAAGAAACAGAATTACTTTTTTCAGTATTTTGAGCTTGGTAAAGCCATATTGGCAGACAGCTAAGATTGCTAATGCTCTAGAGCCGGAGGACATAACGTTGATCCAAAAGCTCTTGACTAATGTGGAGGGTTCAGCACATGTTCCAAGTGAGGTGGGCCAATAATCTCAGGTCCATGGTTGTCCTGCGTAGTTGGATCGATTAGTAAAACCTGTATTGTCTCCATTTAGTTTAAGCCAGTTATTGGCCTTCGACTCCCGGACTGCGGATAAGCAGTCTTTCAATTTCAGGGGGGGTGTTGGACGAGGGGACATTGAGTCGAAAAAGAATCTGCGTATCATGAACATTGGAAAAATAGTGAACCCTAAGGCTGGTGATCAGGTTGGCCAGGGCCCACATATATAGCTTAAATATATAGATGGTTGCTCTCATGTTGCTATACCGGAGTAAAATACATGTTTTCACATCGGTCTAATGAAGCCCATTAAGGCATTCTACCCAAAAACACAAGGCAAAACTCCTTTGAGCAACAGTGCCTGTCCCTTCTTGGCCTATAGGCACATATGGTTGTTCCTACTCACTTTGGGTGAAGGCCCAAGAGATTAGGAATTAGGCAGCAAGGTGATCAGTACTGTACTCAGAATAAATTCAATCTAAAATAGATATTCCTGTGGCAAGAGACCCATTCAGGAGATCCTCAGTCACATTTTACCCCTTTGTGACTTACGAGAAAAGAGGATTCCCTTCCATTTCACTCTGATGTGGCCCACTAAAGAAGTCCAAGCTGTAAGGCCAGGAAAATCTTCTCTTTGCAAGATCACCAACCAGACATATGTCTCTATCTCAGGAGCCATCATTAATGCCCGATAAGGCGATGTTTTAGTTAATGTTTTTTGGCCGTGTCATAAATTTGTTGTGGCCCTTTTATTGAGTCAAAGGGGATTGAAGCACTATCATGGCAGTCACAATTTCTTGGGAAGCCATGTTCCGTCCCTTAATCACCCTTGCACTACCCTGGGAAATCATTGGTGGTAACGGAATTACTGCTGCATTTCCTGCTCCACCATACTAAGAGTATGGCCCTGGAGTGGGGAATGTACCTCTAGCATCAGGCTGGAAGTAAATCCTCCCAAAGTTCCACTGCAAATAGACAGAATTGGCGGAATTACTGCACCTGTAATTCCAATGGCAGTAATTCCACCAGAAATATTATTATTATTTATTATTATTATTAAATACCCCGTAGAGTCCAATGGACTTGCAAAAATGGGTATTAACTCTGCCACTGCCACTTGTAATCTGGCGGTAATTACGCCGGACCACGTGGCAGTAAAAGTAAATCTGTTGGGCTGTATTCCAGTGAATTTACCACAAAAATCTCACCCAACTTGTAATGAACCCCAAATAGCTTAGTTCAATATCCACCTCTTAATCTAACAGAAAAGTACTTCACTTATGTCTCTTCCAAGTGTTATGCCTTTCAATATTTTTTACTGGTTTTCATTATTTTTCAATTTCAATAATTTACCTATACCATTGATTGACATGAACAAGTTCCCCCTCCTCTCTATAATTACAGGCATGTCCTAAAAAGAAACCTCATTATGAGCTTGGCAGTATTACCTCTGATATAACCGCTAACCAGAAATAGTGTTGTTGCATGTGGTTAGCAAACAGTAACTTCAAGAGTCATGTGAGCCCTTCAAATATCATCCAGTTTGGAGTCCCATAGCAGTCCATGGAAACTGCATATCAATGTATGTGTCAATGTCACAATGTTTTGTGTTGGGTAAATTACATACACACAGAATTAGATGGATTTGAGGAGTTTCACATCTATAACTCGGAAAGAAGACAAGGGCCCTTCCTGAAATCCAAGATCTCCTGGGCAATTTTAGTTTTTAGACTAGTTAGTGGCTGCAAGGGGAGTGACACACAGGAACTCCGGATAGGATTCCAGAGTAATGTGAAAGCACAGAAGTAGGTAGTCAATCTCAACCTTCACCAAAAAGGAGAATGGACACAATGTCACATCTGTTTATATGGGTTTGAAATATATTATGCAGTATCAGCCTACATGTGTTTCTTCATCAGGGCTGAAAAGAATAAAAACGTATGTACAGAAGTCATCAGATACACCCGCTTGCATTATATTGGCAGACCCATCACCAGATGTCCAACAAACTGAAGACATAAAAGAGCAGCCCGAGAGGGGAGACAGAGAAAGAACTTTGAGGCAAGCTGATGCGAGAACGATATGCAGATTTAGAACTGTAACACCGGATCTAAATCTTGACAATTATTGTGATGAAAACATCAGTTTTGACTGAATCAACACTTTAACCCCCAACTCTGGGTGTTATTGTTTGTATTTACTTTCTGGTCACATTGGAGCACAACTCTAGTCATTGTGAAAAGTACAAAGTGGTACAAAGCACCCGCACACAAATTCAATTATGTGAAGTGACAGCTTTGTGTTTAAATAAATCCACCTACAGTTCTCATCAGAAAATTTGCACTGTTTCACTCTTACACGACTTCTACATCACTCCAAAATGACTTCCATAGCTCTTTACCATGTTCACAATACCCAAACCTGAGGAATAATTACATTATGTAGCCATAATGGCCTCATTCTCGCAACCACAATAGGTGAAATTACTATTGAGTATCATGGAGCAAGCTCTACAACCTGCTCTCAACTTAACATTTAAATATAGTGCCCTTTTCAGAACTCTTTTATTATCATGATTATTATTATTTATTATTATTGTTATATTTAATTATTATTTGTATTATTATTATTATTATTATTATTATTATTATTATTATTATTATTATTATTAAGTATGAACCTATCTTCAGGAATCAATGGAGTGCTTTACTATCATACAGGGAAGAACACAGTGAGGGAAGCACAGATACAAGGAGACAAGAGATAATAGGTGAGGGTGATGTTGGGCAATTGGCAGCAAGGGATCTACAAGCAACCAGTTAGTCAACAGTGGGGAGAAGATCACTGAGTCTCAGGTAGAGTGGGGAGTGCAGGGTGTGTTGACCTAGGTGTTAGTGTGGAGCTGTTCACAATGTACTGCTTTATGCACACTGAAAGCCAATGCGAGTGCCTTCAGATTTCTTTTAGGATATTCTAAGGGCTAACTGAAGTCCTTTCAATGTCTATATCAGCAAGGAGGTAATGATGGGACAACTAACAAACTCCATTAAAATATGTGCTTTACAAATCGAAATCTGGACACCTTTCTTACTAAACTGAATCTCCCCCCACTTACGTGAATGTCAGAGGAGAATTGTCAAACCTAGCAGGCCACCCATGATATTTTCTCAACTAGGAATTGAGGGGTGTTATCAAAGGCCCCAAACTGAAGGTCCCTTTCACATGAAAATCCAGAGTTTTAAACACTGACACAAAAACAGATACACATGTGCATTTACAGGGGGAAACTGAAGGGCCATGTGAAAAAGGCCTACCTGTCATTACCAAAGGAAAAAGCAACATTTTAATACCCAAAGGAAGGGGGAATTCAAAAGTCCCTTTCACCTTAAAAACAGGATTTGTAAACACTGACACAAAAACGGCTTTGTATGTGTGTTTGCAGTTTAAATGTGAATAATGTCCCGCTTCTAACATAAACATGTCAGGTAAAAGACATGGTGCTTGTTGACAAAAAATAATGTATATTATGTGTTGCATACAAAATACCAGCAGCATTGCAAAAGAAAAGCCCACTTTTCTTCCATGAAAATGTTTCTTTAGGCCAGAGGCAAATCCTTTTGCTGGCTGTGGGACACATGCCACAAATAACTCCCCCACTGGAAAGCCTTTTTTACATCCCCCCAGCTGTTTACAACAACAATACATTGTGGCCTCTAAAAGGTGTGGAAACCAAGTATCTGTTAGACTTGCTATCTCTGCAGGACAATTTATTTTGGTTGATGCATGATCAAAATGTGTGAAGGAGGCGTGAAAACGGGGACTACATCAATGAAGGCTGAAACTCCATCTTCAAAGAGCAAACAACTTCAAAGAAACTAAAACAAAACACACAAAAAAACTCTGGTCAAAGGCTTGCCAGAGGCAGAAATGACTGGATGAAACAGAGCTACCATTTGCTGAACATACAGATTTACAATTCATTTAAGAGGACTATTATCACTTAGGCCCTTTTCCCAGCAACCATAAATCAGATAAGTCAGATGTGTCACATTTTCAGTAATTTCCAGACCATTTTGGAGATATAAAATTCATCAACCTATGGCTCAGGGAACTGTAATGGTGATCTAAAATCGGTTTCTGGCTCATCTGAAATTTTCCAAATGTGGGAGTTGGTGAACGGGTTATGCTTTTTGTGAAAATGGCAGAACATTGCCACACAGCCATGCGAAATGTAGCAGACCTGGCTGTTATCTTATTTAATTACCCATGTTTTGCTGAATCAGAAAATATATATAGTATTGTAGTTGCGAGACAATTATGAAGTTTTGTAGCATGACTAGATTTTGGCCAAAATTTGATTTGAGAACAAATGGTGATTACAAATGGGAATTGACATATGTCTGTTCCAGACTGCTAAGCCTATCCCTACAGATGGTGTGGAGTTGGGAGAAGAGAGAAAGGTAACTGTCCAATCCTAGCTGCAAGTACTCTTGCAGGGTACTCCCCCAAGATTGTAAACTTGATGGTGTCATCGCTACTAAATGAGGGTGAATGCACAAGGAAGAAGGGACAGAGCTGCTGAAATTTCCCATCCAGAGGGCTGCTGAAACTTACCATCTTAAAGCTGCAAGGAAACACCAGAGGAAATTTCTGAGAGTGCATCTGGGTGGAGCTATCTATTTCTGGGAAGGCCTAAAAGCTGACTGAGTCCTATGGTGGTCCTATGGTAGAGTGCTATAGTCCATCCATGAGAGTGGAGTGAAAAATTCTCTGCCATAACTTTCCAGAGGGTCCTGACATGCAGCTGTCTTTTTTTTAAAAAAACTTTAAACAGAGGCTTCATATGTCAGTAGAACGGAGCCCTGTGAGACCAATGGGTGGGAGAGTCTGCTTGTTGTAAATCCTCTTCCTGTTTTCCTTTAATTTAATTAATTCCTTTTGGCAGAACACTATGGGGTGATGTTTGTTAAAATTTGGAAATGAACAAAGCTCACTCCCCAGTGTGCGCTGAACAACTATCACCAATAATTTAATTGGGTAATCATTTTTGTCCTGTTGACCCCAACTTCTTTAAGGAAGAGGGGACTCTTTGTTCTTAAAACAGCCACATGTTTTGTCCAACTTTCCCCAAAACTGGCCTTTCGGTAGATGGGGGTCTGAAATGCAAAATTTGTCAATCTGCCTATTATTTTCTGTCAGACTTCCTCAACCCAGACCAAAGTTGGGGCAGTCTGAAAAACAAAGCGTTACATCGTCATGTGCTTTTTTTACAGCAAAAGTGTGCATGAACTAATAATTGCCATATGCATTGGCCCACATTTGTAAAACTAAACTGGTAGCCATTAAGCACAGCATCTATAGATTGTGTTCACTGACCAGTACTAATTATTTCTTGAATTGAAATTGAGATCAAGTATTGTGATTTGTGTTTTTTTTTGTGAACTAATTTGTATAATTGATTTGTGTAACAAGAAGTTAATGGCGAGCCACAAAGAAGGTGGCATGTGTAGTTTGTGTTATTATTCTTAACATCTAATTCAAATAAACAAATATATTTCCTGTACTGGTTCTTGGTTTATTGGTAGCTCAGTGGAAGGGATCCAAGGAGCATTCGATGAATTGGAGATCGGGGTAAATGAAATAATCAATTAAACTGTTTGTTGCGTGACACCTTGAGTGAGGAGTGAAGGAACCCTCTGTGTTGAGGGTGGCCGCTCAATAAACTGTTACAGATTGGGGGCTTGTGGCCAGGATTTAGCTGGCTATTTCTGACTCATGACACATGCATTTTGACAGACTATTAATTTTGATGTAATTGCATTAAGGTGGAAGGAAAGCCATCTTTGTCTTGTTAAAGTGACGCAAAATCTTGACCACTGAGTTTCAGCGAGGTGTATAGGTGAACAATTAAGATTGAGTAAAAAGTGATTGGTTTGGCATAGTGAGTGAAATTGAAGTTGGAACAGGGGGATTTTAGCCCCTGCACATAGAAAGTACTATACAAATCTGCAAAAGGCCATTTTTTATAATGAATGTAATTGAATTAGATGATGACAGGAGACACCTCCTTATTCAGCTGTTCATTCATGTTGGGCGGACAGAGGCGGACAAAGCACTAAAGGCATTTTATATGACACAAAATGCTCAAAAGGAACTGAGTCAAATGGTTCAGAACACAGTTTATCTATACTTTCACGTGCAGTTAATGGAAGAGCGAGTGCAGAAGAGTGAGGCCTGTGCACAGAGCCTGACTGAGATTCTAAATTAGATGCAGAAAGAACTTAAACAGTTAAGAGATTATGCACTGCAGAACCATGTTTTAAAGTGAAAACGAGGAAGCCCCATTTAACAACTCAAACATGAGTTGAAAACCAAACAGCAAGAGTGTGCAGAGCATGAAACATAGTTTTCAGCACTGCAAAATGAACATACAGAGTATGTAGAAAATGTGAGCACACTGCAACTTAAGGTCAATGATCAGGCTAGTTATAAAAGAGGGCTGTTAGATGACCTTATGGACTTTCAATTACAAGTAAAGGATTTGGGAAATGAAAGGAGCCAGTTAATTATAAAAGGGATTGATTCCCAAAATGACTTTGATCAGACATATCAGTAGGTACATACTTTAAAACAACATACAATTCAACTGGTAAAGGAACAATACCTCTTGAACCAGCAGAATAGTGTCCTTCCACAGCAGTTGCATCAGTTGAACATGGATGGCCAAAAAATGTCAGTCAGGTTCTCCAGAACTGGTCAGAATTAGAGAAGAAAGGAATGAGCTAGTAGAGCCAGTGAGACAAATAGAAGCTGAACTATTAGAGGGAGCAAGAGAAAGAGAATATCTCAAGAGAAAAAGACTATTCTTCTGAAAGAAAAGCACCTTGAATATGTATGCAGCATACATGGCTCACAGAGAGAGAAATAATCACTACAGCATGAGATGCAGCAAACAAGATTGGTTGGTAGCTCAGAGCAGAGTGCTTGACTCTAATCAGGACTTAGTGTCAGATTTAAAAAGCCAGCTCTCTGACTACCAACATGAAATAAGGAAAGAGAGACACA
Source organism: Ambystoma mexicanum (assembly GCF_040938575.1). Classification (NCBI taxonomy): domain Eukaryota; kingdom Metazoa; phylum Chordata; class Amphibia; order Caudata; family Ambystomatidae; genus Ambystoma; species Ambystoma mexicanum. Next base: position 91,936,871 of record NC_090930.1, on the reverse strand, counting down.
GGTGTGAGAGTATCACCAAGGAAATTGAACATTGTAACCAGGCCCTGCGGTACCCTGAATAATCAGGATATGGCACAAGGTCCACTTATCAAGGTGAGGTTCTCATTCTATCAGGGGCCTACGGCCCGTCATTTAAAACATCCCAGGTACAAATGGGAAATGACTTCATGTATGCCACAGATAGAGAATACGGTGAAATGAGGCAGTTAAACTTGCCCAGGCATTGCCCAACCAATCTAGAAGGTCAGTCCGTCCCTGCTATTGATGAGTTTTCATCTCTACCACATGGAAGTGAAGGTGGCCTATCCGGTGGTCCTGGGAGACTTAAAGGAATACTGTAAGTACTTCAGACCATGAAAACTCTTATGATGAGAAAGTGAGGGAAGGAGAAAATCCAGAACCTCAGCCCTGGAGGGGCATTCTAAAAACCTATGTACATTCAGGAGAAATTCCCCAGACTCCCTGGAAGGAAGGATGAGGAAAATGGGTTCTCTCCTGGGCCTAAATTTAATTACAGTTAGAGTTCACTTCTGCTCATGTGACAAGAGTCCAGACTCCATGGTTCTGGGGGATATTTCCAGTCTCATAGAGATAGGGAGTGCCTAGAAGTCAGGGAATTGAGTACCAATAGCAGCTCTGAGTCAGAAGGTGAATGTACTCCGGTGCAACGGAAGAAAAAGACAGGGAAACAGAGCAGGGATTTTGTGAAAGACCCAATATGACAAATCAAGACCATAAAGAACTTCCTAACACCATAACAGAAGAATGCCAAGCATTCAATTTGGGGGCACCTGGAACTTTGTGAGCAGGTGATGGCATCATTCCAGATCAGGATTGATGTGACTTTCATAGCCTTTGCTAAATGGACTTTCTCAGTTGAGTACTCCAGATTCTTTGCGGGACTAAAGGACCAGGATCATTATAAATGGTCCACCTATGAGGCAGCTATTTTGAAAACTTTTCCACCCACAGGAACCCACAAGTTGCACATGAGGCTGCTTATAATCTGCAGTGTGGGGAATATCAGGCACCCAGGGAGTTTGTGCAGGAATTAAAACATGCATGTGTGCAGAGTTCCAGGTTAGTGAATTAAACAGTAGGGAATTTGTGACAACGTATAACCATGTGATTCCCAAATATATAATGACTCAATTGGTGCATGACTTCCATGAGCGCGGAAGACTGGATTGGGTCATAAAGCAGGCCACAAGGATTTATGAGATCCATAAACCCACTGAAAATAAGAGTAACCCCAAAACGACCAAACCATCTACCACACTTTCCGCTCCGAAGGTGACAGAGGTGAAAACCACCCCTCCATTCGACCTGAAGACGGGGGCACTAGAAATACCCTATCTGCCAACCATCAGAATGAAAGGCAAAGGAGACCCGCCACACCAGTCCAATCGAACGTTAGTCAGACAGTACTTCAGAATAATGACCGCTCTGCCACCTATGTAAATTTCCGGTACAAGGGTACTGGACCAATCCTGGGGTATAGGTACACTCCCATGGCACAAAAGGGGAGGTAAAATCAAGTAAAACTACCCTGGGAAACCAACATCAAAATTTTCCAAAGGAGAGAAGTAATACTCTACCTCCCAACCTGAATTTTTCCAACAGGTAGCCTTCAAATCAGAATTTCTAAAATAATACTACTCATTCCCCCTGGTTCTATAGACCACTGAACCCTGGAGAAGGGAGAATTAGGACTGAAAATGATGGAGGAAAATTTCCAATACCTGAGCTGCACCTCAATTAGGGACAGTTGCCTTTTTAAGGAGCCGTAGAGGTTTGAACAGCGACCTCCCTACAACTAACCAGAAAAAGTTACCAAGCTGGAGCAAAAAGCCCATCAGTTGACTGATTATTTGTGGTGCATGCTGAGGGCTCAGTTGAACACTCAACCTAACCTGGCTCCCAAGAAAACCCCAATATCCAGTTCTGATGCCTCGAGGGGGGGGAATGACTGAATGAACTGTTCGACAAACCACAGACTCCTGAGGAGGGTGCCTGGGTGAGGGGAGATTCCAAGCCTTAGAGGAAGCTTGATGTCTCACCCAAACATAACCCCTAAAACATCTCAGCCTGAAAGTGTCTCTTCTACCCCCAAAATGTTAGAACCCAAAGAGCAAAGGGAGAGGCCAAAGAAGAACCCACTTTGTGTATGAACTCTGGATTATCCCCTTTGAAAGAGAAGAATCCCAGGAGGATTCAGGTAAGAAGACCTTCCCTTTTATAAAACGGGGGGATCCCTCCCAAAGAAAAATGGATCCCAAAAGACCCTAAGTGGGACATGGTAAGTATGGAGACTGACCGAGAACAAGAAACTATTCAACCCCAAACATGTGAGTGAGACAGAATAGAAACGGGAGGGGTAATCTTTCTGCGACAGGTTCTGAGAACAGTAGCCAGGTAAAGGTGGACATCCAAGGAGCAGAGGAGAAGGAGTGTTCCCCAACAACTCCCATTGTGAGTTGCAAAGTTTTCTTTACAGATTCCTGAACCTGGACAAAGAACATTGCCCAAGATCACACTGTGTTGAATTTCAATATTAAGAAAATAACCACTGAGCTGTCTTTGAACCTTGGAGGAGAAAGTAGGCTGATTTTATGCACAAGTCAAGGTGCAGGGTCAATGTGAATTATCAGCTCTGGGGGATACAGGATCCCAATCCACCCTCCTGTCTAAAAATGCCTTTCACCTTTGACCAACTAAACCCAGGATGGGGAGGGCCACCAAATTCCCCTAAGAGTTCTTCCTGTACAACTCAAAAATGTTGACGGGAATGATATTTCCATCGAAGGGACTGCAGATCTGCAAATAAAAAGTGCACAGCATTGGCTGAAACATCTGGTGATAGTCAGGACTCCAGAGGGTACACCTTGTTTACTGGAGAACAATCTCCTGATGAAGTTATCACCTCTGATCGACTTTATAAACAAGGATCTCTGGATTCAGACTAACCACCCTACACAATTAAAAACGAGTACCAATTATGTGAGCAGGAATGGTACCTGTGACATAATTGATCAAAGCTATGAGAATGTAGAGTTTCATCTCAAGAATAACCAAGCCCCTGTCATCACTGTAGGAGAACAAACTGGTTAGGGCAACCCTTTTCCATTTTTGAAAATCAACCTTCCTACTAGATGTAAGTAGCAATCCACACTACAAGGGAGCACTCCAAAATGATACACCAATCGGATATCATAAGAAATGTTGATTCCCATGAAACCAGACAAGGAAGAGCCTGGTCAAAGTCTGATGGACAGTCAGAAAAGGGCAAACAGTTGTTTTCCCAATTCAGTTAAATGAGGGTGAGGAGACGGTGCTCGCCAGAGTATGCCTGAATAATGGAATGAACTTCATCAGCGAAGAATTATTCAGGAAACTACCAAAAAGATCATACCATTCCCACATTGAAATTTATTGACAAATGGGAAGTAGGTCTGGAAACCCCAAATTCCAAACATCTCCTGTCTGGCAGGTGTATGGTAAAAATGTCCATTGGCGACAAAAGCATAAAACATAAATGTTGGGTCATGAGAAATGTGTCCCTTCTGCCTTTTATCTGGGAAGTGATATTCTCAACCGATTTGCAATCAATTTCATAAATAATTAATCATAAAGACTGGTCCAACTGAGGGGTAAGCCCATGCGCTTTGAAAACATTGAAAAAACATTTTGGTCAGCTCAATTTCTACCTTATGCAGTTGAAGTTCAAGTGCGAGAAGAGGTTACCATCCCAGGACAGGTACAACAATTGACTCTTCCCCTCAAAATGAAGCAAGGACAGAACCTCAAACTTCAGGACGCATATACAAATTTAAATTCCCATCTCCATCAAAAAGGTTTGTATTTAAATCTGACACCTCTAGCAGACCTAGAACATGACACCAATTGAATATTGGTGAATAACAGCGACCCTCGAAGTATCACTTTGGGTGCCGACACCTTTATTAAAATGGCAGTTGATGCCAAACATAATTCCATTCGTTTTGGTTATGAAATCATGGGACCAATCTCAAATTACTGTTTCTTCCTTGGCGAAGGTATTCCTCCAGAAAATATTTTTACTAGGCATGGGGTTGAAGTTCATGGTGTACTCTTCCTGCCACTATGGGGTGGAAGAGGTGTCATGTGACATTAGGAGGGAGAAGGTAGTGTTTAGAGTTAAGGGCCACTACCTCAAATCTCCTGGCCAGGTCAACACCATAAAAGAGAGCTCTCCACGGAACGGGGGATATCACTGAAATTACAGAGCCCAAGGTCTTCCAAGGTTTCAAGAAGATGGTCGAGGAAAGGATCAATCTTGCTGATGCCTGTGAGATAGAGGACGATTGTCTATTGTGTACTTCCACAAATATATTTTTTGTCGGAGGACCAGGCTCAAGTGTGGAAGAGTTTAAGCGCCAACAATCTATAGGAGACTGGAAACTGTTTCGTGATTTAGTAAAAGGCACTCAATGCTCACCTATCTAGGATTACTTAACCGTCCGTTATTGCTTGTGCTTATGGGTTGTGAAAGAGAGTGTCCTGTTACTCATTTGTTTTTGTATTCCAAAAATAATTTTATTAATAGTGCACATATAAAAGCTTAAGGAAACAGCTTCATCTATAAGCAAAAACAATTGACAAAAAACATATATTCTCATGTTTCACCAGTATCCCACACATATAGTGCTTTGGAAATATATATACTAATTACAAGATATAATAGGTACAACAAAGTAGCACACACAGAAATGTCTTTGTGACTGGAGGTTAGTAAACTGATGATATTTCTGTTGTATTTTGAAGACAGAGTGATTTAAACAGTGTCTTTACAGGTCTGGAGAGCACATAACACATAAACCTATGCAGTTTTCTTGTCAAGTTTGTCGACACATGTTTCGGCTCTCACTCCGTGTTACACTGTACTTCGGTGTACACAGTCAGTTAGTAATGGAACCATCTTCATGACATATAGCTCATTTTGGTACAGTACTAGTCAGATAACTTCCCCGTTGTTTACACAACCTACAACACACAAAACACAATGCAGGTATTTGTCTACCTTTTCTTAAACTTCATTCAAGGCTTTCTTATGAATTACAGAAATCTAATGAAAAGAAGACTACCTTACAAAAAGGCAGGCGAAGTAGGGAACTTGTACGGGCAATGGTTGCCAGTCCTAAGTACTCAGATGCCCCATTTCTTCTAAGTGTAGGCACAAGTATCTTGCTCTACAAGGGCAAAATAAAAATATACAAATAGTCTTGCTACTCCTGTTCGTTTGTGAAACTAATTCTGTTCAATCTTAATTTAAACAAGGATTGAGTAATTGAAAATTCATATTTCCTATCAGTTGTAAGGCCCAAGGGAAATTCAATTACATTACACTACATTACATTACATTTATAGTGCGCACTATTGACCCTCAGGCATAAAGGCGCAGATCAAACAGACAAGTAATATACAACAATAGGACGCAAGACACAACTTCCTCTTAGGGACGGAAAAATAAGAGGTAGAAGGGGACGGCCGGGGTGTATACAGCTGGGTCAACCCTAGAGATCAAAATTGCAGGAACTAGGTAATGGTAGAACGAGAAGTCATAACGAGTAGTTCTCTTAGTTTAGATTAGGCAAAGAGATCTGTTTTAAGTTCTTTCTTAAAGACTTGCAAGGAGTTCTGATGCCTTAATCGGTCAGGAAGTTTATTCCAGAGGGAAGGAACCTTGACGTTGAAAGCCCCGTTTTCTGCCTTAGCAGTCCTGCTTCAGGGATGCACAATCAAATTATGTGTTCCTGATCTAAGGGATCGTTGGTTAGATTTCTCTTTTATCTGATTCTGTAGGTAAATGGGCACAACTTGTTGCCTACACTTAAAGGTGATAACCAGAACTCTGAAGACTATCCAGGCTCCTATCGGAAGCCAGTGAAGAGATCTTCTAGCCTCAGTTATATGACTATACTTGCGGAGTCCAAGAACTACTGTGACTGCCCAGTTCTGAGCAACCTGCAATCTGTGTAATTCAAGTTGACTAATGCCTAGAAGAAGACTGCAGCAGTAATCCAACTGTGCCCCGATTATTGCCCTGGCAATAGTCTCTGCGGAATCCTGTGAGATCATAGCCCTTAGATGGGAGAGAAGCTTAACATAGTAAGCTACTCCCGCCACAACCGTGGAAACATGAGCCTTCATACTTAAAGTAGAATCCAAGGTAACCCCTAAGATTTTTGTTTTCGGTAAAGGAGAGATGATGTTATCTTCTAATTTGAAGGAGCTGTAAGCTATATCAAGATTTTTTAGAGCCCTTGGACTACCCACGATCAGTAGCTCTGTCTTGCTACGGTTCAGGGCAAGGATGTTTTCCAACATCCACCTTTCAATTAAGATGGAAATTCTATTTACCTCAAACTCGTCCCTCTCGTGGTGTCCTGTTAATTAGATGACATAACCTTGGATGATGAGTGCATCAATCTGATTTGCTATAGTTTATAATTTGGTAATCCGTTTTGTCCTGTTAACCCTAACTTCTTTAAGGAAGAGGGGTGTCTATGTTCTTAAAGCAGTCCAATCTTTTTGTCCAATTTTCCCCAACACAGGTCTTTCAGTGGAGGAGGGTCTGAAATCCAAAATTCTTCAATCATCTTTATTTGTTCTGTCAGACTTCGCCAACACAGGCCAAAGTAGGGGGGCTCTGAAAAACAATCAACTAAATCACACTGTGCTTATTTCAAAGCAAAAGTGTAGGTGAAATAATACTTGCCCTGTGCATTGTCTCAAATTTGCAAAACTAAATTGCTAGCATTTAAGCGCGCAGGAAAAATCGAAATTGCACAACACTACATTTATAAATTGTGTTCACTGATCAGGACTAATTATTTCTTGAATTGAAATGTTTTTCTGAACTAATGTGTATAATTGATTTGTGTAACAAGAAGTAAATGGTGAGACACAAAGAAGGTTGCGTGTGTAGTTTGTGTGATTATTCATAACATCTAATTCAAATAAACACATATATATCCTGTCCAAATGTGACTAAAATTGACTTTTAGGGAGTACAATGATGTCCCATTATTGTCCAACTAAGAAAAAAATACATTTCTAATTTTAAAACAGATAATTTAATTGTGATCCATAGTGCTAATAGATACCGTATTGCCACAGATTCCTCATTTTAGAAATATCTTACCCAGATGCAGTTGCGATCAGTCGTTTTTCGTCCAGCCAACAGGAGGCATACTTCAGCTCCTCACTTTCTCTACTCATTGTTAATAGTGCACCTGACTCTGTAATTGAGGTGTGGGTAAACAGATAGATCTGCCCATGCCTTTGTGTAAATGGCAGTCTGTATGCCCCTTGCTGTTTACTGTGGGTTTCCTGTATTTTTTCATTTTCATTGTACATGACGTTTCATTTCCCCAGTACATGCAAAGAATTGCATAACTTCATTTTCCAATGCATTGCATGGCTTCATTTTCACAAATGTATGTGTCATTTTTTGAGCCTGAGAACTTGCATGTTTTTACCCACCTGTCCCCACCCTGTGACCTCCTTCCCAGTTTATGTCACTTTGACAGCTGTATTCATCATGGCATCTATTATGGAGAAATGCCTCCCCTCCCCTCTGTAGAGTAAAAACAACAGCTGTGGAGAAAGGATCTGTCCCTGTCTATATGTGCCCACCTGCCTCCCCTTCCACTTTACAGCCACTGTAATATCTGCAGCCTGGGAACTAGCCCTGCCCCCTCCCTGTACCAAGCTTACTGATGTGACGGCAGTGAAGGGGGCACCTGTCGCTGCATGTGTCATCCTACATCCTAAGAATCTGTGCCCTTTTTCCTGTAACTTAGACCCTGGGAAATGTTGTGTCTATTGGGGGGAGGCTGCAGGGGTGGAATCGAGTGGGCGAGCCATAGCCTTATAAGCGAGTGAAAGGAGGACCTGGCTCTCTTTTTGGTGGCAATGGTGTGCTGTATGCTTGGGTGGGGCCAGAGAACTTGCAGAGACGCTTAGCAGGTACACTTCTCCCAGTCTGGCCTTCTTCTTCCCTTTCCCACCCCTTGCAACCCTTTCACCCCAACATGCTAGCCCCTTGTTCCAATGTCACAAATTGACATTGCCAGTTGGTAGCTTGTGGAGAGGGCTCATAGTCTCTGAGGGTGGTGGTAACACAGAGGATAGGTCAGTGTACCTATCCACTCAAGCCAGGTCACACTCCCACAGTGGTGAGGCACTGGTGCATTGGCAATGTCAGAGGAGACCCTGCACTCCCACACAACATCACACAATTCTAGTGGCAAATTGTAGGGTGTACCTTTTCAGAGAATCTACCCAACTAGGCATATCACCCACATCTCCACCCCTAATTTATATTCTGTGTTCAGTTTTAACCATGAAGGTTCCTCATGAGATGGGGGAGGTCACTTACCCCATAATAACTCACATTCTGGGCCCATACTGAAGAGGAGAAAGGGTAGCTTTGGCTCATTCCTCACCTTAGGGACCTGTGATCCTGGAGCCTCATTTTAGAGTGTGCTTACCTATTGCTTAAATCATTTGACTAGTAACAGAGCCACATAGTCTGTAGCAGACTCATCTCCTAGACACTCATTAGGGGTGAACAAGGCTAGTAGAGGGACCACCACACCCTCTTACTCAGTTTGATTGTGTCCATGAGAGCTGTGTATTTCTTTAGGGTGACGATCGTGGGCTTTGAGAGATCGTCTTTCCCGGGAACTCTTTTGTGCAGAGTGCCTGAGCTGCCTGTTGCATGCCTGCCTGAATCTGCGCAGTTTTCCATGGATGCTTGGGAATTATATTTGTTACTAATTTTAGAGGTGGACCAGTAGCTTGGCATGATTGTGCCACCTTGTTGTGTGCAACACTTCTTTGCCTGTTAGAATGAGAAATGTTGTAAGCCAAGGAGTGGGTGCCCTGTGTCCCTCATGGCCACTGTATGTGGCCAGGATATTATCAGAAGGATGCCAGTATGGAATAAACAGCCCAAGCATCAGAGACTACTGGCCTGGCCCTTAGAAGGCTCTTTAGACGTGACTCCCCCAGCTGTAGTGTGTTATGTTATTAAAAGGGAGAAAGGGGGGTCAGCATTTAGGAAGTGGGAGGCCTACACTTTGTGGTCCCAGTAAAGTGGGTCTGTAGACAGAAAGAAGTGGCTGAAACAAGTGACAAGATAGAACATCATAATATAGAGAAGATGTAAAATGACCCCAGTTATAGAGGTCACACATGTTCCCAGTGTTACCCCCAGTAACCCCTTCTGCCCCAAAGGATTTCCTAGATGATTCTGTGCTTCCTTCCCCACCCAGCTATTTTCCTCATTTCCCAGTCCCTACCCCTTCTGTGTATGCCCCTGCAGCATCAACCCCTGTCCAGATGGTGCACGCACCCTATGGGGCGCCAGTATGGGGCTTTTAGAGGCGAGCATGACTTTTGCAGGGGAGGGAGAGAGAAAGGAGGAATCACTCATGACTCCCAGATGCCCATTTGAGCCCCCAGTACTGGGGCTTTCAGAATCCTAAGTACACACCTCAGCCTGTCCCAGGCCAGTATCCATCTTCAGTTAGCTCCTCTTGTGCATCAGGATCAGGATGCCTTTTGTAAGGAATGGGGCCACTGGAAGTAAAACTGTACTCAAGCAGATTCATCATAAGCAGCACTAGGCCACAGCCCGGTCTGCTCAGAGACAAACACAGCTACCAGCACCATACCCCTTTCATTTTCCTAGACCCCCAGGTCAGAATGCGGGTTCTGGCCTAGAACCCCAGCCTAGACAACCTCAGGCCGGAACCCAGACCAAGGCCCTTCATCCTGCAGTAAGTTATAAGAACAGCCAGGGTGCCTCTACTGGCACGACCTTGCAACCCTGGTCCCAGCAGTGAGACCAGAGTCCCTTCCAGTTCCCTAAAGCTTGATGTGATCTGGACCCAGACGCAGAATACCCAGCACCACAGCTCCTCCACCCTAACCATCCCCTTTCCTTCCAGTGACCCCCTCCCCTGTGTGACAGCCAGATAAGTAACAAGCATGCCAGGATGCTGGTGGACACAGGAAAAACCTTCAGCACACTGAGGCTGAGGGAGTCGTAAATGCTCCAGTGTCTGGCCTGAATGAGGTCATCCCATCTAAGGTCACTGTATAATTGTAGTGTACTGCATCCTCTGCCCTACTACAGCACCCAGCTTGACCCTGTCGTTGCTGCTCGTCCCTGTTATCTGAATGCTGTTATCATTCATGTGCCCCTGGTCCATTCTCCTCAATTTACCAGTACAACATCTTGTAAGAGAACTGACAACATTGCTACACAACACTACCCTGGGAATTAAGTAGTCCACAGAGCTTGGGGAAAACAGAAAACGACGAATGTGGAGCTACAAGCTGGCAAAAGTGTGTGCACATACAGGACTAAGTTAGAAAGGTGTGTCACCTCCTTGCCCTCATGTACATTAGAGGTATTCCCAGTCGCTTTGCTGGATTCTCTTCATTTGAGATGCTGATGGCAAGACCAATGCCTGTGCCAGCTGCTGCTTCTCCCTCTGACTAATGATTTTGTTCTGACATATTTCAAACACCTTACTTCACTGCATCCAAGAGCATGGGCTATTTTTTCCCCAAAGAATATTCTGCACCCACTCAGAAACCCTGTCGGAATGGGAACAGTACATCTTCTCTCGCCGTGGGGAAGCAACCTGTGTTCAGAAAAAAAGCACTGTCTGAACTGTGATTTATTTATTTAGTTTTACTATTTTTGTATTTTGATATTTGCATTTTGTTTTTTCATATTTTTTTAATTTTATTTTCTATTCGTATTTTTTTAATTGTATCTTTTATATATGTTGTAATGTTTTCATTTTCATTTTTGTAGATTGATTTCTCGTATTTTGATTTTGGGTTTTTGATATTTTGATTTTGTATTTTGATTTTTGTATTTTGATTTTTATATTTTTATATTTTAGCTTATTTATATTTTCAAATTGTGATGTTTATGTTTGGGGTTTTTGAAGTTTAGTTATTGATTTCTAGTTTTGAATTATGGATACTGATATCTAAATGTGTTTTGTTTTGAATTTTGATTTTTGGATTTTTAACCTGTAAGTGTTGTGAGTTACAATGTTTTGATACTTTGTTTAAGTGTATTTTATTTTTACATGTTCTGTTCCAGTGTACCAGCCTTGTCTTTCACCTTTCAATATTGCACTATGCCATTGTCCTGTCTTTAAAGGCCAGCATTGACTTCTTTCCACCTTGCTTTCTTGTGAGATCGCCGATTTCCCCTAGACCTAGTGAACTTTTCATCTGCTCCCTGAAGGACTTGCAGGACAGAAAGACTCTGACTCATCTGCACACATTCTGCTCCAGCCAGGTGTTTTTGATCCCTGTGGGCCCCCAAAGCCAATCTGTAAGGTCTTCCGTCAGCCAGTTAATCACATTTGCTCTGCTTTCTCTGCTGCTCCATCCTACGTTAACAGACTATCAAGAGAACTCTTTTTCCAGATCTGTCATTTGGAGGCATGCAAACTCAATCAGAGAAACTGCTGGCTCTGTGTCCATATGCCTCCCCATCATGGTGCAGAATTCGCCATGCCTGCCAGTGTTTCAGACCTATTCCTCCGTCATCCTGGGAGGCCCAGTGCAGACCTGGAAAAATCAGCTCAAACTGTACGGTACAAACCCACCTTCCCTGCCTGCTTTGAGTAGGAAATCAAAATAAGGGGCAGAAGATGTAGGCACCACCACCAAATGCTAGGCCGCAGTGCTGCGTTCACACGTGCGCCCCCTGGTTTTGACAAAAATGGCAAGATTTAACATTGACTACCCTGAAGACCCAGCAAACTCGATGTACTCTCCCTGTGAGAACGCCCCAACTAACTTTTCAACAATACAGCCCGCCTCCTACCTTACATTGTCTGCCGGTTTTTTAATGAGGCCGATGAATTTGTCATCCACAGCTTTTGCCCTTCCCCACATTAATACTGCAAAGGTGAGAGACGTTACACACTGAGAAAGCCGTTCAGCCGTTACCCGCTGTAGGTACAGCAGGGTTTGGGAACAATGTCAGGTGACACCGGTAAAAGCATTCAAACTAACGTTGTAAGCATAGAAAAGCATGCACTATATATAAAGCAAATCTGCATTCCACATGAAGAACATGAACAGCAGGTAATATGTTCAAAAAGATGTCAGGGAGCCCACCTGAAAGAAAGAACATGGCATGATAACTTCTTCTGTGGGAATGTTCCCACTAGAGTCCGCAGCCATATGTTTTAGCTCGCTGTACCTTTCACAAAGGAGGAATAACCATTTGCATATCAGTCTTGTCCTGCCCACTTGAGCAGTCCAGCACTGAAATGCTAGGCAATGACTACCTGTTCTCTGCTTGCTATGCTAAACACTCAGCTATTCTAATAATTCTGGATCTATCTGCTGATTTTGGCATGGTAGAGCATTCACTACTTCCTCAGTTCCATTCTTGCTTTGGGATTTTAGGTTCTGTACTTGCATGGTTTCAATCTTACTTATCTAATCACACATACTCTGTCTCTGGTGCTGGTACTTGTTCTGATCCTCTTCCTTTCTTGCATTCTGTTCCACAGGGGTCCCTACTGGGCCCATTTTTCATTTATCTTTATAACCCTCTACTGGCTTATATTATCTCTTCTTTCAGGTTGTCCCACCATTTTTATGCTGATGACACAGAGCTCTTTCTATCTTTTTCTTCTTTAATATCTACTATACATACACATCACTCAGCCTGTCTCTCTGCTATTAAAACCTGAATGTCTGATCACTTTCTAGTCCTTAATCCCTCAAAAACGAAGTTATTTTATTTTTTTCTCCCAGCTAACACAATTCCTTCACCTGTTCCTCCTGCCTTTGATCTGTTCCTCTCATCTTCCTATTTCTCTTACTGAATCAAACCTCGACCTTCATATTGACACCAATCTTTCTTTTGCCTATCACATTTGTATCACATTACGCTCCTGTAGATTACATAATGTTAACCTTCTGAAAGTGTGGCCTCTCGTACACTTTATTGCCACTAAGTTTGTAATCTATTCTCTAATTTACTCATGACTATTCTATTGCTCTGCTCATTTCTTTGGTCTCCCTGTTTCTTGTTTAGCTCCTTTAAAGTCTTGTTTTAATTACTCTATTTATCTCTTGTACTCTTGATCCATGTGTGACTATATCTGTACCTCTCTGGCCTCTCTTAATTGAGTGCCTTTTCACTCTCAACTTAAATTTAATTTTCTTTGCAGTCTTTTCAAGTCCTTCTATGATCTGGTTCCTATGTATCTTACTTCTTGTGTCTCCTTCTATGTTCCCTCTCGTGTTCTTTGCCCGCAGACGAATTTTCTTCTAACTGTGCCTCATCCTCTGTGTGCATCCTCACGATTTCGCTCTAGCTCTTTGCTTGCTCCATTACACATCACTCTCCTGCAGATTACATCCCTTTAACCTTCTGAAAGTGTGGCCTCTAGTACACTTCATTGACACTAAGCTTTTAATCTATTCTCTAATTTATTCATGACTAACCATTGCTCTGCTCATTTCTTCGGTCTCCCTGTTTCTTGTTTAGCTCCTTTAAAGTCTGTTTTTAATTACTCTATCCATCTCTTGTACTCTTTATCCATTTGTGACTCTATCTATACCTCTCTGGCCTCTCTTCGTTGACTCCCTTTTCACTCTCAATGGAAATTTAATTTTCTTTGCAGTATTTTCAAGTCCCTCTATGGTCTGGCTCCTATATATCTTACTTCTCGTGTCTCCTTCTATGTTCCCTCTCGTGTTCTTTGCTCACAGACTAATTTTCTTCTAACTTTGCCTCATCCTCTGTGTGCATCCTCGGGATTTCGGTTGAGCTCTTTGCTTGCTCTTTGCATTAGAAAGCTCTCCTTCTTTCTCTACGGTCTATTCATTCTTATACCACTTTTCGTGTTTCTCAGAAACCTTTTTTACTTCAATTCTAACTGTATTTTAAGGCTCTTACTGCAGTTTCTTAACCATTGGCAATTGTATCATTATTATACTTTTATTGTACCGTAATTTGTTTTTTCTACAACGCATTGGGGTAAGGTGCTATATAAATGGCAAACAAAATAAAAAACAAAGCCTTGGGAAATCTCAAAAGGCTGAATCCACACAAATACTTATCCTTGCAGAGTTCAGGCAGTAGCTGGCAACTAGTGCCAAGGTTAGAGTGAAATTAGAGAGGATTGGAACAATGGAGCGAAGGCAAAAGATAGCAATTCCCAAGACGCAAGAAGTATACTGCCAGACTAATTAAAACTTTTTTAAGAGCAGAACCAGCATTTGTTAGTCAGGTGCAGTACAACAGTCAGTCAAAACACTCAATGAAGAGTAACTCAAGAGTGTCCCTTGTGGTAATAGAAAACACAACATGCACATTACCATTAGCTGAGATCGCAATAAAGGAGAGGTGAATTTATTCCAAACATGGTCCCATTGCACATGATCCATAATTAGAGAACACTGTCCATTCATTAGTAGTGAATACAGATAGGACAACTGCAATACTCCCTACCCATGCACATAGACATGATGCACCACACAAGGCTAAGTGCAAAGGGTTTGCCCAGTCCCATGCCTGAGAATGAGGGATGGTAACTTTTAATTAAAGGAAGAACGTTCCATGGACTTCTCTCCCCCACTTCTATGTCTGGCTCCTAAACGGGTGACTTGCCATGTGTCCAAGGTTGGTAAGCAATGTGCTAACCCATCAAAAATCCTTAGAGCATGTCACCCATCAAGTAGTATGCCAACCAACCTCTTGTTGTGAAGATGGTGTAGCTTAACCTTCATCAAAAAAGTGGTGGTTCCAGGTGGAGCCATAAGATATGTGTAACCCAATGAACATGTTTAACACTTATGGAATCTCTATGTAATGAAACCCATTTACATATTCATGTTCCTTGTAGGTTTTGTAAACTGATATTATGTTATGACCTCATTGATGACACATCACATCTGTAGTATTGAAGCAACTGTTTTTTCAGAAGTATGTTGAGAGTGACAAGTTTCAATGCTTGCATGTTGTCCCATTTGTGTTTCAAAGTGAACAAAGTTGGGTTTTTATGTGCAATTTCTCTACTCTGTCATTGAGTCTGGGGCCTACATGGGACCTTTGGGCCACTTTAGCACATAGTAGTAGAGGACGGTTGCCTAAGTGTCATCTGATGGTCGAGTTGTCTCCAACATGTCCCGAGGACGGAGAAGGAGACCTGTGGAGCAAAAGATTATATGCAACAGAGAGAGGTTGACATGAGCCCTCTTTAAAGAAAAGTCCTGTCCCTGCATGCCACCTTGTAGGGCATGGAGGACAGGAGGCTGATAAGGGAGACTCAATGTTGAAGACCTTCAGCAGATCCGTGGATGTAAGTATGACATTGTCATGGCAAAACAAGGGAGGGTGTCTGTTGTATATTGTCGGTTTTGTAAAGAGATAAGAATGTGAACAAGAGATATCTTCCTGCAAGGGTTGGGAAAAATCACCTGGTATGCCTTGTTACGAGGCAGTATTATAAAGTGACGGATACCTCAGTTAAAATTCAGAATACAGCTGTATTTTATAGGTGTAAATATTGCTGGCGCCAGCCTTAAGTTTTGCGATAGCTTAGGATTTTATGCATAGTTTTCTTTGAAATTGTGGAGGACGTAAAGTGATGGTGTTGACCAAGGAATGTGTTAGGGCTTGTGTGACCACATCCCCCTTACTTCCTGGAAGTGTGTGGCAGCCCATGTGGACTCGCCATTACCAGGGTGCCACAAACTCTTAATCATCTGCTCCATGTGATCGGAATTTCTGTTATCCCAGTAATGAAAAACACAAGATTACCGGAATTACATATGGCCACCACCTTTATTACTAGTACAGGGATAGTATTCTACTAAGATGGCCACTGAGAAAATGCTCAGTGTTTCCTGATGGAATGCATGAAAGAACAGTGAAAATATGAGAACAAAGTTTTGCAATAACATTCTGGAGATCCCTCTGTTCAGTCCTCAGATTAGGTAATTAGCCTAGAATGGGGAGGTAATCTTGTAAAGTTTATTCTATTTTAAATCTCGTTCGGGAACAGTTTCTGCTCTAATACTATTTCTTAGAAGCACCTAGTGGGCTTGTATATTATACTTTCTCTGAGCTACCAATCATTGGCTTACAGATATTTAGATTTTTGTTCAAATCTATTTTGTTTCAAACAGTAATATATCAAGTGAGAGGTGCTCAGTCCCTAAAAAAGTACTCTAACTCCTCACCTTTCTTGCTTCAATTATACAAACAGGATTCCCAATATGGATGGTTCAAGAAAGACACAACAGGAGGACAGGTAACCAACCATGTGTGTTGTTACCCTTGGAAAGTAGCTCTTACTGCCCATGCAAAAGATCCATTCATGTACCAAATATATCCTTATTGTCAGCCTGCACAGCTCGGATTGGGAAAGAAAAGGGATGCGACAAAGATGTCAACACTGCCATGTTTAGTCGTTCACTCTCCTGTTGCTATCAGCGGGGGAGGCTATAAACTTGGCAGTGGTGGACACCACATTCTATGGTTCCTACGGACTCTCTCCTGCAACAAAGACTGGGAAACCGGACAGTGTGTGCTCTGGTGCAGGAGCAGCAAAGTGGGGCTGTTGAGAGCGTGAGTGGCATTTGTGGTGCCAATCAAGGGTTAAGAGACACAGGAGGCATGGTCTCGCAGAGAGACATTTGTGGTAATTTGTTGTGAATATATTGTGGGGAGGAGCGCGTAAAGGAGGAAAAAAGTCGAGCAAGATTTGAAGTAGAGTTTGGTGATCATTGATAAGTTGTGTTTTTGAGTTATCATCATGGACCTCCCCAATTATACAAGGAGTTTTTAAGTACCATACGGAAGACATTAAAGACATTGCAGGAAGATTGCTCATACCCTGGGCACAGGATAGAAGTCGTTCGAAAGCAGTACTGAAACACATGTGCACCTATACAGATGCCACTTATAAGGGCAAACCGTTAAAGAACAGACTAGGTATATTTGAATTATGTTAATTGTTCGGGGAAGACGTGGTGGAGCTAGATACAAAAGAATGGATGCTTAACCAGCATGAAGAAGAGTGAATGATGCCCCACATCTCCTCCTCTGTCCTCGACTGCACCAGGATTATATCCATTACAAGCATTAAACGCAGCATCAGTGTATACAAATCCTGCATACACCAGCCGAGACATTATAAATGAAGAGGAAATAAGCACATAACAACCAATGCCCAGACACCTAAAATATGACAATCACTCTGTCTTGCAAGTGTAGTTAACAGAAGCTGAGGGAACAGGTTCAGAGAGAGAGAAGCAAGCAAGAGAACAGAGATGAAACAGCAATTGCACCAAATGAATGGATAGGAAACTGGATGGAAAAGGAATTGATGATTATAGAGAGAAAGTAATGGAAGTCAGAGAAAGAAAGGAGAAACAAGAAGAGAAAGGGTGGAGTAGAAACAATACAGAGAGTGAAGAAGAGAAGAGAGAGAACATGAAGGGTATGAAGAAGACAGAGGGAAAGAAAAGAGAGAAGAGGCAGAAAGAGACAGGAAGAAGAGACAAGAACAAGAAAGGTACATAAATAAAGAGATGCAGATAGGGAAAGAGAAAGGAACGAAGAAGAGAGGGAAAGACAAGTTGAGTAAAGAAGGAGGGTGAGGTGCCAAAAGGAAATTGATGAAATGTATAATAAACATACGCTTCCAGATGGAGAATAAGAAGGAACTATACAAAGGAGGATTGGCAACTTGTACAGGAGTTAGAGAGATGACACCAGTATACAGGGGAGTAGGAGAGCTTCCCCACAAGGTGGAGGAAGGCATGCATTGCAAGAAGTAATGAGTGGAACATTTAAGGTAAATCCCCTTATAAGACTATATTTTTAGGATAAAGAAGATGAAGACCGTGAGGATACAATGTTTGAAGATGAGGACAAGGAGAGTGAGGAAGAGGCAGCACAAGCCCCATCCATGCATACACATAGAGGGAAAGAGGAAGCGTGGGCAGAGATAGAGGGACCAACAAAGAGGCCAGAACCCATTGAATACGCAAGACTCCCAAAGGTACGCACAATGATTCTAGAAGGACAAACGGCCTATGTGAATAGACTGAGGGTGCTAACACAATTCCCATTATTAGAGAAAGGGGGAGGGCAGACACAATATATTTGTGGTGCTGTTGCATTTCTCATCTTACTCCTCTAGGTCCCCCTGGGTTACTAGTGCTCTTTACTGTATTCTGTGTACTCAGTACTGTATTGCATTTCCTCTCTCATTCCTGCCCCCCCAATGTGGTCTCTATTGTATTTGAGCACATTATTGCACTCCTTCTCTTTATGTCCCACCTCCCTAACTGTAAGCATTTTGGTTTTGGTTCTCTGTGCTCACTGTACCCATCCTCATGTGCCTTCCCCTTTGTGAGCCCCTAGTGTGTGGTCTCCCCCACCCCTTCCTTATTGGGCTGCCTTCTCTTGCTCTCTGCCTCACATCCCTCCATGGAGTTCTCACTCTCCCCTATCTTCTCTAACTGCTATTCTATCTCCTATCCTATCCCTCTCACTAGGTCTGGTAGGAGGAAGCTTAAAAGGAACATACTGGTCTGCAACCCAAGCCTCCCTACAGCTGATACCTACACCAGTGCTTCCTCCAGAAAGACCGTCATCAACATCCTCTTTGTCATTCCCTCTTCAGGCCTATGGACCGTACATATGGTCTCTGTTTTCTCTCCTTTTTAATCCTCTCCCATTAATGATGGTACTCAGAGGAAGGTCTTCCTGGCCCACTTCCACTCCACCAAGACCATCATTATGTCTATCTGAATGGCACTGTATTGGTCCAGGGCTCTCAGCCCAATCTCCTCCTTTTCGATAGACGCTTCCTGTGTCTTATCAACTTCCTTCCTGTCCTGCACACTCATCCACAGGGGCATTCAGAGTCTCTCATCAGGTCCCACGGCTCATCCATGCTTACACGTTGTATTACACAACACTTACATCAGGGACTTGTTTCTTCAGCTTGGGATAAGCATAGGAAATACTGGAGAGGACACCAACGCTGGTATGGTACATCAAAACTTCCATGGCGCGTGTTCATGCGGTTAAGCGGAGGCGTTTCCATGACAAAAGATACGGACCAAACAGGGAGCGTCCTCTCAAACTTTTGGCCAGGCCTATTGTCACACCCCAGCGTTCAACGCTTCCCTGTCAACAAACAACGGCGCACGGCACGTGATGCACGCAGTTGGATCACGTGACACTGATCTCGCTGCAATGCCTTAAACGCCTTAAATCAGCTGTGATCCCTCTATTCTACGCTTCTCAGCTGATCTTTTCTGCATTTGGCGTTTGTGTTGGTCGATCTGGATTATTGTGTTTTTGACTTACGGACTACGATTCTTGGAGTCCCTTTGCCTGATCCTTGATTACCTCAATTTACAGACTCTGCTTTCAGTTTTCTCTCCAAGTTTTCAACGCCACGTTTGTCTACTCAGGTGCTTCCAGTGGGATTAGTTGACACCCACTTCTGCCTTGTGGTGCTTTCTGTGACTCTCTGCTTGCCCCACTGAGGGAACAGGTACCCACTCTTGAACATTCTGCTACACACCAGGTGGCCTCCTAGTAGATCACTTTTTCCAACATCTCCTGATAGGTGACCCCTTTTGTTACCACTGATAGTTTTGCACTCAAACTGTACTGCATTCTACTAACCATTCATTCTGTTTCAGCAGCCATCCGGAGGACCTGTTTTTCATGTTCCTGCACCTGTGGCCCTAATCCTCGAACAGCGAGTACATAATACCTCACTGTTGGTTGCTTGGGGACGGAGGTATTCATATTCTTCGCGACTCTCAAGTCTTGACAGAACGTGACAGACTGAGAAGCCTCTTATCACTTGGAGTATGGATGCCTCCGCCAGGGACCCGGTAGCTGCTCTGGTACAAGCCATTACTGCCCTATGCACTGACATGGCGACTGCCACAGCGGCAATCCACCAACATCTGAATACCATCCAGAGCGAACGCCATGCACTGCCCGCAAACCCTGAGTTTGGAGATTCCACGCCAACCCCCAGTGCCTCCCATGTTGCCCCAAACATCACAACACAGGTTATTGTCCCCACCCCATTTCCCTTGGCTTCACCTGAAAAATTCCAGGAAGACCCTAGGAAATTCCATACTTTTCTAAACCAGTGCAAACTACACTTTTTGTGCAAATCACAAGCATTCCCCGATTCAACCACCAAGGCGGCCTTCACGTTGTCTCATCTGGGTAGTATAGCTGCCACCTGGGCCAATCCTTTGTTAGCTGGGTAACAGTCCTGCCCTGTACGATTTTGTGACCTCCTAGTTGCAGAAATGACCAAGGTTTTTAATATGAGACATAAGGCACAGTCTCGGGACCTGGAATTACTCAACGTAACACAGGGTAAGAAGTCCCTCATTGAGTACATCACCTGTTTTAATCAACTGGCAGTAGGAACGGCATGGCCCGAAGATAAGCAGGCCGTTGTTTTCTATAAAGGGTTGAGTGATGTCATGAAAGATGCACTAGCAGCAGTTCAATCATTGCCTGCTCAATACCATGAACTGGTCGACCTTGCCCTACAAGTTGATGCCCGAAGGGCTGAAAGGAGATTAGAATCAGGCTTTACTGTTGCTCGGTCCTCGCCGATAGAGATAAAGTGAACCCATGCAGATAGGGGGGGGTTTGTAGTCCAATCTGTCACGCAGAAAGAGAACGAAGAAGAACAGCCAATGCCTGTTTCTATTGTGGCCTCAATGGGCATTATGTTAAAGAGGGTCCCAGGCGTCCAAGACTCAGGACTCCGGATTTTCAGAAGGCTTGTCCATAGATGCAGGGGCACGGACAAGCCTAGACCTGACCCCCTTACTGACCACACCACCTTACGGAGGAATGAAACCCATCTCAGTATCAGCTCTCTTGTTCTGTTCTCCTAATACCAAAATTATGGTACATTTAGTCATTGATTCAGGTGCTTCTCGGAATTATATAGATATCTCTCTGGCTACTACACTGAACCTACCATTACAGTCAAAAACCCGACCAGAACCTGTTCAGGCAGTGGACGGCACGACCCTTATCTCAGGGCCTATTAGACAGCAAAATGCTCCTTTAAATTTGGTGATACAGGAAACCCATAAAGAATGTATCACTTTTGATCTAATAACCACACCACAGTTCGGGCTCATCCTTTGTATTCCATGGTTGCGTCCTCACAATCCTGTGGTTGATTGGGCTTCAGGTCAGTTCCATTTCGAATCGGCATTCTGCCAAGCTACCTGTCTTACTCACCCTGATGTTTGTGAATCTCCTTCTCAACTATTGGGGGCCGTTACACAACTTACGTTGGACGACTCGGCTTCTATGGAACAAGAACCTCTGCAACATGTGGTGGTTGCTATAACAGGAGGAATTCCTTCAGAGTATCAGGATTTCCATGAGGTATTCGATAAAGGATGTGCTGAAATCCTTCCACCCCATAGACCTTATGACTGGACTATTTACTTGATACCTGATGCCAGTATACCTAAGGGGAGGATTTATTAATTCTCTCCCACAGAAGATCAGGTACTCAAGGAGTACATCCAAACCACCCTGCACCTGGGTCACATAAGACATTCAACATCACCAGAAGCTAGCCCCATATTCTTTGTCCCAAAGCGGGAGTGGTATCTACATCCCTGTATTGACTACCGGCATCTGAACGCCATAACTATCAAGAACAGTTACCCTATTCCATTCATCCGTCCGTTACTAGACCGTCTGACTCAGGCCTCTGTGTACACTAAGTTAGATCTACGAGGTGCCTACAATTTGGTCTGGGTACGCAGGGGCGATGAGTGGAAAACCACATTTCGCACACAGTATGGACTCTACAAGTACCTGGTCATGCCATTTGGTTTGTGTAATGCACCCGCTACATTTGAACGATTCATGAATGACATATTTAGTGACATCCTGGATGCCTTTGTCATTGTCTATCTAGATGATATATTAGTGTTCTCTTCCTCCATGCAGGAACATGTAGCACACGTGTGTGAGGTGCTTTCACGGCTCCGTACACACAATCTTTACAACAAACCTGAAAAGTGCCTGTTTCATGTAGATCATGTGGATTTCCTGGGGTTTCATATTTCTCCGGTTGGGTTCTCCATGATCACTTCTAAGTTCCGGGCCGTATTAGAATGGCCAACCCTCACATCTGTAAAAACACTCCAACCGTTTCTTGGCTTTGCCAATTTCTATAGACGCTTTATTGCAGGGTTCTCCACTATTGCAGCTCCCCTTACTTCCCTTACCAGTCCTCAAGTGCCTTTCCTATGGACAGAAATACATCAAGAAGCCTTTGATAAACTGCAGGCAGCCTTTACTTCAGCACCCGTACTCCAGTATCTGAACCCAGATCACCCTTTCATAGTGGAAGCCGATGCCTCCTCCTATGCTATGGGTGACTACTGGGCATTTGCACTCCGTTGCCTTTCATTCAAGAAAATGTAATCCATCAGAGACGCACTACACTGTCACAGAAAAGGAACTCATAGCCATAAAGGAGGCCTTTCAGGTTTGAACACCATCACTTAGGGCGAGCCACCAGACCGTTGTATACTCAGACCACAAAAACCTGCAAGACCTGGCTTCTGTGAAGTGTGCCAATAGTAGACAAGTATGGAGGCACCTTTTCTTCTCTGCGTATGATTTCATCTTTAAACATCCCCCCGGAAGTGTACATGGGAAGTCCGATGCCCTGTCGCGTTCCCCTGGGGGTGTCTCACTTCCGACACACCCCGATACCATATTGAACAAAAGTCATTTGGTATGTGTATGCATACCTACACCCGATCTACTAAAAACCATCCGACAGTGGGTAGCTCTTCACCCTGAACAGCTGTCAGACTGGGATCTGGTTGTACATGATGGATTACCATACTACCAAGAAAAACTGTTCTTGCCCACCCCAGATACTTGCAATCAGGCGCTAGAATGGTCCCATGATGCCCCAATCAAT
Organism: Ambystoma mexicanum; assembly: GCF_040938575.1. Classification (NCBI taxonomy): domain Eukaryota; kingdom Metazoa; phylum Chordata; class Amphibia; order Caudata; family Ambystomatidae; genus Ambystoma; species Ambystoma mexicanum. Next base: position 91,913,793 of record NC_090930.1, on the reverse strand, counting down.
GGACGCCCGGCCAAAAACGCACGTTGGGTTTGCTCCAAAGATGGTGTTGGTGGCCCGCAATGCGGAGGGATGTCAACGCATATGTCAACACGTGCCCCATTTGTGTACAATGCAAGCATAGGAAGGGACAACCCCTGGGGTTGCTCCAACCTCTGCCCATACCACCTAGACCATGGCACACTCTCACCATGGAGTTTGTTACGGATCTGCCGAAGGTGAAGGGTTTTGACACAGTGTGGGTGGTTATTGATTCCTTCAAAAAATGCCCTGTTTTGTTCCTTGGTCAGGCATTCCCAAAGCTCCCCAGTTGGCAGGGTTATTCTTCAAGAGGGTGTTTTTTTTTTGGGTTACCCTCTGTTCTTGTATCAGATAGGGGATCCCAATTTACTTCCAGATTCTGGAGGGCTCTTACCAAGCTATTAGGTATTGACGCAAGATATTCTTCGTCCTATCACCCTGAGACCGTCGGACAGACCAAACGGGTTAACCAGGTACTGCAAAAATATCTGCATTGTCTATCTCTACAGACTCAACAATCCTGGTATCATCTGTTACATTTAGCTGAATGTATCTATAACAATGCACCTCACGCCTCTACAGGTCTTTCTCCTTCTTTTCCTTGTATGGACAGCATCCACAGACCTTGCCTCTTTTTGATCTCTCTCTGTCTCAGACCCCAGCTGCTTCGGATTGCGTTAGGGAACTGTCCTTAGTACATTCACAGACACTCACTCACCTACATGAGGCACAGGAAATGATGCGTAAAGCTGCTGACAGGAGGTGCTCTCCAGTTCCGCCATATGCTATTGGGGATAGGGTTTGGCTGTCCAGTAGACACCTACATCTGCCCCGTTCTCAGAAACTACTACCTAGATTTGTGGGTCCTTACAAGATCACTAGGATTGTGAACCCGGTGGCATTCCGGTTGTCCCTCCCTTCAATTAAGCTAACATACACCCTGTTTTTCACTCATCCCTTCTGAGGCCTTGTCCCGCTGCCACGAGATTGGTGCTTCCTCCTTCCCCTGTTGTTCAGGATGGTCCTGGGGAATACAAGGTCAACACCATCCTGGGTTCCTGCATTACCAGAGGTCCTTGGTACTACCTCGTTGACTGGTTGGGTTACGGTTGTGGGATGTTTTTACCCATGCATCCAAGCCCTACCATAAAACTGTGCATTACTGGCATTGAAAACATCATGATGGCCAGAACTCCCCAGAGAGTGCACAGGGAAAACATGAAGAATAGGCTACCACCCATTTTTGCCTATGTTGTGAGCACAGGAGGGCACTGCCTAAAACCACCATTGGGCTACACACACAGTAGCCTGAAACCATTGGAAATGGCAATGCTGATTGCCAAACGCAATCCAGAACTGTGGGGAATTCATTTTCTTAATGTCAAAAATGGATGCAATACTGGTGCTCACCACTATCAGAAAGCTGGCGTTTTAAAACCACCAGACTTTTTTGTAAAACTGAACAAATGAACCCAAACCAGGCCAAGGATAGACTTGCTAAGAGGTGGATACAATGTAAAACTATATTCTGAAATGACTTGAAGGAAGTAATTATTTAATGTATATATACAAAAAAGCTGGGGATGTCAGCAGCTTAAGTGAATTTGGGTTTAAAGCCACTAAAATCAAAATGTTTAGAATAAATGTGTGACCTACTTGTGAGTGTCACATAGGTTGCAATTGTTTAAATGTCATAGTTCTGAACTTAGAATCAGCATTCTAGCTGCATGTGCAAAAATTGTAAGTTGGATTTGAATGTAGAAACTGGGAACTAAAGTGACATTTAGCTGAATTCTGCCTGACAACTACCCCCGACAGGAGTTGAACTGGCTCAACAACTCTTCCCAGGCCTGGCTGCATTCTGCTGTCCCTGCCAAAAGGAGATGACATCTCTCTGATTGGATTAGGGGAGGAGCACCTGGGGACTACAGGAAACTAAACAAAGCACTGTCCCTGGCTGAGGCAAATGTTATATTAGGGGGGTCGTAAATGGCTTCCTCCTGGGAGAAACTCGGAGGGGCAGTGCCTGTGAGAGCAAGCTGAGCTTGGGGGAAGTGGATATACCAGAAATTCCACCATGTGCTTTGGAAAACCACACCCCTTAGGGGCCAGAGCATGATTTTAAAAAGATGGATAATTCACAGTGCAGACTTGTCAAAATTATATAAATAACATCATCATTCTTGTGATTTTTCTGTGCACATTTTAAGAGGTGTTAGGACCCTGTGATATGTTCTTGGGGATAGTAGCGGGAAAAAAGGTTGTTACTCCAAATGTATGCATGTTAAAAATCTGACACTTTATCATCTGAAACCCATATCCTTGGGGCACATTTGTGTAAAATCTGGAAAGGTTTAGAGGCTGTTATCTGGATGAAAAGGGGAGAATTCTGTCATAAGTGGACACAACATCGTACAAAGACAGGGATCGGATGGTTTGGTGCTACAGAAAATATGTTAACTGGACCTATAATATTAGAAAAATGGTACATAGATAAATATGTATTTGGATCAGAAATAGATTTGTGTGCAATTTGACAAGGGGAGGATCCTCTGACCATGAACCTACCTCATCACTCTGACTCACAACCCAGTTCCCCCAATCAAGGAAGAGAGGAGGAACTGGCCAATGATAAGTTGAGAGGGTTGGGCATACGGAATGAGCCGACCCACCCACTTTCTAAACATATAAAAAGAGCCACTGAAACCCAGGTAGAGACATTAACTTTCCACTTTCTTGCGGGACGCTTTGCCGGGAGACTTCAGACTTCACATCCAGAGATCCAGACTTCAAATCCATCAATCTCCAGAGACCAGAAATTAACTCCAGAATTTGTACCAGAGAGGCCTGAATCCACAAGCTGAATCCTCTTCAGCAGGCCTCAAAACCAACCAAACGATTCAACAGCCGGGTGAGCTGTTTGAATTCTTTGCCAAGAACTTTTGCAAGAACCTGTAGCAGTATCCAGAAAGCAGTGCTGTATCCGGAACCAGAGAGAACCAGAGACCAGATCGCTGTGAAGAACTGCTAGCAGAAGTCCAGCCAATCCTGACCCATCGGTGACGAAGTCGCATTCCTGTCCAAAATCTAGTGTGAGTACCCAGCTAGCACTGTGCCAAAACCAATCTCTTAGTTTAAAATAATCTAATCCAAACTGCCTCCTAAAATCGTGTCATTCTGTCATTTTTAAAACTGAAAACTGTCATCTGTCATTCTGAGCTTTAAAATTTCAAATCCGAAAAACTACCTTTACTAAATCGGCCGTATCTCCGGAACCGTTTGTGCTATGCACGAGATTTAATGTACATCCTAAAGCTAGTATTCTAGGCTTTCCAACAAACCTAGATCCGACTTCCTACTCCTCATATTCCCTCTGTAATTGCGCTTGACGCACGTGACTAAATTTGCTGCGATTTGACATTTTGCTTTATTTCAGCCACCTGTAAAAATATTTGTCCTTGCTTTCCTTGCTGAAATTCGTGTGCAACCTGACAATCATTCATAGAGCATTGCTAAAGTGATCCTGAATTAATTTAAAGTATCTCTCACTCACCCTGAACCTCCTATAGGGAATTAAAAGCCTTTTTAGCATATTTTTCAATTAATTGCAACCACATCAAAGTATATTGCCTGTGTTTAAAACTCCTACCTGTTTTCCTCTAAGCTTGCTAGGGGGGAACTGAATTATATTTGATTGCATTCCTGAGAACTGTGTGCTTTCCTTCCATCTCTTTACATTATATAAAGGGGGGGAGAATTGTCAAAGAAAAGTGATTACATTGTCTTTTGTTGAAGTCATATCAAGTTTATTTTCTGTACTGCATTTCATTCATCATTGCATTGTCCTTGAAGCCATAAAAGCATTCTCAGCTACTTTATCCTCTCTATATCACTTCTAAGCCATCAAAAAGAGTCTACCACTGTAACATTATCCATTATCCATTGTTGATCACTATCATCTTCACAAGTGTGCTATCAAATATTAATGTATTATAAAAGTGTGATAGATACATATTGTTTAATGTTCAAATAAACCTTTTAATTTGCAAAATAAACCTACTTCTTGGCTCAGTGGGGTCAGGGGGATTCTAAGAGAGGGGTGTTATATAAGGGTTGTCATCCAGAGTAAACAAACTGGACATAAAAATATATCAATAAGGGTTTCCCTCAGCATCCCAGACTAGGCATTGACTTAGCTGTAGTGTTGAATTGAATCCGCTTACACGGTCCCGACGATAGGTCCTGGGAACTCGCCTGTGATGTTCATGCTCCACTGCTTGTGTCTTGGTTTCATATGGACAATACATCTAGCCCACAGGGTCGTGGGCCATGAGGGCGTGGTTCTGTCATGCACACTCATCCACGGGGGCATTCAGTCTCTCTTCAGGCCCCACGGCTCGTCCATGCTTACACGTTCTGTAACACAGCACTTACATCAGGACCTGTTTCTTCAGCTTGGGTTAAGCATTGGAAATACTGGAGAGGACACCAATGCTGGTATGGTACATAGAAACTTCCATGGCATGTGTACACGCGGTTAAGCTGAGGCATTTCCATGGCAATGCAATGCAAAGAAAAGATACGGACCAAACAGGGAGTGCACTCTCGAACTTTTGGCCATGCCTATCGTCACGCCCCCAGCGTTCCACGCTTCCCTGTCAACAAACGGCCCACGGCACGTGATGCACGCAGTCAGATCACGTGACACAGATCTCGCCACAATGCCTTAAATCAGATGTGATCCCGCTATTTTACGCTTCTGAGCTGATCTTTTCAGCGTTTGGCGTTTGTGTTGCTCGATCTGGATTAATGTGTTTTTGATTTACGGACTATGCTTTTTGGACTCCCTTTGCCTAATCCTTGATTACCTCGCCTAAGGACTACAGTTTTCGACCTTGGAACGCTTCTCGGACTGCCTTGGGACTCTCCTTTTGTTTCAGGCGCATCTGAATACAGACTCTGCTTTCAGTTTTCTCTCCACATTTTCAATGCCACGTTTGTCTACTCAGGTGCTTCCAGTGGGATTAGCTGGCACCCACTTCTGCCTTGTGGTGCTTTCTATTCCTCTCTGCTTGCCCCACTGAGGGAACAGGTACCCACCCTTGAACATTCTGCTACACACCAGGTGGCCTCCAAGTAGATCACTTTTTCCAACATCTCCTGGTAGGTGACCCCTTGTGTTACCACTGATATTTTTGTACTCAAACTGTACTGCATTCTACTAACCATTCATTCCATTTCAGCAGCCATCCGGAGGACCTGTTGTTCCTATTCCTGCACCTGTGGCCCTAATCCTCGAACAGCAAGTACATTATACCTCGCTGTTGGTTGCTTGGGGACAGAGGTATTCATATTCTTTGCGACTCTCAAGTCTTGACAGAAAGTGACATGCTACTCCTATCTCCACCTCTCTGGCTCCTCCACCACCTTCCTCTTTCGCTAACTCTCTTGCACCTTCCTCAGCATTTCTGGCTGCTCTGCCTCCTCCTTCCTCTGCCTCCTCACGTGCACCCTCTTCTTCCTCTCTGACTACTCTGTCATCTCCTTCCTCCTCCTCTGTCCACTATCCGGCACCTCTAACACCTCTGCAGGGCATACCTCATGTCTGTACCCCTCCACGAAGTCTTTCAAATGTGGCAATCTGAAACACGTCACTACTCTAAACTCGCGCTCTGCGGTGAAACACTCCTCTGAAATCTGCCGACTGCTCGAAGAACTTGATCTGGATTTCCTCCTTCCCATGAGACCTGGTTCACGGCCAGTTCTGTCACGAGTTTCCACACTCTCCTCCGTGATGGCTACAAGATCCTCTCAAAACCCAGAAGCTACCATCCAGGAGAAGGAGTAGCCCTGATATTCCCAGAGTTGATCCCTGCTTCTGTCATTCATAGGCAGGCCTACTCCTCCTTTGAATTCCTGGTTTGCTGGCTCTCTGGCCAGGTCACCCTCTTCCTCTCCAAGTGGGTTGACCTCTTCTCCTCCCTCCTAGCCTCTACCTCTCAACTTCTCCTCCTTGGAGACCTCAACATCCACTTGGATGCCTCTAGTCCCCCCTCTGGGCTCTTTTGCAATCTCTGGGACTCATTCTCTCAATATAGACACTTTGTCCTGTCCAAGAAAAGATCCTACTTCCAAGCCTGCATCTCTGCGCCCTCTAACAACTTAGCCGAATATTTCAAAATCTGCAAGAAGCTGGAAAATCCTGCCGCAGTCTCCACCTCTCCTGTTCCCTCCCAGGCACTTTGCATGGAACAGGCCTCTCACTACAACACTAAAACTTAGGACATCCTGTCTACTCTCTCCTCTGACTCTCCCTCTATCACTCCCGGCCCCTATCTGGCCAACGCTCCTACTCCTTTCTTCTCCTTCCCCGTGTTCGCTCCTGACGATGTTTCTAGACAAGACCAATCTGTGAAAGTCTTGCCAAAGCAGATGCTTCCCTGCTCCTCCAGAACCATCAAGTAACACCCTTGCTCTGACCTTGGCTTATTTCTGCAATCACTCTTTTGCCACTGGAACCTTCCCTTCCCCCCTAAAGCACTCCCTTGTGGACTTTCTCCTCAAGAAGCCCTCTGCCGATTATTCCTCTCTGGCAAACTACCACCCAATCCCTAGCACTCCTTTCCTAGAAAAGATGTTCTTCTTCCAGCTTACTCTCCTCACAGAATCTGTTGGTTGTCATTCCCTTAACCACCAGTCTGGCTTTAGAGCAGCCAGAAGCATGGAAACTGCTCTCCTGAACAGCCGTGAAGACTTGCTCTCTAATCTTGACTCTAACCTTCTTTCTGTCCTCATTCTGCTTGATCTATCCTCTGCTTTCGATACGGCCAACCACACCATCCTGATCAATCATCTCTGTGACAATGTGGGATCACCGGTCAGGCCTTAGCATGGTTGACCTCATTTCTATCCGATTGAACATCCCAGGTCCAACTTGGGTCCTTTATCTCTCTACATGTGGTGCTCCCCAGGGCTCTAACCTCTCACCCTGGCTTTTCAACCATTACTTGACTCCTTTGGCCCACCTCATCTCTACCTTCTGGTCTAACTTTCAGTGTTATGTGGATGACACTCAGCTCTCCTTCAGACTCCTCTCAACTCCCTCTGATCTCTTGCTCATTCCTGACTCTCTATCTGCGATTCAGGAATGGTGTGCCTACAACAATCTCTGCCTTAAAGTCAGTAAGTCAGATAACCTTCTCATTGGGAACCCTGCTCCTGCTATCCCTTTTGGACTCTGGCTGCCCACCTTTGGCCCTCCACCCTCACCTACCTGTGTGGCTAAGAACCTTTGTGTCATCTTCAACTCCACCCTCTCCTTCTGTCCTCACATCTCAAATATCTCTAAAATTCGCACTACCGGCTGTATGTCCTTAGAGGTATTCTTCCTTGTCTCACTTTCTCCCAGAAGCTCACTGTCTCCAGAGCCCTGGTTCTCTCTAGGCTGGACTTCTGCAACAACCTCTTTCTAAATGTGCCTGCCTCAACTCTTCACCCTTTGCAACTAATCCAGATTAGGACTGCAAGACTTGTCCTCGGCCTCAAGCCCAGTGATCGTATCTCTCCAGCCCTGAAATCTCCACATTGGCACCCGGTGGCTGCAAGGATCACTTTCAAGACCCTCTGCATTGTCCAAAAGGCTCTCTGGGGCCAGGGACCACACTACAATGTATTCTCTCTTCCTATGCATCTTCCTTCTCGAGCTATCCACTAATCCATCTCCAACTTTCTGAGGGTCAGACGTTTCTCCAGGTCGAGAGTGTGGGTAGATCTTTATACTCAGCGGGGGTCTACCTCTGTAACAGCTTCCCTGCCTCTCTCAAACTTGAGCAGGACCACCTAAGGTTCCAGAAGCAACTGAAGACCTTCCTTTTTGCTTCTGCTTTCTCTCTCTCTCTCTCTCCCCTGCTGATGCTGCTGTCTGCTGCACTTACTGGTTTCCTGACCACCCTGCTGAACCTCTTGGGCATCAGCTTGTGCACAACCAGTAGCCCCTTGCATTGCCTCCGGGCCTCGCTCTCACTTAGGGACTGTATCTTCTGCCCTACAGTCACTTGCCTCCCTGCACTTACTTGAGCCACACCCTGGCAGAACTTACCATGTCTGGCAGCACTCACTGGGCCTCAGCACGAGTTTGGCGGTAATCCTTAAATTTGGCGGTAGCGCTGTTACTGCCGGATTTAAGGGTCTGCCAAATCAGGGCTTCGCCAGATTTCTCCCCAGCTCTGAGCTGGGGTGAAATCCGCCGAAAATTCGCACTCATACCGCCGGCTGGAAATCCGCCGGCTGTATGAGCGTGAAATTTCCCCATTGAGCCCAATGGGGAATAGGGCATTCCCGAATGGGCTCAATGTGGAATGGGGATTTCCAAATCTGCCAAACCTGTGATCCAGCGCTAATAGCACCGGTGGGTTTGGTGGTAGGGCTATTAGCGCTGGCGTTAACGCCCAACTCGTGATGAGGCCCACTGTGTCTTGCTACTGCACTCCTCCCCAAGACCCCTTGGCACTTTTCCTCTTCCCTCATTCCTTACACTTGCACAATCTGAATGACACAAGGCCTGGTAAGATTGTTTGTTTTGTCCTCCCTCTGGCTACCCTTCCTTATTTTGTCATGCCTAGAAACACTTGTGTACAGGCACGTTAAACAAGACTTATCATATTATTTCCCATGGCCACAAACAGATAAAAATAATGTAATTGGTAAGCTATCATCGCTGACATCAGGAGCAGACAAGTGGATTTATGAGTTGGAAAGGATGATGGCTAGGATGCCATTAGCTGTAGGTGACATGAAAAGCCTTTTTCTGACATATTGGGAGAGCAATCAGACTACATTTGGTGGTGAGCAGGATTTCCTAAAGTGACTGTACAAAATACCAAACATGACAGAGGGCCGTTTAATAATTGTGGCGCTGACATATGGAGAGTGCTCGGGGTGAGGATTTGCACCCAGATGCTGAAGATTTGCATTACAAGCCCTGCAAGGAGGACAGTTTAATTTAGAGAAACCATGTTTCGGAGGACCCCACAAAAGTGTTGGACATGTGGGAAAATGGAGCACATTTCACATGTATGCAGAAGTAGGGTCGGAATCCAACAGAATTGGCAACCAGAAGACACAAGAGGAGGGCCAGCACACACACCACAATATAGTGCAGAACGACCAGCATATTATGCCCACACACAGTTTCAGACACCAACGCCACAAATACAGCAGACACAACAGGCAACACAAACTCAGATACAGCATGCACCAATGCAGACACAGGCACCAGCGCAACAGAACACAGTGGCACCGTAGAGGCAAACATAGTATCGCAGATACCTACATCTAGAATATGGGGTGTGACAGTAGTGGGAGAAAATCCCTTCACAAGGACAGGACAAAATATGTATCCACAATAGGACAGCCCACAAAAAACATGATGTATTCCATCCTATCGATTACACCAGACCCCAAGAGGAACCGAGGATTGGGCTGACCATAGATGACAAGAAATGTTCCTTCCTAGTAGATACGGGGTGACCCAATTGTGTGTTGGAGATGGAAAATATCCAATGTCAGGAATTTGCATGTGAAAGATAGTGAGCTAAAGACTCTGGGTAAGTCTCTCGTAACCAGGACTAATGTCTGGCAGAGAGACTCCCAGGACCCCCCCTTGTCAATTAGGAATTTGCATAGACACACAAAGGTTTTCTGGGGTGATGACTATGGCTCCTTTTACAGACATACTACCTATCACTATATGAGAACATGACATGTCCATGCCATTGTTACATTTTCACAAGACACCAGTTAACAAATTGGGAGAGACTTGATGTGTTAGCTAAACATGACAATCTCATATATTTAAAATTGATAATGTGTTCTACCCCAGTGATCCATTATGTAAATGCACACATATTAATTACAGGATGTTTACTGTCAGAAAGCACTGAAGAGGGTGACACTGAAGCCAGAAGTATTCCTTTATGGAGTAAATATGCTAATGGCTTGGGTTACACAAATATGAGACAGAGTATTGAGGTTAACAGCCCAGTTTTTCTTCAGACCCGAAGTACCCATGGACGTGGAGGAAGGGGAGGTAATTACGATTGAGCTGGAAGCAGCAATGGTAAGAGAGGGTGGAGTGATTTTGCATGGAGTAGATGATGAAGAGGTGAATTGGCCGCTGTCACAGCGCTCGACTCAGTACACAGACTGACTGACTTGACAGATAAAGAATTGCTTACAGATGAGGACTAAGATGACAAAGTGATGTTTACCATCAGTCTCACATACACATTTCACATTGTGGAAAGGGAAATTCCCCAGAGAATGTCATTAGTGAGGAAGGTACCATACTTTCTTCAAGAAGATTTTACACATGTGCCAAGCTCTTTATGGGCCAGCAGTCCATATGATGTTGGTATTTTAAAAGGAGTGGGAGCTGACAAAATTAATCTGAAGAAGGGAGTCATTGTACCATGAGTATAACAATATCCCATGTCAAAAGAAGCTGATGAGGGTATCTATGAAACCATCACTGCTGTAGTGCAACAGAGAATATAGGTGCCTTCAGAATCTTCATTCAACGCATCGGTGTACATGATTGAGAAGGTGACAATGGGGTCATGGATATTTATATAGGACATACTCCCTCAGAATATTATTGTTGAGGCTGAATTTACATTACTGCCAAGTCCAAAACAGTTACTGTTACTCCTCTTTTTAAAAAACCTTGATCCTAAGGAACCCAGCAATCTTAGGCCAATCACTTATTGTCATTTTCTCCTGAAAATTCTTGATGAGTTCGCAATGCTGCAACCGCAAAATTTTGTCAAAACCAATTCCATTATGCATGCTAGACAAGCTGGCTGTTGAGCATTGTTCAGTACCAAGACTGCACCTGTTGACTTGCAGACCCATTTGTTGGGAATGACACATGAAGGGAAATCAGGTCTGCTGATGCTGCTTGACTTGTCGGCAGCGTTCTACTTAGTGGACCACGATTTCCTTCTCAATACTCCCTGTAACTTGGGACAATTCTCAGAGGAAGCCATTGGATGGTTTTGCACCTTTCTTACCACCAGTCAAGAGTCAAATGGGGCCAGGCTTGCTCCCTCTCTGCTCCCATTTTATGAGGAGTTCCACAGAGGCCCTGTCTTTCACCCCTCGTGTTTAACTTATACATTAGATCTCTTTGTTTGCTCCTAGAACACCTGGGTGTGGTGTTTACAAATTATGCAGATGACACACAGGTTATCATTTAGCTATCAGGGGACTATGTTCAGGACCTGGCCGCCCTGACAAGTGTATATAATCAAATAGAATCACAGATGTACACAAATAGGCTCTGTTTGAATGGGAACAAGACAGAGCTTCTTCTGGTGGGATCTCAGCAGGCTCTGACCAAACTGAGTCCCAGCTACAAATCTCTTGAGTTAGGCTTATACACCATCAATGTCCAAAAAGCTTAGGTTCCCTTGTACACTCCAAGTAGAACACTGCACTCATCTCAGTCTCAACTTCGTTGTCCAACTTTCAAGTGCACAGGAGGCATGGGAAGATCTTTCCCAGTTAGTGCAGCTAAATCTTGGAACACTCTGCCCGCTGAACTTTGCAGGAAGTACATTTTGGAATGTTCAGGAAATCGTTGAAATCTTTTCTGTTCAACTAGTTTCCAACTTAATTGATTCCCTGAAGGATTACCTTTGATTGTCCTATTTTTTATGCTTCTCTTTTTTGTGTAGTTGTTGCGCCCGGTGCCTGCGTGCTTTTGGCGCGGTACAAACAAATAAATATACAAAAATAAATAAATCCAGCCACAATATTTTGGAACATCCCATCTACAGCTAAATAGATTAAAGTGACTCATTTAAAGAATTACTTCTTGTCAATTAAATTACATGAAGAGTCACAATATTTGACCGCATTCTCTTATCGCGTGTTCCAATTGCAACATTCCTGTTTACCCCAGTGGTACTGACCCTTGGTCACCACTATATGCCTCGGCCAACAGATCACCCATCAATAACCATTTAGCCTAACTGCCTTTCATCTTTACCAAAATGCTCATCCAGCTAAAGAGGAGAACAAATATTAACAGACATCTGCACCAATAAAATCAGATAGAACAATTGATGGCCCCCACAAGAACACTTGGAGGAACCAGGAATCCGCTGAAACTGACATATTCTTTAGGAACATACCACCCCCGCCCCTGAACCAGACTTTCCTCCCTAAACACAAACCATGTCATGCTGCATCGTCCACCTTACACTCATTTGGTTGGCCTCTCATATAAAGCCAATCACTGAATAGCCACTATCATCTGGGCTTCATGGTGCATTCCCTCTTCCGTCCATGTTCACCTAGCACACAACAGGACTCTCTTACCACACAATTGAGCATTTGCTTTGTTCCAAATGGGGAGATCAAACTCATATGCAGACTCAGCTAGAATCCCACCGGCACACAGATAGGGAGTACTTCAGAGTCTGCACTGAACGGGTCAGGGTGTGCACCACACTTCCCCTTCAGATTCTACTAACTCCCACTACCCACCCACTGTTAGGGAGAATTCTCTGTAAAAGCTAATTTCCCAAACCTAATGAGTCCCCCAGGAGCTTGGCTGGATTTTTGGGGTTTAAATTTTTCTCCTGCTAAGAGTGACACTCTTTTTCTCCCACACTTAGGCATGCTTTGAGAATGTCCTTTGACTATGTAATGTGTTTTATGGGCTATGGGGCCTTTTACTCCATAGGGCTTCATGTGTTTTTAGTATGTGTGTTACACAGCACCCTCAGTGCAGTAACACGGGGTGTCATAGTGACCCCCAAACATAGACTCCATACCCTGGGACTGACTACTGTCTCCCAGGGCATGTAAAGTCACCATTGGCTTTACTAGTCTTAAATTGTGAACAGAACCAGTACAAACCATCATATTGTGGAAGTACTGGTAGGGGTAATTCGATTACCCCTGGGTCTGTTTTCCAAGGGGGCACTGTCCAGTCCCCCCTTGTCGAGTTTCTGGCTGGTGGCAGTGGATACCACGCAAAATATTCCACCTGAATATTTCCTATGGGATTTTCCCATTCATTTTAAACGCACCACTTTTTGGTGCAATGTTAATGATACCGCTGGGTTATTTATTTAATATTTATTCCGCGGTTGGGTCTTTTTGCCAGGACTCAGTTTTAAAATGGCGTTTGTGTTCGCCTCTGAAACCCTAACCCAAGTCGAGCCCTTTGTTCCACTTTTGGCGGGCTTCTACACAGAAGGCTCCAAAAGAGGTGCCACTCTGTCTGGGTCTACAGGATGTGTGGGAGGGGGGAATGGGCACTCTGGACTGAGTTGCCTTGGCAACTGAAGTTGCACTCTTGTGTGATTGGCCCAGTGGTGAGCCTCCCGGCTCACCACTTAGCATGTTTGATTGACAGCTATGCTGATGAATGGTTTTTTTTTGCATAAAAGCAAGGCTTTGGGGACTGGAACTTCAGAAGTCACCACAGGACCTAAGGAATCCAAAGAGGGGAGAAGCTGAGCCATCTACAACGACAACACCACCGGTGGAGCCCTGTTGTACGAAACTCAACACTTTCCCGACGACAGAGAAGATCTTCTTCCAGGAAAGTCTTCTTCCCTTTGAGCAGGTGGGACCAACCAGTTTGCCTATTACGCCTTCCTGGATCGTCTCATGGTCGACTCGCCCGTGCCAAGCACCCCGGCGGCCGGAAAGCCACGCTTCACCACTTCCGCGAATAAAAGGGTAGTACCTTTTAACCGGGAAACTCTGTGGCTGGTTTCTTCCATGGCAGTGCAACGACCTCCAGCTTTCCTCCACTTCGAGATCTTTTCTTCCCCTGAACGGAGCCCTGACTTGCACCCGCTGCCAGGAACAACTGCCCCCGCTGGAGCTTTCTCACCATTTCAGGGACTGTATCCTGCCTGATCTCCCTTGCAACAGACTGTCCAAAGTGTTCCGTAAATCCTTGACTCTCTATCATGGGGTGACCTTGGACCTTTTAACATTACCTTTCTAACTTGATCCAACCTCTTTTGACTTCTCTGCAAAGACTTTGAGTGCATTTCCACTGTGTGATCTTGGGCACATTCCGCCTTGCTCTCTCCAAGACTCCAAGAATGGGCCTGGCCTATGAACGTTTTGCTCTACAGTAGACCCTGCCTTTCTTGACTTGCTGTGGGTTCTTAAAGGTGTTGGTACTGTGTGATTTTCCTATTCTGCCTTTTTTCTCCCTTTTTAAACAAATTATTGGAGTGCCATCTATGGTTACACGCTCACCTCTGTTTTGCTAAATAAGTGGTGTATTAACCTAGACTTGTCAAATAATTAATTAGGGAGGTGTATATATTTCTAGTGACTGTCTTTGAACTTGCTTGACATATTAGTGCCAGTGTATTTTTACAAGTGTGTTTTTAAATAAATAATGATATACTTTTATACCAAAGCTCTGGTCAGTGTTTGCTTGTGCTATTGTATTTTTAGCCCTATTATGTATACTCTATATACTGCCTAACTCTTTTTGAGAGAAGGCTGACTGCTCAGCCACAGCTACCAGGTAAATCTGGGTGGTACAGACTGCTACCAATTGGGTTTACTGCTAACACCTGTAGTCTTAAACTTTTTGCAGTGGTCCCTAAGGGAACTGCACATGTTTCTGCCTAACACCCACCCATCTATTGTAGAGCCCAGCTTTTAAACCCAGTTCCATTACATTACAACACATCTAGTGACTCCCACCCAGTGAACGATCTTGAATCCATGTTTGTTGAACTGAGAAGCTTGAGAATTCTCTGAGGCTTTGAAAAGCCATCGGGCATCCATTTTGTGGATTCTCACTGTTGGAATGAATCAGTGACCCTCTGTGTCTAAAAAATGGCTGCTTGCACACGGCGGCCATTACAGGATTGGAATCTGATATAAGAATCAGTGCTTCTCATTTAAGCGTTATTTCTGTGAACTTAAATTCTGAGCCTTTATGCCTTAATCACCTTTAAAAATAAATGCGTTTTGGGAATAGCGCTGTAACACAAAAACCCAGCGTCAGATCACGAAGTGTGTTATTCAGTGTTAATTTCGGGTTGAGCATTCTCCACCGGGCCGATTCATTCTTGTTTTTTAATTGAACTGTTAAATCCTTTTTTTCGATTTACACATATTCACTGTGACTTGACATGCATTTTTTCATTGTTTCCGACCGAGTCCGGCTCGCGGGGTATAAATTAATGCTGAATATTTTATCGGGGCGGGAAGGCGGGGGTGCAATGTCTAATTGAACTGTCATCTCGGGATTGGTTGTCAAGGTTTTCTGTCACCCCTGCTGCAGCAGACCCATTACGCACAGCGCGGCGAAGGCGCATTTGTGTAACAATGCGCACCTCGTGCTCCCTCTTGTTATTCCATTCAGCTGTCTTTTGCTATGCACGTCTTGCTTTTGGGATGAACACACCTCTTTGCCGTCTCGTGTGTGATGTTTCTGACGGCAGACATCTTATAGAATGAGAATTATGAATGTAGCCGCCATCATAGGGCTTCTCACAGTGTGACTTGCCACACCCAAAGGTTCCGGGGCAAGGGCACACAGGCCTGGAGGCGGGTCTGGGTACATTGCGACTATGGACTGCCTTCATGTCCACCTTTTTGAGAGAATGTATGAACGTGAGTTAAATCACCGTCCGTGTCACCCTTCCCCACGCACTGCTCGCTTTCTTTCTTTTTTCTTATACATCGAATAAGTGATACAATTGGAAACTGCAATGGGAAGAAGGCATATACAAAATATGATGGCCTTGACTCTACCCTGGCAAATTAATGTATCAATCTTTGGAATCAGATATCGTACATGTGTCCAGAATCAGGCCTGGCAACAGAGAGAACAGGTTACTGCAGCCATTATTCACCAACTAACAACGGGGAAAGATGGCAACATGTAGAGTTGGTTAGCGTGCAGTCGTATATGGATCACTGATGGGTGCGGTATAGCGGCCCTCATTTTATAAGATCTTTCAGGCACCTTGGACACCGCCTACCGTCCGCCGTGTGTTGCCCGGCTTAACGATTTGGGAGTTGTAGGCAGGACGCTGGATGGATGTCACAATTTATTTAATAAGCGGGTCTAGGCTTTATCTCTGTGGCCCTGCTTTTCCGATCGAGTTCCCCTTTCATGTGTGGTTTCTCTGGGTTCTTCAATTCTTCCATTTTTAGTTTGGAGTGTTAGGTGGCAGAGACACCTATATGTCAAAACGATTGCATTAGAGTACAGATAGGGATAAATGGCATATGAGGAGGGATGCAAACCTTGAAGCGGTTGTTGCATTGATGGCCCATGACCTGCTAAACCCTACGATCACTCCCACTCAATATTTGCCCCTTCCCACCCAAAACACCTCCTCATGGGAAGTCTTTGAGCTCGCTTTAATCAAGCATTGCCATTAAGCTTTGCACTCGGGTGCCTTCCAGTGTTATTTCATAGCAGTCTTCTGAGAGTTGATGACTTGATTCGAGCTGTAAACAGCTACTGGTGCAATACAAATGTCTAAATCAGTTCTGCCTTCAGCCACTTGATTTATAAGTACTATCCATGTCCACCAAAGTCCTGTTAACAACAAGCATTGGCAACACAATCAGTTTTGGCTTGTGACTTGGCAAAAGTGGGTGCTGGAGGCTGAATCAAAATGTGCAGCACTGAGTCTTTTGCTAAATAGTTTGTTTCAGGATTTGATATTTGGATTACAGCAAGTTCACGGGAGGGAGAGGTGTTGTCCACACCTCTTGGATTACCATGAAAGGGTTGGACCCAATAATGCCTGCAATGATAATATAGAAGATGACATTTGTTCTCTTTCATGTTCCGGATTTAATGAGTGATTTAAGTAGGTCAGCCAGCAAGTGTTTTGACCCATCAGGGTCTTTCTCAAGGCTAAATTGATTCCTGGCTGCCCATGGTTGAAGGTTGTCTGGCTTGCTGGTTGGAAAATCTTGTTGGCAAAATTCACAATTTCATTCTGTACAGTTGGGGATTGGAATTGTGTTAGAAGGTGTGGAGTTTCATCATGATTACTTTTCGGTGTGGTTTGGCTGTGGTTTCTTAATCTACATTATGCAGTATCAAACATAAGAAATTAATATTTAAGTAAGCTGCGTGTAAGTTACAATATTAGTTTGCTTTAAAACATCTATTGTTTACCATTGGACATTTGGTCATTACTAATGTCATCCTTAGGAAAGTACTCCTCTAGCCGCTCAAGTGTGCTTGCTATTTCTGTCATAATAAAACATTTGCTTCTGAGAAATGTTTATGTGATGAATGGTAACAATACAAAAAATAATAAAGTTTAGTTACTATTTTGTTGCAGATTATTGTCCACTGTGTGGTGTGTTAATGTGCATGACGTGTTGTAGTAAACTGATAATATGAGGCATGCAGATATGCTTTGTGTTTGGTACATTCAATACTAGTATGTGCTAAATGAAAAATACATTTATAGGTTTGTAAACGTTGAATTGTATAAAGATGTATATCTGGGTGTACTAAATATTAGTAATGTTGGTTTATGTGTCTATTTTTGTTATTAGAAAAATAAAACATATTGTGTTGCCCCTCTCTGGTTTTAGGTTATGTTCATGATATTGGCTGTCAGGTCAGCAGACTTTTATACTGTCCGCAGACTGTTCAGCTGCTACATTAGGATTAGGACCAGAGTTTTGTTTTTAGATGTAACAATTGAAAGTAGATATTAGGTCATTTGGAAGCACTGCAATAAAACCTATGAAATTCAGTGAAA
This sequence comes from Ambystoma mexicanum, assembly GCF_040938575.1. Lineage (NCBI taxonomy): Eukaryota > Metazoa > Chordata > Amphibia > Caudata > Ambystomatidae > Ambystoma > Ambystoma mexicanum. Next base: position 91,895,983 of record NC_090930.1, on the reverse strand, counting down.
AAAACATTGTTGAAGGGACATTATGGTTAAGTTGCACTTATGTAGCACTTAAGCTATGCAGCCATAACTCTCACCACCACCGTGCACTTCTAATACTAACTGCTAATACTAACAACCAGGACATCAAAAGTGACATCACACATGATATCATCACATTAAGGAAACATTTAATGGCCAAATTCCTCTGGTCATTCCAGACCACCACAGCAGCACCCTTTTTGTTACATACACCTTTCCTTGGGTAGATCTACCCTTGAAGTCAAACAATGTATTGAAAAATCCCAAAAATTCAATTTTTTAAAGATTGTACCCACCCAGGCTCACATCTGGACATAAATAAGTACTCAGAATGCCGGTCGCAACTTATTCCTAGATGTCTCTACACATTAGGGAATGATTTGCCCTAGAATTAGCCATCATTGATGCTGCCTTTCCATTCACTTGCACCACAGCATAAGGACTTTCCATTTCATCCTCATCCACACTATGAATTGCATTCACAGAGATAGTCTCAACATGGAAGTCTTTATCTTCTCCTGATGACCCCTGATCTTCCTCAGCCCCATAAAGCACTTTCTTCTTATTGAAATTCCTGCAACAACTGGAGAAGTGTCCCCTCTTCTGTATTTTGAACACACCACCTTCCACCGGGGACACATTGGTGATGCCACAAAGTGTGACCCACTTGCACAACTAAAGCACAGACTTTCTTAGCACTTCAGACCTTTTGCCTGCATGCTTTGTCTTTCAATTCTTCCCGTTTCCTTCTCCTTGTGCATCATTTTCATCTGCTTGGTCTCTGAGACTTTCAAGGCCTCTGCTTTAACTTTCTTGTTCTCTGCCTTGACCAGTTTTGCAACACAATCCAAAGGATGTTCCACCCTTCAGGCAATTTCCAATACTTCATCAAGTCTTGGCTCATCTTTAAGCCACAGCTCCTCCCTGATTTGGTTATTGCTACAATGGATCATAAATTGATCCTGAATATGCTCATCCAAGGAGTTGCCAAGCCTCCAAGTCAAGGTCAAGCGATGCAAGCTGTGACATATTCTTCAACAGATTCACCTTTCTCTTGGACGCAAACCCCAAAGTTATAAAGCTTGAGTATTGGAATTGTTTTGGGATTCCAACTTACTAAGATCCACCTGTAGCTCATTAGTATCTTCAGTACTACTCACAGCATTCAATTCAGGGAGTGTCTCAAACATGTTCTGTCCTTCATATCCCAAGAAGTGCATAAGTAATGACACCTTCCTGTTATTAGAAAAGGATAGTCCACACGCATCATTAATATAGTGGAGAAAACCCTTCTTCCATTGGACCCATTTCACTTCCACTGCACCTGGTGAAGCCATGAAGATTCCGAGGCCAGGCACACCTGCATAGCCATGTTAACCCACACAAATAATTCAAGCAGGTACATTAACATATTCACATGTCCACTTGTTTCCTTGACTACTACTCTATAAGTGAAACCAAACACATGTACACCTTACACTTGCCTTGTGTACTTAATAGTGACAACACTAATCCATGTCAATCAGTGAGTGAGTTCGCACAGAGTGAAGAACCTCAAAGCACCTGCAGTTACAATATTGTGCCAAGTAGGCTCTGTGGTGATGTAGTAGGAAGAAGATCCATAAGTTTACATTTGCAGCACTGCACCAAATAACCTCTGCGGAAATGCTAGAGGATCTTATTGAGATATGGCCTCATCTAAGATGGACGCATGTAACCGGCTCCTTATCTCAATTGCTTGATGATGTGCCATATTGCACCATGCTGTAATGGATAGATGTGCTAATTTGTGGGATGGAAAAGTGGCAGATATGTGCTGTTTTCTGTGTCACTATACACACCTCTAGTAGTAATCACGTATCAGTGCCTGTTACAGGGGATGTGTATTCATCCAAGTGTTTTGGTGAACACTTATCTGTTAGCTTTCCACTGTTATCTAATTCATCCTCACTCTCTGCATCTGTTGGCAATGGCACACCCTTTAGCATTGCAATGTTGTGTAGGATGCAGCATACCAGGATAATGCTGCCCGCCTTGGCAGGGGCATACATGAGCATGCCTCTGGTACTGGGAAGGGTGTGTCATCAGCTCCTCAGCACTGCAAATGCATGTTCTTTGACAATGCACGTCTTTGTTTACGCTCCATTGTTGCACAGGTCTGTGGCACTTTGTGGATTGTTCACAGGTGTCAGTAGCCCTGAGCTACATGGAAAGGCAGCAACACCTGTGGGCTAATTGGGAGACACATGTGTATGGTTATTTTGGATTTGTGGCATGCTCATTGACAGTACAGTACATGTATTCCCTGCTTGTGTTTCAGCAGTTACCTATCAGCCGCATCATCCTGTTGGTCATGCTATGCATCAGTCATGGCACACTACCTGTCTGCGTTACCACGGCACAATATGTAGATGCAGGCAATTTTGCATATTTGTGAGTGAACATATTGGCATCACACTCAGCCTGGACGTTGATGCTATGGAAACATTTTCTATTCCGATACATGCATACATGTGCACTGGGTGGTATGAAGGCAACATGCGTCCCATCTATTACATTCACCACGTTGGGTGGGCCAGCAATGCGGTACAATTCTTTCTTCATGTTGTTAATGTTGGGGGCATTTGTTGGCAATTGATATGTTTCTCTACCCGTGCAATGATACTATCCAGCACCTGGGTGAGGATGCTACTGAATGCTGGCTGAGAGATGCCAGCTACACATCCCAGATGTCTGGAAAGAGCCACTGGCGTGTAAATACAAGGCACTCATCAACTTTAGAATTGGAGTCATGGATGAGATAATGTGATAATGCTGATCTGCCCCTCTAAGTCATCATCTATACTATTTGGCAGGCCTACAATGGTGCTTTGGAAGAGTCTTTATATGCTGAGTGTGTGCTCTGCTGACATCACCTGGAAACATGACCTTGGAATATGAATATGTGGTTTTGTTTACTGTATGCTATATGCCCAGTATGGTGCACAATGTTGGGTGTCAATTTTAATTCACCAGTGTGCATGTTAGGGTGGATCACATTCTTTTCATGCACACCCCACTTCTGCCATTTCACCAGGTTGTATGCAATGCTAGCCCTGCAGTCCTTGGCACGTACTACCTACCCGGCTAATGTTGCATGCAGTATGCCTGTCCATTTTCTTCATAGCACTTTGTCCACAACATCTGTGCATTTCCCCTGCTCGCCTCTCCATGTTGTGTTGCATTATCATCTGGTTTTGCTTCGTCTTCAGATGCCCTTCCTCCGTCCTTTGCTGCCCTGCCCACTTTTGCTTGCTGTCGTCTCTGTGTCTGCAGGTGAATGGCCCATAAATGTAGGTGTGCACCTGCAATTGCCATGTTGTGCTCTGGTGGATGGGCAGGACTTCCTCTGTTGATTTGTATGTCATTTCCGCCACATTTGTTGTGGCATACATTTCCAGTGTAATGGATGATGAGTTAATGGCATAATTACTGCTCTTTATTGCTGGATACATGTATGCCGGAGGAATGACTTTCAGCTGTCGGACCGCTATTGCTCATCTGCATTGTGGCAGTGCCAATAGTGGATAATACAATTTAACTTTCTTTACATATAGTGTGACATGATACATGATACAGTTCTGTATATTTAACTGTATCTTCCAAGCAAACATGTTTGTTGGAGCCATCATCTCTAGTTGTTTCAGCCCCAGGGATCCTTCTCCAGGTCATCATTACTCTATTTTCTGTCCTAGTCAGGATAGTGAGACACATTGAGGATATTGAGCACAGAGAATAGGTGTAATTTAAAGAATTACAGGAATGCTTCCAATATCTTGCCGTTTTCTCATAACCCGCATCTGACTCATTATCTCTTTCCTAATAATCAGCATACAATTTGTTACTTTTTTAGTGCGGTATATGTAGACTTCTTGTTACTAAGATGCTTCTCTCTCATCACCCCCTTTCTCTATTCGGGGTCAACCTAAATGAGAAAATTACTTAAGAAAGATCTCCTGTAGTTATTTGAACATGCATATGTATTTGAACATACATGCACATGCAAGTTTCTTTAGTCCTACTGCCGTCACCTTTGAAAGTCCATGTGTTATTTCCACCTCTATCTTTGCTTGCATTAGCTTCAATGTGTGCCACATCCTTTCTCAAAGTTTCAATTAATCGTGTCACCAACTTCGAAAAGGCATCGGTATATACGCCATACTCTGTCCTAAGCAGTATCCTATATGTTCTCATGCATGGCCTCTTAATTATACCACTATTGATCCATCATACTTCTACCATCTTCCGCTGGCATTGGAATTCTTAGTAATCATCACAGTCCCAGCAAGAATTCTCTCCTATTGGTCACTGCGGAAACAAACAGGGGAAGGTGTGTCTAGTAGTTTTCTCATTGTGGGTTCGCCGTTCATTCATCACCCGTTTTTTTTTGGTAGCTAATTTTGCTGACGATCTTCTGCCGTGAAACTCATCGAAAAATATGTGGGATGGGTAAAGGGATATAACCGGTAGGGGGTGTGGGAATTAGGTTGTAAATAGCTGAGAAGTATGGTTTGGGGGTAAACCCCCCACAAATAATACATTGATGAGTTTTTACAGAAGAAAATGGTTGGCATAAAATGCTGACAAACTAATGGGCGATGGAATGACATAGAACTTTCTCAGAGTTCCCATTTTCCTACGTGTATCCACTCCTCGGGGCTACTCCGTCAATATTCCTGGTCATGCATCAATGCAGTGGATCTGTACAAGTTGTACGAGCTACTCAACGCAGTAAAGACAATGCTGTCTAAGGAAGCTGCTAAGTGCAGCAATACAATATCAGAGCCCCTGAACGTGATGTTTATTTCTATATAAAGCACACTTCTAGTGCCTTTATAGCATCTTTGCAATATAAAAGAGAACATGGATTTGAAAATTGCAGTTAACAAAAAGGTCCAGACCTGCATGAAGGGGAGCAGGTAGGGAATTTAAAATACATATATGTCTAAAAGAAAACAACCTTCCTTTCATACGAGTACAACAGAAAGAAGGGGTGATAAGCACTGGATGAGTCAAGGAATCAACAGAGGGGGTGATAGGCACACTTAGAGTGTAGAAAAAGTGGGCAATTGGAATGCAGTATCTTGAAGACAAGGCAAAAGGTATTGAAATGCACATGTTTAGCTTTGGGTAGCCAGAGGAAAACTCAAATTACTGGTGATACATAGATACATAGTTTCACCAAAGCAGATCTATTAGTCCATTTGATAGGAAGACATGTTGATGCTTGAGCAGGATGTACGAAAACAAATACGAATTCTCAGAAGAAGGCAAAGCTGAATATTAAAACAAAATTAGCACACGGCGGGTGCATGATTTTGGCCTCACAGCCAATGAGCTGGGTTTTGAACGCAGCCTGTATCACATTGTAAAGCCCCCGCTCTGCGCCCACTCAGAGCTGGCGGCCACAATTTTCCCCCACCGATTAATCAGGTAAGTGCTCACCTGTTCCCCCGCGTCAGCATACCCCACCCACACCCCCTTTTCCACATATTTAGCCCCCATCCAAACCCCTGCAACACTTGTGAACGTATCATTAAAAATAGAACTTGTAACTTTTGTTAAACATAATGTGATTAGAAATGTGGATATTCACTGCCCGACTTGTACCTGTCCCCTGACCCCCCAGCAATCACCTCCATCAAATCATGAAAATATAAATAACAGATGTTTAGATGAAACTTCTCTACCTCCCTCTCCTGATGATTATGTTGCAAAACCTATAAATATATTGATGTTTACCATTCTGAGTTCCATAACATTCTTAAATTAACTTTATACTATGTATATGCATATATTTGTAAAACATTTGTTTTAACACGCCAATTAACAATCAGCGGACTACATTCATGTTCATGTCTGCATACTGTAAGAGGATTCAATTCAACACTACCGCTAAGTCAACGCCTAGTCTAGAATACTGAATGAAAACCCTTATTGATATATCCTTATGTCCAGTTCATGCGTTCTGGATGACTACCCCTATATAACACCCCTCTCTTGGAATCCCCCTGACCCCACTGAGCCAGGAAGTAGTTCTGTTTTGCAAGTTAAAAGGTTTATTTGAGAACTTAACCAATATATATATATATATCACACTTTATAATAAATTAATAATTGAATATCACACTTAATCTGAGCAGTAATCAATAATGGATAGTCCGGCACTAGCACACTTCTTTATAATCAATGATGAGTGGTTATAGGATGGATAAGATAGCAACAATACTTTGATGGTTTCAAATGGATGCAATGTGGAATGAAACGCAGTACAGAAAATAACTTGATAGGATTTCAGCAAAACATAATGTATGCACTTTCTTGGACAATTCACCCCCCCCTTTTATGCAATGCAAGGAAATGGAAGGAAAGCACACAGTTCTCAAAAATGCAATCAAATGTAATTCAGTTCACCCCAGCAAGCTTAAACTACAGAAGTTTGAAACACAGGCCCAAAATGCTTTTATATGTGCTGGCAATGAAGTGAAAAATATGCTAAAATGCTTTTAATTCCTTCTAGAGGTTCAGGGTGAGTGGTATCAAGTTAATATTAGTCCAGGCTCACTCTAGCAATGATTCAGGGATGGTTCTTAAGAGGCAAACAATTTTTTAGCAAAGAAAGCAAGGAAGCTGCTGTTTTCACACTTGGAGAAATTTGCAAATCGCGGTAAAATTTGCGAGTGCGTTTTTCACGATTGTGGCAGAAGTATAGAGGGTAGGAATGTGGTTCTAGGTTCGTTGAAAAGCCAACATTCCCAGCTTTCAGAGGAAAGTTAAACCAAGTTCCTAGCCCAAACGGTTACGGAGTTATGAACGATTAAATAAAGGTAGTTTTTCGGATTTGAAATGTTAAAAGTTCAAAGCGACAGGTTACAGCTTTGCAAATGACAGGTGACAGTTTTGCAAAATGACAGGTAACAGTAAGGAGGCAGTTCTGGTTAGATTAAAATAGATTGAATTATATTATTTTAACTAAGAGATTGGTTCTGCACAGTTCTGCTAGGTACTCACAATATATTCAGAAATAGAATGGGCCTCGCCACGGATCTGGTCAGGTTTTCTTCATTCGCCACGGACGGTCTCTGCGCACAGCGTCTGGGTCAGCTCTCTAGTTCTGCGAACAGCGGTCTGGTCTGGGTCTCTGGTTCTGATCAGGTCTGCGGGTCCGGATACAGCGGTCTCCGGTTCAGCTGGTCTCTCTATGGATACAACACTGCTCTCTGGCAAATGGCAAGAGTTCTTGCAAAGAATTCAAACAGCTCGCCTGGCTGTGATAATGGCAATGATTTGAGGCCTGCTAAAGAGGGATTTAGCTTGTAGTTGACCTCTCTGCTACAAATTCTGAAGTAAAGTCTTGGTCTCTGAAGGTGGATAGATTGAAGTCTCTATGTTGGCTCTCTGGAGGTTGATGGAGGTAAAGTATGGATTTTCCCGGCAGAGCGTCCCGCAGCAGATGGAATAGAATGTCCCTATCTGTCCTGACTGTCTGCTTTTATGTGTTTTGAAAGTGGGTGTGTGTGCAGCATCACTAGCCAGCCCCTCTCTCAACTGCCCATTGGCCCAATTCTCCCCTCTCCCATGATTGGGGAAGGAACTGTGAGTCAGAGTGATGCTGTAGGCTTTATGGGTCAGAGGATCCTCCCCTGGTCAGTTTGCCCACAAAATCTATATTTGATCAAAATGCACACTTCATAGATACACAGTGGTTTGAAATTACATGCATCCATCATGCATTTACTGATGGTAGCCCCTGTTCAAACTCTGCTCTTCCTGGGGGCTTGCATTCAGAAATGGCAATATTTTGTGCTTTTTAGTGGTTTTGCAACATCAGATTTTTCTCCAGATTTGTACACATGTACACCGCCTGTCCATACATACTCCAGTAAATTAACATGTCTCTAGCTTAAACACAGAGTCTGTAGTATACATAAATAGCAGGGTTTTGCCCCAGAACATCACACAAATTGGAGTTTGGGCTTGAATTGAAGGTACATTTTTTAAATTAAGGCTCTCAAAGTTAAACATTTCTGTCATTTGATTACAAAGAGTTATCAGTGTTTCTGTGAAATATATATTTTGCTTTCAAATCAGTTCTCAGAGTGTTGGAGTCCGCCTCCAAGACTTGGGTCGGTCAGTCACATGTGTCTTCTGGCAGGCAGGCCTTTGTTGACAGGAAACAGTCAAAATCAACATATCCTATTCAATTGCAAGAGCCTATTGTTTGGTCTCCAGGAGGCTCCCAGCCAGTCTGCCTTCTATCAATCAAGAGTTCATGTGAGATTCTAACTCCTGGTGTGAATCTCTGGAGGAGAGAGGGTTTCCCAGGCTTCAGGCCTCTGGGAACAGCAATGGCTAATTTTGCCTCTGGGAACAGGTGGCTAATTTTTAATTAAAATGCAGCCTTTGAAGTCAGCTGAGTCAAATCCCTTTGTCAGCAACTGCACTCAGATCTCCTGTCAGAGTTTAGACCGCTAGCACCGCCTTGAGGATTTTGTTGGTACTGCATGCAATTTTGGGATCTTTCTTGGATTAATGCATTCTAAACAGGAATGGTTCTTACATGGTAGTAAATAATCCTTGCTTAACATTGTTTTGATGGGGCTCCTTACAGTAAAATGGTTATGTGGAACCCCACAAAAGGGTTGAATCTTTAAAGTGGTCCAATGAGCCATGATTTCAGCAACTTTTTGACATCAGTAACAGTGGATTTTGTTAACAAAGATCTTTCTTTACACTGGTGGGTGGCAAGTGAGGTAACCATTTTGGTGTGCGCACAAACTGCGTGGTTCTCCTGGATTCTGGCGCACTTGTGGGCTTTTTGGCCATCTTGGATTTTCTAAGCCCACAGCACCAAATGTTGCAGCATGATAGCTCAAACGTGGGTCAGGACACCCAACAATACATATGTCACTTTGATGTCACCACAGTGTCCGACATTCAAGGATATCACACCTAATCCAGACATGTACGTTCTCCCATGACATTATTTTAATTAGTTCCAAACGTATGCGTTTGACCACGGTTGTGGGTGCGCATGCACCCGTCGGCTTTCAACACTGTGGCCCATGGACATCGCGCTGGAATCACAGACGTTCGTCGACATCATCAGGTGACCACGCCCATGCAGCATATTAACATGTCACTGTCAGTGTCCAGAATTCACAGGCATTTTTAAACTGTATTTTCAGCCAATCAAGGAAGTTTCAAACTAAAATGTTACCATTCCCCACTTCTTATCAACACTCTTAAATCTTCTATCAACTTCCTTCAAATTTTTACATAATTTTTTCGTCTCTTAAATTCGCGCACTTGTGGCAACATTGTCGACACTCCTAAACGTCACCACGCGACTGCATCTTGCGGCATGATGACGTGTCCGGGATCAATGTCAGTGATTCCCAGACATTTTGAAACCTCATTTCTGGCCAATCTAGGAAGTGTGAATTTTCCATGTCCTATTTGAAACTACTGAGTCTGCTGACAGGAGAAAAGTCTGTGGAAGTTTCCTATGAATGCACCCACACATTACCTTCAGTCATTCACAATCTGGCAGAGATCCTGCAAGAACCCTGATTTGGAGAGCTGCTTGGAGAGCTGCAAGAGAGAAACAGCTTCTGTTATGGCCATACTTCCTCCACAGGGGACACTACCAACTATAGGGCATGGACAGTGGAACAGAGGCCCTGAAGCAGAGGAGGAGGAAGAGGAATACGTAGATGAGGTAGAGGAGGTACCTACCACCAGCACCCATAAGGAATCATGGTTGTGATGTTTGTTTATCATCATAGGAGGGATGCCAAAGGCACAGGCTGCCAGTGTCAGTGTGGAGCCATGCTCATTCATGGACAACATGGGCAGTACTCCTTTGGTAATACCGCTATGCCCCCACACTCCTGCACATCCCTTCCAACTGATATGAAAAAGTCTGTTCCTTTCTCAGATAGTAGGCTCACCTCATCTACCCCATCTTCCTCAACTGCTCTTGCCACAACACAATACACTGATGTGGGGCAAAGTATTCCCCCTGTGTTCCCCCTGCTGCCTTTCAGGCCATACACATCCTTTCCTTTCAAGGGCAACAGTTCTCTGTATGTACCGTGATGCAGTCTTCTGCAGGGGGAAGCAGCTTCACAGTGCCTTTGAGGCTGCTGTAAATGCGTGCAAGAAGCACTGACCCGTACCTTAGATTTAAGATTAGGCCCAACATCTTCCTCTGACACCTGTCTTTCACTATCAGCGGTTGGTGCCCTTTGCTTTTCCCCACCTTACCTCCTTGCCTCTCCCTACCTTCAGGGAAACGATAAAGAACAAAAAAACTAAAAAAAAAAACGAAAAGAAATGTTCCTTTAGGAATCACCTATTATACTTAAAATAGAACTAAAACACATAATCTTGTAGACTCCATCTACTGTACATTTGTACGTAAAAGAGTTAGACTCAAGAAGATTCTCCAACATGTTCTTTATCATTGCGATCTATGTTAATACAAATAATGGAACTTGTGTATATTAGAGATAAAGAAAAAGTGACAGTAATAATTTTCTGTTTCAAATACTTTTCTCTGTCATATAAAAAAAAACAAAGAGTGACGTGCAGATTCAAGTGGTACGTGTTTCAGTCATACTCAAAGCTTTTACACTTCCATGCACAATACACCACCCAATACCAAAACATCCTAAATATATTTTCTGGCCCTATTTAGTCCTCAGACAGCACAATAGTCAGGGGACTGAACTTTAACTTCATTTAACTTCATTTTTTTCCCCTTAATATAGTTTTGGCTCTTAAAAGAGCATTTATTTTTTTAAGCAGCCTTTTTATGTTTTATTTTTATTTCTACTACTATCACATACGTTTCTACATAGTCGTCTTTCTATATTATTTCTTTCATAAAAAACTGTTTCAAACCATATTGAACATTGGAAAGAAAAACCTAATGCCCAACATCTGTTAAATTAACTTATATAATCAAAACATGTTCACTCCATCATGCTTTACATTCTCATTGTGGAAATATGCCATTCCTACATCTTGTGAAGAAACACATCCATCTTTATAAACATTCTGCCTCATGTTTTCTATTGGTGGACAAAACAAGTTTGATATTGTCCACATGTTCCTTTGAGTAACCCATGAAAACATCATATTTCAGGGTGGAAATAGTTCCATTACCCTTCTGAAAGTATCTGTCATTGCAAATTGCAAAGATATTCAAGTTACATAGCCTAAACTATTGCCTCCACAAAGTGCTAGACTAATTTCTGGATGTTTCAAATGCGCCATCTCATCACACTCTTCTTTCCTCAAATGCCATGACATAACACCTCCACTTCTTCTAATCCAAGACTACCAGAGATGCCAAGTTGTTCTGTATAAACCTTCAACCAGTGAATCCATTAATATTCCAGCATCTACTGCTTCTTCAGAGCCATAGCCATCCTTCCAGCACGTCACACAAGACATAAATCACTTGCTACCCTGTGCTCCTGCACACTTCAACTCCTCCTCCACAATGACAAAACCTCATTGGATATACCCCCGATATCCACAAATTTTTACGACTGTTCTTTGTCTCTGCAGCCCTATTTCCATGCATGACATCCTTAAAAGGCCAGATGGTATGTCAAGGTGTGTGGTCTATCACAGAGATTTGCCGGCACTGTCACACAGGGCATCCCTTCTATCCTTTTTACTTTTATATGTATAACACTCCCTCATTGACTACTTTCAAACAGTCACACATTCATCCATCAATCACATCCAAAAACTCTACATGTAACCCTGTCACCTCAGTTCAACACTTCAGATGTACATTTCAACTCTGAGAGTACATTTCTCCTGTCATTCAGAGCCTCCTCCATACAAATCTACTGTGCAACTCTCCAAGATTTATGTTTGCTGATTCAACAATATCCACATTTAACAGGACATAGTACAGGCATGCTTCTATTTTTAAAAGCATTTTTTACCACATTTCTAAATATATATACAGGATCTGCATTTGTCCTTTTGTCCAACCAAGCCAACCAGTGTAAAAATGAACCTGCAGCTCCATATGTAACATATGCCAACCGTCATTCAAATGTTTACCACAATTCCTCAATCACTATGTAAATATAACAGACAAAAGTAGATTTAAAACTTTACAAACCATGGACTCCTGCCCTGTACGCATCCACTCCCGACTGCAAGGACATTCATTTGCCTGCATTTCTGAAACTGCTTGCAAATGTACCTTGCATCACATCAAAATGTTAGCAACACACCCTTCCACTATGCAAATCCTTATCCATAGATTGTACTATGCAAAATGTCTATAGAACTGCAATAATGAAATAACATTGTATCACATGGTAACATCCAAAGAACGCTTTTGAGAAATAGTACACATCCAGAGTAAATATTTTGGATCTGATGTTGACTTACACAATGTAGTTGCTTTAGAAAACATTACTGAATACCTCACAAACACCAACCTCCTTACATAAACGTAGAAAAAAGAAATAGAAACTTTTCAAATCACATCTGCTGAAATATCAGACAACGTAGGTGTCTGTTTTTACTTAACTTTTTTTTAGAAAGAGTACAGAAATAGTAAATTTGTCCTACACAATAAAGGACACTGAGGAATTCAAATGGTTCCTATTAATTTTATATCTGCAAAACAACTGAGCCCTCATTACTTTGCACATACTGGAATGCAAAGCTTGACAATAACTAAATGGCATCACAGACTATCACCAACAACTAAACTTGTATGAGACTATCATCATTTAAACAGTACATCAATTTCAGAATTTAATATACCTTTCAACCCAACACTGCCAAATTGCCTCCATATATGTTTCTGAAATGCATTTCTGGTATAGTAATATATTTCCCATTAGATATTAAAGAGTATGTAGAAACTCTAGGATTAGGATGGCCAATAGAACAAGCTATGATTTTATACTAGTAAATGTGTACTAACAAAAGACACAATAATTTGGCGACACCTAGTTGACCTAAACAAAGTTAGACAAGCTCTAAAATATCCTGAAAAAAACAATGAATACTAAAGAGATATAAACATAGAAGAAAACTTAAGAGAAACCACCCAAATAATTGAAGATTCACCACAAACTGACCAACGTGTGGATCCTGTTACTGCAGCCAACATTTCAGATCAGTACACTATTCACCAACCACATTCCAAAGACACCATAGAAGACGCATTATAAACTTATCAAATGTATCAAGCAAAAGGTTCTCCAATGAGCATATATGAGAGAAGTGTAGAAGCACATTCTTTTCCTCTACTCTTTCCTACTGGAAAAGGAGGAAGATATGATGAAAATGCCAAACAAATTAGTTGTATGACTAAGCTGTTAGAATCCATTAGTACCCCTCAGCTTTCGGCCTACTTTGAGGCCAATCACATTCTTCACCCTCTTCAGGCTGGCTTTCGGCAAGTGAGGGGCACGAATCAGTGATTATCACACAACATGATGATATTGCGATGTTACAGTACCACAGAGAGACAAGTATTCTTATTTTACTTGATCTCTCTGCGTCCTTTCACACCATTGAGCATCATAAACTCTTGCAGTGCCTCTTGGATGCTGGAGTTTCGGTTGTGTACCTTTGTAATTGTTTTCGTCTTTTCTGTCTGATCGCACTCAGGTGGTGTCTCTCCCACTTTTACCTCCCCTCCTATGGTGATTGATTGTAGAGTTCTGCAAGGCTCGTCTCTCTCTCTATTGCTTTTTAATCCATACAAGGGCACACTGGCCAAACTCATCTCCAGCTTTGGTGTGCATTTATTTTACATATGCTTATGACACCCAGATTCTCTTCCATCTTAATGCCCCCAAGGAAAGTCCCCCATAGCTGCTGAGAGACTGTCAGCATGTCTTGGTCCCTGCCCGGAAACCTCTGTTGTAGTCAAGAGCCTTGGTATTAAGATCATGGCCTCTGGCTCCATAGAAGCGCACATATCTTTGGTTTGCTTGACAGGCTTTACCACACCGAAAATCTTGAAGAAGGTTCTTCCCTTTCTCTCTAATGAGGCTAGGGCCAAAATTGTAACTGCCTCCAACATGGGGTCAATAGATTACTGCAACAGCATTTATCTTGGTCAATCAGAGGCGCTACTTCAGTGCCTCCAGATTCTTCAGAAAGTGGCAGTCTGGCTTGCCTTTAACACTCCTAGACTGTCCCACTCCTATTATTTCCTTCAGCGCCTTCATTGGTTGCCCATTGGCAGTTGGGTGAACTTTAAGATTTTATGCATGGTTGTCCGTGCCATTCACTCTGCTGGAGTTGAATTCCTTCAAGCTAAACTCTCTCCTTACCAACCTAAGAGATCTCTCCACCCATCCAACCAGTTTCTGTTGTCTTTCCACTGCATCCAACATGCTTGTGCGGGAGGCAGATCATTCTCTGTGCTGGATCCCCCTTTGTGGAATGCCCTTCCTTTTCATATAAGGAACATTCACGTCCTATCCATCTTTCACAAACAGCTCAAAACACTATTGTTTTAAATGTGGGATGCTGCCTTCCCCTCTCTGGTTTTCTGCGCCTTGATGCCACCATGTCTTTGTTGCACTTTACACATACTCATAAATACTTCAGAATATCGTTCTTTGCAAATAGATTCTGAAGACCCAAGATTCAGACAAAATGTATAATACATTTTCCGCCTTCTGTTCGAAAGCAAATTAGCAACTCTATGTTATGGAGTTGCACAAACATTAAAAACAGGCTCGCATTTCTTAAACATGTCAGCTACTCAACTCCTTCAAAAGATAAAAGACGAAGATTACATTTTGCCATCAAGTATCACAAATCTCTTGATAAAAATCAGTGGTACAGAAGAATACTGGTTGTGATTCCATGCTGATCTACATTGTATGTTAAAGAGCTTAGGCCAACCCACATGGTTTGTTACTTTAAGTTGTGCAGTATATGCATAGGATTACTTGCATGACTTCATATGCATTGCAAACCGAAATAAAGAAGGAATAGGCATAAAAACACAAGGAAGACTCATTTCTCTTGACCCTGTCAATATTTCAAAATACTTTTATGATTGCTTCATTGCTTAAATGCACTTCTTCTACAATGAACCTGGCACTCCACTTAGAGAATTAGAATATTTCTTTTGAAGACAAGAAATTCCATCCAGAGGAGCACCACAAATTTACATGCTTTTTGTGGATAAAAGACGCTCCCAAATTTGGCCATGACAGTGATGCACTGTTTTAAAATGTATTTGAAAAAACATTGGGTGTCATTATAAGGTTGGCGTTACCGTTGTTTCCGGACTGGCAAACCACGAGTTCTGCTTAATGGCACCCGCTCACAGACCTTGACGGATGCACCGGCACCTTTTATGAATGGTGCCGGTGCATCTGCCTTCCCTATTCCCATTGAGTACAATGGGACTGAAATGGGAATGGGCAGCAACATTTTACGGCAAAAAAAATGACTCTGGCGGCAGCCGGGCTGGTATTTACCGGCACGGCTACTGCCTGACTCATAATGAGGCCCATTACCTCTAACATCTCTTCAGAAACCTCACATACCGACCGATGTACACAAATCTTACACTTCCAAAAACATAAGTGTGGCAAATACTGCCAACTTCGATAAGAAAACAAAAGTAAATACTGTACCAAATGTCGTTTTGGCTTACCTAGATCGGTTTCCAACAAGTGACAAGTAAATAGCTTGATGTCATCTGTTAGACACCGTGTAAAAGGGAAATCCCCTAAAAATACATTCAGCATTAAAAGAGATGAGGCACAGAGTTACATTCATGATTACAATGCAATCATTGCCCTTTTGTGGAATGCAAATGTAGACATTCATGACATTGCAGAAAATTCCACTGCAGTTACAAAATTATGTCACAGCCCATTGCACCAAAGCTGAAAAGACAGAGAAAAAAGAACTTTGCAATGATATTTCATCTGACAAATCCGTCACAAATATAATACATCTTTGGTATGAATTGCTTTCACATAGAGAATGCAGGTCTTACAAAGCTAAAGTTAGCTTGCTTAAAAGGTACACCCTAATATGCGAAATCTGAAATCACTCACTGACTAAATGTTGGTCCAGATTCTTCATGAAAACCAATCCTACCAAGAGATAGAAATGATAGCCACAAATGATCCCAACAGATACTATCCAAACAAAAATACTGCTTTCAAAAACATCTGCCTGTACGACATAGCTGAAAACTACTCCTACACAAACAATGTTATGCCAGGTGAGAGAAATGACAAATATTCAGTCTCAACTTGTGAACGAAGCCTAGTAAAATGTGCCAAGGCCAGCCTAATTAATTATGTAACATTACTGTTTAAATGTCCACAACATGGAGAACTGTATCCCTACTTCAACCTTGGAGAAAGGAAGACTAATTATTAGGTGACCATGACACATTTGAAGCTGCATTCAAGTGAAGGCATAATAAACAATTAAAAAATAGATCCATTTTAAACAATACAAACTCATGTTGGACAATGAATGGCAACAAGAAGACCACATTGAAACTCTACTAGACAAAGACACTCCTGAAGACAGTCAATCCTCTCTTACAGGAAACCAAGAACCACTTGAACAACCACTAATTCAAAATGAAGCAGAAATAGCAATGACTGTAGTAGAAAACCCCATGTACCAATGTAAACAATATGAAGAAGATTTGCCAGTGTTCAAATCATAGCTACATGATGAACCATTTATCTAGAAGTGATTTAATTGAATGTGGACTTAACTATGAAAATAATATGTGTAGCAGTCAAAATGATAAACCTCTGCTCTTGTCACTAAGTGGGGAAGCTGGTTCCGGCAAGACCTTCTTAATGAAAATAATCAGGACATTTCTACAAAAGTTAACAAATAACATCCTTTCAACTGTTGTAACAGCCTCCACAGGTCTAGCTGTCTATAACATAAGTGGTGTAACTTTACACTGACTACTTCTCCCAGTAGAACAACAAAACAGATTAGAATACTACTAATTGTCTGCAGAAACTGCTAATGAATTGTGCAGAATTCTGCAACAAATGCAAGTCTTCCTGGTTGATGTAGTAAGCATGGTTTCCAACCTCATGCTGGCTTTAATTCATCTCAGAATGAAGGAAGTCCTAAAAAGTTACTACAAAAAACAGTTTGGCAGTAAACACATCAATTTACCAGTAAAAGGACAACCCATTTTCAAAACAGTATGACACAAATAATGCCTTAATACACTCTGCAGCATTGGAAATGTAAATCTCTGGCAGCATTTTAGCTACAGAAGACTATCTCAAAATATGTGTCAGTCTGCAGATCTAACCTATGCTAATGTTTTATAAAGCATTAGACATGGTCTGCTTACTAAAGATACAAAATCCATCTTTAAAACTAGAGTTAACCATGAGATGTATGAGCAAAAGACATCTGCACCTGATCTCATGGAACAATTTACTCAGGACAATCTCATGTGCATGTGCTTAATGCCAGTGTTTGCAAGCTGTATGCAATCTAATGATGCAATGTTGCATAAGAAATGCAACCAATTGTGCATATCACCTCCACAGACAAACTAGAAGTGTGCTACATGACACTCCCCATATGTTAACAAGCAACAGTACAACTAAATAGCTTGGAATATGTATCCCCATCACAGCACGATTAGAAAAACAATCTGTGTCTAAAATATAACCTGGACGTAGAACACAGTTTAGTCAATGGAACAATTGGTATAGCTGTTGGCTTCCAAACATATCCACATGACAACACCATTCAGTTTGTCAACATCCACTTTGACAAACCTGCAGAACATAAAAGAACAGGCCTCACAATAGCATATTTTCATCTTTTCACAGACATGACAGAGAGAGATTCTCTCTGTATCTTGCACATACTCTAACTATTAACAAGTCACACGATCTAACTCTAGGCCATGCACTGATCAACACTGGCAGCACAGTCTTCAAAGAAGGTGTGATTTATGTAGGACTTTCATGCCTTTGTACACTCGATGGTCTATTCCTAGTTAACTCTGATGCAAAAAAAGACAATGCTGACATTCCTTGCATCATAGCATACAAATATGCTATGTGCACTGTTCACCCCATCTACATATTTAATCTGTACCTCAAAAAATAAAACATTTAAAAAGAAAACTAATAAAAAACAGAAGCTATACCAGATCTCCCGGTACTGCACTCCCACTAAAAAAACAAAGAACTACTGCAGGTCCATCAAATTATACAAGCGCAAAAAGCTCTAGTCCAAATACAGATGCGTGTCCATCAAAAGACGCATATACAAATATGTCTTGTTGAAACAAAATAACAACTGCAGGCTCATCAAGGGATACAGAGGCAAAACTCTCAAATCTATTTAAATTCAGCAACACAACTGGAGTAAATTGCTATGCAAATTTAGCAATCATTTTTCTCTTCAAATTTCCACCAATTGTTCAAAACATATACTTAAACGGCTCGTATCAGTTGTGTTTGCAAATGCTTGTCCTTCATAAAAATGTCACAAATAATCCTGACAACACCTACAATGTTTCAGGCAAGAATAGGACAACTGTCAGGAAAGGTCAAATTCACCACAAACACACTGGAAGATCCACACAAATTCCGAATGTATTTACTACACATACTAGAAACCAGAAACATCCCTATAATTTAAATCTTCCAGATTGCATACATGCACTCTTTGCAACAATGTTTCACAAGTGCACATCCCTAATGAATGATTTGTGGATGTAGCCATAGCTCCAGCCTACACATACATACACATACATTCACCTATCCAATATGTCATACCGATGCTTCTATGGTACAATGCAGATGGTACCAACCATAACTGCAAACTCAGTAGCTTTACACACGACCATGTATCTCTTGGCAAGAACATTTTAACAACAGTAGGCATTATCTACCAGACTGGTGCCACAACTACTTCAGGCCACTATGCTTCATATGTCAAAAAAGAAGTGGCTGGTTTGAATGTAACAACATTTCTGTTATTCAAATAAATAGGTTATCAACAAATCTAACAAATACCTACATAATACTCTTGCAACCGAAATGCACTCACTAAAGTACACTACAAAACACAGTTAGAATCCATCAACAGATATCTAACTACTTTAAACATACCGTTCATTACAACACACTTCAAACATGTCATAACAGTTGTACTTACATAATACTACAATAGTACTTTTAAAATCCAATAGACTATGCCAACGGGTATCTAACCACTTTAAAGAAACCCTTCATTACAATACACATCATGAATGTGATCACACTTGTGTTTATATAATATATCCATAGTACTACACTAGTACTTTACAAATACAATACAGTTAGAATATACCAATAGGAATCTAACTAATTCAAACAAATAAATCTATTCTGAACAAATAAACTTACCAACCATGTAAATCTACAAACTGTACCTGTATACAATTCTGGCAGGGTTGGGGTTTTTGTTGTACCAACTATGTTGGATCCTGCACCCTAAATGATATGCTGCTGATTTCTCAGGTGTTGCAGGTATGTGGGGAAAGGGAAAGAGGTACAGACCCTTACTTCTTGTTATGACATGTAAAAGGTAATTTTATTCACACAATAACAAACTTTGCCACACACATATAATGATGTGAATTTTTCATATTTTAGTCATGATATATGCAGATTTCCAAAATCTTATGAAAAGCAAAGTGCCCCTATTGGATAACACGTGTATCGACACTGCAAGTGTTTTTTTTTGTTGTTTTTTTTTTTAAATCAGGCGCTGACACGTGTGTACATTAAAGTCAAATGTTATTTTTTCTTGCACACTTTATTTTAAGGCGAAAGTCAATTTAACTACATTTGTATATTTCACTTTCAGATATATGTTCACTTACTGTGTTTAAATTCATGGGTTCCAGCTCTTGATTTTCGCTATTGGGAAAAAGTACCTGGCCATATGTTCTTTCTACAGCCGTTCATTTTTTCCCTTTCCCGTGGTGTGGTTAGATGTGATGTGGTTAGTTGGCGGCATGCAATATATCACAACAGTCAGGAAGAGACCACCAATAAAACAAGAGGCTTGTAGCAGGCATCTTAACCAAAGTGTGTGATGCTTTGCAAATATTATAATATAATCTCACTGTGCATTGCCTCAATGCCAGTGTCAAAACACGTCAAAATCAGTCTGTGATTGATTAATGTCTTTGAGTGATTGTTTGCAAGTGTTTTAAACAAATATGGTAGGACTGTGGCCAGTGGTACAGCACAAATTTATGGAATAACAAAACCCTTGATGTTCAATGAAAAACCTTAGTTAATGATCTGTTAAGATAAGAAACGTATCGCAAAAATACCCTTGAAATTCTTTGCATTGGAGAATTCAGGACCGGCTTAACTGGGCACGTTCCCATTGTAAAGCCCAAGAGGACAGATTTATTAGAAGAGAAGGCATTCACAATGCCATAGAAAATGTCATCATGGGGGATATAGTATTATTGGAGTGATCCGGCCGTGTCCACTGGCCATGGCCAAAGGTCATAGGTAGTGGCTTGTAGTGTTCTAAAATGGAAAAAGGGCACAGCCAAAGGCCGTGGCTTCAATGACCAGAGATATGGCAGTGTTCTAAAATGGACAGTGGCCATGACCGAAGGCCTGGGCTAGTGGTCTCGTAGTGATTTATAAAAACAGTTGGCATGATGAAGACTGTGCCCACTGGCCATGGCCAGTGGCCATGGCTAGTTATCTGGTAGTGTTGTAAAATGGACAGTGGGCGTGCCCAAAGGCTGTGATTAGTGGTCTGGTACGTGGCTTCAATGCCTAGAGATATGGCAGTGTTCTAAAATGGACAGTGGCCATGACCAAAGGCCTGGGCTAGTGGTCTGGTAGTGACTTATAAAAACAGTTGGCACGATGAAGACTGTGCCCACTGGCCATGGCTAATGGCCATGGCTAGTGATCTGGTAGTGTTGTAAAATGGACAGTGGGCTTGTCCGAAGGCTGTCGTTAGTGGTCTGGTACTGTTCTAAAATACAGTGGGCACAGCCAAAGGCCATGGCCACCAGTGGCACGGAAAACATCTACAGAATAACATAACCCTTGAAAGGCGATGAAAAAACCTTAGTTAATGAACAGTTATAGTAAATATATATATATATATATATATATATATATATATTGCAACAAAACCCTGGAAATTCAGTTAAATCCACCTTAACTTTATGCCCCCTGTTGTGTAGTCTTTGACCACAATGATGACATCACAGATGATTTCACTGATGACATCACTGGGGACATCGGCTCTTCACTCACCAGTGGCCAGCGTTGAACTCCTGCACACAGACATAGTTTTCCTCTGGTTAATGGATGTTACTTCAATCTCAACCCTGTCCTTGGACAGGTGGTGCTGTCTAAATGCTGGACTATATGCTTCTTGCCATTACACAGCTGAGTCCTGCTTCTACCCCTGCTCTGGGACTCATTTAGTCCTCACTTTGTCCTCAGTTGTCATTTAACTCTTGTGCTCTCTTTAATCTCTCCCTAGGAGGTGGGATGTGACTCCTGGATGCAGTGGGTCCTCTCTATCACTCCTTCATACTTATAATTCAGATATCATCTTTTATCAAACTACTGCAAATGAAAGCTTCATAAGTAGTGATATGATGTATGTGTAGCTACTGACTATTTTTCACAATGTACTAATTGTTATGAGCTATTATAACATGCTAAAATCACATGTGCAGAAAAGTAAAGGTGGTCTAAATATGTGCAAATATCTAGAGTGATATTTTGTTTGATACCATCAGTTAAATACTCTTTGTGGTCATATATGATGTTATTAGTGATGACAGCAGTAATGTCATCAGTGATGCCACAAGTGATGTCAACAGTGAAGACAAACATGATGGTATTAGCGTAGTGATGTAACCAGTGATGTCATCAGTGAAGCCATCTGTGATGTCATCATTGTGGTCATAGGATGGGCAACAGGGGGTGAAAAGTTAAGGTAGGCATATATGTCCAGTAAGCAAGATGGACAGATGTATGTATGAATACCTCTATCTACTTGTTAACATTTTTCTCAGAAATGAAGGATAACCGATATAACGATTTTCAAGTTCCCCCCTTAAGAGCGCCATTGTCATTAGTATGACAAAATATCACTAGCAATTATCGTTTTAAACTTTAGCCTTGGATTGGCCCAGTAATTACAGCCTGATGTTGGCTCTTATGTGATGGGAAAGTACCCTCCACGTGTGTGCACCGCAGTCGGCTTTTGTCCACGGTGCTTGCTCCAACACATTGGCAACGCGCAGTGCTGTGTATTCGCAGTTTCTGCTTTCCCTCCTGCCTATCAATATATGAATATTTCCTGCTCTTCCAGGAAGCCTCCAGAAGCTGAAGGAACCCCCCACCTCTGTGATTTGCATGTGACAAAAGCACTGTTGTGTGCCTTGGCAGCCCTGCGCAGACATAGCACTGCATCCATTATCAGCTCTTACACGGTCGCTTTGACAGGAGAGCCACAGCCAGGCAGGAACACACATCCCGGGTAGATGACTTGCTTCAATTTGCACAGAATAAATTTAGAACCTGACAGAAAGGAGGTGTTTTGTTATCCCCTTCGGTTTTTACATAGTGAAAGCCCTGTTATGTGCTGTGGAGGAGTGTGATGGCTGCTTTTGGGTTGAAATTAATCAAGTGGTTAATGTCCCTTCCATTGGAAATGGAAATGGTGTATCAGAAATACTGCAACTAAAGGACAACATTAGTAAAAGTGCCCAGAAATAATCACAGGATACATGTATATGAGATACAGTTTAATGTAATTTTATTGAGAATGAGAGTGAGCACTTTGATTAGAAATACTGTACAAGGGGCATTAGCAGTGATCGGAACAATTCAGTAATAATTACTGTTCCGCCCCCTTACCCTTGTCTACCCTCCCCTCTGTGCACCACCTCCTCTGTAACACGCACCTTGATGCCTGTGGGTTTTGCACGCTTTACCAATGCATGATTAAATGAAGAAGAAGAAGAAGAAGAAGAAGAAGAAGAAGAAGAAGAAGAAGAAGAAGAAGAAGAAGAAGAAGAAGAAGAAGAAGAAGAAGAAAAGAAGAAGAAGAAGAAGAAGGAGGAGACGAAGAAGAAGAGAAGAAGAAATATTGTGCTTCTAGGAGCTACAATAATATCAGGTTTTATCATTACTCCTTCTTTTTAATTGGACTTGATTTATCGACCTTGGAAAGATGAAAGGTTTACCTTGACCTGCCAACAGATTTGAATTTACAGAGTACAAGATTTCCTCTCTTCTGGGTGAAGGGTATAAAAGGAGAAAGTGAAGAGCTGGAAAATGTACTGAAGTAGAAGGGAGGTTTCATGAAGGAGTAATGAATGGGAATCTTATAGAAGGGTAATACAGAGTAATGTACATCACATGCAGGTCCTGAATGTCTTACAAGTACAGTTGTATACATGTGTATGGTGCAGGAAATAGAAAACAGGATGTAGACATGAGGTGGGCCCTTCCTCGGACAGAGGGAGTAATTAGAGTAAAGTTTTAGAGACTGGGAGAGGAGGCATGTTTCTGCCTTTTGCGATATTGACCACCACTAGTGGTGTACAAGGAAGATGAAGATGCAAGGAAGTGGGGAGCAACGAAGTGGGGTGGTCATACTTTCAGATATAAAAAGGCTTGTGAACACAGGGTAAGAAGATAAAAGTAGCGGGAAGTAGAGTTGATCAGGTAAAGGTGGGGGCATTCCATATATTGATTTTACTTCTAGAACCCGTTTGAAGAGAGAACCATCTTGGTTAGAGAACCAGCACTTTTTCGGGCAGAGGATGGATTTGATTGCCGGTAAGGTAGTTCAGTGGTTTGACCGCTCGTTGTTGTGATCTATGAGCTCCCGACTCCCCTTACTTTTTTTTCCTCCCCCACCCCATCCAGCACTATCTGAAATGTTGGCAGTCCTAGTATGGTAGTCAGCTGTCTGTTTCCATTTCCTTCCCACACTCCCCTTCCTTTCCATTTCTATGTCTTAGCTCTTGCACTATCTGAAATGTCGTCAGGCCGAGTACGATAGTCAATTTCACATCCTTACTGTTCCTGGCTTGTAAGAATGTTGTTATTTTCCCTTCTTCCCTCCGTTGCCTTCAAGTACTTTAAAACACATTGGCCCTCATTACGACCCTGGCGGAGGTCCATGGTGCAATTTGCACCATGGACCATGGCGCAGAGCTGCCAACACCGCCATGGGGGTTGGCGGACTTACCGCCCCATTCCGAGGTTGGCGGGGCGGTAAGTCCCCAATCCCCATTTACCCTTCCCCATTCCCATTTTTGCCCCATAGGGTATAATGGGAGTGGGGAAGGCGTTAATTACGCCACCGTAAATTACGGTGGCGTAATTAACAACAAGTCCCGTAGCGCCATGGATTTTTCCGCCTGCAAAAAGCAGGCGTAAAAATCACCATGGCGCTACGGAATGTCGTAGTCTGGCGGAGAGGTACGCCATGCATTACGCTGGCGTAAACCCCTCTCCGCCAGGGTCGTAATGAGGGCCATTGTGTATAGGCGTTATATAAATAAACTATCATATCATATCATGTGTGATCTTCAGGTGGCACGTTCGAATCCCGGCAAGGCCAACTCAGCCTATCTTCCTTCCGAGGTGGATAAATGAGTAGCAACCTCGGTTGGGATGATGTATGTTCTATGTACAGCGCTTGGGCGTAAGCGCTATATAAATAAACATAATCATAATCACAGTAGGGGTGTGAGAGCTTGTAGAAGGTGTGAGTAGCAAGGATGAGAATGAATCAGAGAGGAAGGTCCATGATTAGGCTGGTGCTGTAGTCGAGATGCCTGCGACCAGAATGGAGATCAAGGATTTTGAAGAGTGGCGAGTGAGGTCAAAAAGAATGTTGTAGTTATTCAGAAGATTTCATCTAGCCTGGAGGAAATCAATTACTGTCACTTTGGATTGATGAGGGAAAGGACACTGTAGGTGTCTACCCATTGGGGCATGGTAAGGAACAGGGAAGAATAATAATGGGGACAGGAGGATGGGTGAGGTGTTGGGAGCAGGGAGGGATATGGCTTAATTATTGAAGGAGTTGAGTATGAGGCACCTTAGTGCCATGCGATGGCAGATCAAGGAGTGACAGTTACATATGTAGGCGACCAGGTCAGGGGTAAAGGAACGGAATGAGATGACTTGGGTGTCATCAGCGAACAAGTGGTAAGAGAATCCAAAGGAAGAGATCAGCTTTCTGCAAGTGGAGGCAAACTGTGTGACGAGGGCCATGAACAGACCGCTTTGGAACACGTCCCGTGAGGAAGGTGGCAGAAGGGATTGCAGCAATCCCTTAGATGATATGATGATATGATATGGCATTTATAACACGCCTATGCACAAGGGTTTCAAGGCACGACGAGGCATAGGACCAGCGTAAAGACAAAGACAACGATCGTACTAGGGCAAGTGACATGGGGAGGAGGAACGGGAAAAGTGTGGGGGCAAGGGGCAGTGCAATGCATAGTGTCAACAGTAGAATAAATAAAATAAAATAATGTAAATAGGAACAATAGGTAAAAGGTGCAGCCAGCAAGTGGCAAGTGCAGGGGTAAGTGCAGATGCAAAAAGACCAGTCATGTTGATAAGAGGTGATCCATTTCAGGGCTTAATCGCTGCTGCCCATATTATAAAGACTATTGGCCTCAACACCGGTTGGGCGGTACCCTGGCAGTATTACTGTAGGGATACCGCCAGGACTAATAGCGTTTCTGCCACCCAGTCTGGTCAGTATTCCCCATTACCCATTGGACCCAACAAAGCATTTTTGGTGCAATTGTGCCCGAAAATGGGTATTACATTGGCACATATACCCCCAGCTTAAAGCTGGGGGCAAATGCTGCCAGACTCGTGTTCGGGCAGAGCTTTAAATGTGGCTGTAATAGTGTTACTGCCGCATTTAAGGGCTACCACCCAACTCGCGATGAGGTCCATTGTGAAGAGAGGGGCAGTCAGAATTTACAAAGGCAGAAGAGTGCGAAGGACGTTGATTTTAGAGGAGAGCCTGGAGTGATGAGACATTTGGAATCAATAGTGAGTGTTGTTTTTGCTGAGTCTAGAATTGAAGGGTGTTGTAAAGGAGGTGGGTGACAGTTTTATTGGTGACAGAGATATTGTGGTCAGGAGTGTTATTGTTTAAGGTGTGTAGAACAGTAGACATTTTGCAACAGGCAGGAAAGACACCAGAGTCTAGTGGGTGATTGGAAATATGGGAGAGATGGGAGCAGGTATATGTTGCAGCCAGCTCCTTTATAATCTGCGGGACGAACGGGACAATAACGGCACGTGATGGTTTGGCAGCTCAGTAAGTCGGTGCAAACTCTAGAGAGTTAGTGAGATAGAATGAAAAAAGACAAATGAGAGAAAAAGAAACACTTGTTGGGTATAATGAGAATGGTAGGAGGGTGGTCAGACTTTCTCTGATGGTGGATAGTTTCAATGGCATAAGGAATTATGTCGTTAGCATAGTGGATGGGCAGATGGAGTGAGGTGGAGAGAGCAAGGATTGAGGAGTGGAGCGGAGTGTGATGGGACAGGATCTGGGAGGGGAGATCACAGTAGCGAGACTTTGTTTGCTGATTCCCAGATAGTGGAGCGGGACTAAAAGAATTCCTTCGATGTTCCAAGGAGAGCAGGAGCACAGGACCTATGCGTCGTCTTATGTGAGAGATGCCTGGCTGTCCTCAGCTGGTGGATCAGTCAGTAGATCCAGTTCTAGGAATGAGGGGGCGATAGGATGAAAGAGCAAATAGTATCGAGGTTTGCTGAGGGGAACCATGGGCTGCGCTGAAGACTCCAAAGTATTGCTCCATAGTGCTGACGTTGGGTGGAGAGAGGAAGAGACCATGTCCAGAATTAATATTGGTTGTGTAATCTGGATGGTAGGACAGAGGATTGAAGGGAGCAGCAATGGGAACAAGGGTAATTGTAGTGTTAAGTGGAGCTAAAATCAAAGGAGGAAACGATAATTTCCAGAGAATTGTCAGATTAACAAACAGGCTGAAAGCCAACAGAGAGTGTTTGTTCAGAGAGGAAGGACTCAAGTTCAAGACTTTGAGAACCAGAGAGGCTGGTGAGGATGAAATCACCACCGAGTGTGAAGGGGGCCTTGCTTTGGAGGGCGTCATTGTTGAGGTTGACCTCTGTGAACATGCACTGTGGAGTCAACAATGAGGAATATAGTAAACGCAGTTTATGAAAGGAGTCGAAGAGTGGGGGAACTCAGGGACGGGGTGCACGGCCAGATATCTGGCACAGAAGATAATACTACCTCCTCTACTGCCTTTCCTGGATAATTGCACAATTGGAAGAACACTGTACCGTCAGCGGCAAGAGTAGCCAGCGCAGGATCGCCAGGCTTGAGTAACATCTCTGCCATTGCTATAACAGAGACATCTGAGTGATATGATTTCACAAAATCACAGAGGTGAGAGATTCTGTTGCGTAAATTAATGGATATTTCTGGATCCATAGAGTAGGTCTTGGGGGCGGGGTGAGCGTAGATAGGGTTGCCATGGTTAAAGAATGCAGGCAGCATTTTCTGATTCCAACGAGGGGGCAGGGAGGAGTCATGGCAAACGCCAATGGTGGGACCACCTGGGTGTAGCACTGAATGCCCAAATGCAGAGTAAAAATAATAGTGAGGTGCATAGGTGTGTACGTGTATGGTGGTGCATTGTAGGGTATTCTTAATGGGTACAATTAAAACGTATACTAAGGATGAAATTCATATGAAATGCTAGTAGCAGCCAAACGGGTATCACAACAGGTCATATAGCGCAGCCCCTACCATAACTGAGGATATTGCAAGTGTCTTAGGAGTTGTGTGAACAAACAGAGAAGTCAGGCTGAAAGATACGTTCCTTTATAAGATCCCAGAACGCCAAGGTGACTTGCAAAATCCTAACATGTGGTGCAGGGGATTTGATTAATTCTAACACATGGTCACAATGTCATTTCACTTCATAATTGCCCTCTTGCTTACTCTAATGCAAGGTAACCTCTAAATGTTGGTTCACAGGACACATGTAAAAGTTGATTTGTTGAACACATTCACGCCAATATGCAGGGTGCAAGATGTTGTGGAGGACTGTTTTAAGTAGCTTTATTTATAAAATTCAGGGACAGTTTCAAATAAGCAGTAACCAGCAGATCGATAATTCCTCGCATGTATTGAATTCCAAAGGGGCGCAAAATAAACACATTCCCACAAATAGTTCCTTATCGATTAGGAGCAATACAGTGTTAATGAATTGTAGTATACCAAAGGAAAATACAGGAAATTAAAAAGCAAGGGCCACCAGTGGCAGTTGGCACTGTTCTCTGTGCTGACTCTAGCAGCAGTATTGTGGAATCACAGCACAGTAGTAATAAGGTGAGGAGTGAGGGAATTGTATTATTGAAGGTAGTGATGTCAGGAACGATGTACCGTTGCCTAATGGATATGTATGAACACTAGGCAATGGAAGTGCCTCACGTCAGCCATTCCGATGCTTCAATTCAACACACATGTGCATGTTCTCTTACTTGACTCTTACTTAGAGTAATTGCTTCACTTTGCCATACCGGTCTGTTCCACCCCATCGACCAAGACACCCCGTGCTGTTCCGTCCATCCCCTACCGGTTTGCGTGCTCTGCTGCGGTCATGCAAGCACTTGCCGCGTCTGCTCATGCGAGAGATCGACTAGGTAGGAGCCAGCTCTCATGCGCAACACTGCCTTAGAACCGTGCTTTTACTGTCACTCCTTCTGATGAACCTAATTCTGTTGGCTCTGCGACATTGCAGCGTATGCCTCCACCTGTATCTAACTCTTGTGACCCTAACGTTACCTGTGCTACTTACGTGGGAATTCATCCTCACACACTGAGGAGGTTTCTGACTTATTACTTACAAAGCATTTTGATATTCTACGCTTCACTGAAACCTGGCTCTCCGATGTGACTAATGATGCAGCTGTCTCTGCCCTTCACAATGGCTATCAGATCGTCCAGACCAATCGCCAATTGGGTCGGGCGGCTGCACTGCAGTCATCATTAATGACTCTCTAACATCGCATATATGTCACTCTTCATATATTGATGATTGCCGACACGCTCTTATTAGAATTGCTATTTATTCGAACACCGCCATGTGTGTTCTTGCCATATATCCTCCTCCTTTAAATATACCCCTGTTTGAAGAACAGCTGTTCATGCTCCTTGGCGATATCATAAAATCTTCCTCCTATGTAGTCATCCTTGGTGACTTCAATTACTGAGCATATAATGGGCAGGATTCCGAAGCAATCAGTTTGATGCTTTCATTGGAGGCCTACGGGCTGCATCAACTAATAAATACCCCTCCCCCCCCATAGAGATGGACATACTTTGGACTGGTTTTGTCCAATCACTTATCCTTGAATCATCTTGAAGTCCTAAAATGGCCTTGGTCTGATCACTGTCTCATTTACTTTCTACTGGATCTCCTGGCCAAAGTTGCGAGGCTAAATTCTAACTCTCGTGTTGAACACACAGTCGGTTATATTCGTAATATTACTCCTAATGCCACCACTGAGCTTGCCCAACACATGTTAGAAAATCTGCCAAGTTGTACTACTACCTTAGTAGATCAATATAAAGCGGTTCTATCTTCTATTACCTATACCCTTGCCCGCCTTCTGTTAAACTTGTCAAAACTGAATGGTTGGCCCATACATGGTTCTGTGATAAAATCCTTGGCCTCAGAACACTCAAAAGGAAAAAGGAGCAGGCTTGGCGGAAGAATTCCTCTGAGGATGTTCTTGCTTCCTATCGTAAAGATGCCTCTGGCTATAGAACTGCCATCTTGGCTGCTAAACATGACTTCTACGATGAACTTATTAGTATTTCAAAGTTCTCTCAAAAACAACTTTGGTGTATTCTTAAGGAGTTTGAGGGCAAGGCCAACTCTTATCCTGCTATCACCAAACGTAACCAGCGGTGTCTTGACATCCAACTGGGCTTCAATGCTAAACTCAATCAGCATTGTGATACAATTGTTTCATTAAAAGCTAAATTAACTAATTCTCATTACACATATACACAATTACAGCAACATATCGAAAGCAACCAACTTCTGAGTCCACTACAGTCAGGCTTATGTGCTCTTCATGGTACTGAGACAGCCTTGGTTGATTTAAAAGCCAATTTATGTCACATTGCGGATTCAGGACAGATTGCACTTTTGATGCTGCTGGATATTTCCGTGGCTTTTGACCTTATTCATCACTCACTGCTGCCGGAGAGATTAGGAGCCATTGCAAATTGCTGTGCTCGCTGTCTTCATTTTTAGGCTCCAGATCCGCCTGTGTTGCTTCTAGGTGCTTTAAATCTCCCATTGTATTCATAAGATGCGGTATCCTGCAGGGAGCAAGCCTCTCTCCTACCCTTTTTAACTTCTATACTTGCCCTCTTTTTGATCTTCCCGATAGCACTGGCATGATTTACACTAACTACGCCAATGATACTTTGGTGTTGTCAAACGGACTGGCAACTACAAGTTGGACCTCATAAAAATGTCCTCTATTTATGCTGTCATTTAAGATTGGATGATTAAGTACTCCCTTGCTCTCAATGGCAATAAAAAGTAGATTATGGCCGTTGGCACTTCCTAAAGACTTGCCAAGGTAAAACCCAGATACTCTGATTTCAATATTTCTGGAGTTACTATTAGAACCATTCCCTGGGTCAAGACCCTTGACGTATAACTCTATGTAACTCTATGCTAATCTAAATATGAATAAGCATGTCAGCCAGCAGAAGGCCTTGTGTGCCTATATGGCATGCCTTATCAGGCAACTTAAACATTTTTATCTAACTCTTACACTGCGGCCCTTGCTGTTGCTCTGGTCAATGCCAAACTTGACTACGGCAATAGTCTATTGGCTGGCACTTCTCGGCCTAACCTGGCCTCTTTACAGATTGTGCAAAACATTGCTGTTCAAGCTATATGTGGAATCACGAGAAGGAACCATGTTACTGAAGCTCATAACTCTTTACACTGGCTTGCTGTTAAACACCACATTACAAATCAGGTGATATCCCTTACCTATAGGTGCCTTACTGATAATGCAACATCCTAATGTAAAAATAATTGAGCAGCCTCGACACAAGCTTGCTCGTTTTGGAGGCTCAAGTTTCGATTCTTTTGATCCACGCCATTGGAATTCTCTCCCTGTCTCTCTACGCCTCTACTCAGAGTTTCCTTCTATTAAGAATTAACATTTATTTTTAACTCCAATGATTAGAGCTCTTTAGTATCTGGTGTTGCCTCTGGTATTTTTCCGTGGCTCTTCTCCACTCTGTTTTGTTATTAATTGCTGCGCACTGAGGCCTGTGGGCGAGTTTAAAATTAACATTAACATCCTCGTCATCCTTACAACCAAAACAAATCCAGCAGAATTAATGTACGACATATGCCCAGCTCAAGCTGCATCTAACGGCATCGACACTATGGCTCAACACTGGCTCAACATATCTAACTCCTGTCTCTCGTACAGCAACATCTCTACTGCACTGAAAAACAACAACTCTCCCCCTCCTGAAAAAACATCCCTCAATCCTAAACTCCCTCAAAACCACTGTCCCATCACAATTGTGGCATCCCTCATTACAATTATGGAAAGATTGCAACAAGCCAACTCCAACAGCACAACAAAACAAACAACCTTCTCAACCCCTTAACTGCCATGCTATTATGCAAGTCTATGCAAAAAAGACGAGCATAATTGTCCTTTGCAATCAGATTTCTTCCCCACTACAATACTGGGACTTCAAACAAATTCTGGATGACCTCCACAATATTGCTGACAAAGGATATATAGCTCTTCTAGTCTTCCCTGATCACTCTGCAGCTTTCAACGCTATCATTCATACCATGTTCCTAAAAATCCTACCCTACAGGATGATAATCTCAGGTACTGTTTTCGACTGGTTTACCCACTTCCTCATTGAGAGGACACTATTTGTCTTCAGACCCCCTTATATATCAAATGTCACCCCAGTCAAATATGGAGTACTGCAAGGATTTCCCATTCTACCCACTGTTCAACCGATCAATTGAATCTCCCGGACAGACTCTCATCAACCTAAACCTCCACTTTCATCATTATGCAGACAACATACAGATATACTTCCAGAAATTCTCCTCTGGGAAATGCAGACCATGAGAAACATTTCTCCATCATCACCACGTGGATAACAACCCACTGTCGAACTCTCAACACATCCAAAACATACCTTCTCATCCGTCCCCCCCAAAGCTCCAGGACAAACAAAACGTCACCTCCGGATCAAAAGATTGCTCTCTGACAATCCACACATAACCCTATCCACACCTGTCTAGTCGATAGGCTTCACCATTGACTCTGACCTATCCTTTAGAAAGAACATAGCAGTTGTTACCAAAAAATGCAGCCTAAAGCAACACCTCTTACGCCTGATCAGACCCATCTTTACCCTTGATGACTGCCATGCCTTAATCCATGCACTTGTTCTCTCCAACCCGTGGAAATACAAAACTCACTAGCCTCCCCAGTAACACCCTAGTCCCCCTGAAAGCCATGCAGAATGTAGCAGCAAGACTCATTCTACACCTCTACAAAAGCCATACATGAACCCAACTCTCTCCCAGCACCACTGGCTCCCCACATCTCAGAGAACTGCTTTCAAATGGAATCTGCATCGTATACAAGGTCAGCCAAATCAAACCCCACCTTACCTTAACAACAAACCTAAATCCATTACCCTCACAACACCAGACAAGCAACAATGTCTTACACATTCAACCCTGCAAGGTCACCTGACACAAAAACAGGCCTTCACACAATTGGAGCGAGAGCCCAGAATGCCCTATCACCCTACATACTTACTGCACCTTCCATCCTCACCTTCCACAAAAGACTCAACACGTACCTCTTTTACCAAACCTAATCCAGCCAGACGACCTACCCGGCTCTCCTTTCTCTATACCATTCTTCCTATGTTGTTGTGATAACGTTGTATCTTCTTTATTCATCTTTTTCTATTGGACTTTTTTAGTCGCGCCCAAAAATCTGGGTAGTTTCAGGGCTGTATACAAGTTTAAATTAAATGTGTGCATTTCTGTAAACAAAGCCTCGTTAGAAGCAGAAGCGGCTTTCCCTACCCGGCATTGCGAGGTTCCTGAAGGAGGCGGGGCCGCGGCGCACTCGTGACCTCGCTCACGTGACTCTGGGCAGCCTCATAGGACAGAGGCTGCCGCCCGCACAGTGAATTGTGCATTTCTGTAAACGAAGCCTCGTTAGAAGCAGAAGCGGCTTTCCCTACCCGGCATTGCGAGGTTCCTGAAGGAGGCAGGGCCGGGGCGCACTCGTGACCTCGCTCACGTGTCTCTGGGCAGCCTCATAGGACAGAGGCTGCCGCCGGCACAGTGAATTGTGCATTTCTGTAAACGAAGCCTCGTTAGAAGCAGAAGCGGCTTTCCCTACCCGGCATTGCGAGGTTCCTGAAGGAGGCGGGGCCGCGGCGCACTCGTGACCTTGCTCACCTGACTCTGGGCAGCCTCATAGGACAGAGGCTGCCGCCCGCAGAGTGAATTGTTCATTTCTGTAAACGAAGCCTCGTTAGAAGCAGAAGCGGCATTCCCTACCCGGCATTGCGAGGTTCCTGAAGGAGGCGGGGCCACGGCGCACTCGTGACCTCGCTCACGTGACTCTGGGCAGCCGCATAGGACAGAGGCTACCACCCTTGCGGCGTTAAGCCCGATAGGGGTAAAGGGCATTGGCTGTTGTGCGGCTGTTTGGCACTGAGGCGCCTACTCATACATGCTGTGCATTTAAGGAAAATAGCCACCCTGACTAGCCCTACCATCAGGCTACTACCCCATAATAGACACTTATAGTTTCGGGCAGGAGCTGCGAGCGAAAGGGGCTCCCTGCCGAAAACAATCCGCTGCAGACCCGCAGTCAAACCAAAATGGAGCCAGAGGTACGTCCTAAAATAACCTCAAAAGACATCCAGGTAAAAAATACATCTCACTCAGGAGTAAAATTAACTCCGGAAAAGAAGAGGAGGAGCAAGTCTGATTCGGCTCCGATGGTGTCTCCATCTATCTTACAACTCCTGCAAACACCTCATTCAACCACCAAAATACCTGTAACTTCGGCTAAGACGAACATGCTAGCCCTATCGCAAGAGGGTGAAAAGATCCCAAAAACCGGCATTTCGATCACACCGGATTCACAAGGAGAACTGGGGGAGTTTTCTTTGCTCGCACAGTCCATGTCGCCGTCTAGGATGGCTGGGGACTTGAGACCAGAGGAACAGTCCATCATGGCGCGAGCTCACTTACCGGAGCACACACCTGCCCCTAGCACTGTCCCCGCTCCAGGGCAGGTCCCCAGACTTCGAGAGGAGCTCGACTCTTCTGAAGCAAGAAACTCCAATGTTGATAACAATGCCCCATATGGGAGAGAGGCGATACCAAATGAAGGAATCAAAACAGTGAGAACGAACGAACCTGAAATAACTAAAACACCCACACAGCAAAAACATACTGAAGGCAAATCACAAAGCCTCGTGGAGGAAGGCCAAACGGTGACAAACTTGCTAGCTGAAAGATTAAAAAATAACCTCATCCCGAATGCGATATCGATTAAAGTAATGATTCATGATATTAGCGAGAATTCCAAGCAAACCCTGGCTAATAAACCAGCAAGACTTTCCAAAGACGCAAGAGAGAGTGAGATTATTACAGTCCCAGACAAAGACTCAGAATCGGATGAAGATGCGCTGGAGAGTGACAACCCTGTAGAGGTGGACCTCGAAGATTCAGAAGACTCCAATAATGAAACAGACGGCGAACAACTGAAAACCGGCTCTGGTGTTAAAAGGAAAAAAAGTGTCAAACTAAATATTCTGGCTAAAAACAGGCCTCAAGGAGGGACAAAATCCACAAACTCAAGAACAACAAAAATCACCATGCAAAGTGCACAAAAAATAAAAGAATTAAATAAAAAAGGACGGCCAAACCCTCTGCTATCTCGACCATTAAAAGATTTCTTTACACAGCAGCATGAAAGAAAACAGAGCATTGACACCGAAGTGTCTGACGCAGAGATGTTGGAAATAGCAACCCAAACCGAGCCCGCACAAAAACAGAGAAGAACAGAACTGTCTGAAATGGAAAGAGACAAACAACCTCAAACAAATGGCCTTTTGCAGGAAAAAGCCTCGCTACTTACCAACGATGGACGGTCGTTTATTGAAAAAACAAAAAGCCTTGAGATCCCCTCTCCGGATGCCCCGAGTAGTCATAATCTTCCGGGTACCAGGACTGATATTTCCCAGATCCAAAGCATGCTAAATGGACCCCCACAAACTATACAGGAGATCCTCGTTTCAGACAATGACCAGGAAGAAGAGGAGCCAAGAGCGGCTAAATCAAATTGGGAACCAACCCGACCAATTTTGAATCACCATGACAAAGATGATCGTCTAGCATGGACAAAGCCCCATCTGCCGAGCAGATTATCCTCTGTTCGACCCTTATCCTCGACGAAATTTGGATCATCGACAATCCCGATAGACATAGACAGAACTCCAAGAAAATTAGGAGAAGGAACAGATTCCAACTCATCTACATTCCTGAGAAAACCGGACAAAACTCTAGCCTCCCCGAAAAAGAGACGACTTAGTGAAATTGCTGCAGCGCTACAAAACGAATTTCCCAATAAGAAACCGGAAATGATTGCCATAATGTCGGCTATGACTATTGTTTTGGCGCCCTTCTGCAAGTTATATGAAACAATCAAAGACAATGTCCAAGACAATACAGCAATCCTCTCCAACTTAATGGTGAAACTGGTCCAGATGGACTCTACCTTATCAACTAATGCGGAAAAATCGTTCAACCAGAAATTGAAATATGAAAGGAAAATTGAAGTATTGGAAAAAAAAGAACATGGAAAAACCGACAGATGATGTACAGAAACTGCTTAATCAGAAAACAGTGTGGGAAACTAAAATAGAAACACTGGAAAAAAGATTGAGAGCTTGGAATCCTTGAATAAAAGGTCCACAACAAAATCAATGGCCATCGAAAACGATAGACAGGAATCTACGACTCAGGTAAATGAAAAAAACAAAACTGTGCTATGTCTGATGCATGATAATCTAGAAGGAATGCCTTTGGCCATAGCACAAAAAACGCAATACCCGATAATTGACTTGATGGAAAAGAAAACTAATCTAAAGAAGGTTTCCAAAACATCTGCCGAAGATGTTAAGAGGGGATGTGGCCTGGGCAAATCAGTACGCAACGAAAATCCACAAGTTCCACGTCCTAAACCGGAGAAACCTGGACTCCTAAGATCGCCAAAAACAACAGAAGAATTTCTAGGAAGCTCCGACCTAATGAATATGTCAACGCACTCAGAAACAGGTCAATTGGACTCAAGTGAAGCCATCACAGAAGTGAGGGAGATAAAATCCCCTAATCAAGCGGAAATGCCCTCAGTGAAGTCCAAAATGTACAGCGACGGATCAAGCCAAAATGACAATGCGGCTGCAAATTTGTCAGCCATACAGGCACCAACCGCCCAGACAATCGCGGAAGATAGGAAGAGGCGGACGTATGAGTCTACCATAAGAAGAACTCCTCCCAATCCACAATCTTCGCGTGAAAGAGGAGACGCTTCAAGGAGCCCACGAAAACACCACCCAGGAAAAAGTAATTTGGAAAGTCGAAAGGACCCCAATGAAGAATTTCGAGTCTTCAAGCTGGAACAAAAGAAAGTGGAGAAACATTTCTTCATCTTAAATAGACCAACAATACTCAAAATAACAAAGACAATGAAAACCTTGAGAAAGATCAGAACAGATGACTTGGTGCTTGTAGAACCGTATCATAGAGAAAACAGACGCCATCAAATACATTGACAAAGCAGTCCATGATGAATTCGACCCAACCCTCCGAATACGGAAAGACAGAAACATCAAAACATCAATAGCACTATAGATCTAGAACAGAGTATCTATACCATCAATCCCAAGGATATAAGACCCATGAAAGGCAGGAGACACACAGCCGCCTTGCCCATCAAGGTCGAGGAGATAAAGACCCCGTTGATAGGTTGGACAACGCGTACACAAATGAAAAACGCAATCAACGTACCAATGTCCTGCCCGATGGGACAGGGAACCACACAAGAAACAACAAAGAAGAACAGATGGGCAACAGGTCTCGCACCGGATCTCATCGTGAACGCCCAGAGATCTTAATGAATAGACGCGACAGGCATCGGGAACAAACGAAAGATATAAGTCAACTGAAAGGTCCCTGGAAATGGCTTATGTCAAACTGGTCGAAAAAAGATGACAAATAGCAATGACCAGGGTTATTTTGCCGCAAGGATCCCATCTCTAACACCATTGACAAAAGCAGCGAGCTACCCAACAAGAAATCCTACACCCTGGGCTCATGGAACACGAGAGGCCATATTCACCTCACTATACCAGGAGATGTCGATCTAGACTCATATGACATTCTGTGCCTTCAAGAGACCTGGCTCGTTCACCAACCAGTTCTGGATGGTTTTACTGTCCTGCTCTCCCCTGCAGTCAAAGGCCTACTAGGCAGACCATCATCGGGTCTGCTTACTGCAATAAAAACAGGCACGGGACTGGCTGAACCGAAAAAATGGAAACAGGCCTACGAAATGCTAGTCATCGTGACTTTGCAAATTCAGGAAAAGGCAATAATGAAAAATGGCTTCCAGAACACAGTGGCTATACTTGTTACTAGAACCCCCAGCGAATGTCGACCAAAACCTTCTGTGATAACATCTCGGAAACCATTGACCAGCTGTACACGGAATTTGAAAAAATTGAGCTTATCATATGCAGAGACCTAAATGCTAAGTGCACTGAGGCGCTCTGTGAAAACAAAGGTCTCTGCCCACAGTGGGGAGGTGTAGAGTCCTCCATCGAAAGAGGAAAAGCCTCGAATGAAGTAATCTGCAAAAGAAATGTGCAAAATGTTGCATCATTATGCCCTAATCAAACGAACAGTCCAACATGGGAACGCAACGGGTCCAAAGCAACTTTGGACTATATTTTCATCTCCAATGGTCTTACTCTCGGACTGTCAAGCTTTAGGGTCCAAAACACGACCCACAGCGACCACAATCTACTCAGTTGCACTAGGCATACTTCTACCATGATATCAAAAACGTACGACTGGAAGCTTGAGATAAATTTACAACAGACTCGGCTAAGGTTAACCGAAGAAGACATTGGAAAAATTTCCCAAGCCTGGGAAAAGAGATCAAGGGATGATACGAAGAACAAAAGGAAAGAAAGACCAAACTACCTGCCTCTACTTCTAACTTTCCAGGTGAAGGCCCTCATGAATTCGAAGAAGCCCCTGGAAACCAAACATACGTACAACAAGATGGTGGTGGAAGAAAGAAAAGCTGGGCGTTGTCTCCTGAGAATTGCTAAGAAATCAAACAGTGAGCCTGATTGGGAAAACTGGCGCATGGAAATTAAAACCTACAAGAATTGGCGAGAACAATATCGAGCCATACAATATCAAAATGACGCCGAAGCTATGATGCAAAATCTACAAACTAAAAAATCAAGTGAATTCTGGAAGCTGATCAAGGAGACAAATGGTACCCAGCTGGCTTCTATGTCCAATGCAGTAGCAGAAGAAACATGGGTTCAATATTGCACTGAAGAATTTCTGACCACCATCGATCCTCAATTGTCGAAGCAGAATCCGCTATCAGTGTGGGTGGATCCGTCCAATACTACGGACATCGAAGCAGCCATACGAAACTTGAAAAGATCAAGAGCACCAGGTCCCGATGGACTAACTAATACAAATTTAAAAATGTATCCCGAAAAGTGGGCAAAAACAACAAGTAAAATCTTCTTGGAATGTGGCAGAACGAATATGATCCCCGAATCATGGCAAAAAGCGGTGATTGTACCAATTTATAAAAAGGGACCTAGACAAGAACCTATGAGCTACAGACCCATTGCTCTCCTGGACATTCTAGGTAAACTCTATTCAGCCAGTCTTCTGGTTCACTTTCGAACATGGTTAAAAGACAGCCCAGCGAATGACCTACTTCAAACAGGTTTTCAAAAAAACGGCTGTACTACCATCAATCTCATAATCCTAAACATCTTGAAGGCTAAAGTCAAAGAGGGGGGGCCACAAGTCTATCTAGCCTTTGTCGATCTCTCAAAGGCGTTTCGATAAAATCGATAGACAAAGGCTATGGAGAAAGCTGCAAGTTTGGAAATGCCCCATTAAAATACTCGAACCCATAAAAGCACTCCATGCAAACACAAAGATCAGAATTAAACTCAACCACCAAGGCGCGCTCTCCAAGGAGATCAATGTCAAACGAGGAGTAAAACAGGGATGCCCCTTGGCCCCCGTGCTGTTCACATCCTTCCTGGGAGACTACCAACACTCCGAAGAACAAATCTGCTCTTTTCCCCCCAAAATCGGGAAAATGGTGATTCCTCGATTACTGTATGCGGATGACATTATTGTGATCGACCTATATATCTGAAAACAATCTCGAACTCAATAAATCGAAAACAAAGGTTATGGTTTTGGAGAAAGTCCCTACCAAAAACACGAAGAATCTAAAGATCTACCTGGAGAAAACCGAAATCGAAATTGTAACCAGCTTTAAATATCTAGGGCTACAAATTGATAGCTCTGGAGTCGAAACGAGTCTCGTCAATCAAATATTGGAAAAGGTGAAAAGGTTAAGTACCCAAACAAGAGCAGTGGATCGCAAATACGGCAAATTTTCCCTCATTCCAGCAATAACTTTCTATAATACTAAAGTAATTCCAGCTTTGATCTATGGAACGGAATCCGCCTTATATCTCAAACGTAATATCTGGAGCAAAATTGGAGGACAGCTCTGGAAATCAGTACTAGGTCTTCCCAAATCCACTGCCATGTCGGCGATAAGGAGGGAGCTGGGGCTCATATCTTTGGCATCAAAGGTCGATCAGAGTGCCTTACGTCTCTATAGACGAATTATCATGTCAGACACCCTTCCTATCTACAACATCGTATGGGAAGAAATTGATGCATGCAAATGTGAAGCCTTGAATAAATGGGTCAAAGCCAGAAAAGATGACTTGAACAACATCGAATGCTCCGAGAAAGAGCTGAAAGAAAATCCAGAAAGAATAAAAAAAAAATGGAACAATATGATTGGATCCTGACAATAGAACAAGCAACGGGGAACAAACTTTTGAAGCATCTCCCGCCTACTTTCAACAAAGGAAATAAACCTTTGCAATACTGTGCTAAATTCCCCAACAAGAATCTGAGAAATAGTGTTATGAGAGCAAGACTCAATCTGCTCCCTACTAGAGAGATTATAACAATCAGAAGATTGGGTCCCGAGAAAAGCTGTCGCTTATGTAAGAATGAGCAAACACTCGAGACTCTAAAGCACTTAGTGATAGACTGCCCAAACACGATTGAAAGCAGAAAGCTATACCTCCCCTCTTTGGCTGAAGACTTGTGGATCTTCAAAACGAATGATCTGTGGTACGGATTAATCTCCGGCGAAAATAGACCATGGTCCCAAGCTCTGACAAAACTGATAGAACTAGTGTTCGCACAGATTAACAGCACTCGGCGAGAGGGCGATAACCTTATGAATTCAGAAGCACACTAGCTCTGACTATCCTTCCTTTGCCTTTTGGAACTAAGGTTCCCGCCCTTGACGGAGGCCTGGCCAGCCCCGACTGGGGAGGTATTTATGTATGTATTTGTTAGCTCGACGTCGGAGCTGCAAAGGTTTTGACAAAACTTAGTTTTTACTGAGTAAAGTTAAAAAAAAAAAAATAAATAACATTCTGAAAGTAAGCAACACATGCACAGGCAGGCAATTGGCAAAGGGGAGAACAACAAAGTGGGTAAGCATGATAAGTAAAGCAGAAGTCTAGTAAGCTCCATGATAGATTCAGTACAAAGCATAGGCAACTCAGCCAAAGCATACAATATACCTAATAATAATGCTATGAACTTATGGAGTCCCTTTGAGTTTGGCGGTATATACTCTGGAAATACCATAAAACGGTTATACCATTACTGCAATATTCACCACAACTAACGTTTGAAATTTAGGATGTTGTTGTTTTGATAAATGTATTGCTGCTAGTTGTATGAATAGCGCCGTAGTCCAGGTATATAGCAGGTTCCATGATAGATCGTTCTTCATAGCTATTAATAATCCACCTCTGGCCCTTCCCACCTGATTTTTAAATGGCGGGCTTAACAATACCCAGTACCCTTCTATCAGGGGCGCTTCATGTAGCCATATCTCTTGAAGGCAGATGACATCCTCTTCACCTAGATGTGTTTCAGAATCACACATCGCACAGAATGTGCACAGGCAGTCACGTGACAAAGGGGAGAACAACAAAGTGGGTAAACATGATAAGTAAAGCAGAAGTCTAGTAAGTTCCATGATAGATTCAGTACAAAGTGTAGGCAACTCAGCCAAACCATACAATACACCTCATAATCATGCTATGAATTTATGGAGTCATTTTGAGCTTGGCGGTATATCCTCTGGAAATACCCTAAAATGCTAATACCATTACTGAATACAGTACACACGCAGTCATTTAAGGGGTCCACATGATTCTGAGTCAAGCAGACCCGAAGATTATTTCCCATGTTGTATTCTCTTAGAACATTATGAGTATGATGTATCACGGTGTGTGTGGCAATTACCGGAGGAGGTATTTCCGCATGCAATAATGCTTTTGTGGGGTGGTAATATTGCCACAGAAAGGCAGGCAGAGAGTATGTGTTTCAGCAACGTAACCTGGAATTTGACAGGGTGCAAAAACAACTCTGAATCTAGAATAACATATTTTCCCGACTATCGCCATACTGTTTGTCAGGCCACGACTTGGGGCATCTGTGTGGTGAGCTTAAAGTTAGACATTGGAAATGGAAGATAAACATGCTAGATTGAGATGGGGAAATTATAGCTGGGGCAGTGGGGTAACATGTTGAGCCTTCTTCTGCTGAGAGTTTGTGATGTACAGCGACTACCATTTTTAGAAACAATGTTCCAATAATAATTGTACTCCTTATGCACTTCATCTTACACCCCTCTTAACTGTGACCTCATATTGTGGCTTCAAGTGCAAGAAGTTTAGTTCAAAATGTAACTCCTCCATTGCTGCATTTAACCGCTTTGGGGATTTGATTTCCCCCATCATATTCTTCCATGCCTTTCCTCCAAGTTATACATGTTATTAATATTTCAGTCTGATTGCCTGCAGGTTTGGCTATTGCCATCTCACATTTTCCCCCAATTTAACAATAATTAAGGGTATTTTATTCATGTATTTGGTATTTATAAAGCAGGACTCAGAAGGCACGAGTAGTCAGTCAATGCGGCAGAGAGGGGCATTAGCCTGAGAGGCGGAGAGTGAAGGAAGAAGAGAAAAGGCGGGTCTTGACAAGCTTCCAGAACTGAAGGAGATCCTGCTCAAACCTGAGAGGGACAGGGAGGCAATTCCAGAGGGAGGCTACTGCCGAAGAGAAAGATCTACCCCCCACTCTGTGCTTGGAAAAGCATCTGACCTGCAGTGAGTTGGATCTAGAAGACCAAAGGGCTCTAGCAGGGAGGCATTTAGGGAGAGAGAGTTGGATGTAGAGGGGTTCCAGACCACAGTCAATCTTGCCCATGATGCAACTCTCGACCCCACATCCCCCAACAACTATAGACCTATCACCACTGTCCCTTTCCTCCTCAAAATACTGGACAAAGCAGCCTACCTGCAGGTTCAACACTTCATTGAGGAGAACAAACTCCTAGGACTCCGCCAATCAGGCTTCCGCCCCAGACACAGGACTGAAACCGCCCTACTTGACCTGAAAAACCAAATGGACGATGCCAGAGACATAGCCAAACCAGCACTTCTCTTACTTCTTGACCTATCCGCGGCTTTCGACCTCGTGGATCATGATGTCATATGCCACCACCTCTCCTCTACTGCCAAATTCTCCCCTGAAGCCACAGCATGGATCACTTCCTTCCTACAAGGCAGAACCATGCAAGTATTCTCGGACTCAGCATCCGCATCTCCAACTACCATTCTCTGCGGTGTGCCCCAAGGCTCCTGCCTCTCACCCACCCTCTACAACATCTTCACACGACCACTCTTTCTCATCCTCGACGCCATGGGCATTTCATACACTAACTACGCCGACGACACACAGATCCTCCTAACCCTCACTGGTAACTATGACACTCCATGACCCTCAACAACCTCTACAACACCATCCAAGCCTGGATGGCAGACAATGGACTATGCCTCAACTCTGACAAGACTGAACTCCTTTTGGTAGGCTCACCTGACACACTGAAAAATCTAGACTCCCAATTCAGCCACTTCACCATAGACTTTATCAAAATACCTGTCTCAGAATCAGTCAAAACCCTTGGAGTCTACTTGGACTCCAACCTATCCATGGATAAACAAGTCAACGCTATAGCCTCTGCAGCTGCATACCATGTCAAACTTATCAACGCAGTCAGGCACTTTCTCTCCAAAGAGAACTGCACTAACATAGCCAGAGCCATCACTGGATCCAGGCTTGACTATTGCAATGTACTCTTTCTAGGCACCTCCAACAGAAACCTAGTGAGGTTGCAAATCATTCAGAATAGTGCTCTCCGGGCAGCCCAAGGCATTGCCAAAAGGGAACACATCTCGGAGGCCAGAAAGCTAGCACACTGGCTCCCAATAAAAGAACGAATCATCTTCAAGACACTGACACTGACCCACAAGTGCATTCACCTCACTGCCCCTGACTACCTCTCCCAGAGGATCCACCCCGTCTCTTCTACGAGGCCAACCAGATCACCATATACTAACATGCTCTCTGTGCCATTAGTAAAAAAAGTCAGAGCGGGCGGATCCAGCTTCCCATATCTCGCACCCACGCACTGGAACGCCCTACCTCCCACAATCAGAGGCGAGTCCTCCCTCAGCACCTTCCGCAAAACCTTGAAAACAATCTTATTCACATAAGATGCGTTGCACTAGTCGAATACATCTCATATATTCCTAATGCATAAACTGTACTGTAATGACATACTGTACCAACCAAAATGTCAGCTCTATACTTTGTCGAACTCATAATGTACCTATGAATGACTATATGCCTGTAACTATGATTTTTGCAAGTAACAGCGCCTCAATGCCCGTGGGTTACTTGCGCGCTATATAAATATAAATAAATAAATAAATAAGAGGGTCTTGAACTTGATCCTCACAGCCTCTTGGAGCCAGTGGAGAGATTTTAGGGCTGGAGAGATGCGGTTCCTGAGCTTGAGGCCAAGGATACAACTTGCAGTCCTATACAGGATTAGTTGAAGGGGGGCAAGGAAGGATACAGGCAGATTATGGAAGAGGTTGTTGCAGTTGTCCAGCATAGGGAGAACCAGAGCTCTGAGATAGTGAGTTTCTGGGGGGAAGATGAGGCAAGGGAGAATGACTCTGAGGAGGTTCAGCTGAAAGTGGGCCTTCTTGACAAGGGAAGCAATGTGAGGAGAGAAGGAGAGAGAGGAGTCGAAGATGACATCAAGGTATTTAGTCTCACAGGAGGGTGAGGTGAGGGGACCCATGGAGGGTGGCCAGAGAGTAGGAGGGAAGGTGGGAGAATGGGTCTCAATGAGAAATATCTCAGTCTCACTGGCATTAAGGCAGATGTCGTTTGCAGTGCACCATGCCTGAATAACAGTCAGGCATTCAGGAA
The DNA here is from genome assembly GCF_040938575.1 of Ambystoma mexicanum. NCBI lineage: Eukaryota > Metazoa > Chordata > Amphibia > Caudata > Ambystomatidae > Ambystoma > Ambystoma mexicanum. The sequence goes on along the minus strand of NC_090930.1, from coordinate 91,851,009 downwards.
TGAGAGAGGAAGACAAGGAGGCAGTGGAGGAAAGCTTAAAGGAGAGCTGCATGTCGTCCTCAAAACACTGGAAATGAGGAGAGAAGGTGGAGATCAAGTGGGCCAGAGGGGCAAGGTAGATGTTGAATCACCACAGAGAGAGGATAGAGCCCTGAGGGACGATGGCATTGCCTACAACTGGGTAACTAATGCTTTTAGAACCTACCTAAGGTGCCCAGGTGGCATGTTAGCCAATTAGATTTCAAGCCTGAAAACCAAACACTGTGACAGAACATGAACAGCTTAATTGTAACATAAATATGTAGGTTTGGTAGACACTGGAAGCAGGGACAGGGTGCAGCTGGAGAAATCAACCCCCAAGAAGGAGAGAGAGCAGGAAGTGCTGAAGGCGGGCCACTGAGTGGGAGTGTGGTGGGAAATGCCGACATCTACCACATTTTTCAAGGAATCTGATTGTCCCAAAGTGTTATCTCTTTGACTCTATTATTGGTGAATCTGGCTGCCACTTGGTTTGTGCCTATGTGGGCATCGTCAAGGATGGGATCAATGGTGTCAAAGCATCTCTTTATTTGCTGGGTTCCTTTTGGTTTGGCCTGCTCATTTAGCAGGCTTACAATACACCAGAAGGTAGCCGGCTGGGAGGCCATAATTAGTAATCCCATCATTTGCCCATAGTTAGCAATTCTTCTCCAGTGCATCACATGCCAAAGGGGAAGTATCTCCAAGGATCATATGTTAAGTGGTTTTTCTCACATGCCTTTGGCATTATAATGAGCACACATGAATACGATCCGGCATAATTGGAGGACATTGAAGGTGGGAAACACACACTTTGTTCCACGTTAGTATCAAAGCTATATACTATGCATGTCACATATCCAATCATGTACATGCAGAAATACGAACATGAATAATTCCCGAACTGAGATCAGTATTAGTCATTGCAAACTATTGGCTTGTCAGTATCCAGCCAGCTCCAACAGAAGTACAGTCATGCATTGTACTTGTTAAATCTATGCCACGAGATTGTGTAAATGGAAATGTATTCTACGCATATCCCACGTGACAATTATTGAACGATTTAATCCATGATAAAAGTTGCCTCTACATACTAGTAGCTACTGCTTTTTTTTTACTATTATCATGTTTTTGTTATTGTTATTTCTCTCACTTAGTACCAGGTTTGATGGGAAAATATTGAGGCAAAAGCACATATATTGCAGTCTTAGGAATGGGTTCAGAAAGATGTGCACATATCTTGGTGGCTTATTCAGTTTACGCGCCCCAAAACAGAAGTCTTTGCAATGCTTGTAAGTATAGATTGCTTCATGCGTCTCTATCCAATCGTTCATATATAACTTTTGTTTTTTTTTTATCTTGCCTGGATCGTGAACCAAGGATTCCTCTGTTTCGTTGATGTTTATGAGAATGATTTGACAGATGTCTTTCCATTCTTTTAGAGGTTTCTCTGTGGGATCCTGCAGTGCTCGTTTTCAGATTGCAAAGCCACCCTTTGGTGTTTCTTCAATACATTTCCAGTACAATGAAAGCAATTTCCACAAGGCAATTGCTTTTAGCGAGGTTAAGGCTAGTTCTCTTCTGACGATAGCAATAGGAATACTCTTTGCTAATCCCAATATAGTTTTCCAGAAGATATCTTCTAGTCATATCCACAAATCTTCTGGTAGCATAAAAGATGTTTCCGGTCCGTACATCAGAATTGGTACCACTTTTAATCAATAACATTGTACTAAAGGAATTAATGAGTCTCAACAGTGTCTTTTTGACAGGATCCGTCAGTGTGCTGCCAAATTCGTGGCTTTCTTTCACAAGGAGTCAATTCTTTGAGCCTTGCATCTGCTGGTGTTGTCACATACTCCCAAATAAGTTATATCTTTTACTACATTGATTTGTTGCCCTTTTAATAACCAACAATAGCTCGGTCTCCCTCTAGCTTTGTCCACTGCACCAAAGACCATAATCCTCGATTTTCCAGGATTTATTGTTAGTTTTAAACATTCTAAAAAAGTTGGCAGAGTATCAAGCTGATGCTGTAGCCCTATCGGTGTCTGGTCGATTATGATTCTGTCGTCAGCGTAAAGGAGTCTTCCGATAGCGGAGTCTGAGATCTTCGGGGGGAATGAACGTGTGTAACAGAAGGCATTTTCAATGTCTGATAGAAATAAATTGAAAGGTTCCGCTGCCAATGGGCAACCTTGTTTCAATACCACTCTTGTGGCGATGACGTCGGTAAATTGACCTGATTTGTCTAATCTAATCTTAATTGATGTTTCTGGTGGAGGTCTCGGATGTTGTTCAAGATCGTTTTTGGGCATTGCCATTGCTCCAATTTTGATCCGAGCATATTTCTCCTTATAGAGTCAAAGGCTTTTGACAGGTCGATGAAAGCCAAGTATATTTTATGATCCTTGTCGCATACTGCTTTGGCTTTCAGCAGGGTTATTATGAAAACATTGAGCGCCGGCCAATGCCCCTAACAAACCCAGCTCGATAGGCTTTTAGTAATATCGACCCAAAGTTTTTACCCACCACATCTAATAACGCAATCAGGTAGTAGTTGTCAGATCTTAATCCCGTTTTAAAGATGGTGACAACTACCATTGATTTCCATGAGTGTGGTACATTTGAGAATGTTAAGACTCCTTTATACAGATGATGCAAAAATGTGGGCCACAGTTTAGAATGTTTTTTCCGTTTGGCGTTGGGAAGGCCATCTGTCTTTTGATGATATCTTCAATTGTTAATAAGTCAATGTCCAATTTATACTCTTCATGTTGGAAAGCAGGCGTCAATGATGTTGCCAGGATTATGACCGGAATAGCCTCATCATCTGAATTTTGCATTTTGGCAAAGTGGTCTTGCCATTTTGACGCCGAAGTTGCATTGGCTAATAATGGCTAATAATGCATCTTGGGGTGCATCCGATTTATTGATGGTTGCCCATGTTGCCGCAGTATTTTCTGTTTGAATAGTGAGTAGCATTGCTTGGGCATCTTGGTTTACCACAGTTATTTTGTGCAACTGCAGCCGATTGTGGTATTTTTGTTTTAATTTATGCATTTCTCTCGAGGCGTCTCCCATGTTAGATCGTTTCCATCGCCCGATGTTCTTCCTCAACTCTTGTTTCTTTCCTACAATCAGTTTGTCATACGTGTGGCGATGGCACATTTTCGGCTTCTCGAAGCCTCCTCATTGTTTGACTATGAACTCCTGGAACATGGGACGTAATTGATTCTATGTTTCCTTCCATGTCCTGCATACTGTCAATTGTGTTGGATACATTTCTAATCAGTTCTGGAAGCTTGTTAGCACGGATGATCAGTCTGTTTCGACCTGAATTTATTTGAACTTTATGATCGTACTTCTAATATGCTTCAAGATCTAATGCATAGCAGGTCAATTTCAGTTGATTATGGTCACTTTCTCTGGTGGTGCAGACTTCCAATGATCTTAGAATGCAAGACATGTTTGATGAGACACATATGTAATCTAGTAGGTGTTCACTGGTTAATCCCCTCCATGTCGGTTTGGCCGTGTTGTCGCCTTCAAGGATTCCATTTAAAATTATGCAATATCTTGCTTTGAACATTTTACTCCAGGCAACACCTCTATTTTCTTTGTTGTCAGTGATTAGGGGATCTTCGTGAATGGGCTCGTTATGTTTATCTATGGAAGTACAGTTTAGGTCCCACACTGATATTATTAGCGGGTCATTCCATTTTGTTTGTTCTTCGTTGATTAGCGCAGCGATGTTATCCACCAGATTACTGTTCGTCAGGTCTACCAGATTCCAATAAATATTCACCAGAACTAACGTTTGAAATGTAGGATGTTGTTGTTTTGATAAATGTATTGCTGCTAGTTGTATGAATAGCGCCGTAGTCCGGGTATATAGCAGGTTCCATGCTAGATCGTTCTTCGTAGCTATTAATAATCCACCTCTGGCCCTTCCCACCTGATTTTTAAATGGCGGGTTTAACAATACCCAGTACCCTTCTATCAGGAGCGCTTCATGTAGCCATATCTCTTGAAGGCAGATGACATCCTCTTCCCCTAGATGTGTTTCAGAATCACACATCGCACAGAATGTGCACGGGCAGTCACGTGACAAAGGGGAGAACAACAAAGTGGGTAAACATGATAAGGAAAGCAGAAGTCTAGTAAGCTCCATGATAGATTCAGTACAAAGCGTAGGCAACTCAGCCAAACCATACAATACACCTCATAATCATGCTATGAACTTATGGAGTCATTTTGAGTTTGGCGGTATATCCTCTGGAAATACCATAAAATGCTAATACCATTAATGCATACAGTACACATGCAGTCATTTAAGGGGTCCACATGATTCTGAGTCATGCAGACCCTGAAGTTATTTCCCATTTTGTACTCTTTTACACATTTATGGGTATGATGTATCACAGTGTGTGGCAATTATTGCAGGAGGTTTTTCCGCATGCGATAATACTTTTGCGTGGTGGTAATATCTACCATAGACACGCATGCAGAGATTATGTGTGTCAGCAACGTAACCTGGAATTTGACAGTGTTCAAAAACAACTCTGATTCTAGAATAACATATTTCCCCGACTATCGCCATACTGTTTGTCAGGCCACAACTCGGAGCATGTGTGTGATGAGTTGTGAAAGAGGACATTGTGCATGAAAGTTAGACATTGGAAATGGAAGATATACATGCTAGTTTGGGATGGGGAAATAATAGATGAGGGAATTGGGTAACATGTTGAGCCTTCTTCTGCTGAGAGTTTGTTCTGTGGACCGACTGCCATTTTAAAAAATCAAAATTCCAATAATAATAATTGTACTCCTTATGCACTTCCTCTTACACACCTCTTAAGCATGATCTCAAATTGCGCTTCAAGTGCAAGAAGTTTATATTGCTGCATTTAACCACTTTGGGGTTTGATTTCCCCCATCATGTTCTTCCCTGCTCTTACTCCAAGTTATACATGTTATTAATATTTCTGTCTTTTTGCCTGCAGATTTGGCTATTGCCAGCTCACAATTTACCCCAATTTAACCATAATTAAGGGTATTCTATTTATGTATTGGGTATTTATAAAGTGCCTTTACAACAAATGGTGTTTCAAGGCTCCACGAAACAAAAAAAAGGGGCATGGTGACAGGGAAGAAAACAACAATAACAGACCTACCATTCCTTGTGTAATTCGGTTTGTGCACGTGCAGTAACAAGAAGTGCAAACACGAGAGGAGTGGGGGGGGTGCAGGTCAGGGCGGAAGGGATAATTCTAGGGTGGGAGGGAAGTGTGGAAAGAGTGGAGGCGGGGGGGTGGGAAGAAGAGGGCCCCTGCGTCTTGGCAAATCCTAAGGGGAGGACAGATGGGCAAGACGCAGGGGATGCAGGGAGTGAGGACCGCATGCTAAGTGCAAGGAAAGGGGGGGACCAGGCTCGGTAGGGATGCACACCCCATCAGGTTAGTCATGGGAAAGGAGCCCAGAAGGGCAAGTGCGGGTGAGGGTAGTTCTCCGATAGACTGGGCGAGGAGGGCCTCTAGGGCTCAGAAGGCACCAGGTAGCCAGTCAATGCAGCATGGGTGGGCATTAGCCTGTGATGGGGGTGAAGGAAGAAGAGAAAAGGAGGGTCTTGAAAAGCTTCCAGAACTTAAGGATATCCAGCTGAAGCCTGAGAGGGGCAGAGCGGCCATTCCAGAGGGAGGCTCCTACCGAAGAGATATATCTACCCCCCACTCTCTGTTTGGAAAAGCGGCTGATCTGCAGAGAGTTGGAAGGGCTCTAGCAGAGAAGTATTTAGGGAGAGGGAGTTGGATGTAGAGGATAATGCAGAGGGTCTTGAACTTGATTCTCACAGCCACTTTGAGCCAATGGAGAGATTTTAGGCTGGGAAGATGCAGTCCCTGAGCTTGAGGCCAAGAATAAAACTTGGAGTCCTATACTGGATTAGTTGAAGGGGGGAAGGGAGGATAAAGGCAGATTAAGGAAGAGGCTGTTGCAGTATTCCAGCATAGGGAGAACCAGAGCTCTGAAGACATTGAGTTTCTGCTTGGAAGGTGAAGAAAGGGAGAATGCCTCTGAGGAGGTGCAGCTGAAGGTGTGCCTTTTTGGCAAAGGAAGCAATGTGAGGAGAGAAGGCGAGAGAGGAGTTGAAGATGACGCCAAGGTTTTTGGTCTCACAGGAGGGTCAGGGGAGGGGACCCATGGAGGGTGACCAGAGAGTATGAGGGAAGAGGGAGCAGGGTCCCAATGAGAATGATCTCAGTTTTACTGGCATCAAGCCAGAGATCATTAGTAGTGCACCATGCCTGAATAGTAGACAGGCAATCAGGAATGAGAGAGGAGGAAAATGAGGCAGTGGAGGAAAGCTTGAAGGAGAGCTGCATGCCGTCCTCAAAACATTGGAAATGAGGAAAGAAGGTGAAGATCAAGTAGGCCAGAGGGGTAAGGTTGCCACTTGGGCTGTGCCTATGTGGGCTTCATCAATAATGGGATCATTGGTGGCACAGATAGTTTTTCTACAGGGGTAACCCCCACCTTCTGGTGATAGTCCCTCCTACTAAGTGAGGATAAATAATGTGTATTTAAACAAAAGGAAGGAACATATAATAGACTGCATCAACACAGTATATATTCTCAGACAGCAATATCTTGTAGCAACCATGAAACAAATATAGGCTGCATTATGTGTTCTCAATAATCATCAAAAAGCAGTATTACCAAAAAATAAACTTTTTTATTTATTAATCACCCTTTAGCACAAGAAATACACTCATTTGTTTTAAAAAACATATACACATAACATAGTCATATACATCTTAAAATCATGCCACCTCACAGTGTACAGAATTAAATGCCAAAAATTTCATTAGCACAACACAACAATGGCAACTCAATTGTTCACATTTCCCATTGTGTGAACCAGCCCAACTTATATAAGTTTCAGTCCTCTGTGTTTCAAAGTAACCGGACATTCATCAGGGGCAGAAGTAATCCTGTGCTCCAGGTCGATTCTTCCTACATATACACCAGGTTGCTATCTCTAAGGATACAAAGACAAACACGTATCACTAACACGGGCATAATAGGTGTAATCAATCACCATAGCCAAACCCTAATCACCAATAGGGTATCTAGTACACACTACATCATCTACTGGATCTGCGGTCAGAAGAAATATATGTCTTTGACCGTATAAGCCAAGTCAGTACTGGCTCTTCACTATTACAGCAGTAAGTGAAATTCATAAGTGAGTACCTAGAGGAATTCTACCTATGGCAGTATTTTTATTCACCTCCTTATCCCGAACACAAGGAATTTAAGGAATATCCAACCACATTAGAGCCTGGCACAACAACAGAAACCGGCTCACCCTGGGGTGTTAAAAACTGTTCTTTAGTTGGATACAGTCACAACTCAGTGGCATTGTCACCCATCATCTTTCTTTCCAATTTTCTAAAACGAACTATCAGTGCCTAAAATACAAAAAATAGAGGGTAAGATGCCTAGCCCCAGATGACAAGTAAGCATCCGCTACTCTAATAAAGGCCAACAAACGGGTCTTACCTATTCCAGCGATTTTCAATTCTCCACAAAACACTACAGTAAAAGTCTGTATAGATAGGGCCTCTTCCTTCTACAATTCCTCTAGCTCTGAAAGAGTAAAATTGCTAAGTAAATACATTGCAAAGGAAAGGAGCATCTACTGCAGAGTGTTAGGGTTAAAGTTACTTACAAAGGCATCCCCCCGTTCTGACCTTATCTATGCCAACTGATGACCTGCAAACAGGCAGAGTACTACATCTCAGGCCCGGATAACAGTGGATCAACACCCTGAGACTACGCCCCAAAAACCGTACTGAAATCCCCATTCCGCGGCACTCGCGTGACACGATGACGTCATCACGCTCCGCAGAACGCGGTAACGCGATGACGTTACCACGCGCGTGTGCAAACACCCATTCAAATTAGGCAAACCATGCCCGAGTTGCTAAGCAACTAAGGCCACAGGTCCACCAATGGAAAAAAGGGGGGGTGACTCCCATCATACCAAGAGAAAGGGCAAAAATCCCAAACAAGACCACAAACAGATCAAATATAGTGGCGAAGTATGCAAAACATGTGAGGAGAAGGTGTAGGCATTCTCTACCTGCTCTGAAAAGAGCATTAACTGACCCAGGACACGGGAAAAGAGACCTGATACCCCTGATAATGTCCAAAGAGAACCACAACAGGACATCACTCACAGTGGAAATTCTCTAAACACAGAGACAACCACATAGGAAACAACCCATTGAGGCAAATTGTTTGTGGCCTGTATGACAACAAATTGTATTTCTTCACATAGAAATAGAGATTCTCCCTCAATGGGTACCAACAAACAGTGCAACACTCGTAGGACCTCCAAAGTCCCTTCAAGGTAACGCTTATACGGTCAGGTGTTACCTGTTCCCGTGTCAGTTAATGCTCTTTTCAGAGCTGGTAGAGAATGCCTACACCTTCTCCTCACATGTTTTGCATACTTTGCCACTATATTTGATCCGTTTGTGGTCTTGTTTGGGATTTTTGCCCTTTTCTCTTGGTATGATGGGAGTCACCCCCCCTTTTTTCCATTGGTGGACCTGTGGCCTTAGTTGCTTGGCAACTCGGGCATGGTTTGCATGATTTGAATGGGTGTTCCCATGCGCGGGGCGCGGGGCGTGGTGACGTCATCGCGTTACCGCGTTCTGCGGAGCGTGATGACGTCATTGCATCACGCGAGTGCCGCGGAATGGGGATTTCAGTACGGTTTTTGGGCCATAGTCTCAGGGTGTTGATCCACTGTTATCCCGGGCGTGAGATGTAGTACTCTGCCTGTTTGCAGGTCATCAGTTGGCATAGATAAGGTAAGAACGGGGGGATGCCTTTGGAAGTAACTTTAACCCTAACACTCTGCAGTAGATGCTCCTTTCCTTTGCGATGTATTTACTTAGCACTTTTACTCTTTCAGAGCTAGAGGAATTGTAGAAGGAAGAGGCCCTATCTATACAGACTTTTACTGTAGTGTTTTTCGGAGAATTGAAAATCGCTGGAATAGGTAAGACCCGTTTGTTGGCTTTTATTAGAGTAGCGGATGCTTACTTGACATCTGGGGCTGGGCATCTTACCCTCAATTTTTTGTATTTTAGGCATAGTTCGTTTTAGAAAATTGGAAAGAAAGATGATGGGTGACAATGCCACTGATAGTTCGTTTTAGAAAATTGGAAAGAAAGATGATGGGTGACAATGCCACTGAGTTGTGACTGTATCCAACTAAAGAACAGTTTTTAACACCCGAGGGTGAGCCGGTTTCTGTTGTTGTGCCAGGCTCTAATGTGGTTGGATATTCCCTAAATTCCTTGTGTTCGGGATTAGGAGGTGAATAAAAATACTGCCATTGGTAGAATTCCTCTAGGTACTCACTTACGAATTTCACTTACTGCTGTAATAGTGAAGAGCCAATACTGACTTGGCTTATACGGTCAAAGACATATATTTCTTCTGACTCTTCTGACCGCAGATCCAGTACATGATGTAGTGTGTACTAGATACCCTATTGGTGATTAGGGTTTGGCTATGGTGATTGGTTACACTGATTATGCCCGTGTTAGTGATACGTGTTTGTCTTTGTATCCTTAGAGATAGCAACCTGGTGTATATGTAGGAAGAATCGACCTGGAGCACAGGATTACTTCTGCCCCTGATGAATGTCTGGTTACTTTGAAACACAGAGGACTGAAACTTATATAAGTTGGGCTGGTTCACACAATGGGAAATGTGAACAATTGAGTTGCCATTGTTGTGTTGTGCTAATGAAATTTTTGGCATTTAATTCTGTACACTGTGAGGTGGCATGATTTTAAGTTCGATCATTGGTGGCACAGCATCTCTTTATCTGCTAGGTTCCTTTTGGTTTGTCTTGCTCATTTAGCCGGCTTACAATACACCAGAAGATAGCCCACTGGGGGGGGGGCATAATTAGTAATCCCATAATTTGCCCAAAGTTAGCGATTCTTCTCGAGCGCATCACACGCTCGAGAAGGGTTTTCTCGCCTACAGACGCTGCAGACCCCATACCCATCACTTGTGGCGTACCTCAGGGCTCCTGTGTCTCACCTACACTGTATAACATATTTACCAAGCCCCTTTTCGATGATCTGGATCATCTCGGTATCACCTACAATAACTATGCAGATGATACCCAGATCCTCCTTCCGCTTTCTGGAGATTATGGAAAGGATTTGGCCTTGGTGAATAGGGTTTACATCATCAACCAGGCATGGATGGCCACTTACGGTCTATGCCTGAATGATGATAAAACTGAACTCATCACCTTGGGCACCACTGCCAGCCTAAAGAAATTAAGCCCAGCCTACTCATCCTTCATAATTGATGGCAATACTATCAGAGTGGGACATTGGGCTTCTACCTGGATTCCAATTTCACCCTTAACAGACAGGTGAACTCACTAGCCTCCTCCACGGCTTACACGTGCAAATTGATCCGTACAGCCAAACCTTTTTAAACGACACCAGCTGCCTGACCCTGGCCAGAGCCATCATACTTTCCCGCTTAGACTACTGCAACACTCATTATCTTGGGTCCTCCAAAGCCACTACTAGCAAGTTACAAACTCTCCAGAACAATGCACTCAGAGCGGCCTTGGGCATCTCAAGAAGAGACCACATTACAGCACATAGCCAGCAGAACAATTGGACCCCCATTATAGACAAAATCTCCCTAAAAACTGCCTCACTTACCCACAAGTCCCTCAATAACGCCGCCCCCATTTACCTGATCAACAGATTTCACAGACTGACATCCTTGAGACCGACAAGGACAGCATAGAGACTGCCTTTCTATCCCAACTACAAACGCTCTACCATAGGAGGTAATAGCTTCCCGGTGAAAGCGGCTAAACTGTGGAACTCCCTACCACCCACTCTTAGAACGGACTTACCCTACCAAAACTTCCGTTCCAAGATGATGTCTTGGCTGAAGACAGCCATTGTCTAAACATACTGTGCCAGGTTTCTGCGTCTCCCACTTGTCACTTGGACACACTGGATACACAACTGTTAACTGTATATATGTATATATTCCTGCTTACTTTCTTTATTATTGTGTTCCTGCCTTGTATATACTTTATTGTCTGTAACTAAGTTTCGCAAATTCCTGTATCTGCTGCGCCCTGTTACCCTAGGGTATTTCGGCGCATTACAAATAATAAAACAAACAAACAAACACGCCAAAGGTGAAGCATCTCCAAGGATCATATATTAATGATTGTATGTTAAGTGGTCTTTCTCACATGCCTTTGGCATTATAATGAGCACACCTGAATACGATCCTGCATAATTGGAGGGCATTGAAGGTGGGAAACATAGTTTGTTTCACGTTACTATCAAAGCTATATACTATGCATTTCACATATCCAATCATACACATGCAGTAATACGAACATGAATAATTTCCGAACTGAGATCAGTACTAGTCTTTGCATACTATTGGCTTGTCAGTATCCAGCCAGCTACATCAGAAGTACAGGCAAGCATTGCACTTGTTAAATCTAATCTATGCCACGAGGTTGTGTAAATGGAAATGTATTCTACGCACATCCCACATAACAATTATTGAATGATTTCAATACATTGTAAAAGTGGCTTCTACATACTAATATCTTCCGCTTTTTCTTTTCATTTTTACTATTTTGCATGTCGTTTTTTTATTGTTATTTGGCAAAAGTTTAACAGACAATCAATAAAAGCAAAAACAAAGATACATAGTTTATCAAGAACAGTAAACAGCCTTCTTATTATGAATTGTTGAACAATCATACAGATAAACGTAGAGATGAAAGATACTGAAACTTTATAAGACAGCATTATACAAATTGTAAAAAATCTGAATATCTTTCAGACACATATGAAACAATTAATTAACGGTTATATCATGAAACTTATTTAGTTATTGAGAAACCAGTCACACCATCAGGAAACTGCATATCAGCACATGTACTAAAATAAATCGAACGCTTCGCTGATAGAGGTTTACACATGGTCACCAGCTGTTTAAGGTCTTCTTCTTCATCAGCAGAGCCAAATTCCCCAAACTACACCTGGAGGTAGCACTCACTTTGTCGTGACAAGTCACATTTTGGATTTGACACTGTAGCCGTCAGGGTGGCAGCCAATCGTGGCCACCACACATTTCCATTGTGTCTCCTTGTGGGCAGACATTTTGGGCTTTGGGATGCTGGCCGTAGTTGAGGAAACAGGGTCATACCCTGCACTTCATCTGTGGCTCACCTCCAGCATGGACACCACAGCACCTACCCCACTGCCCTCTTCATTCCTGCACTTGCACGTTCTAAACAATCACAAGGCATTGTAGGTTCGGCTGTCCCTTGCCCCTCTGTATTTCTAGTATTTAATTGTACTACTAGCCCACCTCTCTGCTGCCCTGTGGGTGCTTTGAAACAGAATGTATTTCCTGTATAAGCGACTAAAAAGTAAACACTAAATAAATAAATAAATACATATAGAAGGGGCATGGCACTAAGGTACACCCATATTATGCCTTGTGGAGGGCACCACCTGTCTCTATTGGAGCCATTCCATAACACACATTTCTGTAAACCACTCACCCATCCAGCCATTAGGCTTTGGTTTTGGTACCCTGAATAATAAATATTATGACATGTGTGTCATCTGTTAGACTTTGATGTGTTAGTACAGCAGGTATTCTCATGTGTGTTACTGATGTTCACACCGTTGTCGTAATTACTGTCTGGAAAGTTTACCTGTACATTCTGTCAACAGATTTTAGTGGAATTGTCGCTTTTGTCGACTATGTTTGGTGAGATGGACGGCAGGATTGCCGCGGACCACATTTATTGGGGTTAAATCATAGAGCTGCATGTATGGGTGTCCTATGAAATTAAGGAATGTGTGCCACTTTTGTTTTAGTGCCCGGTCTAATGCTGGGCACAGTCTGACACAAGTTAGCGCTATACATTTCCGGATGCACGTTAATATCATTTATCTAAACTCAGAATGATTATGATTGTCACAACAAAAGTTTTACAAACACATTTCAAGAATTCCACTAATGTATTGCCTCATTTATTTAATTTATTGTGCATTTGTAAGGCGCTTATACATTAGTAAATTGTGTTTCAATGCGCCCACAGGGCAACAAGGAGGAAACGTGGGAATGAAGGGAAAAAGAGCAAAGAAAGAGAGATCCGTTCCTAGAAGGCCTTGTGAGCATTCAGTGTGTGCAAGTGCAGAGAGAGTGGGATGAGGGAGGGGGGTAAGTGCTAGGAGTACCAGGAAGGGAAGTGCTGGGGAGTAAGTTGCAAAACCGTTAGGTGACTGGCCGAGATCACTAGGTGAGAGTGGTCAACTGCCAATAAATAAGTAAGTGCAGGCCTGTGATAGCACAGACCTGTGGGTGCCTAAGGCAAGTGCTGGGAGTGGGCGCAGGCTGAAAAGGGTGGGAGGCCAGGACCCAGGGGCGCACATAAGGGCCTCGGTCACCAATCTCAGCAACTGTGAAGTTTAGAAAATGAGGGAGGAGCGGCAGGAGGATGTGAAAAGGAATGTATTGAGGAGCTTCTGGAATTTGTGTAGATCCGGCTCAATACGATGAGTAAGCAGGAGGCTGTTCCAAGGAAAGAGATCGGCCACCAGCTCGCTGTTTAGAGAAGCGCTTTACCAGAGGAACATAAAGATATGGAGGCAGTTTATTTAGTGATAGCCAGTTGTACATAGTGTGGTCCCTGGCCCCAGACAGACTTATGGATGACGCAGAGGAATTTGAATTTGATCGTTGTAGCAACAGGGAGCCAGTGAAAAGTTTTAGGACTGGAGAGATGCAGTCCCTGTGCGTTAGGCAAAGAGTTAAGTCTTGCAGCCCTATTCTGGATCAGTTGAAGGGGACATAGAGAGGAAGAGGGTAGGTTAAGGAAGAGTCTATTGCAGTAGTCAAGGCTAGAGAGTACCAGGGTTCTGGAGAGATTGAGCTTCTGGGTAAAAGTGAGGAAAGGAAGGATTCTTTCAAATAGCTCGAGTTGAAATGACGTTCTGCGTGCATTTTCATATCACAGTCTGTGTGAGGATTCACAATTTCTATTGAAATCCGTCGAAAGGGATTGCAATGTGTTTAACTTCAGTGTTCAGCGTCCGAGGCACCTCTGCAGAAAAGTTCGGAAAAGGGATGATTTAAGTCAACTCTGAATCAGGATAGATCTAATAGTGGAAATAAGGCTTTCCCACACACGATAAGGCATGGTTATGTCATCCTCTACATTTGATATGAGAGTAGAGCAACATGTTTGAGACAGACACATGTGAAAACAAGAGAATCCATGGAGTGGGGCATTAATAGGCTCAAATCACACCCTGATGAAGGCCAGATCTAATTGGAGCAGCACAACGGCTCATTAAACAGCTGAAACAAAGTTGACCAAATGAGAGAAATTAATTTTCAAACTGTTAAATAGATAAAGGTGTGACAAAACACCAATTGATGTGTGTTGGTTTAAAGCCTAAGTAGTAGCAGTAGGTGAGTGATATAATGTTATGGTGATGTAATGTGTGAATTGCCACTTTATGTATTGTTGTAGTGCTCTCTTCATGTGGTAATGGACATGTTACTAGTTTGTTTATGCTGAATTGTAAAGAGGTGAAATATGTATACAATAGTGTAAGCGCTGTACACAATTAGTGAGCAGATGCAATAAAGATATGGTAGAATCACAATTATTTTAAAGACAGAGAAATAAAAAGAACAAGACAAAAGCAACCATAAAAACAGGATAAGTCAATATGATCCAGTCAATCTGCGAGTATGAAAGTCTATCAAATTGAAAACACTTGCAAGCCAAAAGATTTTCTTTTTTCAACTGTATATACAAAGGAAGACATAGATAGCAGAATAGAAAAGCCATCACAACCATCATAACAGTTCACCAGCAGGCAGCCAGGGACAGATGGCACTGGCACAGCAAAGCTGCCAACAAGGCTAAGGTCACCACCTCTCCCCCTGCCGACACAGGACACAGTCCACCTTTCCACCACCAGCTCCATGGCCAAACACGCCTCCGGACACTTATGAGAACAGGACACAACAGTCCTGACACAAATTCTACAAGCTCAACAAAGCCATACATAGGCAAAAAAATGACAAAAAGACAGAAGGTGGCATCCAGCAGGACTGCAAGACTGCAAAGCTCAGGTCAAAAAGCACACCCAGTGCAAATCTAGGTTTACAGCCAGATGCATTTGTCGGAGCATAAATGGCAGAAGAGTGTAGAAGTGTGCCCATGATCACATCATTAGCCAGAATAATACTCAATGATGGAGGACTCAGGTGCATGTCAAAACCAAGCTTTATTCAAACAATGAATCCAAGCTGGGCAAGCATACAAAACCAATTAACAAATGATGTCACATTTCACTATCACTTTACAAAACCTGCAGGGAAACGGGAATGGTTAATAGTTTGAAATGTGCATTGGATGTATAGGGGTTAGTCACTCTACTGGTAGATATATATCTGATGGCTGCTCATGCACCAATCCCACTATTTATAATACTTCTACTACATCTTTACAAGGACAGTTAATTGGGTGGCGCTATCCATCATAGGCGTTGTGGCAAGGAAACTTCTCATTGGTTGTCATCTAGCTTACCAACCTTGGACAACATGACATGGCATCAATATATAAGTGAGACATAAGTGGGAGAAAGTAGGAGAAAGAATTAGAAGGTCTGCCATACTTTTAATTAAATACATACTCTTAATAATCCCAAGGTAATGAGGACTTCCCCATCCTTTGAACTTGGCCTTTTGCACTGTCTGGTGTCTGTTTGCAGGCTGAGGTAGTGCTGTAGGTGTCCTATTTGTGTTTGGCTCATAATGAATAGCCAGTGTTTTCCCTGAACTTAATTATGTGTTAGGGTGCCATGTTTGAAAGTGGATTTCCTTCTATTTATTGAGGTTTTAGGTAATTCTAACGTTCATGTTGTGTTCCTTGTGGCCACTTATGGTTCTAGTCCGTTACATTCTATAAAGTCCTTTGGCTTGCTGAACTTGTACACCTGGACATCAATGGTTTTTTGTGCTTGTATTACAATTCATTAACTCAGGAGTCTACCACTTCCCATCCTGTGAACCTCTATTTTATGCCTGTGCTTGCTTGTTCCTGACCTTGGCTCTAGCCGTGTGCTACTGCTTGGACTCTGCATGCATTTCACCAATATATGTGTTTTTTTAAATTCACCATCTACATTTCTGAAGCCTTAGTAATTCTGAGATTTGCTGAGGCCTCTATGCTAGGAGAATGGGTGCACCTCTGTTTCCTGTCTCCATATTAGCTAATCTGTATGACTGCCAAATGATGATTTCCCTGCCCATGCATTCGGAATCTTATCTACCTATGAGTCCCCTGCCCTGTAGGTGTAGTGATTCCCATTTCTTGGTACACAGGAGCCTCCTGTCCTGTTATAACATGTTGCACTATTTATACTGCACACTTTATTTGCACCCTACAAACTACTTTTGTTCCATACTTGTGTGGCAAAATCTAACTGATCCTTTATGGCAGATTGCATGCATATTCACTTTGACTAAGAATTTTGTTTCATGGAGCTCAGTTTAACTCATATTGTCGAGAACCCCTAGATTTATGTGGTGGTATTGATGGCCCAGTTTGGAATGTTTTTTGCCCATACAGTAATGGGGCTGAGCCGGGAAAGAAGGCATTAATGACATATTCATCTGTATCATTACATTAGCCAGCTCCAATCCCTAAGCCAATGCCAACACTGATAACATCGGACCATACCCGGTACTCCTCCAAAAGCGGGCGGCAAGACCGTCCACACCAATGCAACTGCAGCTCCACCATGATTACAGCCACACAATTCTATGACAAGACCAGAGGCAAGCATTATGCTTTCTTCTTTAATACTGCCCAACACAGCAATTCAAATACAAACTTCCTTTCTTTTTCAATAAACTTTCATTTTCTTTTTCATTTTTTTTAATGAACTTTTTTGAAACTTCTGTGAGTAAACAGCTTAAAACTGGTGCAATATTACAGTTCCCATGAGGCCTCCTGCTAATCTGTAGTCTCTGCCTCAACTCACCCTCCAAAGAGAGTCCGCCAAGCAGTATAAAGTCCTCTGCACGACAGGTGCTTTCCTCTTCTTTTTTGCTGCCACACAAAGCTAAGTAGCACCCTATATTTGTCTTATGGGTCAGCGCTTTACTAGATAAGCTTTAATTTCCTTCTGAAAGGGAAATTGTTTCTATTCACAGAGCAGCGTTACCTTGTGATTTACACATAGCGCAGCGTATAACAGCAGCCGCGCGTGTGGAATAATCACAGCATTTCATGCTGTCTACTTGAGGTCGAACGCGCATTCGTAGCAGTCTTACTTTCACTTCCTGAGGGGAAGCAGCCCGCGAGCATAATCGCAAGCGTGAGGGCCCGCTTCCCCTCGGATATATACATGATGCGCTAGCCGCGATATGCGGGCCGGCGGCTGAACGCGGCTGTGTCACCGCGAGTTGCAGAATGTACGCATGCGCGCACATGTGCTTTTCCTCCATCTAAGACCATTTCTGTTCGGAAGTTTGCCAACGGTCGTGCAGCTCATTTTCTCCAGCTTTCCCTTCACGCAGAGTTCGCGCTCCCATTCCCAGAGGCACATAAAAAAAAAAACAAAGAATATTGAAAAGTACTCACGTCAGAGAGTAACGCTCTAGAGGTGAGCTTTGCTGAACTCTCTCAGGAAGTCCTTTGGCCTAGCAGGCTTGAACCTTCCTACATCCGTGTGTCTGTTATTCAGACATCACAGATGGCTTCTGACAGGAGCCAAGATAATTGGTATGAGTACGAGGAGCAGGATGAAGAGCTGCAGGAGGAAGAGAGGGATTTATCCTTCAGTTTTAAAAAAGTCCTGGGGGACTCCCTGGTCAGAGCAGTAGCTCAGGGGGTTCAGCCCATTCAAGAGAGATTGGCAGATCTTGAGAACATAATGGGCAGCAATGCTGGTTTACTTGACGATCCTGGCGAGGGGACCTTCACAAGGCCTCTGGATGACACTAATAGGGGGCGTAAGGTTGCCTGGAAGAGGAAGCACTCTTCTACCCCCCCAGGCTCTATTAAGGGGACTAGTGAACAGCCTCTGGAGGCAGCTGACGCATTCCACAGACTGAAGAATGCTTTTATAGCCAGATCAGCTTTGCCCAGCCTCCCCTCCCCCTACCCCAGGGGAAGAGAATACAGGGGATGCTATCTCGTCCTCGGAAGATGGCCAGGATGAAGAAGAGGACAAGACTCAAAGCAGGGTGGAAGTACCAGACACTCCCAAACCAACTGGTATCACCCAAGCCAACTCAGTGGAAGGTACCCACATTGATGATATCTCGGACATGTTCAAGCCGGACATGATCCCTCACCCGAGATCCACCGAATGGACACCGTCGCCTAGAGTGGCGATCTACATGGCCCAAAAACTCAGGAAACCCCTAGAAAAAGAAACGAGATTTCGACTCAAAGCCGAATGCCCCAGGCCAGAGCTTAACGGCAAGGCTGCCAAAACCCCGGAGCTGGATCCTAAAATGCTCTCCTTTGTATCAAAAGCTAGCAAGGATCTTAGGAAAGGCATGGATCGCGCTTGGCGCTCCTGCCAAGACAAAGTGCTGGATATTTCTGGGCCCATCGCGAAAATCATGGACCTTGCTGAAAGATCCAGGGACATGGGGGAGCCGGTTGATCCCAACATCCTAGCGAACTGGGCACAACGCGCCGTCTGCATGCTCGGCAACGCCAATTCAGTCTTGTCGTCAGAGAGGAGAAAGTCCATACTCATAAAAATAGACGCAAAACTGGGGGATCTAGCCTCATACGAGGCGGGTGAGAGCGCACAGGGTCTGCTCGTTGACGATACCTTCGTCAAGGAGATGAGTAGATTTGTAGGGACATACGCAGCTTTGGAAAAGGCACAAGCGTTGATCAAAAAAGTATTGCCCGGGTGAGTTTTTGCCAGGGCTGGTCGATCCCGAGGCCGTTCGACCGGTCGTTTCAACACAAATAGAAGGCCCCAAGAACCCAGAGCCCAGTACTGGGAGACTCGCCAACAGGAGGCATTCTTCCCGAATCGAGGCAGAGGCTTCCGAGGAAGGAGGGGATTAGGCTATTACAGGCTCTAGAATAACAACCCAGGTGAGAGTGTGCAGCGTAAAATATCCCCCAGTAGGAGGAAGGACAGAGCTATTTATACGCAATTGGCGAAAGCTTTCGTCAGACGCCTGGATTATCCAGACAGCGCAAGGTTATCATCTAGATTTTGTGAGTCAGCCCAGCCAGGAGAGCCCCCCTTGCGCATTGTCTGCTCAGAAGAGGAGGCGCATCTGCTAGACAAAGAGATCCTAGCGCTAGCGGAGAAGCAGGCGATAGAAAAAGCGCAGCCTCACTCACTTGGCTTCTTAAGCAATATGTTTTTAGTGCGGAGAAAGGAGAAAGGGCGCCCAGTGATCAACTTGAAAGAACTAAACAGTTGGCTAGTATACAATCACTTCAAGATGGAAGGAATCCATCTATTAGCCGACCTGCTCAGAAAGGACGACTGGCTAATAAGGTTAGACCTGAAAGATGCGTATCTGACTGTCTCCATAGTGCCACAGGATCATCAATTCCGGCAATTTATATGGAAGGGGCAGACTTGGCAGTTCAAGACACTTCCGTTCAGCCTCGCCTCGGCCCCTTGGGTTTTCACCAAACTGATGAGACCCCTCGCAGCGGCACTGTGAGACAAAGATCTGCTAAGGATAATCTACCTGGACGACATACTGTTCATGGCCAAAGACAAGCAAAGGCTGCAGCAGCAAGTGCAGTGGGCAATATCTCTGATAACAGGGCTAGGTTTCTTGGTAAATTACGAGAAGTCAGAGCTCTCACCTTGCAAAATAATAGAATTTCTGGGCTTTATGATAGACACAAAGAAAGCCACCCTAGAATTACCAATGACGAAGATCAGAGCAATAAAGAAGGATCTCAGGGCGACTCTGAAGAAGACGGTTATAGCGCTTCGGAATCTAGACAGGATAGTTGAACTGCTAGCGGCTTCTATCCAAGCAATTTTCCCAGGTCCTCTTCATTATCAAGCTCTCCAGAGGCTCAAAATAAAGTACCTGCGGAAGGGTTGGAGATGTCATCAATCAGTTACTCTAGACCAGGAGAGCAGGTCAGTGTAACGCTCACCTGATTCCCGCAGAGGCGCCGGTCTTGACTGGGTGAATGCCGTATCTTCAAAGGTGATGTGTAACACACGGTTGGCTCTTTGGGCTGGACCTCTGTGCACTGTATGTCTGACTCGAAGAGTAAGTTGTCTGCAGATAGAAAATATGGGATTAATGAACTGGGGTTATTGGGTGCCTCTCTCCTCTTCCCTTTCTCTTCTCCTGTAGAACCCCAAAGGTTAACGCCCTCACCTTAGGTAAGTGAACGCCGAGCTCTCCATCTGCCTCGGGGCAGGGTGCCGTAACCAGTTTCTTCACTGGATAAGGGTGCAGGCCTCTTGACCTCAGAGGACTGCTGTCCGTCGTTAACTGCACGAACGGTAAGTTCTGGGCACTTCAAATGTCTTAAAAGTCTTTTGTAATGATATCTCTTGTTTTGCAGGGTTCCGGCGATGGCGGATGGCGGGCTGATGAGAGTTGAGGATTGAACCCGCGTGAGGAATAGAAGCGCCTGGAAGCACGTAAGTAAGCGCTTGTAGCCTGCTTCACGATGCGCACTAACTGTCCCTTTTATCTTGCAGGTACAAGTTCGGAGCTTTAGAGAAGCTGAAGGGTGCTGGAATACCCACTGGATTCGGCGTCGGAAGGAGTAATGGCACGTGAGTAATAAAGTTGCCCAATGTCTTTAAACGCACCTTCTTTTGTCTTTCAGATGCGGGATGCAGCGCCGAAGGCCTCCGGAGCGTGCGAAGAGCTGGTAAGCTTTTGTCTTTCAGATTCCGGAATGCAGTGCAAAGACCTCCGGAGCATGCGAAGAGTAGGTAAGCCTTTGTCTTTCAGATGCCGGAATGCAGCGCGAGGCGTTGGTGACAGCCGATGGACCAAGTAAGAGATGCGCTGCCACTGAAGACCGTAGTGCTAACCTGTTCTTTCTTTCTCTTTACAGGTGCTGCTGAAGACTGGATTCCAGGATGGTAAGCCTTTGTTCCCTTAGGCCCAGGATCAGAAGCAGAAGACACGATGAGCGTTCTGCTGCAGAGAATGCAGAATAACGCAAAGCAAGATTCATCCATCGGGTGTGGTTTAAATAGCCTCCTGTAGTGCTTAGGTGTTTCCTTCCACAGCCACGCCTAGGTAAGAAAAGAGTTCCTGCTTTCCAGAAGAGTTCCAGTGTTCTGAACCTAGGGAGTGGCTCCTGCCCCACCCAACAGGAAAAGTAGTCCCAAACAGAAGAGGATCAGGGGTTCAACTGGCAGGTAAGTAAGCAGCACGGTCTGCTGCAGGTAAGTCCACCCAAGCATTATGAACCCGGCGCTTCCAGCGCTGGGACTGGGCATCTTTATGAGCCTGGTGCCACTGGCGCCAGGACAGGGTCCAAAAGGTCCCAATTGGGACTGGCTGGCACTCGGAACCAGGGTTATGGGTCTGCTAACAAAGGAGTCGGGCAAGTCCTGATCTTTTGGAAGCAGAGATCATGACAGTCAGAGATTCGGTGGTGGCTCAGCAACTTGGAGGCCTGGAACAGTCGGTCCATATTTGGGGAGAGACCGGAGATAATTATAGAATCGACGCCAGCAGGTCAGGCTGGGGAGCGAGGTGCGGGCTAGTGGAGACAGGAGGAAAATGGTTGCAAGGGAAACTACCCTTACATATCAATTTCCTGGAGCTCCTGGCGGGCTCTTTCGTGATCCAAGCTTTTTCCAGAGGAAAAGTGAGACGTTCTATCCTGCTCAGGATGGACAATATATCAGAGGTCCAATATATCAACAAGTTAGGAGGGACAAGGTCGAAAATGTTAGCAGAGCTAGCCAAGGATTTTTGGCACTATTGCCTGCAGAGGGAGATAACAGTCAAGGTGGAGTATCTTCCGGGGACCAAGAACGCTGTGGCGGATTGGAACTCCCGATACCTGACAGACTCAAGCGACTGGATGTTGCACACTTCGGTCTTCGAGAAGTTACGGCTGAAGTGGGTCCGTTCGATACAGATCTGTTGGCATCGAGGCTAAACTCTCAGCTCCCCAAATATTTCAGCTGGAGGCTGGACCCGGGCGCAGCCGGGACGGACGCCTTCCTGCAAGATTGGAAGGATCCCATTCACTATGCTTTTCCCCCCTTCGCGATGCTGGCGAGGGCCCTAGCGAAGGTCCCCAGGGACAAGGTGGAACTAGTAATTGTGATGCCGGAATGGAGGTTGCAAGCGTGGTTTCCAGTTCTGATGGAACTTTACACGGATTTCCCTCAGAAGATTGCCTACAGAGCGGATCTTCTGCTGGATCCGAAGGGCAACCGGCATCCCCTGATCTAGATCAACAACCTCAGCCTGATAGCGTGCAGAGTTTCAGGCGCAGATGGTGCTTGTCGGGCCTTTCAGAAGAAGCTACAGAGCTTATCAAGGTATCGTGGGCACCATCTACAATCCGGAGCTATAGTTCCGCTTGGCAGACTTGGCAAGGATGGTGCAGGGGGAGGAGTGTTTCTCCATTTTCGGATCCAAAGAGTACATTTTGAATTTCCTCGCAGACTTATCTACTAGCGGGAAAGCGTTCAGGACAATTGGCGTTTATAGATCAGCTATTTCAGCAGGGCCATGAGTTAGTGGATGGACAACCAGTAGGAGAACATCCAGCCGTGGTTAGGCTAATCAAAGGCGTCAAGATGACAAGACCACCTGAGTACTCAGTTCTGTGGGATGTCAATAAAGTATTGCACTTATTTCAAGAATGTCCAAGAAATGATTTGTTGTTAAAAAGACAGTTGTCTGGGAAGCTTGCTACTCTCCTATGTTTAGTCTCCTGTCGAAGGGTTTCAGACGTGAGAGTGCTAGAGATAGACAGAAAGATTTTCTATCCAGAAGGAGTAGCATTCAGCATTGCGCAGCGAACCAAGACAAATTCTAATATCATATCTTACCCCTATTTTCCTGACAACAGTAAGCTCTGCGTATCCAAATGCATAAAATCGTATGAAGCAGCGACAGCAGCGGATAGGCAGCATGGAGTTAAGCAATTGCTCATAGCGCGCATAAAACCTTTTAAAGTGGTAGCCCCAGCAACCATTGCTAGATGGGTGAGTGAAGTCATGGAACAAGCCGGCATAGACATTTCTGTTTTCGGAGCACACTCGACAAGAGGATCTATGGCTTTAAGAGCTTTTGCAGCTTGAGTTCCGCTGCAGGATATTCTTAAAGTGGCAGATTGGTCTAGTGACTCAGTTTTCAGAACGTTCTACTTTAAGCCCGTGGAAAATATCGCCATGGCAGTAGTACAGAGCTTTGAACAAGCATAATGCTCACCTCCGGTCTTGTCATAGAATGAAGATTGCCAAAGCGCACAGCGAAGGAAGACTTGATTTTATTAAAGACACGGAGGCGAGCATTATCCCTCCCTGAGGGAATTGCGTTTCTGTTTATTATGAAACAATGTACAAGCTAACGATAATTTTCTTTCAGAAGCAATATGTCGAGTTAAACGAATTCCCCTCCCTAATGTATCTTGTCTCTTTTATTTAAGGGGAAGAGCAGAAAAACTCTTGAGACTAATATGGAAGCGAGACAGGGCTACATAGCTGAAGAGAATGTCAGGCAGCGGAGGTTTCAGCAGAATAGGGCATACATCAGGACGCAAGGAGTTTAGCTCATCAAAAAAGAAGAGGAAAGAACCTGTCGTGCAGAGGACGTTATACTGCTTGGAGGACTCTTATTGGAGGGCGAGTTGAGGCAAAGACTACAGATTTGCAGGAGGCCTCATGGGAACGGTAGTATTGCACCAGAGGTATTAGCTGTTTAATCACAGAAGTTTCAAAAAAGTTCATTTTTAAAAATACAAAAAAATAAAAAATGAAAGTTTATTGAAAAAGAAAAGAAGTTTGTATTTGAATTGCTGTGTTGGGCAGTATTAAAGAAGAAAGCATAATGCTTGCTTCCGTGTCTTTAATAGAATCAAGACTTCCTGCGCTGTGCGCTTTGGCAATCTTCATTGCACTTTACTGCAATAACATTTCCATATGACTGCCCTGTGCCCCACCAACAATCCAATAACTGGCAGAATCTCAGAATGTGTTCTTTTTATTTTCAGCACGGTTCAGACCCCTTACAGGTGTAAGGGCGAATTAACTATATTTTCATCTCCAACCTTGTGCAATAACTGCTTACTTGTGTAACTGAGCTCTTGCCCATATGTGGCTTACACACAGAACCAAGCCAGTGAGTTCTCTATTCATGAGACAGAGGTTAATGGGAAGGTAGCACGTGGAACCCAGCTGACCAATGACCTTTGCTGTTCCTGTATTTCTCAGCTGCTTCTCAATCAGCAGCAGGCTTCTAGGATCAAAGCCTCCACTAGTCAAATGTATCATCCCATTAAAACATGTTTAAAAAGATGCATGCTCGGAAAATCCCTGCCATCTTGTTTAACTTTTCACACTGCATACATCACATGTATGTGCACATACATATAACTCAGATTAAGAGGAAGTAAAGGTGTTCTTATGTGGATTGTCCAATGTAGAATTGCACCATCCATTGTCAGTCAGGTACCTAAGACTTAGCGAAAGAGCCGGCAAATGCTCTCAGTGGAGATGTCAGGTGTAGAGGACATTCAGGCCCGATGTCTTTTCTCAGCCAGAGTTACCTGAGCACGAGCAGAACCCCTATGGAGTAACAGATGCCAAAAAAAATGTCTTCACATCCAAATCTTGAGGCGGGCTGATTGAGTATATATGCTACACGGTTGCAAGTATATTACAATTAAGTTGTGTATGAAATCTAGAAGGGACCATGTCACAGAAGACAGATAATCTTTACACTGGCTAGCCAGAGAAGATCGCATTATTTTCAAGACTGTCTCAATAGTTCACCACTGCCTCTACGGCACTGCCCCAACATACTTAAAAGAGCAAATATCACTACCAACCTGGAGGATCCTTGAGATCAATGGACCAAGGCCTAGTGAACACCACCTTTGTTAAAAAAGCAAATGGACTGGGACGATCTTTTCCGATCAAAGCTTCCTTAAAATGGAATAACCTTCCAGTCACACTCAGATTAGGACCCAACATTTTGCTCTCCTGTCCTGTTTTTTTTTACCTGTTCATTGTCTTTATGTTTGCGCCCAGATGCCCGCGGCTGCGGCACGTTAGAAATAAGGAAATCAAAAAATGAGTATGGCTGAAAAGGTGGTTCCATTTAAAGCGCTAACATACTATCTTCTTTCCCAAACATGGGCTCCTCACAAGGATTGCAATGACGAAGAGGGAATTAAAGCTAATCACATGCAGTGCTCGCATTGTGGTGCTTCGATTTATCCAGACAAATAGCTCAGAACTGTATTTGATTTTAGCAATAATCCCTTGTTCTTTAGGCTTTACAGACTGGTCACGGGTTGGAGACAAAGTTACAGGCTTTAGAGAAGAGACGGCTGTAAGAGAGGACTGTAATGCCCATCCACAGGGGGCATTTCCGGGCTCATGTTGCCCGCAGAACATGCAATTACTGCTACTAACACCCCGGGTCAAAACCTTGAGGTGCTAAATCAATAATATATATATTTATTTAAACAGCCATTCTGCTCCTTTGCAGCAGGGGCCAGCGAGAGTCACACAGGGATGCCATGGAAATTGAAGGTGGGGCTCCACTTGGATCCCCTCTTCCATTTTCATGGCACTGAAGCAGGAAACTGTGCAGCCTGGGCAGAGGAGCTCCCTAGGTAAGGCGTGTTGGAGGGGGAGTGGCAGTGGTGTGGAGTGACAGGATTGGGGGTCGGGAGGCAGGGAAGCAGGGAAAATGGCAGCGCTGGGGGAGGGTGGGTGCACAGAGCACCCGGGTTGTTCCGCATCCAGGCCTGCATCAGTTTTGAGCAATCTGATGGGCTCCCGCACCCGCCGAGGGTGCTAAGTAATAATATTGAACATTTGCGTCAATCTTTGTTCTGATTGATACATAACTTAATGGCATTTATTCAACCCTGGAAGGATGAATGTCTGAGCTATCCCGCTTATGTTCCATGTTGTGATCTGCGAAGGGCTCCACTCTTTGAAGATATGGGACCTAGAACTCGGAGCTAGAGGTCCAGGAATCACGAAAGGTATCCACATTGGAAAGGATGTAATTGCTAATATGTCTTCTGCATTTAAATGCAGCTAATTAGACCTTACACCCCATTCAGTTTCATTAAGGATAATCCACAGTTTCTAAGATGCCCCCATAGAGCCCATACGCAAAATGTTCAATTTCCCAGCGTAAAGCCGGCAGTGTGTCTCCATTTGTTAGGCACAGCGGGATCACAAGCATTCAAGTGTGTTCAAGCATGGCAGCTGCGTGCTTCCCAGAATCCCCTGGGAATGCCTGCATCTGATTCTGTTGCCATGTTCAATGATGTGGATCAGTGCTGGATAAAGGTGAGGCAGGCACTGAGTGCAAATTAGAGCAGGAGACCAGGATGAATGCAAAGCAGCATGCGATTCTGCATTCCTGTAGAGCCATCATTGCTCAGTGTGTGATGCAAGGTGAACCTCCAAATCTTGGCACTCCCAGTGCAAGCATCGTCCACATGCAAAACACAGCATATTATGCTTCAGGTCTCGAGCAATGAGAGGTCAGTGGCACACTTTACGAATCACTGACTAGTCGCATATGTATAAACAGACTGTGTCGCCATTGTGCTCGGGTAAGATATATTGGGTGCTCATTAAGAAAGAACCACACAGTTTAGAATATTTAGCAATTAATTAAGTACTACCTTCACAACAACTGAAATACAACATTCACACAAACACCAAACAAGCCAATGCAATTCTTCTGCACATTTGCACAAAAGCAAGCCTTCACCACTGGGGCACACTGAGCCGAATGCTATTCCACTCCCCATCTTTCCCACACCTCCCCGCTTTGCCTTCTGCAAAAGTGTGCCTATTGTGCAGCACCGAACCAGCCAGACAGCATGCACTGCTATCCTTTGCCTATCCTAATCTTCCTCTCCTGTTCTGAAAACATTCCAAGAAATATTCACCTCCTCACTCTCGAATTTTGCACGCCCACTCTGTTACCCTCTGGGAAGGGTCAGTTCTGTGCAAAATTCAAATAAGATACATACTATGAAATGGTTGGAGACATACATTTGGAGAAAGAGTTGTGTGCATTTCAAATATCTGTAAAAATGTGATAGCATATTATTGTGTTTCACATATTATTAAAAGGAGGGCAGTGCAATGGATTTAGGTCATTCGTTACAAGGGGTGTCACACTATCCTGCCACGATTGTGTCAAAGTGTATAGCATATCCTTATTGGTTGGGTATGTTTAATAGCACTGTTAATAGCCATCTAAGCACTATCTGGTCATGTTCCTACTTCGCTAAGGTGCTCTGATATTTTCTATGTGTCATAACTCTGGCTAGGCCAGTGCCCTTAGCAACCATTGTATAGGTTCCTCCATGGGTCAGTGGTGATCATTGTGAATTGTTTAATAAGCCACAGTGCCTTGAAACAACCACATAGGGTTTCAAACCAGTCACTCCTTGATCCATAAGGATGTTGCTGGTGCAGCATCGTTGCTTTTGAACACATAAGAGAGTGTGTTGTGACTGGGCCTGCTGAAGAGATATAGGTCAGAGGGTTCCTCCAGGGAGTGAATCTATGCAGACACCTGAAAGCTGACCAGCAGATACCACCACATTATTGCACATTGCCCAGGCAAGGAATCCATGTGCACCAATGATGTGGGTCCTGGGAAAGGCATGGCTTTCAATATGAAGCAGTTTTGCAAGAAAGGGTATGGGCCATATCCAGAGTGGGGTCGGCAAGGTGTTAGCCTTGGATGATCCATGTTGCTCTTGTTCCTAAGAAAGGGGTGAGAGATCTGTGATCTTGGATGGATTATGGGGTACTCAGTTCATTCACAGAAACTGAAAATGCACAAATACACCAAGCAGAAGAGCCCAATTATTATGTGCTTCTGGCTGGATTCCAATCATGGATAATCTTGCAATGTAGTCCTGGCAATAGCACAATAGGAAAGGGTAGGTCAGCATGTTCAACTCCAATAACACTTTGAAAAAAAAAACACCTTTAGCATGAAAAGTGTCCTTGATATTTTTCAGAAGGCTTAAATTGTATGCGCTGTTGTATCTGGAAAGCATGAATCATAACTTTACTCTGGGATACCTACATGATGCTGCTGCTTTTATTTGCAACCGCAAATTCAGGAATATAATCTATCGGAACACCATCAGGAAAATCTAATTTAAAAGGCAAATTAGTGCAGGGGAACAACTCCACAAATAATGAAAAACTCATTTATGAAGAAGATATCAAATATGTCTGTCTGTTCCTGGCCAAAAAAGAAAGCATCAACAAGAAACCACACCCTGTTGAACAACAGGAACTACCTACCAGAAGTCGGAACACCTCAACATCACTATCAGCCACCTCTAAAAGAAGTAAAGATACAGACTAAGCTAAGAACAAAACATCAAACATCTCCCACTAACTCTCAACCTACAATCCTACTACACCAGAAACAAACAACCCACAACAAAGGACTGTTAAGTGTGAAAGGAAGGACACAAAGATATCATAAAGTTCGAACAACTGTCCTTTTATTGGATTCTGTAGCATAACCAGGCTTCAGCTTTATCTCTGGCGACCCCCCAGCCAAGGAAGCTCTATTTCAACTGTCGCCCCATGGAATTAGAACATCCGTCTGCACCAGGCTACAAGTTCTACTATGTCACTGAGATTTGGAGCCTGGTAACTATATATAGAACAACCCGGTGCATGTAGACACAAGCCGCTAAGAGCTGGTGGGTCAAATGGTTAACTATGTACAGTAATGTTGGGACCCATACATGCAGTACTGGCACTTCTAACACGTCCCTTCATTTTCCTGCTACTTAACAACAGACTCATTCCTCCTCAGCACTGCCACTCTCTCCTTGTTCCATACTGCTCCCACTTTGACTAACACTGAAGAGCCCAGATCTTTGATCACCTCCTTGGCTCCGAAAACAAGGAGCTACCTTTCTTCACCTTTGTTGGTAGTTTCACCTTGATCCAATCACCTGGCCTAACCACCAACTCTCTACAACAGTTATTTTCATAATATCGCAGCTTGGACTTAGGCCCACTGGCCAACATTTTTTCTCTCACTCCCTCTCCACACTAACACATTGTGACCTGCCCATCCACCCGGACACAAATTTGAGTTGGGCTTCCTTCCCCACAGCAGCTCAAAGGGAGGCACACAAGTAACTCCATGCGGGTCCAACCCATATTGATATGTCCTCTCCATGACAGTTTGGTCCCAATCACCCCCTGTAGCAACCGCTATTCTAATAGTGTCCATCAAAGTGCGATTGAATCGTTCCACACACCCATTCCCTTGTAGATGATATTACAATGTGGTGACTTGCTCCACTCCATGCTTCTCCAAGAATTCCTTAAACTCCTTTGACACTAACTGCAAACCGTTACCTGACAGACACTTCCTTGGGAACCCCTCTCTCCAAAACAATGGCTCCAGAAACCATATTATTCTGCTGCTAGTGACTTCCTTAAGCACACACACCTCTGGCCACTTGGACAATAAGTCCATAACTTCAAGTAAATAGGTATATCTAGCTCCTTTAATGTTGAACGGACATACTAGATCCAATGCCACCTCATCCCAGGGCACCCTTGGACTCTCCTTTACAATCATGGGAGTCTTCTGTTTCTTCAGTCCTTTGTCTCCTGCCACACACTCAGCACACATTCTGACTTGTTCTTCAACATCCCTGTCAACACCCGGCCACCAGAAATCAGATCTCACCAACCCTTTGGTCCTAGCCAAACCTAAATGATCAGTATGTGCCAATTCAACAACCTGCACTCCTCATCTTTTCCAGGACTGCTAATTTATGACCCCTGTACAAGAAACCCCTTTTCACGCTGAGTTCATTCCTCAATTTTCCATACCCTTCCATTCTCACATCTCTCTCATTAATGGCATTTCTCATCATCGAAGGAGCTTCCTCCTGATACACTGTGTCCTCCGCACAAGCTAAATCCTACTTAGACTTATTCAAACATTCATGCACTCGAAAAGATGTCACCAATATTTTCCTCATCTACCTCAGAACTTCCACTGGACTCACTAACCTCCTCCACCGACCTCGAGAGATCATCAGTCACCACAGTGTTCTTCCCTTGAACATGTACCATGGAAAACTTTAGACCTTGAAGACTACTGACCCATTTCATGATGTACCTCGACACTCCCTTCAGACCGCCCTTAGAAAAAATACTGATCAGAGGTTTATGGTTGGTAGAGATGGTAAACTCCTGACCCCACAAATACTTATTAAATTTCTCCACTCCGCACACACACTCCAACGCCTCCTTCACCACAGAGTACTGCCTCTTTCAATGTGCTTGAGGCAAAGGCAATTGTATGCAATTCAGATCCAGCATCTTGCATCAAAAGACTACACCCAATCCATAATTGCTGGCATCCGCAAAAATCAAAGTCCTCCTTACTCCACAAAATTGGTCAACTCTGCAGCATCTACAACAGCGCATTTAATATCTTCACATTCTTTCGCACAACTCTCGTCCCATGCAAATGAAGCCCCCTTGCGTGAACCTCCTCATATTCCTTGTCCTATCAGATAGCTTACTCAATACATTTTCCTTAGAACTCGACCAACCCTAAAAATGTCAAAACATCACCCTTGCTCCTGGCTGATTCCATCACTCTTATGGCTTCCACCATATCATCCTTCGGCCTCACACCTTCCCAGGAAATTTCACAACCTTTTTTGCTTTAAACATACACTTCTCCTTGGCAATGGTAAGCCTGGACTCCATTAATATCTGTAACACTCTCTTCAGACGCTCCTCGTACTCACCCTCACTTCCACCACACATTAACACATCGTCCTGGTAGAATAGTACTCCCTTTTCACTTCCCAATTGTCGATGCATGACAATTTGAAAAACGCTGGCCACCGATACCAAGCCGAACGACATCCTATTGCATCTAAAAAGGCCAATTGGACTGATGAAAGCAGTGAGATCTTCTGAACTCTCATGTAACTCTATTTGATGATAAGCAGACTTAAGAGCCAGGATGGAAAACAATCGTTCACCTGCCACTCCCATCAGCAAATCATCCGTTCTCGGCAGAGGAAACTTCTGATACTACCATACTGCTCAGGTGTCTCAGATCTATTCACAATCTAATTGACCCATTAGCCTTTCTCACTACCACAATTGGGCTAATCCATTCAGACGTTTGCATTTTCTGAATAACTGCTTGCTTCTCTCTCCATCTTAACAATTTCATGTTCCACATCTTTGCATAATGCCAACTGTACCATGTGCAATATCGCTATCTTAGGTTCCGCTCCTCTCCTCTTATGTACAAATCGTTTGAGCCACCCCAGGTTATTACTAAAAAGTCAATGGACATTACCTTCGAGCTTCACCAATACATCATTTGACTTAACTTCTTCCACAGCCAACACTTGTTCTGGATGACTCGCATCTAACTTTATTTCCAAGTCCGCTTGGTCACTCCACGACAGGCGCTAACCTCCTTAAATGCCACATAAATCATCCCTTCTGCCCTCCTCCCTTTGAATTCTAGTTCACCACTTATTTTGCCCACAATCTCTATTGGGACATCAGCATATGCATTGGCTCTAATACCCGCCTCCCACAAGGTGCTGCAGTTAAATTTGTCCTTCCACCCTTGCACACTTATGAGAGTGTAGGTGGCACCACTGTCAATTTACATGGAAATGGGAACCCCACAAACTGTTATAACTGCATATGGTTTGTGCTTCCTCCTTTATTCCTGACACAGTGTCTACAGAGTCTTTGCTCACACTCACATACTCTTCATCTTCATTGCTTATACTGATCTCCTATGCTTGACCTCCGGGATTAAAATTCCTGCAGAATCGAGCAATGTGACCATTCCTCCCATACTCTCGACACATATTGTGTATCGATACACACTCCTTATCATATGCGTGTGTCCCACTGCCACACTTGTAACATCTTTTTCCTACCATCGCTTTGAATTCTCTGGGTGGACCCCAAGATCACTACTGTTGATTGGCATCACTGAAAATGTCTCTCGTCCTCCTTTCAAATGTCTCACCTCTCCTCGCCAACCCACCTGGTGTTTGTCTTTCCGTGGATTTTGAAATGTTGTGAATCACCCACTCTTCCACTGATACTTTGTCACCAACACTTTCTATGCATTTATCTAACTGGAGTGCTTTAATACACTTCTCGGTATGTTCTACACTCTTTGCAATTTTGATAGCTCTCACCAGGGTGGGGTTGCGCTCTCCCCACATCTCCTGCCTAAACCTGTAATCGTTACACTTTATCATCAGTTGAGCCCTTAAATGTTCATCCTGGCAGTGGGTACATTGACATTTCACAGCTAACCCTCTCAGTGCCATTATGAACTCTTCAATACTCTCACCAGTCTTCTGCTCCCTGTTTGCAAACCTGTACCACTCCAGGATAATGTTCTCCTCCACTTCGAAGTGCTTATCAAGATTGACTTATGTCCTTTCATATGCCCCTCTTTCCTCCATCCCGACAGGCTCAGGCAATTTCCTTAAAATATCTTGACCAGCAGGCCCCGAGCAATGAAACATACAAGCCTCTTTCCTGTCATTGGAATAGTTTGACCCAAACATGGCTAACGCATATTTGATAAAGCCCTCTCTCCCGTCGGACCAATGTACACTGGGCTCACCTGGTATGGCCAAGAAACATACTGTGGCTGGAATATTAGCCATGCTGAGTTACCTTGCACCAATGTCTCTTAAATTTCACTGGCCCACTAAGTTTTCCAGTGCTTCACTCTTTTGTACCTTGTCTCTCTGCACATGTGCACACCAAGTCTGCTAAGCGTCTGTAACTTGTCTCTCTGCACCCTCTAACACCAAGTCTGCTAAGCGTCTCTCTGAGTGCATGAGTTAACCAATGTTATGGTATAAAGAAAATGCTTCCCACATGTGAAACTCACCATTGCTTTATCACCATGCCATTTGCATTGTAGGAATGTCAGCAGCTCCTCCAATGATTCCTCTGCAGTTGGAGATGCCCATGCGGCAACTCCTCCTCTACCAAACAAGCTACTTCTATGAATCAGAACAAAGAAACTCATTGCACAACTTAGTGGAACTTCTCACCGAAGGGCTAGAAGCTCCAACTGCGCTCCCAACAAATAACAGGCTTACCCAAGAGAGAACCAAAACATCCATGGCCCCTAGCCAAACCAGAACGTGAGAAAGTATACTTATCAAAGAACAAGCAAACTCGCCCACACTACACTGCAGCCTATTCAACATATGATCTACGCAAAGCATAAAATAGAAATTTACGAAACAGATGTGCTCTTCCTCACAGAAACATGGCTATCTAACAAGTGCCAAGTAATTGCCTATAAAGCCATACCCGACAACTACAAACTAATACATTCTATCAGAGAATATCCCGAAAAAGAGGATTAATCACATTAGAGCCCAACAATCACATCTGCTCGACACCACTCCCTGCAACCAACACAGAAAAGGTTGAAAATCACTCCTGATAAACCTCAAGCTCAGCAATCAATCCAGCCTACTGTTCTCCTTGAACTACAGACTGCCATTCTATAACCACAAATTCTCCTCAAATCTCACTGATGCCATAGCCCATCTCTCTACAAACCACAACAACATTATCGGTCTGGCAGACTTGGTTTGAAAGAGAAAGTGAAACCATACCAAGTTCCCTCAGCACCCTACTGGAAAACCTCCCCTTCAAACAAATAGTAATCCGATTTGTGGAACCTGATTGGCTGCTCACTGCGCCATGGGTGTCAATCTCTTTTCTGCTCCATAGTGTTATATGCATCTCCTAATCCTCTGTGTATGACTATTATGCCAATGATGTGTCAGAGCCCTTACCCATAGGCTTCTATTGTGTGGTATGCACCCACCAACCAACCTACTACTCCTGATAAGAAGGTGATGACTTTTATGAATAGTGAATGACACCTACTACAAAATATGCTTTAAGTCTCCAATGCAATTAGAGGATGTGCAGGAAGAAGAAATGGCAGCCTCACCAGGGGCTACCTGGGACACCGCTGCCCTAGGTTTCCTGACCCAGTGGGCAGTGTACACACATCCCTGAAGAAAGACTGAAATGCAGCTTTTGCAGGTTGTTAGAGTCTCCATTCCAAGTGGCTAGATAACCAGGAGGTGTGAGACAAACAAAGCAGAGCATGGACTGAAGTCGGGAAGCATCCACTGTGGTTGAGGCCGGGTTTCTTATCTTTCTCTTTGTCTAAAGAGAATAACACAATCCATAATGTAACTTTTTTATGTCAATTGCTCCAAAGGCTTCCAAAGGCCTGGTCTGTGATTAATAAATAAACTACTAGTCACAACACTGCAGTGTTCTGATGGAAGGGGATGTCATTGTTGTCCCTTGGCTGTTCAACCAATACTTGGCAATCCTTGCCCACTGCATCGCTGCTCTCTGTCCCAACTTTCAGTGCTATGAGGATGATACCCAGCTCATTTTCAGGCTACCCTCGGCCTCCTCCTCCTCCTCTCCTTCCCTCATCTCTGACTGTCTGTCTGCCATCCAGAAATGGTGTGCTGCCAATGACCTCTGCCTTAACGAGATTCTACTCATTGGCACACCCACTCCCTCCTTCCATGCAGCTCTCTGGCCGGCCTCTCTGGCCCTCCTCCCACTCCCACCTGCAAGGCTAAAAACCTCGGGGTCATCTTCGACTCTGCACTCTCCTTCTCCCCTCACATCTCTGATGTCACTAAGAAGTCACACTACCTCCATGGGCAGGAGCCCTGCTGCATCCTCTCCCAGGCAGCTCCGTGTGCCCACGCTGGATCAGGCTGCAGGAGCAGCTGATCACGAGGCGCACTAGCAGCCCGCTCGCCCGGCCGACATCCTTTCTTTTCGGCATCCGCCGCAACATCCAGGAGCCAGCCAGCCCCCACCATAACAGGGCCTGCTCCCCTGTGCCCGCACCGTGCACACATCCCCGCAAGGAAACCCGACGAGCAACGCTGCGGCAAGATGGCCGCCATTGCGAACGCACCAGGAGCGTTCCCCACGGTTGCCTAGCAACCATATCTGAATATTCCCCGCTGTAGAGGACCGGAGGCGGAAGCCGGCCCTCAGCTGCCTAAGGCCCGTGAGTCAAAGGCCCCTCCTGTCTGCCCCTCAGCCCACTATCTCCATAGCCCTGCTGCACCCTCTCCCTGGCAGCTCCGTGTGCCCACGCTGGATCAGGCTGCAGGAGCAGCTGATCACGAGGCGCACTAGCAGGCCGCTTGCCCGGCCGACATCCTTTCTTTTCGGCATCCGCCGCAACATCCAGGAGCCAGCCATCCCCCACCATAACAGGGCCTGCTCCCCTGTGCCCGCACCGTGCACACATCCCCGCAAGGAAACCCGATGAGTGACGCTGCGGCAAGATGGCCTCCATCGCGAACGCACCAGGAGCCAAAGGCCCCTCCTGCCCCTGTCCGCCACTGCGCTACAGCGCGAGACGCTGCCCTGCAATCCATCGAGCTAAGAACTACGGACTACAATGCGCACAGTCTCAACACACGGAAGACAGAGCAATCGTAAGTCACCACAGCTGCTGCTAATGTTAATGCATAGAATCGCCTTAGCCAGCACCGAGATAGCCTGCCTCCACTGTGATAGCCTGCCTCCACTGTGATAGCCTGCCTCCACCGTGTTAGCCTGCCTCCACTGTGATAGCCTGCCTCCACTGTGTTAGTTTGCCCTGTGTATCTAACTCACGCCCAGTATGTTCTCATCGCTCCTCCACACCTGCCTACTACGTGCACTACTAACCCTCATGATCACACTACTCAGCCACAACAGAGACCACACTCTCGCACAACACTCACGGAGACACCCAACTATAATGGACCGTATGCGCACGCCCACACCTCTACCACAACTCACGGCATTGACACCAGATGCGAACCTCAGATTAGGCAGACTCAGAGCCCGCACAGCTCCCCTCATACACCAGGCCAATACTGCACACTTAACACTCAGAAATTACAGACTCAGCTCACGTACCACGAAAGTTAGTACACCACACTATCAAAGGAACTCTACCTCATACCACAGGAGTAAGTCTACAATCAATATACCCAGCAGTAATCCCTGCGCCACTATTAACGATACCACTACACCAAATCCTCCTACCCTGCGACCTCAGAACTCCGGCCATACTCCATACAAGTGCGCTCTCCTCAATGTTAGATCCCTCAATGCCCACGCCATAGAAGTACATGACCTACTTACCTCCAATGACTTAGACATACTGGCCATTACCGAGACATGGCTTCACCAAGCGTCCGGCCCTGCCATCACTCTAGCCCTACCTACAGGGTATGCCATCATCAGACAAGATAGAATGACCAAAACAGGAGGGGGGGTTGCCCTTATACACAAGGAAACCCTACCCATTAGAACCATACCTCATCAAGAGGACGGAAATGTTGACATCCTTTCTATCAAACTAGCACCATCACCTAACTGTACTATTAATATCCATACTATCTAACGTCTATCTGGCCCCTCCACCAACTTCCAAGGCCAAATTAACCACCTCGTAGGAAACAACATTAAAAAATCCACGAAGTCACTCCTCTTAGGAGACTTAAATTTAGGACTCAACGACCTCAAGGACAAAGCTGCCCTATCTCTAGCCAAGGACCTCCACAACCTAGGATTCTCTCAAAAAATCGTAGCGCCCACTCACGCCAAAGGGCGCACCCTAGACTGGATCTCTGACCACAACTGCAACATAGTTTTCACCGCCAACACCAGCCTCCCATGGACAGACCATAACCTCACCCTATTCGATATCCCCTGCACTGTAAGCAGTAGAGTGCCCACCAAAGCTGCGGCTACTCTAGCCAGAAGTGCCAAAAAACTCACAGCAGCTAATATTAGTGCACTACTCAACGTGCCCTGTCTAAAGCCCCCTTTCTCATCAGACCCTAATACACTCGCTGAAATATTTAAAGACTCTATCACAAGGGCAGTCAACACTGCTGCCCCCTTAGAAAGCAAAAAAGAGAAAAAATCCTTCCACTCCAACTCTTGGTTCTCAGAGGATCTCCAAGCAATGCTCACAGACAAACGCCAAGCGCTCAAGAACTGGAAACGTAATCCCTGCGACAACACAAAAGATATATTCAAAACCATAGCCAAAAAATACAAAGAGGCCATCTTCCGAGCCAAATCCGAAGCCTACAACCAACGCATCACGGCGGCCAACTCTCAATCTAAAGAGCTATTCTGTATCTTTAAAGAACTAACCATACCGCCCACTTGCCCAGACGAGATCATCAAGGACGAGGCCTGGTGCACAGGCATACAAACAGCCATGCTAGAAAAAATAAACCTCCTCCAAAAAAAATATATCACACCACTACAACTCCTTACCTAACCA
Organism: Ambystoma mexicanum; assembly: GCF_040938575.1. NCBI lineage: Eukaryota > Metazoa > Chordata > Amphibia > Caudata > Ambystomatidae > Ambystoma > Ambystoma mexicanum. The sequence continues at coordinate 91,813,221 of NC_090930.1, read as the reverse complement.
AAGTTCACATATGAAACATAGTGTCAAAGCCAACAACATACCCAAGTTCACTTTCACCGAAATCACCAAAACTGAGGTCATCAACATGCTCAAACATCTCAAACCCTCACTCTGTAAGGGTGACATATGCCCCCCAAAAATCATCAAAGAATGTGCTGAGAAGCTCGCTCCACTCCTCACTGCATTCATCAACGCATCATTTAGGTCAGGCATAGTCCCAGACACCCTCAAAGAGGCATGGGTGCGCCCTCTCCTAAAAAAAACCACACTTGACCCCGAAAACCCTAACACCTATCGCCCCATAACCACAGTCCCATTCCTTCTAAAATTACTTGACAAAGCCGCACATATACAGATCCAACACTACCTAGAATCCAACGCAATTTTAGGCAAAAGGCAATCTGGATTCCGTAAGGGACACGGAACCGAAACTGCCCTTCTAGACCTAAAAAATGAAATCACTAACATCCTCGACAAGGGCAAGCCTGCCCTCCTCCTCCTCCTCGACCTATCAGCAGCATTTGACCTAGTAGATCACGACACTCTCACCAATCATCTAACACAAGCAGCACACTTTTCCAAGAACGCGGCCTCATGGGTAACTTCCTTCCTACAAGGCAGAGCTATGAAAGTCTTCTCCAACACAGCTCATGCTGCGCCATCCATCATCCATTGTGGGGTTCCTCAATGCTCCTGCACGGCCCCTACGCTATACAACCTCTTTACCAAGCCCCTATTCGACAAACTGGACGCTATGGGGATCACTTACACGAACTACGCTGACGACACGCAGATACTCCTGCCCCTGACTGGTAACTATCATCAAGACTCCACCTCCCTCCAACTAATCTACTCTACCATACAAGCCTGGATGGCCACCAATGGACTCTGCTTGAATGGGGACAAAACTGAAATCCTCATCTTAGACCAGAAGCCCACCCTTGCCAACCTCAACCCACTTTACACTAACTTTAGCATAGACAACTGCACTATCCCAGTCCTATCATCAGTTAAAACACTAGGAGTTCACATAGATGCCACCCTATCTATGGATAAACAAGTAAGACAATCGTCTCGGCATCGGCATTGAGCACTAAACTCATCAATGCTATAAAACCGTTCCTAACAAAATAAAACTGCCTGTCCATCGCAAGAGCCACTATTGGAGCCAAACTGGACTACTGCAACGCGCTCCTAGCCGGCACCTCCAAGAACAACCCAGCAAGGCTCCAAACCACCCAAAATAATGCCCTCAGAGCAGCATTCAGCATACCTAAAAGAGAGCACATCACCCTAGCCAGGAAAGCCGTCCATTGGCTCCCAGTCAAGGACAGGATTGCTTTCAAAATCCTCACCACAACGCATAAATGCATCAACCTCACAGCACCATCCTACCTATCTGACACACTGTCTAGATCCCAATCTACAAGACCCACCAGATCCACATACGCCAACCGTCTCACCATACCACGCATCAATAGAGCCAAGGCAGGAGGTATAGGCTTCCCATACCTGGCACCTAAGCTTTGGAATGCACTGCCCACCAACCTCAGAGCAGAATCATCCCTCCTCTCCTTCCGGAAACAACTTAAAACTACTCTCTTCAACTAACTTGTGCACCTGACCACCTCTCTGTTCTCTATGTACATGTACTTAAGCATAACCATTGCCCAATGTAACCAAGGGCACAACTGCGTGTAACTAAGTTTAAGAAACACTGTAACCAGCGCCACGATGCCTTCGGTCTGATGTGCGCTTAACAAATGTGAATAAATAAATAAATAAATACCAGCTGCACCTCCTTAGAGGTATTCTTCCTTTCCTCTCCTTCCCCCAGTAGCTCACTGTCTCCAGAGCCCTGGTCCTCTCCAAGCTGGACTACTCTAACAGCCTCTATCTAAATCTTCCTGCCTCCACTCTCCGCCCTCTGCAACTTATCCAGAACAGGACTGCAAGACTTATCTCTCCAGGACTGAAATCTCTGCACTGGCTCCCAGTGGCTGCAAGGATTAAATTCAAAACCTTCTGCATTGTACACAAGGCCTTCTGGGGTCTGGGGCAGAAATACCTTCAACCCTCTCTTCCTAAATATCTTCCTTCTCGAGCTCTTCGCTCATCTGCCTCCAACTCCCTCAGGGTCAGTCGCTTCTCCAAGCAACAAGTTGGTCGCAGATCACTCTCTTCGGCAGGGGCCTCTCTCTGGAACAGCCTTCCTGCCTCCCTGAAACTCGAGGAGAACCATCTCCAGTTCCGGAAACACTTCAAAACCTTCCTCTTGCTTCTGCTTTCTCTCCTCCCCTCCCTTGCTGAATTCCTGACTGAAATTGCACTGGTTATCTGGCCACCCTTTTCTGAATTCTGGCCCAGACCCCGTCAACTGCCCACCTGCACTGACTCCTTGGCAACCCCTGCACTTGGGGACCGTTTTCTTCTGTATCCCTTTAGTCCCCCTTCTAGCACTTATGTCTGCACTTCCTTGCACTTGCCACCAGCTGGCTGTTTTATGTGTTTTATTTATCTTATTTATTCCACTTCCCATGTACTGAACTTTCGCCTCTCCCTTCCCCCCACGCACTTTTCCTTAACCCCCTTCCCATGCACCTGCGCGATCTGGATAACAACTGGCCTAGTAGAATTGTTGTCTGTCCTCCCTTTGCCCCCCCCCCCTTGCCTCATCACGCCTTGAAACACTTGTGTATAGGCGCGTTACAAATGCCATATCATATCATATCATATCATATCATATCATATCATATCATTCTACATTTCATATTTTCCAGGGTTCAAAATGTAGCAACGCTGGGAGCTATTTAGCTTCTGCTTCCACCACAGTAGAGCCTTGGTAGCTTGAAACCAACAGCTAACAGGAGCTACTTTTGGCTCATAGGGCCAACTGGTGCTTTCAAAACATGTAGATGTAACATTTCTTTTTTGAGAAATGTTAATAAAGAAGAATTAGAACATATTGAATCTAAATTAAAAGACAATGGTTCATACAAAACGGGCAAGAGGTTAAAGGAGCATCTCTGGTAGCTCTTGGTTCCCCTGCGGTAGCTCCTACCTACAGAGTGATGCCGACACCTAGGAGCTGGTTTTAGCTCCTACTCATTGAATCTCAATTTCGGACCCTGGTTTCCATAGCCAGCCTTGATTTACATTCAAATTGCAGTGCATGCACATGACATTACAGCTTGTTGTCCACTGACTTTATGTGGCCGTGAATGGACAATTGTGCAAACCATTTTATTTAGTAGTCCCTAAATAACATTGCCAGATTTAAGGTTTTTCGCCTATGCTTTAAGAGAAGCCAATGCACCCTGATTCACAGAGTAGCACGAAGTTTCAGTGCTAAGTCACTGTGCACTGCAAAAATACACTTTGCACCGCTCTACAAATCAGAGTTTTTGTTGGCAGAGCAAAGTCACTTTGCACCTCGCTAAAAGCTCCATGAATCAGGCCTGTTGTGTTTACTCACAGAGCCCACTATACATGGACTGTGGCCATGCTTGGCAGTCACTGAGGTTGTGCTCCGAGGGCAGCGACTATAGCTGCAGCATCTGCTGTTAGAGCAACTTGCAACTGGCACCTCTGAGATTTTTTTTGTTTTGCAGGTGGTCATAACAAAAATGTGCCCTGAGGATGACTAACACAATGCTTTCTTTATCTGACCTGTAGTTCTTGGTGCTATTTTGCCAACTGACGCCACGATTCTGAGGTGCAGCCAACACTAGAAATGTGTTGTTGCATGGAGAAGCAACACATTTTCTTAAAAGCACCATATTCTGTTAAACTGAGAATGTGGATATCAAAAGCTTGGCGTTTGCATGTGCCTGATTTAGAGCCTCAAAACGCCTCTGGTATCATTAATTCAGGGCAAACACTGCAAGGGCGGTCTCCTGTGACATATGTGCAGGAGCTCCAAATACATCATGTATAGGTTGCCCATCCTGCTACAGCTCGTCAACACATGTCGGGGTGGACTCCAGAATATGGGGCACTTGACATAAACTACATCTTCCTTTGGGTTCCCCAGTCTTGGGGAGCTGATTCAGTCGTAGCAGAATGAGCATCTCCTCAGGGCCAGGCCAAAGGGCACATACCCATAATTCTGCCCCCAGTCCCATAGTTTCACCTTTTTGGTAAATTATTTCATTAGCTTGTGCTTTTCTTGCTCCCAATCCAGAACCACCCCGCTTGTGTAAACAAGAAATCTGCTAGTTCTCCAAAGCAGCACAGCTCACGTTTATCCACACTCTTCATGATTGTGCCCATAATGGCCAGCAGAGGGCAGATGGGCTCCTTTCTGGTGTGTATATACAACACACCACACCGCATAAGGGCCATTGCACAGATAGAGGTATGTCCTAGTGCCACGGGTAGTGCCTGGACTGGGACACAATGAGCCAGCAACAGTATGCCTCTCCACTGTACCATAATGCTGATTGCCCATGTGCATGCATTGATGATCGAAACCCCTAGTGCAGATTTGTTACTGGACATGTGCGACCACCTGACAGAATATACGCCATAAACGCTGCAGCTAGACATTTAGCTTTAGGGATTAGGCCTTATTATGCACCCAGAAGCAAAAGATGCAGCTCATGCAGGTGCAGACACTCTGTATCTACCATCTCGTTGGGCTAAATGGTGCAACACCCGCCCTTCCATTATTCTACCACGCCAGCACCAAGAGCTGATTTACCCAATACAGTTGGCTATGTATGTTTCTCAAACAGCACTAAACAGGAGAGGACAATGTACCATACCTATTTGTTGACAGCTGTGTGCCTCGAGATACACCTCCTATAGGATCTCCACCCATAGCTTGCAGCAGTTAATAACATAGCCTCTAAAGCTGATTACACATGCTCTCAGTGGCAGTGGCAGCTTTTGGTGTCAGGGGGCGCGGGGCTCCAAGATTGTAAATGATTCCTGGGCAGTTACGGCTGCAGAATATTTGCAGTGGACTGGAGGGACCAACATATCTGATCATGGCGAGGAATCCCAAAGTAATGTATTAAGATTTGGTGTGGCTCCCCCCTAAGAGAATGGGCAACATTATCAGAAATAATTGTGCATTTCCTGGTATAATTTGTTAATGTTAATGTTAAAGGACATTTGTACCGCGCACTATCACCACCGGAGTGGTTCCCTGGCACTCTGGCGGCTCTGAAAAAGGGGAGTAGAGGGGATGGGTTAGTGGGAATAAGCTGGAAAAGTGCAAGAGAGCAGTGATGTGCTGTTGGCAGCCTCAGCCCGGTGGGTCTGTCGGCTGGGCTTGGGGTGTTTTATGGTCCGTAGTCGTCGTGTGCTGTTGTGCAAGTCTATGTGTGGTTTGTTTTGTTGTTGCATTGTTGTGAAGTTTGTGCGGATTGCTGCGTTTAAGGCTTGTGGTTGTGTTTGGTTATAGTTTGAGAGGTGGATGCAGAGGGATGGAATTGTTAGTTGGTTGGTTAGTTGGCATTGCTGTCCTTGCAATTGTGGGATTCCATCTAGGTGCGGTACATGCCAACAGTCACATTTCTATCTAGATGCCACGCAAGCTAGGTTCATAATTCTAAGTGTGGTGCATGCTAAGAATCACATATGCTAACAATCACATTTCTGTGATTCCATCCAGGTGTGGCACTCGCCAACAACCACATTTCCATCAAGATGCAACGCGGGTCAAGCCCGAGAACCCGGTCCAAGTGTGGCACATGCCAACAATCGCACCTCTGCCCCGAATCGGCGCAAACTATGCTTGAGAATTCCATCTGAGTGTGGCACATGCTAACAACCACATTTCTGTCTAGATTCGGCGCAGACTAAACTTGAGAAATTTCATCTAACTGTGGCATGTGCTAGCCATCCTATTTCTATCTGGATGCGACGCGTGCTAAGCTTGTGAATTCCATGTAAGTGTGGCACATGCTAACAATCGCATTTCTGTCTAGATTTGGCGCAGACTAGACTTGAGAAATTCCATCTAAGTGTGGGATATGCTAACAATCACTTTTCTGAAATTCCATATAAGTGTGGCATATGCTAGCAATCATATTTCTGTCTAGATGCGACACCGGCTAAGCTTGAGAATTCCATCTAAGTGTGGCATATGCTAACAATCACATTTCTGAGAATTCCATCTAAGTGTGGCATATGCTAACAATCACATTTCTGAGAATTCCATCTAAGTGTGGTAAATGCTAACAATCACATTTCTGTCTAGATTTGGCGCAGACTAAGCTTGAGAATTCCATCTAAGTGTGGCATATGCTAACAATCCCATTTCTGAAAATTCCATCTAAGTGTGGTATATGCTAACAATCACATTTCTGAAATTCCATCTAAGTGTGGTATATGCTTACAATCACATTTCTGTCTAGATTTGGCGCAGACTATACTTGAGAAATTTCATCTAAGTGTGGTATATGCTAACAATCACATTTCTGTCTAGATTTGGCGCAGACTGAGCTTGAGAATTCCATCTAAGTGTGGCATACGCTAACAAACCCATTTCTGAAAATTCCATCTAAGTGTGGCATATGCTAACAATCACATTTCTGAAATTCCATCTAAGTGTGGTATATGCTTACAATCACATTTCTGAAATTTCATCTAATTGTGGTATCTGCTAACAATCACATTTCTGAAATTCCATCTAAGTGTGGTATATGCTAACAAACACATTTCTGAAATTCCATCTAAGTGTGGCATATGCTAACAATCACATTTCTGAAATTTCATCTAAGTGTGGTATATGCTTACAAGCACATTTCTGTCTAGATTTGGCGCAGACTGAGCTTGAGAATTCCATCTAAGTGTGGCATATGCTAACAATCACATTTCTGAAATTCCATCTAAGTATGGCATATGCTAACAAACACATTTCTGAAATTCCATCTAAGTGTGGCATATGCTAACAATCACATTTCTGAAATTTCATCTAAGTGTGGTATATGCTTACAAGCACATTTCTGTCTAGATTTGGCGCTTCTATCAAAGAGTGGACATGCTAACATTCACAATTCTATCTAAGGGTGGACATGCTGGTATTATGGCACTCTATGTTATTGGTAGGTAGGATAGAGTGGCAGGGTTTTCTGGAATAGAGTGATGCTCTACTCCCCACCCATGCCACACTCACGTTTTTTTTTGTTGGTGTCTGTTGGCTGCTGGCTTCCTTGGCGTCCCCTGCGGACACCTGCAGACACATCTTGGAGCCACCGATGATGGAGCCGCCCTTGGCCTTGGGGACCTACGCCGCGGGGGCTGCCGGGCAGAGGGCTGCCCTGGGTGGGTTCATGATATGGGCCAGGACACCAATCGTGGTGCAGGGGGAGGGTTGGGAGGCGGGATTGGGCTGGGGTGGAAGGAGGAAGGGAGCTGCAGCGCCGAGTGCGCAAACGTTTCCATTTTAAACACTTTTACAGTGTTTGGAAGCGCTGTGGGGCATCTGGGGGTACACTCACCTCAGCCAGGTCTTCTTTGGAGTGAAGGTGCTGGCGAGGACGCCACGCACCGGGAGTTTGATTCCCTTTTTTTTTTTTTTTAAATGGGCCAGGGCACCAATCGTGGTGCAGGGGGAGGGTTGGGAGGCGGGATTGGGCTGGGGAAGGGGGGTGGAAGGAGGAAGGGAGCTGCAGCGCCGAGTGCGCAAACGTTTCCATTTTAAACACTTTTACAGTGTTTGGAAGCGTTGTGGGGCATCTGGGGGAACACTCACCTCAGCCAGGTCTTCTTTGGAGTGAAGGTGCTGGCGAGGACGAGGGTAAAAATCGGGTAAACGTCCAGACAATTTACCATTGGTTCGCTAAATTGGCACACGAAAAATATCCAGTAAAAGCCAATCCACCAACATAGGATCATTTTAAAGAATGCTCATGAGGTTGTGACTGCAAACTATATATGCTAGTGATGGTCAATGTAAATCACTTGCATAAGGCTGCAGATTCATTATCAGTGGCAGTAATGGCCACTGTGTATCACCTACATGAAGCTGCAGACTCAATCTCTCTTTTTCTAATAATGATCACTTTAAATCACGTGCATGAAGCTGCAGCCACAATCTCTCTTTTTCCAGTAATGATCACTTTAAATCACGTGATTGAAGCTGCAGCTACAATCGCTCTTTTTCTAGTAATGATCACTTTAAATCACATGCATGAAGCTGCAGCCACAATCTCTCTTTTTTATAGTAATGAACACTTTAAATTAAGTGCATGAAGCTGCAGCCACAATCTCTCTTTTTTTAGTAATGATCACTTTAAATCACATGCATGAAGCTGTGGCCACATCCTGTCTAAGCCAGTAATTGCCACCTTAGATCATACACATGACATGGCAGATATGACCTATTTATGTACGTAATGGTCACTGCAAATCTCTTGTATGAGCCTTTGGCCACAACACATCTTTGCCATTAATGGTCACTATAAACCAAATGCATGAAGTCACAACCATTGCACCCACAACGTGTCTTTGCCAGTACGGGTCACTGTAAAATCATTGCATGAGGTTGTAACCACACCTATCCATGCAAGTAAGGGTCACATTAAATCTCTTTGATGTGGCTGCATCCACAAGATATCTTTGCAAGTATCGGTCACTAAAAATCCCTAGAATGAGGCTGCAACCACAAACTATCTATACAAGAAATGGTCACTGTAAATCCCTTTTATGAGGCTGCAACCACAATTTATCTGTGCCAGTGAAAGTCACTGCAAATCACTTGCATGAGCCTGAGGCCACAACCTTGCATTTCATCTGGTTCAACTCATCTCATCTGCTGCACTAAGTTAGTTACATCCCCATTCATAACCAAAGTGCAAATATAAGTCAGCCATGTCACATAGTTCCATCTTGAGAACCCTTGCAGCGTCAGGGAAGGAACTTATTCTAGGGACAGTTGCAGGAGCTGGCAGAGCGAATAAATCTTTCTGAAGTAATAAAGACCTAAACCCTCATCAAGTGGTGCTGTGTTACTACAAATTGGTGATGAGAATGAGACAAGTCTTCAACACAGGTTCCACAAAGGCTTCAGAACAATTACCTTTGTGACATCACAAAGATTAAGATGAAGACGACCCATCACATGGTGCTTTCTGGTACAGGGAGATACAGTTCTTTATTCTGATATGAAGAGGTTCATTAATGGGTCATCAGGGGAAATACACAGAGCTCTGCTTTCTTTCTGATTCACAGAAAACAAAAAGCCTGTTTGTATGAGGTCTTGTTGAGCACTGTGTTTTAGATAACTTCAGACCGGGTTGTACAGCCATGGGTCCAGGTGTCGAACCGGTCCTGGGTAGAGGCAGGTGTACAGGAACGGGCCAAAATGCACAATTAAAGGTGAAGTAACACAGCGCACTTGACAAGGGTTGAGGGTGTTATTACTTCAGTATAGATATGTTCAACCTGCCATCAGATTCAGTCAGGGACAGTTAAAGGGGCTGGCCGGGAGGATACATATCTGTGCTGAAGAAAAAAGGGGCTCAGTCCTCATCAAGTGGTGTTGCAGTACTTCAACTATCTATGCCAGCCACTGTACTTCACTTGCATGAGCCTCCAGCCATAATCCATCTACGCACGCAATGGTTATCCTAATCACTTGCATGAAGCTGCAGTCGCAATCACTCTTTGCCAGTGATGGGACTGTAAATCACACACAGTAAGCCGTGGCCACACCATATCTTTTCCAGGATTGTTCACTGTAAATCACTTGCATGGGCCTGATGATAAAATCTATCTATGCCAATAGTAATGGCCGCTGAAATCACTTGCATGAGAGTGAGAGCAGAATAGAAGTCAACATTGCTCTGCCCCACTATACAAACACATGCAACCATTGCATTCACTATCACTCATGCCTGACACCCACACGCTCAGTCAAAAACAAACACAGACACAAAAGACACACACACAAACACACACACACAATTCGATGCTCATATACACATAAATGCACATACCTAAACTCACTCAACTAGTCTCATACCCACCCACAAACACACACCGTATGCAGTACATTCAAAGTCACAACGACACAAGTAGGGCCACATAAACGCACATTTGAGGTATTTTCTGCAGTGAATTGTCTCTTCAGGCACAGACACTGATCTGAAACACATCCAGGTAATGCTGGCATACTTTGAAGGACTAGAACAGGGAGGGGCAGATACACATGCTTGCTTAGCAGCCTGGGAGCAAGCACGCTGTGCCAAATGCATTGTGGCATCTGCTTTAAAAGAAAATACAGACCTATGAAAAATCTGAGCACTACTCCTGTGGTAGGTGTAGGTGGGGTGACCATGGCACTGAGGTGGTGCCTAGGTGAGGGATTTACTGCAACTACCCCCACTCACTGCTGCTCATTCTGCTCATATAACCAGGGGCTATGAGCTAAACTGGAAATAGTCTTTCAGAAATAAAGGCTCATTACAGAACGTTTGCACTGGTGCAAGTGGTGCAAATTTGCACAATAGTAGCAAAAGGGCAACATTGCCCTATTTAAAAGGACAAATTATTTCTGTGGATTGTCAACCAAGGTGATGCTATCCCTAGTTTGAATGATGTGTCCCGTTAGCATTAGGGAAAACATTAATCTGGCGCAAACATACATTGAAAGAATTCATATTTCCAATAAGGCAATATTTGCTATGAACATGCACGATTGTAATTGCACTGGTGAAAAGTTCTGTGACGAGGCTCTTGATGCCCTAAAGCAAAACTTATCAAAAGAGTCAATCCCTGATTTTCCAATGTGAATAATGGGCTTTTGTGTTACCCATTCACTCTGTAACCAGCATGTGATGAAGAGGTGTCATGCTTTGCACCACCTCAGCAGGACATTTCAGCGAGTCCAGTAAAAGGTATCAACACTTCGATTCGTGCAGCCTTCTGACGGGCAGAAGTGAATGGACAGTAATTAGATTCAGCAATGTTTTTTGGATCAAAACAGGAATTTGAGCGTTACATCCCCACACAAGTATTTAAAGAAAAAAACAAGGACAAGAAATGTGTTTGCTGTACGCAAGGCTATTCCAAGCACCAATAAGAATGAATGAAGGAGAACTTGCTGCAGAAGACCAGATGGCAACTCAGGCATTTATTGCCAATCAGACCAACTTGGCTGATGCACAGCCCTACCCACCGCTGCCTCCTCCCGCCCCCATCCACTCTGCTTGCTGCATGTTGCGTTTTAAGCAGTCTCAAGAATTCCTTAGATAAGCATCCAGCAGGGACTCACGCTTCCCTTTCACTGGGTTCAGCCAAGGGCTTTGTGGCATTTGGCAGCAGCTGTTCCGATGGCCCATTGTGCAGCAAGTAAATAGGGGCGGGTACAATACCCTTGTAAAACCAAAGGCAGCTCTTAAACATCGGCCAAACAATAAACATCAGAAGGCTCTTGGGGCAACGCGAGCCCATTAAAGGCATTACAAGTGTTGAATGTTTATCTGTTTGTCAAAGGGGTGGGGGCGGAGTGACAGGAGAATGAGGTGAAGGCCCGCCCCCTTCCAGCAAAGATGGGGCAAGTCTTAATGAAACGTTCATGTCAACACTGTCAACCGTTGATTTGTCACCCTCTGCAATCCTCCCATTTCCAAACATGTGTGGGTGGCTGGAGAAATACAGGAGTCATTGAGGTACTCCGAGTACAATCAGAGAGTCTTACAGACACGTTTGTTCTAGAAAACGTTGTCAATTTGATTAATTCCGGAGAAAATAATAAATTGCCAAACAAAGAGATCCAATGAAAAGATTAATTAATATTGTTATTATCAGGGTATTTTATGAGCACAGACCTAGCTTTGGGAAGCAACAGAGTGCTTTGCAAGACATAAGGGGAAGCACACAGCAATTGGAGCAGGCCGCACAGGATAAATACAACGAGTGGGGAATAACAACGTGGGAGATCGAAGGTGGTCAATTTGGCACCAAAGAAACTTCAGGCAATCTAAGGGACAAAAGGGGGAGAGCAGATCACAGAATCTCTGGTTTGGTGGGGAGTGGAAAGTGTTCGAACATAGTTGTTTATGCAGAATCCATTGTTTGAAGAAAGAGGATTTTGAGCTATTTCTGGAAATGTAGAAGGGAAGGATCGATTCAGGTGCTTATTGGGGGGAGGTTCAAGAGTTTTGCACCATAGACAGTGAAGGCTGCTTGTCTTCTGGTGCTGTCCTCCCTGCACTGCCGGAGTACATTCGTGCACATGTCATATCTTTTGGTGGACTGCGGTTTCTGAAGATGCTGACCGTCTCAGTGAGGTGATTTAGTGACCTGACAGCGATAGCTTTGTAGATGATGCCGCATGGTTTCAAGGTGATAGGTGCTTGTTGTGAAAGCCTGTGCAGTTCTATGAAGTCGGGGTGATTTGTCAAAATTTGAAAGAAATTCGAAAATTCATGCTGCGGCATGTAGAACGCATCTCACGGGTGCCACTGTGTTGCCTGAAGGTCTTCCAAGAGGGCCTTGCCACCATCAAGGTGGGGGAGGACCAAGGTTTGGATGGCAGATCTTAATTAATTTGCTAGGATGAAGTGCTTAGTTTTCCACACAAGGTAAAGTTGGCACCAGGTTGGTGGTGTCTTCCATGCTATGTGCTCCCTGAAGGAGAGATGTATTTCGATGAGGAACCCAAGTGCCTGGTCACCTGGAGTGTGGAGCCATAGAGGTTCAAATCAGAGAGCAAAGTCTGGATGTCAGGGATTCTCTGTTTTTGGTAAGAAGTAGGAATTTGGTCATCAGGTAAACACTGGACATCCATGACCGGATCAAAATAAGGCAGGCCTTGAGGCTGTGGATGCCTGTGCAGGAGGATAGCTTGAGGTAAAGCTGCACGTAATTTACATATTGGTGGATTCAGTTGTTGTGTTGAGCCAGAAGTATTCTGAGCAGCTGCATGTAAAGTTTGAAGATCCACAGGGAGAGGAGGAATCCTTGTGGAACTCCACATGTGATGGTTGAGTTTGATGATCTGGTCACATCTTTTTGAACCAGTTGGTGGTAGTTCACATGGTAGGATTTAAACCATCTAATGACCTTCTTGCTGATCCCGATGCAGCATTGTAGAATGTGATGAGTGTTTTATGGTCAGTTTTGTCAAACGGGGCTGAGATATGAAGGATTGCCATCACAGAACAGTTTAAGGGCATCGTCGATCATCTTGATGGTAGCTGTTTCTGTTCTACACCTGGATCTGAAGTCAGATTGATAGGACTGAAGAAGGTTGTTTTCCATCTAAGTGTTGGAAGAGTTGCATGTCTATGGCTTTCTTAAGGATCTTATCCAGGAAGGAAGGAATGGTGATGGGGAGGTAGTTGCTGAGTTCGTCTGGAGTCCAGTTTTGGTTTCTTAAAAATCTTGAGGATTTGTCGCATATTGAGGGCTGAGGGGAAAATTCCTTGAGTGAGAGAGTCTGAAGTATTTCCTTCTGGTTAAGGCGTAAAAGCTCTTGCCTTTTTGAGCGTTATAACCTAATAAATGTGGATTAACAATTGCAGAAAGGGTGTTATGCTACTTAGACCCCCCTTTCACAAAGGTCTATACCAAAGGCATAGTACACACTTTCCTTGCTGCACAAGTCTCCTGATCTGCAGTACCCGTTTTTTTTTTTGGAACACAGAGCAGTTTCATAGTTCAAATGTGCCCTGTTTGATGGCTGCTGTAAAACATGTGCACTGCAGACAGAGGTTGCATTTAGCTCCTTCACCTCTGATCCCAAAATGTTATAATTGTGGGCATATCCATCTGGAGCCAGGGACATCTTTAAGAATAATCCTTACCTGTTTTTTGGTAAGGTGACACACAATTATCAAAGCCACGTTAAATTCATAGGTATCATACTAACTGTAACTCTGTGCGGTCAGACCATTATTGAACGGCTATACGTATTATGTCCAGAATAGCTGAGGTAGATTCAGTAAGCAAGACAATAGGCAGAAAAAAACCATGTTTGATTCTGTGGGAGGTGGGTTACATCTCTCCACCAGCACAGAAAGCACAGAGAAGATCTCCTGGGAACCATGCTTGAAGGACTCACACCCATAACAAATTTCAGCCTCGCACCAAGATGTTGCATATCAGAGGGTCTTTAAGTTGCATGCTTGTTAAGGGGGAGGGTCTACAGTAGCTGGCGCAGAGAGAGAATAATGTTGCCCTCTTGCTTTTGTGTGGGGCATCCCGTCCACTTGGCCCCTCTATGTTCTGCAGAACATAGCACTATTGGTCAGAAGAAGGCAAGGGTCACTTGTCACAGTGGCAGGGATTGGATCACATATGGAAGGATTGCTGTTGTCCAATCTCCTGGACCCTGTTACCTTTATAGTAAGGGGTCTCCCACGAGTTCCTTGATTCATCTTGGACTTTTAAGAACAGAGGAGTTCATTTGGACCCTTTTGGGTGAGCAGACCTTTCCAAAGCCCTCTGCCAGTGGAGTAGACAGAGGAGATCATTTAACCATCCCAAGGGAACATTGGGGTGACTGCTGTGGGACCCAAAAATGCACTCTAAACTAGCTGCACTGGTGCCAATGCTCCTCAATGAATGTGAAGGACTCCTGCAGGTGCCAGCTGTCCTCCCTTATTTGGGTGTGAACAGAAAAATGTGTCACCTTGTCCTAGAGCCCCAGCAGTGGCACTTGCAGCAGCAAAGAAGGGAACACAGCTGAATTCCTGTATTCCACACTTTGTACCATCCTTGAGATCGAACCACCCCTGTTATATGCCCTTGAAGCATACAGGGCCTATGGTTCTGCCGTTGAAACACTTCTCAAACCTTGAAAAACTGTTTTGCTGCATGAACCTGGTCACTACTGTGTTGCAAGAGTGAGTCGCTGCTCCAGCTGAAGCACAAAGCTCACTGTTGCACATGTCTTTAAACCACTGTGTTTTTGAACAGTAGCTTGATCCACTAGGATCTTCATACAGACCCGACCTAGTCCTTGGCTTGAACCGTGGAGAGCATCATATCACTTGCCAACTCGATTTAGCAGTACCGATCATCAGCCTGACTGTCAAACCAAACCTGGTGGACTCTAAGAACAATGTGTGCTGATGCTGCTTCGAGCTACAGGCCATCCTTGTTGCTGACTCAATGACTGGTTCACAGCAACTGACAGCATCCAACCCAGTTTCATCCTCACAGTTGGTGCTTGGACGCCCAGTTTGACAATGACGAATGACCAAGAAGATGCTAAGCTACTTTGGAGAGACCCAGACCCTAGTGACCGATAAGCCACCCGTTTGCACCTTTTTCCCCAGACATATTGCCTTTTAAAGGGACATTGGTGAAATATCCTGTTCGTCACCCTTGTTACAGTATGAGTGTCTTCATAAAAATGTTCTGCACTTTCTGTGTAGTTTGCACAGGGATGTGTTTTTTGCTGTTGTGTGTATAGTCAGTTATTTTGCATATAGGTGTTTTGACTTAAAAAAATGCATATATTTTTACAGAACCATGATTGGATATTCCTTTATTTTGGATACTTGTTCCATTGCTCTCTGGGTGTCTACTGTCCCCAAATTCACACCATTTAAGAGCATAGACTGCCCTCACCCCAGGCACCACGAAAGGTGATGGACGCGCATCTCTTGACTGTACCTGCTGCACCTTCATAATTGGGATCACAGTTGGTTTTGTAGCAGTGTGAGAGTGGATGAGTCTGTCTACCCACTACTCAGCATTGCACTCTGGCAGAGCAGTAGTCATTTAGTCACAGCAAGAGTTTCATGATTGGAGTAGTGCTTCAATCAGCTGTGTCTTGGGGGCAGAGGTAGGCAGGATGTCGTCTGTGTATGATGTGGCCTTGTGGGGGTGCTAGAGAGGCAGTTAGGTTTTGCCAGGGCGAGTGCCTTTACCGACCTGAACCCAGGCTTGTGGGAAGGGGTAAGCACTTCTCAGGGAATGTTCCAGTTCAGGTTCCTTTCCCTTGCCATGAGACCATATTGGCAGGTTTTAGGAACATGCAGAAGCCCCTTGATGGTTGTGTTGCTTTGTTTAACCTTTCACCGTGTCTATGCCAGCCTGAATCAGGTTACTTCTGAATAAAACGGGGTGTGACATTATAAAATGTCTACAGGGTTCCTATAGTAGCAACCGACATGGCCACAGCTCCATTCTAGCCCTTCTCATGATATTTAAGTCATGAAAAAAGAAATAAAACAAACACCTGCAACAAGAAAAATAGGAGAAAAGAGGTTCAGAAGAATTGCTAAACTGGCCCCCAGCCATATTTGCCTTTGAATAGCTTCACGCATTTATATATTTAATGTAATTGTATTCCTTTAATTGCATTTTTATCCAAAGCGAGGTACAGATTATTACACAATATTACCAATAATAGATCATATGTGGCAACCACATAGTAACGTGTCAAACTCATGAGCAAGTGAAAGAGTGAATTTAATCCCTTAACTGCCAGGCTATTATGCAAGTCTATGCAAAAAGGACGAGCATGCACTTTTGTACTTAGTTTAAACATTGTTAGCATAGTACACACATATTTATGTAAAGATTGACTATAGCACAGTTTAACCGTCAACAATCGGAATGGAGGAAGATGAGGACACACCAGTGACCCTTGAGAAGAATAGCATCATTTTGTAGACGGTTCATGTAAAGAAATATGATCAGAGATATGTCGGGTCACGTGTAGTACATGATACATGAAAGGTAAACCTTAAAATAATCAGGAAACATCACAAAAGTGTGTGTTATGGTGACACAGGAGATGTAAAGACTACATTAACAAGTATTAGTACCCAGCGAGGGCGCAATCAGAATGAAACAAGCATTCTGATTGGCTCTCGCCGGGGCTTTACCCGGCCGAGAATCCCTCGATTCTCGGCTGGGATTCCAGCCGCCTTTTCCACGGCGGGTGGTGTGGCAGCCCCTCAGCCAATGAGCAGGCTTGAAGCAGGGCCATCCCCGCTCCGAGCCTCCCCACAGCTGAGAAGCTGACTTTGCCCCCCGCCGGGCACTCAGGTATGTTTTTTTTTTTTTGGATTCCCTTCCCTCCCACCTCCCCACCCTCCCTACCCCACTACCTTCAGCCTGCTTTGTCCTCTGTGGGGGACGATGGCAGCCTCCAGCCATGTGGAGACTCGGAGAGGGGCCATCTCCGCTCCGAGTCTCCATATGGCTGGAGTCTTCATCGTCCTCCACCAGGGCCTCAGGTATGTTTTTTGTTTTTTTCCCGCCATCCCTTCCGCCCTCCCAACCCCACTTACCTTCTTTGTTTAATTTTTGGGAGTGGACACACTGGGAACGCTTCTGTTCCCAGCGCGCCTGCTCCTGTTGGCCGCTATGGAAAGGGAAAATGGACTTTGTTTTCCCTTTCCCAATGGCCATTTTCTTTGTCGATTTTATTTTTTATTTTTTCTGTCCCGAAACGCTGCAAGTGGCCCTGTCATGCAGATCCTGCGGGCCGGGTTACAAATAGCTATATGCCCCATCCCGACGGGGACATTACTGACTCTGGTAATGACCTGAGGCCTTTGTTAAAGCCCTCGCTTCACAAGGGCCTATAACTATGGGCCCCAGGGCATTACCTGAGTCGGTAATGCCCCCACCGCTCGGGGAATATTACTTAATTGACAAAGCCAAACGGTTTCAATAGTGTGCAGGTGTGGAATAGGGATTTGCCAGGGATGCCTAAATGGTGCCACCATAAGAAGGCAACAGCTTGCTAATGCATATATACAACCCACAACTGTTGGCTTTTCCAATGCCTGCTTTAAATAGAATCCATGCAAAGATCAGGTTTGAGAAACCACATCTTGGTTAACATTCATATAGCTGTTGGAACAGGTGGTTAATAATTGGTTACGCATTCCTCTTACACCAGGAGATGATAAACACCTACAAATAAGCCATTACAGTTCAGAGGCCTTATAAGAAATAACAATGGCAGCCCTATAAAAGCCTGTAGTCTGATATTACTGCACTAATGAGGCACCTCAAAGTAGGTGGGGTGTATTTTGGGTAGGGAGGGGGGAGTAGTGGTTGGGAATGGTTGTGGGTATAGGATTGGTCATGGGTCATCAATCAGTGGGTAACATGTCGAACAACACCTGCAGGGTTTGTGCCCATCCACACCTACCATCTACCTCCTATCTGAACTAACGTCCCCAAAAATGTTAGCTGACAGCACCATTTAATTATCAAAACTAAAAAAAGCTACCTGCTGAATGTAGGATAGCCTGAAATGGAGGTAAAGCATACATTTGTAAAACTACATGAAAAGAACAACACTGGATTGACCATTAAAAGACCACATTTTGAAAGAAAATAGTAAGTGACACATTTTCCTGATAGTCTATAAGAATGTACATAATATATCAGCTTATATATAAGAAATATAAGATTGCACACATGCATTAGACCCTCTAGTACTTTCATAAATCCGATTGAGTGCAATGGATTTCGTTTTGCTTACTGAAGCCTATTCTTCTTTGTGATATTTTGGGGTTACATTAGTTAATTGTAAAGGTTGATCAACCCTCAGAAAATGCAGTTTAGTGTCAGTATATGAGGGTAACAGGGACACGTTTACTTTTCAAGTGGAGAACATGTGACAGCTCTGAATGTGGGTTTCCTATAGAAATAGCGAATTGCCATCAGAAGGTACAACATCCTCTTCCGGGGGGGGGGGGGATCTTTTCACATCCCTTAGGACACTCCACACAAAGCCACCTTGCCTGTAGGAGGGTTTGTGTGTCCTAGGGCATGTGAAAAGATGCCCCCCTAATGAGGATGGTTTTATTTTATTTTCTGAATTGCATGAAAGTTTGGTCGAGTCTGATGTTGATCCGACACGTGCCAGCCACCACTTTCTATTGTCTAATGCCTGTCTTGTAACCAGTCTTGTAACGTCTTGATGTCCACAGGTTTAGCGTGCTCTACACATGTAAAAATAAATAAATAAACAAAATGCATGAGGTTCTACAGTCTTGGGTCGTCAATGGAGAATACGTGTTTCCTGGTTCTTCTGCTTTAGCATGTCTGCTGCTCCAGTTTGTGCAGGGCAGAGATACTGACTTTGTCAGGTAGGAAGGTTGGTGACTGCCATGTGTATGATACAATTGGCTTTGGAAAGTGATGGATGCTTCCTGACGGTACACATCTAAGGAAATAAGTTGATTTCTTTGGGTGAAATATTTAGACTTGAAAATAATGGTATTACCTCACATTTTGATTGGGTAGAGATACAAAAGAGAAGGCCTACCACCCATTCGTTTTTCTGTATGTCTTTAATTTATAACAAGACACTAAGCAGAGTCTGAGCATATGTTTTAGAAGGCAAAGAGCAGAGATGCCTGGGTGGGACAATCTTTTAGGAATTTCACTTGAAAACAATGAATCCATGCATTGCCTGTAAAAGTATCACTGTCAATATCCCTTCTGGTCATTTTAATAGTAGTGTACTTAGGTGTGGATGGCTGTGTACTCAATATTGTGTATGAGTTCTTGTTGAACTAATACATATTGTATTATGTGTGAATTTCCTCAACTGCTTGCCTTTTAGGATCCTCGTATATGTCTTTTTATTGACATGAAATGTCTACCTTTTTGAGTTTGCAGTGTAAAAGGATGTTATCAGTGTTGTAACATTGTAAAGGTATGTACAATATACAATTAATACAAAAAAATACAATTTTTAAAAAACTGAAAAATACAGATTAGATTAACTCGCCAATGATGTGGGTGAAGTAATGCAACACACTTGAGACCTGTGTACTGGGAGTTGAATCAATATGTATGTATACATTACATTCTGTAGGAATGTCTCTGCATGCATTGGGGGCTAGGCATTCGCACCGTTCTAGACATACCTAACCTGATATGCAACTTGTTGAATATAAAGGTCTCTGGTGATTATGTTCATAAATGCTTTTTGATTTTATACAGAGCAGCAACAAACCATTTTTGGTGGTATTTCTCTTCTCCTTTCTTACAGAGGTACATTAGGATGGCAACAGGCTGTCCTTTTTTCAAATGGTAAGGTTCTATCCGAAAAAAATAAAAATATATGGTTCATCAAGATTTTAATAATCTGCTTTGCTGAATAGAACACACGTAACATGCTTATAATGATTTCAGTACATCATGGAAGTCATCATTAGAAATTAACATTGCACAAGTTTCAAAAGAGACAATTTACAATGCAGCACTTGGCCATTGCATCCTGGGACTGCAACTTCTTCAACTCCCCCTTGTCTCTCTGAGACCAGCAGCACTCCATTGCTGGTCCCACTGAAGATCTGCAAACACATTTTAAATTTGACCTACGATAGCAGCCAGAATAAGAACATCATAGCTGGAGAGAGTCCCCTCTATGTGGCTCCCAGCTGCCCTTCTGTCAGGCTAGTGGTCTATCACATTGATATGTTGTCAATCATGTGACCATTGGAAGAGCTTCTAATGTTAGTGCTGTATCTCTGTGGACCTGTAGTGCTGCATGCTAATACTTACCTTACTTTGCAGGGGAGTGTTATGTATTTTGCCCTACTCCAGTGCTTGTATCAATGTATATTTTATTTAGTACTGTGTGATAGAATTACATTATAGTTGTCATTGTTCATAGTGTTAGATGGCCATAAATAAAAACATATTTTAAAAACTGATTGTCTAAGTGTGTACCTTGACTTTTCACTGTGTGTGCTCATTGAGGACCCCTTACCAGGCTCACCGTCTTGAAACTTCGCCTTGACCACTCGCTTTGCTATCCTGAACTGGTGCGGCTACTGCTCCCAGAGTTGTCACTGTCTCTACACTAGGTTGGCTCAATACTTAATCAAAATGCCCTATTACTAAACTGACCTGTTGTGTATTACTAAACTAGGTTTGCCTTCCATACATCTGTCCACCAAGTCAGAGTATAGAAAATCAGTCCTAATAAGTACACTTCAAATCCTTTATCGAGGGTCCATTGGAGGGCAGGTCTGGTGCCAGCAGCCACGGTAGTTCCAGCTCCAATTAAAAAGCTTATAGTTGTATCTTCGGATCAAGTTGGGGGGGTTGCAGCGAGGCAAGCTACCGCCTCGCACAGCCCCTGCCTCTCAGCGCCCCTTGATGCTCTTGACTGAGTGTTCTGGGGGTCTGAAGAATTTACTTGAAATGAAGTGTTCAAAGCAAGCTGGCACATGAAAACTTCAGCAAGGAAAAATGGAATAGGACTCTGATTCTATTTGTTGGTTTTCAGAACTGAGGCCATGATTAAGAGAGATGTCCAGGGGAATTTGTATTGTGCAGCTAGAGGTGACAATTTTGGGCCGGCGCACAATGAACCAAAGCAAAAGCATTTGCCGAAAAATGCTTTCATTGATCAAAAACAAAAGTCAGTAGTTTGTAGTCCATTAGATACCGTCCTAGTTCTGACCATAAACGATGCAGACTAGTGAACCGTAGCACTATTCCCATGACCCACTGAGCAGCTTCCAGGAAACCATAGTCTTTGGGTTCTTTGGGGAGTATGGTTGTGAAAGCTGAAACATAAACAAAATGATGGAATGGCAACACCAGGAGTGAAGCCTGTGGCTTACTTTGACTCAGCCTGGGAAAATTCACCCAGCCTGATTCTGTGACCTAGGGCTTAAAGGAGGGGATGAGTGTCTCTCCAATCTTTAAGGCTGATCTCACCCATAACTCTTCTAGTAACAGCTCTCCTAATATTGACAGATACCCAGACCATTTCACTATTCATAACTCTCATGACAGATGCTACTGGAACGTTGATAGAAGGCCTACCAGCCTACTGAGCATCCCCCACAGAATCTCTGGCAAGAACCTGTGGGTTTACCATGGAGGAAGCTACATCAGTAGGACTGGGCCCAATGTTACTAATAGTAGGGGTACTTACACCACCTACTTGAACATATTCCTCAGAAGAAACATGAATAAGGGCCAGGACTGGGATGGGAGCAGAAGCTCCATCAGTACTAGTTTCTAAGGAATCTAGGCTAACTTCAGAGTCTTCAACTATGTGGAAGGAATCCAAAGGGAAGGACAACCCTGCAAAGTCTTCCTCAGCCAGAGAAAAGGCCAGACTTTCATAGTTGGCCTCCAAGGAACATTAGTCTGCACCCCCACCCTCTTTCTATTGTGTTCCCTCCTCCTGCTTACTAGATGCAGGCTTGTCCTTATGGGACACTCTATGTGAGACGCAGAAGTCAGCAGCAATGGCAAACCTCTTAGGGGTTAACTACTTCGAGTCAGCAAAATGTTGCTTAAACTCTTGGGAGCAAGAGGCAACAATGTGCTCAGGCATGCCCAAGTGAATCATGCCCTCAAAGGTGGTTACATGATCAGTCACACAAGTGATCTGTAACAAAATACTTTATTTTTTCTTGTACTCTCTATATCTCTTCAAGTATTGGGCAGGAATATTCACAAACTTTAAGATGAGAGTTTGCATAAGTTTTGCAAACATCCTTTGACAAGTCCATAATGTCACTGCAGACAGAATATTGCAGTCTGCTGAGCAACTCTGCAATTTTATCAGCACCAGTCACTCCTTGTACTTCACATGCATAATCCAATGTCACAAGCCAATCAATAATGTAATTTTTCCCCTCATACACATTGAGCAGATTGTTGGGGAACCTTGGATGTAAAGAGGACTCAAAACCATCTCCAGCTCCTCTGGCAGAACCTTGTGAAACCTGTCACTTGGCAAGCTTTATCTGGTGATCTCTGTCCTTCTCCCTCGCAATTCTCTCAAAATCTAATCTTGCCCCAAGCTTTTCCCCTTTCAGATCAAAAATGGACTCAGCTTCTGAGGTTGTTACCGACAAATGTCCAGAAGATTCATGCTCCTCCCCTTCATCCTTATCAACAGTAGCTACAGTGGCAGCATCTCCATTACTGCTGCAGGGCGCAGCTGCAGTATCACTACCAGTACCATTAGCCAGGGGAGGTACACCTTTATTATTTTAAAATTCCAGAATCTTGACAATGAATTCACCTTTAGTGACAGAGACTGTTAAGCCTCTGTCACCACAAAACTTTATTAAGTGATCCACTTCAGACAACCTTAAGGAAGTCAATGGGATTGTCTCCATTCTATCAATTATAGAAGGTGACTATAAGGTACCAGTGGACACCACTGAGGTACCCAATACCTGATCCTCACCACTGCACACACATTTGTAAGGACTGACTTTCTGTACACTGGCCTGGTGGACCAATGTATAGACGACCAACCCAGTTTTGTGACAGGGACAACTCCTGAGACTTAGCCTTGACCACTCATTTTGCTACCTTGAACTGGTTTGGCTTAGGCTTCCAGAGTTCATGACACTTAACTAGGTTAGCCTTCTATGCATCTGTCCACCAGGCCAGGGTATATACAATCAGTCCTAAAAGTACTGATTCCAAATACAGGGCCTCAAAAGAGTCTACTTTAGTTATTTTTCATCACTACATCCTGAGTCGGGCATTGGTAATGTGCAAGAATGCTGCTTTCCTTGTAAATGGTAGCCATCTCTCAGGCATCTTCTCTGGAATTGAACCCTGATTCTGTTACCCGTGGTCACCATGGTAGGCACAGAAAGTGCAAACAAAAGTTGATAGGCAGACATCGGAATGTATGTTCACCATCACAGGGACGTGCGATTGGCCCAAGGTTATCTAGCGTCACCAAAGCAAGCACAGATTTGTCTTTGTCTGATAAATACATGCATCCTGGGACGTCAGCGCTCATCGTCATGTATTAGCTTGAGACTTACAACAGTTATAGAAGTATCAAAGGAACCATAACTGGTTTAATGAGCTATTTGCAGTTTCACTGTACCGGCCGTGTGTACTTACACATACATGGCTTAATCTTTGAGACAAGCACATGCTAATAGCAGGATCAACCAAGTAGCCACACCAGCTGGACGGTGGCAATGGGGTGAGCCACCTGTCCACCACAGGCTCACCTTTGCACCCTCTGGGCCGTGTTTTGAACCCAAGTGTCAGAGCTAGCTCCGACATGGGCAGGTTTGGTGGACAGGTTGGTTATGTGGGCGCCGGCGGCCCAGCCTGCCTGCCACAGAGGGGTGGGAGTGAGAGGCTGGGCCCAGGAAAAACTTGAGCGACAAGGGGGAGTCTGCCGCCAACACCTCTGCCACCAGCGTGGTGATGGGCCAGGCGGCACCGTGCAGAATGGTTGTCATCCCGGACTGCTGGGAAAAACGTGTTTGGTGGAAAAGGAGTGAGGGCCTGGCTCACACGGGCCTGATACCGCCAAGTGGCGGCCATGGGCCTGTGGCCAGCCAAACCCCCCCCTTAGACTCTGATCTGGCCACTGAGGAGCTGCCAGGCTGCTCAGCCTTCGCTCTGCTTGGAGGTGAGAGACACCCACATAAGGGTCCCTTCCTGAGGGGGGAATATGCTTGAATCTGCATGGTGCCAAGGTGGGTGGAAGCTAATTGCTTGAAAGAATGGACAAGGGCAGCCAAGAATTCTATCCCTAGATGGACAACTTCACAAATCGATCCCATGGAGTGTGGGATGGCAGACGGACAGGGCCGCCCTGCACTTCACGTGTAAGTCAGCCGAGTTTCTCATGTCGGCCAGGCATCCTACTGCTCAGGAGAAAAGATTGGCCTCTCAGAAGAGCACCCTGAGCAGGCAAATCTCTGCTGGGGCAATGCGTGGGGCCTGGCTCTTGGCCAGCTTTGGGGCGGGAGAGTGCAGTGGTTTCACAACTGAGCCCAGACAGAGCAGCAAGAACCAAATGGAGCACAGACAGGACCCAAACACACTGTCTACAGTAATTCATTTGAAGGTGACAAAGCTTTCTTGTAATATGTGTACCATGGGGGTTGAGGGGGAGCTCTGGGCATAAGCGTCCATCCTCCCTGCAGACCCGATTGGAGAAAAATATCAACTTGACACACATCCGGGCTTCCAGACCTTGTCAGACATCCGGTCCATGCATTTATTCCTATGGGCAACTAGCAGATGGCCAGGCTCAGAGAGAAGCCATCTAGTAGTGCAATGCGTCCCAATGGGCCGGAGTGGGAAGGGCCCTTTGCCCCTGGCAATGGACCGGCAGGCCCTGCTGTGCTTGGGGACGGTCAAACTACATGCGAGGCAAGCACCCCAGGCCAACCCCTCCCGGAACTCTGGCTGGGATGCCTTACAACTTTTTCCTCTGCATTAGAGCTTTTCCCTCCAGGGAGGAATGGGGACCATGCTTGTTTTCCCCGGGTCCACTGCTTGACTTGGGGACAGTAGACCCACGTGTGAGATAGGGGCCCAAGGATGGGGGCAGCACCAAATGCCATGCTGAAGCTCTGGCCGGGCAACTTTAGAGCTTTTTCCTCTGCATTAGAGCGTTTTCCTCCAGGGAAGGACTGGGAACATGCCGGGGGACCCTTGGACCATTGCTGGCCTTGGGGACAATCGATCCATGTGGGGGACAGTTGCCGAAGGCCAGGGCCAGCACCCCCAGGCACTTTTTCCTCTAGGTAGGCATGGGGACCCCATCGGGGCTCCCTGAGACTGCCGCTGGCTTGGGGACAGTCAACATACATGGGAGACAGGCGTCCACAAGCCAATGAACAAAGCATTTGCCTAACTGAAAGGGAGCGCAACATTTATCCATCCAGCACGGGACAGAGTCCTCCAAAACTGGTCCATCCTGCAAAATGCAGCACAGTTGGCCACCCTACCCGGTACTCACCACTGGGTGAGCGGCTCCTTTAAGCCTGTACTTCCCCCCCAGCATATATTAGTGGCTGCCATTAACCTTTGCAGACCTGCAACAGATGGTCTGTGTATCCTCACAAGTTTTCAGAGTGCTCATTTGCTCTTCGTGATGCTGTGCTAACTAAATAAACTGTGAAAGCTACCCAAGTCACACACTAGTAAGTACCCAAACATACATTTATGAAGAAAGGTAAGGGAAAGGCATCTGCAGGTAGTGCATGGACCAGAGGAAATGGGGAAGAGTAATGAAGAGGACTTCTAGGGACAATTGTTAGCTGATTGGACAGGGAAAATAAGAGACAAAGAAGAAGGGGTTGCGGTAGTAGTAGATTTGTTTTCTTGAGAGTAAAACATAAAGGAAAACAGTGTACTGCATAACAGAAGCCTTTGCATCATTAATAGAATCAACATTATCTGTCAAAATCTCCCTCGGACCAATCAGAATTAGCAGGATAAACACCAGTTGTATTATTTAATTATAGTACCCTAACTGCATCTGCATTGGGTCACTCGATTGCCATTAAGTCATAATGCTTGCAGTCAGGTGTGTAAAGGTGCTCAAATGTAATCATTTTTTCATTGGAGTTTGAAACGTGCAAACTTGCTGGATCTGCAGGAAATCTACCTTGGGACATTTTGTGAGGGCTTTCCTACAACTGTGCCAGTTTCTTTGTAACTAATGTGTTTTCAGCTTGTGTTGCTTTATCAGCTGTCTCCTTATCCTTCTCCTGCTTTCTTTTGCAATAATGAACAATTGTTGCCTGTATTTCAGCCAATCCTTTTTCCTCAATTCCCAATACCTTCTCTATGGATGTCTGCACCTCTGCAAAAACCCCTTTACTAAAATGGGGTAAAACAAAGGAATGTTCTCGTCCCAAGACTGTTTCTTTTCCTGTGTCCATATTTCTTGTACAAACTGTATAGATTCTGTGGGGTCCTCACCAGGCTTCATTTTACGATCCAATATTGAACTCACATCTGTCATTTCTAGAAACAACTCCATTAAATCCTTCCAAACATGCACTCAATAGTTATTAAAAGGTGCTCAATTATGTATGTTCGAACTTTATTTTACCCCGGCATATCTGGCCAATAGAAATATGTTGTCACTTCTCTCCCCAACCAACACTGTCAAAAAACTCTTTATTTCTCCCATGGCCAATGGAATTTCTGCAGTCTCTTTCTCGAAAACATAAATCCATTTCATCTACCCGCCATTAATGAAGGCAAATTGCAAACCAAATTGTCCCCATCCATTGTCTGCCATGGTAAGTAGGGAACGTCACCCCCTCACGTTCTGGTGTGGTCTTGTCACAACTGCTATTCTCGTTTTTTTCTATTAAGATGCCTATTTCCCCAGTATCCCAATGACTCCTCTCAGTCCTCCTCTTCCCTCTCATTTTGTCTCGTTCCCCTGCTCATGTCTGTCAAATTGCATGTGTCTAACTTGTCATCCCCATGAAAGCTGTCACCCCTGTCTTCTTCATCTTCTGCGGTGCACACACCTTCAGTTGTGTCATCTTCACTATTGTCCAAGTCTTGTCCCCAGTTGTCGATTTTAAATTGTATGCATCCTGCTGTCCATCCCAGTTCGTCAGCTGCCTTTCATTGTTCTTTTTCTTTTTTCTCTATCTCCCTTTACATGGCTTTACCTGCCTCCCTGAATACGGAGTCAAATTGCTGTTTGGTGCTCTTTTTAATGTGTATTACATATTCCCGCCTCCCCTTCTCACCCGTATAAATAGCACTCGCTTCACCCTCATCTTTCCTTTTATGTGATCCTTCCTTATCTTGAGACACTTTGTTTAGGATTTGTATATCCTGCAGCTGGTTTTAGTAATGGGTATATCAGAAATGGAGGGGCACTGCACTGCCCTGCTACTCCTCCTCCTTCCCATTCTCTGTCGCTTATTCCTTTTCTTCGTACATCTTCCAAAATCCTAAAATGTCCAGACTCTTTTTAAGCTTTGCACCCTTCAGGGTAGCCGACAAATATGAATACATACTGTCAATCCTATTTTTGGGAATTCTTAATAGCATTTCCCCACTGTGTTATGTACCCACTCAAAATGGTACTTTTTTATCTTGTCACGCTAAAGAGGCAATTTCCTACACATGTGATTTAGTAGTGCATCCATCCAATAGGATGTTATTATCCTGCCTTAATCCTTATTGTCACAATACTCTCCCCTTCTTTTTTCCTAATTTCCTTTATGATTTAAACCTTTAAACTCTCAAACCTTATTCGATCTCACGTATGTGTTTGCTCTATTTTCATTCAATCTGGCCCCTTCCACAGGCCCGCCCTTTCACACCTCTCACTCCACACTTACGTACACTGGCCTACACCACAGGCCTGCCTTGTTAGGTTGTATTAGTACACGAATGGCCTTCTCCTCAGACCCACCACCTTAACAACAATGCCCTATGTTAGTACGTTAAAAGAGCAGTTACTCATCCCTTCAATCAACGGCTCCTTTAAATTGTGCAAACAGCTCTGCAAATATTTACATGTTATTTTGACTCTTGCCCTTCTGTCATCTCCATAGCCACATTAAACAAACACTACAACCACTTTCTACAACACTAAAAAATAAACTGCTTCTACTCACAAACCACATGCGCATATATCCCCAGAAAAATATAAAATGCCACAACTATACCAGTTGCCTGCACTACACACACCTCTTGTCTAACTTACTAAGCAACCCTCTACTCTAATGCAGATGTGCCACCATCCACCTGCTCCCTATCGGATCAGCAGACCTAAAATCCAATACTACTGATGTCAATTGCCCTCCACCACTCGGAGGGTACGTCGCTGTACACCTTAAAATAGTCCCTTGAAGCCCTTGCACTTTCATGCACGAGTACACTCATCTATAATTTGAAGAGATTCTTCACGTCTCTTGACTTCAGAGTCTCCCTTTAAAGGCTTGTGCTTCAGTCGGAGTGAAGGCAGAGCCGGTCCAGGTGTACCTTAGGGAACTCGCCGTCCACAGATCTCTTATTTGAGCTCTTAGTACTGGCCAACAGATGCTGTCACACACTCCTCCTGGAGCATAGCTGGAATCCCCACACTCGTTCGTAAGGCTAAGAGATCTCACTGGGGCCTTCAAAAATGTGTCTGGGGTCGCCTCGGGACTCACCAATAAAAATTACAAAAGTAGTCCAAAAAGGAGTATAGACAGGCAAGATGTAACGCAGGTTTATTCAGGGCGCAGTCGCAGCGGGGACAGTTATAATCAAACAGATCACAGAACTGTGTGAAAAGGCACTGTCAAAGAAACATGCCTAAATCTAAACTTTTATAAAACTATAACATTAATAACTTTGAAACATGGAAAAATCTCCCCACAGGAGCTGATTGGTGCTTGCACATTATACCATTATAGAAAAACTTACATTATGTTCTGCAAATGGGTCTACAAACCTTCCCACACTGCCCCAAATGACATGTGACGTCACAATCCCACGCCCTCTGCCCACATTATAATGACAATTCATTGAAACATTGAAACATTTGAGATGACCAGCTGAACTTTATTCATCTGTCCCTAAGTTCTCATGAGAAATGTTCTCTACCATGGCACTGTCAGAGCCTTGAACTTCAGACATACTACTATACACATGTTGCATATTAAGAACTCTTCAACTTTGTTCCCAGGCAAATCATGCTAAGGAGCAATTTGAAACCTCTGTGTTTCTCTTGACTCCATCTAAAAATCGCATTTTGCGAATCATTTTGCATTATAAAATGGTTAATGTCGCCTTTGCCTGTCGGCGAGACCCAGGGGTTCTAATCTGTGACCTCGAAAGAATAACTATTGTGTACTTCTTACCATACCAGCTTGGTATCGTGGGACCTGTGAAGTGCTACCAGCCACTGCGGCTCTGTTCCAGATTAATAAAAAGCGAACACACGTTTTCTGAAAAACATGCTGTAAGGCCGATTTATCACGTTTCCGCCTACCCTTAAGTTTGGTTATACTTACCTGTGCCTCTGCACTTTGGGCTTGACATGTATAATGAATAAAACCAGAGCTCCCTCCCCTTTCAGAGTGCTACTCTCGCAATTGATAAGTGCTCACCTTTTCATCCCACAGAACTTGCATTTTTATTGTATTATTCAATGAGGAAACAATCTGGGTGGTTATTTTAGAAGCCTCTGACATCAGTCTCAAAGCGTTTTTTAAGATGATTGAAGATATGAATACATGTTAGTCTTGTTGTTGAGAAATATGTTATATGAATGTAATTTTCTGATAGCCTGTTTATGTCATTTTATTGTAAAGTTGAATGTATAATGATGATTTTGTTTGAAATGTTCATGTTCTGTTTGTGAAAGGCTCAGTGAGCCAAACACAATAACTGAACAAATAATAACTTGCATGCAGATAGGAGCATTGAACTTTCCATCACTGAATTTGATATTGACATGATAGCCTTGTCAGAAACCTGCTTTGCTGACATTTACTCTACATCTCACCCCACCGTACTTTCAGTACATTGCTGTTTCCCAGGTAGGCTAGTGCTTTTTAAACTAATTCATACATACACACATACATACATACATACATGCAGATACTTCTTCCTCAGCACATAAATATCCTAAAACAGAAATGACCAGGAAAAAATGTTGGCACAGCCACACCGACCTTCTCCTTTAACCTCAGCATAGCTCACATCCTGATCACTCCTACTCAAGCTTGGCATCACATTGCCAGTTACTGGCAGTACATCCCTCCATCATCATTGTGACCACCTGCAAATCTCCAAGCAGCGTTTCTCACTTGCTCACTAAAGGTTCGTAACGTGTTTCCTCCCTCCAACGTTTTGCAATCCATATAGTTCTCTATAGATGCTAAAATGTATGGACAAAACAAACAAAACAGACATCAGTATTGGCCGGATGTGGTGTATGCATTCAGCTTACTGCTGTTTCCAACTCGAAATGCCCTCCTTCCTTGGCCTGGCCATCCCCTCTTTCTCAATGATTGCAACAGCCAGCCCATACTACTTATTGATTGCATGACATCACCAAAGAGACATAAACTCTGCGACAGCCTTCACAAGCTTTTTAGCAAGACTAAATTTGAAGGCAACTACCAGCATTCATGGGTATTGCCCATCACTCAGGCAGGCTTCCCAATAACCTTCTATCACACCAGTGAGTTCACCACTAAAACTCACTTCACAAATGAAGCTAAAAAAATGGTTAGAGTGAACCTATTACCAAACCTCAGATGTCTTCAATAGCTGGACTCATCATCCGCCTCCCTTACCACCTCTACCCAGGTTTGCGCTCTCTGCACAACCAGTTCCTTTACACATGTCGGCCATTTGTCTTTAAATCCATTCATGGATGAGCCCTCTCCTACTGGCTTCTTCTACCTCCCACCAATCTTCTCTGGGTGAACTTTATCCTAGATCCCCCCACAACGGCTTTGTCCAGTCACCCACATGATGTATCCTCATGAGTCTACACCTTGTCTATACTTGCTCCCCAACAATGGAGCTCCATAGCCCTGAACAGCAAGGTCCCACTGACATGATTGCCTCGAAGTTCACCAGTTGCAACTTGAATGGTTCTCTCAATAGCCTGCATATTCTTTTCCACCCTGGACCACCCTCTCAGTGACTTCATGCCCCACAAATGCTTCTTTCTGTTACCCTGTGTTCATCCTCAAGTAATGTTCTCACCATTCTCCCACCATCAACTGGACCATTGTCCATTTGATCACTCTTGGACTTTAAGGCATCCACTTGCCCCGAGTACTGTATACATCTGTTTTCCAGATTGCTCCATGAGCTAGCATATTCTAAATACATACCTATTAAATCCTAAGGCACCTCCAGACACACAGTTCCCCTCTAGATACAAGGTTGTCCTGGTATCGTGGCACTAAATCCAAGACCGTCCCACTGCTGGCCCTTTACTCCCCAAAGGTATCAGGGGAAGGGTTTCTCTCCCACCTCTGATCACCTCTGATCAACTCTGATCAACGTTCAACAAATAACCAAAACAGTGGTGATTAGCCAGTCCATGTATTGGTCAAACCTAGCAAGTTTCTTCTCCCTTCTTCTAAGGTGCAATGGTATCATTTCCCTGAAGTGGTCTCCACCTGCCATTGCACCGAGCCCCAGAATGGATCCCAGTGGATTTACTGCAGGTAAAGCCACGCCTGCTTATTCCAAGGTGGTGGAGATGTTCCTCCTTGGGACACAGTGCCCATGCTACACGTGATCCTCCCACACTCTGCAATTTTTTCCCTTGCCCAGGCCGACCATGATGAACAGGCTAATAGAGCTTGTTATGGGTTCTACACAATCTTTAGAAGCCCTCAATCTGTCATTCTGGTGTGGAGTTACACTCTCACGAAGGATTGGGAAGTGCATTCCTGGGATAGGCTGATCACCTCTGGAGATGGGCCCATTTCACCCGGGAATAAATGCAAGGCAGCTTAACGTCTGCTGAAATTTACTCTGGCTTATACTGCTTTTCTAGACATGCAGCAGCACTTTGGGCAACTACTGCTTTACCTTTAGGGTTGCGTAGCATCCAATGTGCAACGTGCTAGAGCTCTTCCCACAAGTATAGATGTAGAATGGAACATTAGAGAAACCAATGAGTTTGGCCCTGGAGATTTGTCAATCAATAAAATAAAGCTTGACTCGTTTGGTGCTTATCGATGTATCCAAATCAATGCTACACTAGCTGCACCCGGCTATCATGCACTGATCTATCACACTCTCTCTCTCTCCTCCCTATCCTGATCTCCTGCTCCCTTTCCTTTCCTGCTCGCTCTCTCATTCTTTCTCCCCCTATCCCGCTCTCTCTCTCTCTCTCTCTCTCTCTCTCTCTCTTTGTCTCTCTCTCCCCGATCCTGCTCTCTCTTTCTCCCCTATCCTGCTCTCTCTCTCTCTCTCTCTCTCTCTCTCTCTTTGTCTCTCTCTCCCCGATCCTGCTCTCTCTTTCTCCCCTATCCTGCTCTCTCTCTCTCTCTCTCTCTCTCTCTCTCTCTCTCTCTCTCTATCTCTCTCTCTCCTACCTGCTCTCCTTATCTCTCTCTTTTTCTCCTTGTCTCTCTCGTTCTACTGTTCTCTCTCTGCCTCTCGCTTTCCCTTTTCTCTCTCATTCAATCTTCAATCTCTCTCCCCTGCTCTCTCTCTCTGTCTTTCTCTCTCTGTCTCTATGTCTCTTTTAATCTGTCACTCTGTCCTTCTCACTTTCCTTCTCTCTTTCTCTCTCTCTCTCTCTCTCTCTTTCTCTCTCCCTCTCTCTCTCTCTCTCTCTTCCTCTCACGCTATGCCTCTCCCCCTCTCTATCCTTCTCCCTCTCTCTCCTCCTCTTTATCTCTCTCTCTCTCTCTCTCTCTCTCTCTCTCTCTCTCATACCCTCTCTCTCTCTCTCTCTTTGTCTCTCACTCTCTCTGCCTCATTCTCTGTTTCTCCTTATCCCTCTCCTTCTCCTCTTTGTCTCTTTCTCTCTCCCTCCTTTCTCTCTCTTTTCTGCTTCCTCCCTCTCTATGTCAATCTCTCGGTCTGCGTCTCTCCCTCTCCTTCTATCTCTCACTCTCCTGCTCTCTCTCTATGCCTCTCTCTCCCTCCTGCTCTGTATCCCTGTCTTTGTCTCTCTTTCTCTTTCTCTCCTTATCTCTCTCACCTGCTCCTCTCTGTCTCTTTCTCTCTCACTCTCCCTCCTACTCTCTCTATCCAGCTCCCCCTCTCTGTCTCTCTCTCTGTCTCTCTCCCTCCCCCACTCTCCTGCTCTCTCTTTCACTCTGTCCTCCCTCTACCTATCTCCTTCTCTCTCTCTCGCTCTCTCTCTCTGTATCTGTCTCCCTCTGTCTCTTTCTCACTCTCCCACCATTGCTCGCTGTCTCTCGCTGTCTTTCTGTCTCCCTCTCTGTTTCTCTCTCTCTGTATCTGTCTCTCTCCCTCTGTCTTTCTCTCTCTCTCCTTCCATCTCTCGATGACTCTGTCTGTCTCTCTCTTTCTCTGACTCTCCATCTCGCTCTCTCCAGCTCTCACTCTCTACTGCTGTCTATTTCTTCGTGGTAAGCTTTGGGGAGGTGTGGGGGGTGCATTTGCTGGAGCCGCCCCAGCCCTTGCCGATAGCTTTATAAGGAGAGAAACATGGATATCATGAAGGAGCAGTGGGTGGCTGTATTTTTACAAATAATTAAAAAAATACAAATTATTTAAATTGTATTATTATACACGGTCTCTTTTTAAAATGGCAACTGCTTATTTCTAATGATTGCTTCAGTATATAGTGCAGCCTATAAAATTAATGTTATAGTTGTCAGGCTTGGCGAAGCACATTACCAAATCCTAGACTAACCATATGCATAATGTCTGGTATAATTATATTATTCAAAGATGCACTGTCTGGAACAGTCCTCTGAAGGGGACAAAAAGCAAGAGTACGGGCCGCAGTGCTTCCCCTAACTTTGCAGATCTTGATATGTGACAAATATGTCTTCAGTAAAAGGCTTAAATATAGGAATCGCTGGGCACTAATGGGCGCTGGCCTTCGTGCTGATTTCTTTTTTCGCAAACGCTCGCCCTAACATGAATTTGTTTGTAAAATTGCAGCATTTACACTGATTCGAAGAGCACCACCGTTTGGATATGAGGAGAAATTTACTGCGACATAAATCATCCCTTGTGGTCGAAGGACCGTCCCAAAAAGGTCTCCTGTCCCTGTGCAGGAAGTGCTCAGGTTAAGGATGTCTGTGCAGATACTCGTGTCTCAATGCGCAGACATCTGTAAAGAAATAGTCACTGGCGCCGACCATTCCATCCTGGAAGGGTGAGCGATGCAACGCTGCATCTCAATGTAGGAACATCAGCCAATGGTTTCCTAAGAGAAGATAGCATGAGCACGCACACTGCTTAACACTTCTTCATGTGCACATTCAAAGTTGAGCATCACTTTCAAATATAAACTGCCCGATTCATGGAATTATTTGCGTGGAAAATAGGGAACTTATGCACAAAACTGCGTGCGTAATTCCGTTCGTTGAGACATTAAATTGAATGCGCAGGATTTTCCTTGCACTTGCGTGGATTTCGAGGCAGCACGGCACACCCCTGCGAGCAGCCGTGTGCCTTGCGCGAGACACCACGCAGAGCATAGGCGTGGAGAAAGGGGCAGAACGCTGAATATGGGGACGAACAGGCAATAAAGTGTGCCTTACAAGGGACGGGCTGCAGGCAGTCCGTTGCACGCCCACTATTGCACAGAAAGGTATGCTTTTGTTCTACATCGTATGTCTATTTATCATTTTATTTTTTTATTTTTTTATGTAATGAATGTGAATCGCATTTATATTTTTCTTTGGTTTCTGTACTTGGATTCTATCTGATTTGTTTAAGGTTTGATTTTACATGAAAAAAAAGCATTCCTTGAACCAATCAGGGCTAAAACATAATTTAAAAAAAATAAACTTCCTTAAGCAATTATTAGAGACACATGTTCCCCCCACAATAGTCAAGACCAAAACAGCTGCTTGGAATATTTAGAATTAAAACTGTCCAATTCTTTGGAGCACCCAATGCTGTATATTTTTTGTTACCTCCATTAATTGACAAAAACAACAAGGGGATGAAGTCCCAGCAGCCCAGTTTGTAGTCCTCTCTTGCGTATGACATTGATTAAGCCTGAAACGTAGATAAAATAGACGTAATTTGTTACACAGAAAACATTTCATATATAGAGAGAGAGGAGATTTATTTTTTGAAGAAACTTAGCTACTCAGCGAAGGAGCAGTATGAGGAAATCATTTCCAAAGTAAGTCCCCAATCCTCCCTGAATAATTTGGCTTTAACGGCATCTGGGAGATTTAATAACTTCTCCTCACACAACCAATTTAATTTTATTTATTTTTTTATTATTGAATCTTCAGTCTGGCAATCACAGCTAAACAGTTGATCAAGCCCAACTTTTGTTACAAAAGAACCTTCAAACCTATACAACATAAACAGAAATGATAAGTCAATTCATACATATGACATAACATCCACATTATTCGCAATAGCAAAAACAAAAAAAGAAATCAAGAATACAAGGAGCCAGAGAAACACAAGAAATGGATCAAACAAATGATCGAGCAAGGGCCATTCGATTAACTTCACTGGCATTTGTTGCTTGTGACCCCTTTCTTCAAGATCGAGTCCAAATAATTTACCACTGCACCGGTTAGATTTATGTTGTGCCCTGCGATCGCACGTCCCCACCACTTTGCCATGTCACTATCCTGGGGTGCATTCGACCCAGGATGACATGATCGCTGGGTACTCAACCCTGGGCATACAGTGAGCAAGTGATGTAGCGACTCGATATCACTCGAACAATGTTGACAGATATTGTCCGATATGTCTTTGTTTTTTCGTTGCCACGTCATTTCTTTAGTTTGCATAACTCTTCCTCACACAATCCAATACTCCAAAGAAGATTCACCATCCGGTGTTTGAATTCTTTTTTTAGAACTCAATCAGGACTCTTTCATTGAAGTGTACAGGTCTGTATATAGATTCATGCTGGTACGTGGGGACTTTGGAATTTGCATTTGCACTTGAAAAGGAATAGTGTATTGCAATGCTTTTGTTAGTGCGATATTGTTAGGAGCAGCTGTGAGTGCTTGGGGTAATCTTCCTATTCGTTGTTCACATCAGTGGTTACTCGGCGAAGCAGCACACTGCTTTCTGTGATTTAAAACTGCTTGCCGAGTAGGTAGTTCTTCCAAACTGATTATTCACGGCAACAGTGTGTCAGCGCCGGTGCATTGTGGAAGGCCGGTTAGCGTTGGTTCATGCCAAGAAAGGGCGTTGCGGTGGTGGAATTCTTGTTGCTGAGTCAGCCATGCTGCCCCCTGGCCCAATGGTCAGGTGAACCACAGCCGCCGAGATTCTGCAAACATATTTGGTGCTGGGATTGAATCCTACTAACCCGGTATTGTCGGATTCCTCACGCTCTCTTGTGCAGTCCGTCTCCGGTGCAATACGAGAGGGAAAGGCAGTACTACAGTGTGAGGCCCAGTCAGTGGTTACACTGCCCACGTCATGTCCTGACATAGATCAGTTTCCCTATAGTTAAAGCGTAGAAGGGAGGCTGGGAGGCTTGATTTTGGGCCGGAAAGGAGACAATGATTACTCTACGGCTGGGGGTCTTGCTCAGCAGAAATCAGAACGTGAAGTAGTTCCAATCTATAAGATGGAGCCACTGGAGGAGCAATCTCCCAATATGGGCCAGACTTACTCTATGTAAATTGCGGAGGAAGCTCACTCAGGGATGGGTGCGCCAGGGATGTCTCAGGCTATGTTAAGGATGTATGTATCTTAACACTAGATCTTTCATTAAACACTCCTCTGAGGTAGCATACTACATTACCTCACAAAGAAATAGGCTTACATGCTATTACTGAGACCTGGCTGCATCACGCAGCAGGCCCTGCTCTTACACTGGCTGTTATAGACGATTTTAGCATCTTAAGGACCGACAGGTTGCTGAGCAAAGGGGTGGTGTGGCTATTTCTTTTCACTCTTCCCTGGAGATTAGGAAACTAGAGAATATCACAACAGCAGAATGCAAAATACTGATGACAAAACAGGTTATGAATCCTGTTACACCAGTGAACATCTTCCTCCTCAGAATATATCAGACTTTCTACAGAATCTAGGTGACATGATCTCTCCTAATCTGAAGCCTAATTCAAGGGTCCTCATCATGGGTGATTTCAATATGGCTTTCAATGATGTGGCAGACTTGCAAGCCATACTTGTGAAGGTGACTATGGGGGACTGGGGTTTTACTCAAGATGTGAGTTCATCAACGACAATTAAAACTTAAAAGGGAGACTATAAGAATGGGTTCTGACACGGAACATGTCTATAAATATCCTTAAGAGTTTCACCAGTCTTTGGTCTAACAATTTGAGATTGTAATGGAATATGTCCATACCTGTGCAGCACAAAAGTCTGCAAAGGTATGTACATTGTATAAAGAACTGCACAAGCTATCACCCACGACAATGACACGTTTTTGTTCCCCTATGTTGCACAATCTTACAACATAAATACTTCCGTTGAACTAGCTACAGCCTTTGGCACACACTTCAGAAGGCGGTCAATGTTCTAGCTCCAATAAAAACTAGGTTTCTTAAACCCCATCCTCATAAAAAAATGGTATTGCTCTGAGATCCAAACGTTAAAAATGCCAAAATTAAGAACCATGAAGCAGTGGCAAAAAATATAGTCAGTTGAAGACAAAACCACATACTCTGCAGCAACAACAAAACAACTGAAAAATGTGATTTTAACTGCAACAAAAAGGCTTTTATAACATGAGGATTGAGGGTGCGGACTCAAGTTCAAATTAATTGTTTACGATTCTTAAAGAGCTTGAGGATACATGTCCTATTCCATCACAGGTCACTAAGGATGCATTGTGGTGTCAGACCATCCAAGGCACCATGTGTAATAAACTGTTGACTATTCAAAAGGATATTTCTATTAAAACCAATCATTAACAGGAAGACCTTCTGATCACCTCTCATTCCTTCAATGGTATGGAACGCCACCAATTTGAGTTTCATTCCATTAGCGAGGAGCATCTCGCAAACGTGCTTAGCCAGTTATAACCTATGAACTGGAAGTGAGATATTTGTCCAGTCCTGACCGTCAAGGTGTGCGGTCCTCAACTGGTCCCTTTGATCACTACATTTATTAATGCATCCTTCAGGGAAAGTTTTGTCCCAGCAATTATTAACAAAGCCTGGATCTTCCTATTGATAAAAAATATCTACCTTGAATGCTAATGTGTCTGAATGTGTCGAATAGGCAAACTTTCAAATCATTTTTTTGGGGAAATACAAAAGTTTTGAATGACAATTTGATCGACAAAATATTGAAAGTTAGGGTTGGGGTGGGAGGGTGGCGTAGGGGTTGGGGAGGCGGGGGGGAACGCACCCAATATACACTAAAACCTTGCAACGTTGCATGGAGCTGTCCAGTGCTGAAATTACAGGACTGAACAGCTTCATGTAACGTTTCAAAGTAAAGAAAATGGCATTTAAATGCCAATATACACAAAACACTTTGAAACGTTATATGGAGCTGTCCAGTTCTGCAATGGCAGCACTGGACAGCTCCATGTAACGTTTCAACATTACAAACAAAAGGTAGTAAAATGCTTCTTTTAACATGTAAAAATGCATTTCAGTTGAAACCAATCCATGACTATTGTCGATGGTTTGGTTTCGAACAAAATGCACTTTCCATGTTAAACATAGCATGTAGTAACTTTTGATTTCAAAACTTTTGTT
The DNA here is from genome assembly GCF_040938575.1 of Ambystoma mexicanum. NCBI lineage: Eukaryota > Metazoa > Chordata > Amphibia > Caudata > Ambystomatidae > Ambystoma > Ambystoma mexicanum. Next base: position 91,774,213 of record NC_090930.1, on the reverse strand, counting down.
TCAAAACTTTGGCTATTCGAATCTTTTGATTCAAACAAATGACCATAAACCGTCTGGGAACTATCGGCCAATTACCAACGTCCCTTTTCTTCCCAAGATTCTGGACAAAATAGCCCAACAAAAAATAGAAGAGTTTTTATGTCAATTTCACATCTTAGGACATAAACAATGATATGATATGATATGATATGATATGGCATTTGTAACGCGCCTATACACAAGTGTTTCAAGCTTCCAGCTTCCACTGTGCACATAGTACAGAGTCTACCCTCTTAGATCTTAAATCCAACATCTTAAACATCTTTGACAAGGGTGACACAGTGCTGCTTTTCTTATTAGATCTTTGTGCAGCGTTTGATCTTGCTGATCACACCATCCTTGTGGATACACTCTGTAGCACAGCGCACTTCTCAGTGGAGGTGGCACAATGGGTACACTCATTTCTATCTGAGCGTAAGGCTAGAGTCTTGGTCCCAAGATGCCTGTGCAGAGGTGTTCTTAAATTCTTGTGGGGTTCCCCAAGAATCCTGTGTGTCCCCTACTTTATTCAATATCTTTACGCACCCCCTATTTGACCATCTGGATGCTGCTGGCATTATTTATGCAAACTATGCCGATGACACGCAGTGCCTGGTGCTCCTGTCAGGCGACCACGATGTTGACTCTGCATCCTTAAATAGCACCTTCAGACTGATCCAAACATGGATGCTGGCGAACAAGCTAGTTCTAAATAATGCAAAAACCGAACTCATGGTGGTCATGACATGAGCAATTTGATGTGGCGGGGAGACTGATTAAAACGCAACCCAAATTAAAAGTGTTGGGCGTTACCCTGCATCAGAACTTGGCAATGATGGCCCAGGCAAATAGCCTGGTGGCAGCCACTTCATATCATCTGAAGCTGTTTTCACAAGTACGACCCTTCCTAAAAGTTAACAACTGTGCCGGTGGCCATTATAGGATCAAGACTCGACTATTGTGCCAGTCTCCTGTTAGGTATTACCAGTGGGGATCTATCTTGGCTCCAGATCATCCAGAACAATGCAGTGCGTATAGTAGAAGGTCTTCTCAGAACAGATCATGTGTCTGATGCGCGAAGAGCCCTTCATTGGCTCCCTGTGAGCAAGCGTATTCTGTTTAGTGTTCATTACATTTCCCATCGCTGCATTTATCGACGAGGTCCTGTATATTTGGCTAAATCTCTTCCGTGGCTCCCGACTCGCAGAGCCCTTCGCTCTAACAACTCTTGCTTGCTGGCTATCCCGCGGGCTAAATTCTCCTGCATGGCTCGTGGCTCTATACAACATGCAGATCCTATACTATGGAATGCCCTTCCCCCTGATGTCCGTGCATGTGCAGCATTTCCGGAATTCAAAAGGAAAATGAAAACCAAGCTTTTCTGCAGACCTGCTTCTTGGCATGGCGATGGTCTCTGAATGACTGCACTTCTGTTTGTCGGGTGTTGGTTTGTCCTGTTCCAGTGGCCCTATGCCCACAGGCTTGTGTAGGGCGCTTCACAAATAAATAAAATAAATAAATAATGAGTTATCCGGAGGGGAGAGGAATTTGGCATAATTGGATAGTTGTATCCAGTGATATTGAGATTGGAGAGAAGTTAAATCCAAAGGATTGCATTAGGTACGGATTCAGCAAGTTCTTGAACTTTTTTCCAGATCTGACCCTATAGGGAATCAAGGTACCCCCCAAGATCTACCAGGGAGATATCTAAACCATAGAGTAGAGTTGGCTCAATCTTTGCAAGGTAATATTTTAGAATAGGTGAAATGGAAAATGTACATAATTTCCCATACAGGGGTTATGGGATATTAAGGGGAGAAGACGTGTTTTCAAAATCTTCTTCCACTCAGTGTTGGAAACATTGCAACCAAAATGATGCATTGAAACAGCCAACTCCACTCTATCCCTATCCAGGGACCACCACAAGGTTTTATACTTCCTAATCTTGGAAAAAATGACAACTCTGGATTTCGATCCATTAGCCTGCAAGTTGTTCTTTAGAGCATAGGACAAAAAGATATCCAGTTTCCGTTGCAGGCCCAGCGGTCAATACGAGGTACAGTTTCTTGCAAAGTGCGTACCCTTAAATATTTGTGGCCATGCACTGCATCCTTGGAGCACATAGGTACCACCCATGAAGGGGCAACCCCGAATTATACTATGTGAATAAGGTTGAGGATCTGTGATACTGATCGCAGCCTGCCGAACTCATCTGTGGTTAAACTGATGTGGGTGGAGCGACATCACAGTACAGATGTCCTCTCTGTCAAGCCTCAGCTTTGGTCTCCAGGGGCAAAATCAATAACGGCTCCTCAGACCATGGCCCAGACCTTGCCTCCCAGTACATTCTGTATGGGTGAACATGTAGAGCAAATTGAGATAGAAGTCCATCCATGAAGCTGCTTCTTAGCTCGGATTGAGGACAAAGAATTGTGTCCCGGCCTGCATGTATGTCAGGCACTGATTCGGCACACGCATCATTCCATAGACAGTTAGGCCTTTGATTAGGGGGAAGGAAGTAGCATTAAGTAGATTTTGATTCAATGAACACAAATTCAATGGACTATTGCCATGCTGGCTAGAGTGGTTCACTTGGATGAAGAACCACAGAATACATTTCTAAAAGAGTCTATAGGAATCGTCTTATCCCATGTTCTGTAAACATCTGAAAATAACCCAAAATGAATTATAATCTACTGCACTACAATCTAATGGCATGCCAATCCTGTGAGAGCGCATGCACATGCAGAGTGAAGAGCAGTACTACCGCTATGCCAAGGGAGTATTGCCCAAATGTTTAGCCCTAATCAGAGCCCTCAAGGGGAGTTAGCAGTCAATGGTTGCTTGGACAAGACCACTGGATCCTGACTGGTTCTGGGGTCCACCGCTGACTCAGGCATTAATCTCTGCCTTTTATAATTCAACTTCCTTGTGGGTATACTGTGGGGGCCCCTGGCATAACAGGGGCCCCCGCAGCCCCCACAGTGCGGGGGGCCCCGCCAGCACATGTCCTGGGAGGGGCCCCCACTTGTAGAAATATATATATATTTTTTTTTAATTCCCTCTGCATTTATAAAGAAATTATTTCTGTAATTCAGAGTGACTTCAAAAAGAAATGATGGGCCTCATTACGGGTTTGGCAGCAACCGTGCCATTGCTACCAGCAGGTTGCCACCAGACCCGTAATGATTTACTGGTGCCCGACTTCCTGGTAACACCTGGGGATTACAACCCCAGCCGTCTGAGAAGTCAGGCGCCGGCAAATGGTAAGTCCCCATTTCCATAAAGTCCTATCAGACTCTATGGGAATGGGGACCATAGAAGCACCAGCACCGTTAATAACGGTGCCAGTGTTTCCGTGAAAACTATGCGGGTGGGTGCCGTTCTGCCCAGAACGGCAACCGACCACAGAGCTGTAATATGCCGGCCCGAAACAACAGTGCCGGTGAGCTTACCAGCACCGTTGTTTACAGTCCGGCATAGTTGTAATGGTGCCCAATTTCTTTTTTAAGTGTTAGGGTTCCCCTCAACCCCATGATGTGTGCGTGTGTGAGTGTATGTTGAAAGGGTTCACACTTTAATATACGGGTGGCTGTCTGGGTGTGCCTGTATGGTGAAAGGGTGCGCACATAAATGTATAGGTGGCTGCCTGTGTGAGTGTATGGTGAAAGGTTGCACACTTAAATGTATGGGTGGGTGCCTGGGTGTGTGTGCCTGTATGGTGAAAAGGTGCACACATAATTGGTGTGCCTGTATGGTGAAAGGGTGCACACTTAAATGTATGGATGGCTGCCTGGGTGTGCCAGTATGGTGAAAGAATGCACATTTAAATATATGGATGGCTGGGTGTGCGTGTGTGTATATGGTGAATGGTGTGTGTGCTTGCGTTCAGGGGTGCAACAAAACCTACATTTCGGGGGCTAACCCTTCAAATGTTGGGAGGGGTGCCAACTTCATGGGCTGTGGGGGAGGGGCAAACTTATTTGTTTGGGTCATCTAATTTCTTTATGAGACTATTCTAGTGCAGCTTCAATGTTACAAAGCAGTTAACCCTCTCCTTTAAGGTTTAAAGCACCCACCTATGGACTGCTGTGAGAATGAGTGGTCTCCTGTTCCTTCTCTACCCTTCCAATCACTCCCCTGGCATGCAAGTATTAAACCCACATCACAATTTCAATTGCCTAAAAAATTTGGCATTTGAATGCAGGTACTAACAGTGAATTGCTTTATGTTAGTAATTGGTGGGTTCTTGTTAACAGAGAAACCCAGGTGTTGTTTAACATCTGTGTCCTTTTCTGTCTGGCAACTGCTCTGAAGGTCAGGGGGGGGGAGTGCTGAATCCCAGTCAACTCATTGGTGTTGCACCAATACTTGCGTTTAATGCCTGGATTACTTATTGGTAATCTTCATTACTCCTAGCCCTATTCTTCCTCGTCCCAGTGTGTATGAGACAGTACTTGTGTATAAGGCACTCTGCCTCATACACAAGTACTGGGATGAGGTAGAGGTACATGGAAGTAATGCTTGATTTAGCTACCTGTGATCTTCATTACTCCTAGTCCCACTCTTCCTCATCCCAGTACTTAGCTATGAGGCAAAGAGCCTCAACCGTAAGCTCTGGGGCAAGGAAGAGGGACGTGGAGGTAATTCTGCGCCAAGGAGCTGATTTTGGAGGTTGGGGTGGGAGGGAGAGGGGATGTGTAGGGGGGCAGTATTATACGACAAATTATAATGGCTGTCCATGTCCAGGCTAAAGAGGCATGATATGTGGTATTAGGGGCTAGAGAGGCATTTTGGTGCAGCCAGTCTAGTCATTCCTCAGTTTGGTATGACTTTTTTTTAATGGGGCATTTATGATAAAGCAGTCCAGCTAAGTGAATTACCTGGCTAGACTGCCATTTGGGTTCTGCCAGTCAGCCGTTTCTTACTGCAGCATTGTATATTTTTCTGGGCATCTATGATCAAATGATATGATATAAGTCATTTATAACGCACCTGCACACAAGTGTTTCTAGGCGCGACAAGACAAGGGATGGAAGATAGAGGGAGGACAACACAAACAATCTTACTAGTCCTTGTGTCATTCAGATCGTGCAAGTGCGATAACGAGAAGCGCAAGGGAAAAGGGACGGGGAAGTGCAAGGGAGAGGGGAGGGGAAAAACAGGGCAGCAATGCTCTGAGTAAGTGCTGTCAGGGCAGCACATCTCTGGGTAGTGCAAGGAGAACAAGGGACTGTAGGGTTACAGTTGCAGCCCCTAAGTGCATGGTAGGACCAGAAGCAGTGCAAGGGTGACTGATCAAGGAAGAGTCACGACTCAGTGAGACTCTGAGGGTAGCCAAGCTGTGGAAACAGATCAGTTCCGCTGATACAGTTGTTCATTTACACATAGGTCAGCGAGAGGACAAGGTCTCAGTTCGCGACCCTAACAAGTGGCCTGCGGACATATTATTTATTCACGTGTGCGGAGGTCACAACGGCCAGAATCCCACTCGAAATGTCATTCGGCCTCCATTTTGTTGTTCAGGGTGACTTCCACACTACAAGAGAACCTAAAATGGCGGCTAAATCCAAGATGGTGATTTACACAATACATTAAGGTCAAGACCTTGCCGCGGAATATATGTACACAATGTTTTTAGACAACTTGGCGTAGGCCAACATACATTCAAACAATGCGATAGGAGGTACAATATTATTTTGATTTCCACAGACCCTCCTTTTGGCCTATGCCAAGTGCTAAACATCATCCCTAATACTTTCGAAAATAACTCCATGTATTATCATCCATAGATTCCACATCATTGTCTGTAATGTCTATAGCCATAAGGTCGTTCATAAAAGCCTCTTGTACCATGAATTCTTTAGATGCTGCACCTGGGGTATATATTTTATGCCCTATTGCGCTCACTGCTTGAGCACAACACCCCCCTAACATTCCACACATACTTGGGAGACATTTAAAACAACAACAAAGAAATAACAGAATCCCTAAAATAACCAGGATAACGGAAAGCACCTTCCAACCCCAAGATCGCAAAGAATCCTAAAACCAAGTACTAAGGTTCCAGTCTCCTACAGGGATATGGACTTCAGAACTGAGAGTATGTAAGTTCTGAATTGCTTTAAAAATTGTTGGCGAGGAGTCTGGTACGAAAACACAACAAGCGGACCCTACTAATTTGCATACTCCACCTCATTCTGCCAAAATGACATCTAATGCCATCTTATTTTGAAGTGCTACCAATCTTATTGCCTTTTGCTCTAAGGTCATATTGTAGAGTATGTCCGTGGTCCGGTTGATCGTTCTCTCCAGTACCCTTGCTAATCTCCTAATGTTCTCCGAGTTTGCTATTTGTCCCCAAAAGGGCACAACCGATTTAGCTATGTCCCCCAACACTTGCCCAGGGGTATCTCCGTTGTTGTCTCGCCGTGGGCGAGCCTTAGAAATCTCTAGCGTACTTGCTACAAATACCCCGGGTAACAATATTCCTAAATAACAGGTTCCCTGCCAATCCTTGGGTAACCAGGGAAATGCTAAACTACCACAAACAAAATAAACAGGCCCCCCTACATACAGAGGCCTGTTTTCCCCAGTCAAATTTACAATATTTTTACAAGCTTCAAAATCTCCCATTGGCCTAGTGCCATTTCTCTGTACACAGAAGGGAACCGAGTCAGGACTATGATTTACAGAATAAGAAGGAGGTACAGCGTCCTTATTGCCTATCAGAGCCATTTTAAAGGAAATCAGAGTTTGAAAAGGAAGAGATAGTTTGTCAGACGGCCTAATAGAAGCGACGTTAGGTTTACTTCTATTTGCGAAAAGTGAGCATCCCAGGGGAGTCAATTCACGTTTCTCAAAATCATTTAAATTAGTTCCATCAAAGTTCCCTGAGATGCTATCATTCCATCGGCCAAAGAATAGCGCTCTAAGAGAGGCGTAACAAGAAGTCGTTAAAGGTAGAGGATGTATATACCATCCCAGTCCCTTATTCCCATGTTGCGGTAAATGAGTACAAATCCAACAATTACTCTTATTAAAAATGGCATGAGTAGCATTCATTACTATCATCAGAGTGTTATTATAATACTTTTGTCTATGTTGGGAGTCTCTAGGGGACAGAGTGTGAAGGTGTACAGAGGGAGTCAAAACAGTTGGTACGATCTCGGTCGGTAATAAAGGTTTCAAAGGATAGATTTCTTCGAAATACCAAAGTCCTACAGCAGCAGTTGCAAAAATAACAATAATCATTATCAAAACACAACAGTACGTTTTCGGGGCCCAGGCACATTGTTCATTTTTCGATTTGGTCACCCCCTTATCTAAAAGTCCAGTGCGGGGAGCAGCGGTGAAGGTGGCAGGCATCGTAGTTTCTCGATCGACGGCCCCAATGTTCGTTGCTGGCGACACTACAGTCGCGTGATTTCTTAGTCCTTCCCAACCCTAGCCAGCAGAATCCCTTTTTGTTCAACAAAACAAAACGATTTTCCGATCACTTCCTTTTCCAGATGCACGACACTCGTGCCGTAGTTCTATTTCCATGGTCGAAGGTTGTACCTGATGGTACCCAAATTTGTGTGGTCCAGAAGCAAAGTATCGTCACTTCCTGAGGGAAGTGACGTGTCGGTGGCGACGGAAGTCGCAGAGCTCGAAACAGTATTTTCCGGAAGTGATTTTTCAAGAGAGTGCGGAGACGAAATGGACTGTTCCCTGAGCTCCTCAGGCTCAGAGAACTTCCTCGATGCACTCACAGCGCTGTTTGCTACTCCAAGATCAGAGACTGTAGCATCAGCGAGGGGTTCTGCTTCTTCTGTAACGTGTGGCGTCGGGTGAGGAAGTTTCTTGACGTGCGTCGCGTGAATCCAGTTCTTCTTTCCAGCCACCCGCACTGCTGTCCTGGTGACCAATAATACCTGGTGGGGTCCCCGCCAGCGAGGCGCGAGACAGGAAGACCTCTCGTAGGCCTTCACGAGGACCCAACTTCCGGGCTGTATATCGTGTCCTGGGCCCGTGAACCGTACAGGTAAAGCAGCGTGCACCTGGTGGTAGATGAAATACAGATTTTTAGTTAACTGGTTACAGTAGTCTACAAGCAATACATTTTCCACCTCCCTCAGGGCTTTAGGTTTTGGGAGACCCCAAATGTTAGCAGGTCTCCCCATTACTACTTCAAATGGAGAAAGCCCAGTTGTAGTCTGAGGTGTGGTACGCATAGCTAATAACACAATAGGCAAGGCATCTGGCCATTTTAGTTTGGTATCAGCACATGTTTTTGCAAGTTTATTCTTTAAAATACCGTTGTGTCTTCCTACTAACCCAGCACTTTGAGGATGCCTAGCTGAATGAAATCGTTTCTCAATACACAGGGCTGTACATATTTGTAGAATTACTGCTGCAATAAAGTGAGGACCATTGTCCGACCAAATTATCCTCGGGAGCCCAAATCGAGGAAAGAATTCTTTTACCATAATCTTTGCAGTGGTCATGGCGGTAGCATCTTTGACGGGGAAAGCCTCGACCCATTTACTGAAGGCACAAATGATTACAAGAACATATTTTATATTATTACATCGCTCCATTTCAATAAAATCAAAATGTATAACCTCAAAGGGGACAGAAGGGGCCCCAAAACATCCCCTTGGAGTCACTGTCCCCTTACCAACATTGTGCTGTAGGCAGATCATACAGTTCTGGACGTGACTCTTTGCAGTTTCCAGAATCTTGTCATTTACCCAAACCTGTTCTAACATTTTTGTGATCTGCTGGGCACACACATGCGTAGGACCATGTGCCATCTTAACCATCGCCAAAACATAAGAATCAGGAAGCAACCATTTCCCTTCGGATGTATCCATCCAACACCCTTCGTCATCCAGTTTCCCCATTCCTTCAGCCCACTTTCTAGATTCTTCCATCGTGGCATCAGTCTGAATATCTCGCACAGACCCAATACCTTCATCCACTATGCAAACATCTCTCATTTCCCTCGAGGTATACATGTCCGTGCTAAGATCTGTGGCCGTTTGTCTGGCTATCAAATCCGCAAAAGCGTTCCCTTTGCCCACATCATCTATGACCTTGCGATGTGCTGCACATTTCATGATCGCTAACCGTTTAGGGAGTGAGAGTGCCGAAAGTAATTGCACTATCAAAGGGCCATGCTGAATCTTGGTCCCATGTGAGGTCAGGAACCCTCTTTCCGACCAAAGTTTTCCGAAGTTGTGAGCCACCCCAAATGCGTACTGACTATCAGTATATATATTTACTCTTCGCCCTTGGGAAAGTTCACAAGCTCGGGTCAACGCTATAATCTCTGCGGCCTGCGCGGAGTTATGCGAAATTCTCTTAGCTTCTACAATTTTGTTCAATGTAGTAACTGCATAAGCAGCTGTAGATGTACCATTCGAAAGTTTGAAGCAGGAGCCATCGCAAAACAGCTCCCCTTCTGCATTATCCAAAGGAGTATCTATGAGATCTATCCTGCCCTTCGTCTCTTGTTCGGTGGTATACAGGCAGTCATGTGATTCTTCGTCACCGCAAACAGTGTTTTGCGGGAAAGGTAAATGTTCAGCCGGATTGAGAACACAACACCTCTTAATTTGAATATGAGGGGCAAACAGAATTAGTTCATACCTTGTTAACCGTGCTGAGGTGAGGTGTTGCGTTTGGGTTTTGTTTAATAAAATATCAACAGAGTGAGGTACCATCAAAATCAAATCATGGCCTAAGACCATTCCCTCACTCTGTTTTACAGACGCGGCAGCAGCAGCAACAGCGCGCAAACATCTTGGCAAAGCGCATGCGACAGGATCAAGGGCGGAGGAGTAGTAGCCGCATGGCCTATTCTACCCTCCGTGTTCCTGTGTTAACACAGCCAAAGCACCTCCATCACATTCATGCACAAACAACACAAAGGCCTTGTCATAATTTGGAGTACCCAGAACCGGTGCCGAACATAGCGCGGTTTTGAGTAGCTCAAATGATCGTTGATGTTCCGATTCCCATGGCAGTGGCAGAGAAATGCCCTTCTTTGTCAAAGCCAACATCGGTTTTACCACTAGTGCGAAATTCGGGATCCACAACCTACAGTAGGAAGCCATACCTATCAGGGCTCTGACTTCCTTCTGCGTATTTGGAACAGACATGCCAGAAATGTGTTTTATTCTTTCAGGTGTCAATCTTCTCCCCTCCTTTGACAGGAGGTAGCCTAGATAGGCAACCTCCTGACAACAATATTGACATTTTTTAAGTGAAGCTTTGTGACCATTTTTAGCTAGATGAACAAGCAACAGTATAGTGCCTTCCTTACAGGCATTCTCAGAATCTGCAGCCAAAAGCAAATCGTCAACATATTGAAGCAGCGTATAGTAGGTGGCAATTCAAGGGTGTCGAGCTGCTCTTTCAAGGCTCTACTATAAATACTAGGACTTTCAGTATACCCTTGAGGTGCCCTTGTAAATGTAAATGAGCGTCCCCCCAAGGTGAACGCAAACAGATATCTGCTTTCTTTATGTATTGGGATACTAAAGAAGGCGTTTTTCAGATCCACAACACTAAAGTGCATAGCCGTAGCAGGGATCATTGTTAATATCGTTGTCACATCAGGCACAATTGGAAATTGTGGGGCGACCACTCGGTTAATAGCACGAAGATCAATTATGAACCGGTATGGAATTGCATTGTCGCCTTTCTTATATACGGGTAAGATTGGACTATTACACAAACTACCTGTAATCTCTTCGATCACCCCACGATGTACAAAATCGGAGACAATGCATTTCAAAGCACGTTCGCCTTCAGCTGATATTTTATACTGCGGAATGCGTGGCAGTTTCACCCCATGTTTCAGGACTATTTTAACGGGCTCAATATGTAACACTCCGACATCATTGTCGTCCACCGCCGACAAACATTCCGAAACAATGCTAAACTCGGGAGGTAAAGGTCGAATCAAGAACTGAGAATTAGGAAGTTGCTGTGGTGAAACCATTAGCCGTACTCCATCCGAAGAACAATGAATTACTGCATTCAATTTCTTTAACAAATTCAACCCCAGCAAATTCTCTCCACAGTTCGAAGTGAGAAGAAAGGGACAATGGTCCGTAAAGGGGCCCAGAGAAACAGATACCGGTGCAGAAACCGGACAAACAGTTGGTACACCAGAAAACCCTACGGAAACATTTGTTTGCCCTGACAGTGGGATGTTTGGAACCCGAGAATGATCAATGGAGCACTTCTGTGCTCCAGTGTCAATCAAAAACTGGTGTTTCCTATTCCCTACTAATAATTCAACGTAGGGGCCTTTTTGATTAACGGGAATAGGCAAAGGTTCCAAACCCTGCTTCGGGCAATCCTAATAATACAGAGCCTCATCAGAGGGAAGCTCTTCAGAAAGGTAAGCAGCAGAAGGGTGATCAAATATGTTTCTCGAGTCCATACTCGAGGACTGATTTTCCTGTGAAAAAGGTTGCTGAGAATCTAGTAAAAGTTGACCTCTGTCAGGGCCCTCTGCTCCAGGGCGGCCCCTAGGTCGTCTACCCATACCTCCAAACGCACTGTTTGACCTCTGGCGAAGGACAGGGCACTGTGCTCGCCAATGACCTTCCTGGCGGCAATAAGCACATTGATTAACATTCACAGTACTCAGAGGAGCATTTCCTTTTGGAACATACTGACCTCTAGTCTGTGTCGTACCTCCTCTGGGGTTTCTAACAATTTGTTGCAATAATACTTTGGTTTTCAAGTCACCCTTTCTCTTTTCGATTTTCTCCTTTTCATTATTAACACGGTTCTCATAATACTGAGCCATGTGCAAAACCTCAGATTGAGATTTTGCCTGCCAAGCGCTCTCTGAGGACATAATTTGTGACTGGATGTCAGGTAACAATCCACGTACAAATTTGTACACAAACAACCTCTTTCCCGACTCTGTACCTAAATCCTGTCCACTGAAGTCAGAAAATACCTGCTCGAATCTATTAAAAAATGTGGTGGCGCCTTCAGTTTTCCCTTGGACACAGGCCGTAAGCTTGTCCCAAATAATCCTTTTCTCTGGAATTATAGTTTTTAGTTTAGCGACAATCCTATCAGGTAAAGTAAGTATTACCTGTGGCGGTTTCTCACCAGCTGGTCTTTCTCCATCAATTCTAATCATATTTGCCCACGTATCTCCCAACCCCGGCACATCATCTATTGTCCGTACCTATTTCCATACATCTACGGGTAGGAGTACAGGGAATAACAAGTCAATGTCACTTGAGGGGAACACAGAGGACTGTAGGACGGACTCTATTTCTTTGTAAAACCCCGTCGGGTTTTTCCTAATATCGGGAACTGATTGTCTAATTGTGTTCACTTCCTGTCGTGAAAACGGGACGTGAACAAATTGCGATACATAATGTGCAGGGATATCCACCGCGGGGGCACCAGTCCCAGCGTTGGCGGGGATCTCAACTTTTGGGACAAAGGTCGGAGGAACCCTCTCTCATAGGCAACTGAGATATAGGTACCTCCGGCCGCTTACTAAGCAATAGAGCAAGGTCGAGCGCTAAGGCAGCTGTAGAAGTGTCGGGCGAAAAAGCCCTTTTACAAATCCCCAATAATTCTATGGGGCAACTAACCCTCTTCCTTACACATTCCTCTTGCAGGTGCTGTACCATCACCTGAATTACTTTTCTTTGCATCTCTGCTGTATACTGACTATACGTGTCGTACACTTCGTCTGGCGGTATCGATGAATCCGAGATCCATCGAACCGCATCTTTGGTACAAATTCGTACTTCCTCAGGTGCTGTTCTTCGGCATGGAAGGAACCGTTTCTGTACATATATTCTATCGTCCTCATCATCCTCATCTCGTGATTTTTCAAAGTCTTTCCTAAACTCAAACAATCTTTCAACATGCCCATATACTTTCTGCTCTGTGTCCCTCGAAAGTGCCAAAGAATTCAGATCTCTCACCCCTTGTGGAAGATCCGAATTTTGTAACCCACCCCACATCACACACAAATGAGTCCCCAAACCTTCGATAAAGACATTTTTCTCGGGAAAACTATTCAAATTAGATAATGTAGAAAAAACATTACCTTGATCACCTTTCCCCATGCAATGCTTAGCCCATGCAAACAATTCCTGTTTCCTATCTGCAGAAACAGTACTACGAGTCACAACCTTCGACCCTGCACCTGGATCAACTTCAATCAATACGGGGCCACTCGGGAGCGGAGGTATAGGTAAATTTAATAAAGGTGCAACTATCGGTGCAGGGGGAAGGGGCGGTACGATAGGCGGAGGAACAACAACCAAAGGACTAGGAACAATAGGCTGTACAGGGGGAACAGGAATAACAACAGGCGCGACAACAGGAATTGGCAGAGCGCCTAAAATAGGGGCATACGGAGGTGGCGCTGAGGCATCGGGCCTGCGTTCATTTAATAATTTCTCAATAAATTCCTCAGAAACATGGAAATCTTTAGAGGGGTACATTTTTTGGACACCGAGTGAAAAGGCTCTATCCATATTTTTAACTAATTCTGACCGCTTTTCTTTATCATATAATAATGCTTTTTCAGAGTTTGTTTTATGACGTTGTGCATGTTTATCCCTACTTTTAAGCTGCTGCAATTCTTCTTTCTTCCAATTTTGTAACACATCAAAGGCTGCTGGTCTAGCCTTTTTCTTTAACAAGATCGATTCTAAGTATTCAATACGGGGGATCTCAAAACTACCGTTGATTGGCCACTGAAATCCGGAGGCATGTCTGGTCTGTCTGTGCCAAATATCATTAAATACGATACTTCCAATGCCATACTTACAGTACATAATACACGCCAGCGACCCCTCCTGTGGTGCCGGACGGCTAAATTCCAAAGATTGTCGATCGCTGCGGAACAGAGCCCTAAAACAGCTAGACAATTTCCCAGGCATTTCTCAAAAAATTGGTGTTACCTGGTCCAATAATTGTGTCTGCAGATACAATACGCCAAATTCAAAGTGTCAGGGTTAAATTAAGAGCCGGGTCACGACTGCACCTGACCAAACCTAAGGAGGACCGTACGGTTTACCAAAGAACTTACCTAACGAATTTTACCTTGTGTTTGGTGGTTTCGGCAAATCTGCCTGCCTCAAAATTGGACCCTCGTCGAGATGCCGTGTCGGACCACACGACTATCGTCCAAGGATCGGATCGTGCATCGCTGCCAAGGTATCGCGTCTCGATCGGTCGGGCCCGCAGAATTACACCGTCCGATCCCGGTTCGATAGTCTGCGTCAACCTTCAATGATCCGGCATCAATCTTGAGGGTCCCTGTTCGGGCGCCAACTGTGGAAACAGAAAAATTGATATGAGGCCGGGAAGCCCAAAAGGAAACACACCAATACAGGTTACAAAGGACATACAAAGCGCTTTATTCAAAGATACAGCAATTACCAAAAGTCAATTGACATACGGATAGCTATTCGGCCCTCAGAGTAACAGGACGAACCATCAACGGTAGTTCGCCGTGTTAGTGTGAGAGACCGAACATTGGGATACTCAGGTTTTTATACTTTTTATCCAGCTATGGCCAACCCCCTCGCAAGTTAACCATTCTCAGAACCAAACCTAGGGTTCGTAGCCAGGTCAATCCCATAATGTATGCATTTTGATCAGTTCCGCTGATACAGTTGTTCATTTACACATAGGTCAGGGAGAGGACAAGGTCTCAGTTCGCGACCCTAACAAGTGGCCTGCGGACATATTATTTATTCACGTGTGCGGAGGTCTCAACGGCCAGAATCCCACTCGAAATGTCATTCGGCCTCCATTTTGTTGTTCAGGGTGACTTCCACACTACAAGAGAACCTAAAATGGCGGCTAAATCCAAGATGGCGATTTACACAATACATTAAGGTCAAGACCTTGCCGAGGAATATATGTACACGATGTTTTTAGACAACTTGGCTGGCGTAGGCCAACATACATTCAAACAATGTGATAGGAGGTACAATATTATTTTGATTTCCACAAAGCAACCAGTCGGTACAGCAGACAGATAGGTCAGGTGGGCCAGCAGGGGAGGGAGGGAGAGAGAGAAATCAGAGGAGAAGAGGAAAGTTTTGAGCTGCTTCCAGAACTTCAGGTCGTCTGCTAAAGCTTGAGAGTGGCAGGGAGGCTATTACAGAGGGAGGCACCTGCAGAGGAGAGAGATCTACCCCCCACTCTCTTCCTGGAGAAGCGTCTAACCCTTAGAGAGTTGTAGGTAGCTGAGCGAAGGGCTTGAGAAGGAAGATATTTTGGAAGAGAGCGTTGGATGTAGTGTGGGCCCCAGGCCCAGAAAGCCTTGTGGACAATGCAAAGGGTCTTGAACTTGATACTTGCAGCAACTGGGAGCCAGTGGAGAGATTTCAGGGCTGAGAGATACGATCCCTGTGCTTGAGGCCAAGGATAAATCCTGCAGTCCTTTTCTGGATTAGTTGCAGGGGCTGGATAGTAGAGAAAGGCTGATTGAGAAAGAGGCTGTTGCAGTAGTCCAGCCTAGAGAGAACCAGGGCTCTGCAGACAGTGATCTTCTGGGGGAAAGTGAGAAAGGGAAGAGTCCCTTTGAGGAGGAGCAGCTGGTAGTGGGACTTCTTGGCAACGTCTGAAATGTGAGGAGAGAAAGAGAGTGGAGTCAAAGATGACACCAGTGTTGTTTGCCTCACAGGAAGGTGAAGGAAGAGGGCCCAAGGCGGGCGACCAGAGTGAGAGAGGGAAAGCAGGGGCAGGAGTCCAAATGAGGAGGATCTCCATCTTACTGACATTAAGGCAGAGATAGTTGGAGGCACACCAATCCTGAATCGCGGATAGACAATCGGGAATGAGCGAGAGATGAGAGGAGTCTGAGGGGAGCCTGAAGGAAAGCGGAGTGTTAACCGCATAACACTGAAAGTTAGAGGAGAATGTAGAGATCAGGTGGGTCAAAGGGGCCACTTAGAGGTTGAAAAACCAGAGTGAGAGGATGGAGCAGGGAGAAAGGGACCAAGTTGGACCTGGGAGGGGCAGTCCAAGAGGAAGGAGGTCAACCACTTAAAGGCCTGATCCGTGATGCCCAGGTTCTCATGGAGTTGATTGATTAGGATTGATCGGGATGGCATGGTTGACCGTGTCGAAAGCACAGGAAAGATCAAGGAGGATGAGGACAGAAGGAATGCTGGAATCAAGGTTAGAGAGCAAAACTTCACAGGTTTTCAGGACAGCAGTTTCCGTGACTCTGGCACTGAAGCCAGACTGATGGTAATGGAGACAACCAACAGATTCTGTGTGGAGAGTAAGCTGAGAGATGGCCAGCTTTTTCAACAGTTTGCCCAGGAAAGGGGTGATGGAAATTGGGCGATAGTTTGCCGGGCAGGCAGGATCGGCAGAAAGCTTCTTGAGGAGTGGGTGCATAATGGAGTGCTTAACGGGAGAGGGGAAAGAGTGATTACAGAAATCGATCAAGGCTGGAGCAAGGGTGTCAATATGGTTCTTGATGGTTCTGGTGGAGAAGGAGAGCACCTGTTTGGATGACACTTTCATAGATCGGACTTGTCTAGAAACCTCGTCAGGTGTTGTCAGAGAAAGAGGACAAAGGAGGAAGAGAGGTAGAGATGGCCAAAGGGGGGCCGAGAGAGGAAGAGGGAGAGGAAGAGGAGATGTAGGACAGGATGTCCTGAGTTTTAGCATAGAAGTGAGATGACAGAGCCATACAGAGGGCCTCGGAGGGAACAGGAGATGTAAAGACCTCAACAGGATTGACCATTTCTTTTCAGATTTTAAAGAGTTTGGCCGTGTTGTTTGAGGCCACAGAGACACAGGCTTGAATGTGTGTTCTATTCTTGATGAGTGTTATTGCTTCGACTGCCATTTTGGTGCAACCAGTCTAGATATGTCTAAATATGGCCTGGCAGGCTTTACTATATTGTTATTACATGTCGACACTGGTCTACCTTGTGCAGCCAGTTGGACATGTTTTCATTGTGACATGGCATTTTAATAGCAAAGCTTTAATGTTCCTATGCTCTGTTGGTGACTTGCATCTATTGGATTGGTGTTACTCTACAAAACAATTGGAAACGCTCTGGCTTTTTAGCCAATTTTTCTCAGACAGTGTGCTGTATGTTATATTAAAACACATATGTATATCTTTCTCCTAGTGTGTGGCATATCCGTTCAGCAGCACGTTTGTGCGTATTGCGCAAGTGTGATAATCTAGGCTGGCCCAGAGATTGGCGCGACCCTTGATTTGTTGCTGAGTTGGGGGGCCCCCTCAGCATGGCTCGCAGGGGGGGGGGCACATCTTGTGTTACGCCACTGGTAGATTAGGATGGGTGGGGAGTCCTGGATATAGCAGCTTCCTGTGGAACTGCCTGGTGTTGGGTTTAGGGTAAACCAGAATGGCCTTTCTCTGTGCCAGTAAGACCCAGGCAAGCTCACGTGATCCTTACTGTTTAGTTGGTCTGTACCTTAGGATGAAGGCATTTCAATGTTTTTTCCGAATATCACAGGTGGAATTCGGTCGTAGAGGTCACCACAGAGAATGGGAGATGTTCCTATTTCTTGAAACGCTACTCCCATGTCCTTTCTCCACTGGTTAATGGGGATCCGAACACACAGGACCTTTCTGCACGTTCAGTGGCAAGCAGTGGCAAAAGCAGAGGAACGCGTAACTTGATAATAATTTCTTCTACTGTGTCAGTGACAGGGAACTAGTTGCAGGTGGTGCTTTGAATACATGCGAAAAATGTAGGGTGTGCTCCTTGATATCTATCTGAGAGTAAGATATTGAAAGCCCCTGGATAATCTAACAAAACATGTTAGTTGAGAACATATTATGCTTGCATTAATTTGTATTGTAATTTGATCTGTGCAAAGCCTTTTTAGAAGAACCTGGAAAGAAAGACTTTTCAAAAGAAAACTCAAGACATCTTGTGATAAAATTACAGGCTTGCCTGAAATATAAATCAATAAAAAAAATAAAAAAAAGTATTGTAATTGATTATTTATGGGGATCGAACATGTGTTGCTCTGCATCACTTGCTTCCAAAACTAGCACATTACCACTGAGCTATCCCAGAGCTATCCTCCGAGACAGTTATTTAACCTGAAAGCTTTTATTTGCATATGGTGTTGTTCTACATTGCGGACCTACACTGATCAGTCCATTCATTGATCAAAAGAAGACATAATATGAAGCAAATTGACCAGGATAAAAAAAAAAAAAATTGTTAATATCCATTATTCTCCTTCTCACACTGTTTTTTCCTAACATTCTTTTTTTGAGAAATGTTAGTACCCAGCATGGCCAGAGTTCCAGGCACCAAAACCGAGAAACTCAAGGCATGGACCCACTGCATTGGAAAGGCTTTGACCAACACAGAGCAAGCGACTCTCCTCTGCCTTTCAGAGACCACAGAGCTATGGTGAGATGTGGATGTTTCTGCACTGATGAACTGCTCATGCATAAATGAATCAAAGATGTTTTTGAGAAAGAGCTGCTGATTTTTACAGCGGAACATCTATACAGAGGAAAGAATTCCACTGCCATAATTGCGCCTTTTATTTTTAACTGCTCCACTACCCTCCGTCGGTTTGTAGAACAATGCAGATCTGCCTCCGCATCTCCCGCTAGTAATTTAGAGACTAAAGGATTGTGGCTAATTTACACAAATTGGCATGCTTCGCATTGGAAACGATTCAAAACCTCTTAGATCGCTCTCTTCTCTGGTTTCAGCTTTCACCGCCACCTTCCATGCTCTCCCAAATTAGCCCTAGAGGCATGCAATTTCCCTTCTCGGTTGGTCACCATCGTCTGTTCTTGGAATCCTTTTGTTCTGTTTTGTTAAAGGATGCTTAATGAGGACGCGAGATTCTTGGATAAAGGGATGCATGCATAGTCCAGGCAGGAAAATGCATTACTTTAGCTAATCTTCTCAGTTCACAATTGAATTTTGAGCTATTTTCTTTGTGTGTGCAGAAAAAACCTGTCCATGCCCCCCTATACATTCGCACAAGGTTAGGATACCTTAAAATCGAGGTAGTAATTTAATTTCATTTCTGATGTATTTGGCTATTTAGAGATGAGCTTTATTGCCGTGAAATTCACAATTATGTCACCTGTTGCGAATCAGGAGGTTGTCCTGCCCTTCTGATTAACTTGGGTTTTATTTTGTTGAGTTTAAGTGCGGCTGAATAAAATGTGGATGTATCTAGAGGCAGGGGTCTGCAAACATTGGCCCTCCAGTTGTTTTGTATATCAACTCCATCAGACCTGTACAGTGTAGTCAATGGCGAGGGATCATGGGAGTCATAGTCAAAAACATCTGGAGAGCCATAGGCTACAGACCTCTGAAGTAGAGCATAACAGAAATATGCATGTCTCAATACTGTGAAAGGCAACATACCTCATTCTATTCCAGAGAAGATGGTCCAGTCCTTTTTGTGTCTTTGCATTCTGGAACATCTGAATCCCGGATTAATAAGGGCAAGGTTCAAGAATACAAATCCCAGAATGCAAAGTAAAAAAGAAGCCTTGACGGTTTCTCTCGAACGAAATAGGGTATGTTGTCATGTATGCAATACAATTCACTAAATAGTTTGTGCATGCATATTGTCTCTTCCTTACTGTAATCATACATTCAATATAATTTCTCTTTAAGAGTTGGTTTGCTTTTTGTTTGAACATACTTTCATCAATCTTGCAAATACAATGTTTGTGAATTACAAGCAATGGATGCATTTCTTCTGTTTTAGACATTCATTGTTCATTTTCATAGCACACTATCTGGGGTACCTGGCGTTGACCGTGTCCTGATCGAGTGGTGTCCCATGGGCCCTGGAGCATGTTGCTCTTGTCCTTTTGTTGGCAAGGCTTGCTTCAGTTTGCTCTAGTGTCTCATGTGCCCTGGAGGATGTTGCTCTTGTCCTCATGTCAGCAAATCTTGCTTCAGTTTGCTCTGGGATCTCATTTGCTCTGGAGAAAGTTGCTCTTGTCTTCTGGTCGGCAAGTCATGCTGCTGTATGTTGTTGTGTTTCAGAAGCTCTTGACATTGATTTTCACTTTTAATCAGATGGAGCTTTTCCAAGTGATGATTGTTTGTTGTGCAGCAGCTTTCAGTCATTCAATGATTTCAGCACATTTGAGAACATGTCCAAGCAAGATTGATTGATTGTGCTCTCGTCTCGTGAATGAACTTAAATGAACTGTAACCTTGCCTTTTCCCATATTTGGAGTTGCGTGGCGAATAAGAAATTGTACCATTTTTTTTTTAATTCCCTTTAAAAATGCTTTAATAAACACTTTCACATTAGTAATACATTTCAAAGGAATAACCAACACATTGAACATTTTGCTTCAGACACTTTTCTAAATTGTGCCTCCTTCTAGTACCTACTGTAGTGAATCAGTAAATGAGGTTGTCTAAGGAGTGATTTTTTTGCATCGAAACATAGACTACAATCTTGCCCCAGTCAAAACATTTACTTTGTATTAAGATTGTATGTGCTTTTTTAAAATGTAATTAGTACCCCTGGGGGGGAGGGGGTTTCTCAGTCAATGAGAAGGCTTGGAACGTGGGCTTTACCACACGGTACTGCCCCTGCTCGAGCCACCTCAGATTGGATGCTGCCATCTCCCCTCTCCGGCTTGCCAAGAAAGTG
Organism: Ambystoma mexicanum; assembly: GCF_040938575.1. Classification (NCBI taxonomy): domain Eukaryota; kingdom Metazoa; phylum Chordata; class Amphibia; order Caudata; family Ambystomatidae; genus Ambystoma; species Ambystoma mexicanum. The sequence goes on along the minus strand of NC_090930.1, from coordinate 91,753,540 downwards.
TGCATTCCCTGCACCCCCGCTTTCTGTCCCCCACACCTACCCACCTTTTCAAAAGGTCTCAGCACACCACTCCCTTTCCACTTACCTTCAGCTTCCTTGTATGAAGTCCCTTCTCCCAGATCCATGGAGGCCATATAGTTCTGTTTTTTAAAGTTGCAAAACAACAAATCTGTCATTTCACAAATTAAACACTATTGGTGTGCGGTACAATGTGCTGGGATACTAATAGCAATAAACCCCTCTCTTTGGGGGGTCATTACCACGTCCGGTAATGCCTGAGGGCATAGTTACAGTCCTGAGCAAAGCAAGGTCCTTAACGTACCACCAGGGAATTACTGTACGCGGTAATGGCCCCCCAGCCTGGGATTTATTGCTTAAAGACTTTATAGTCAGTCCTACCAAGAGCAGCAGGAAACTGAATTATGACACAATAAATGGAATCTTCAAAAAAAAAAAACGAACATCATTCAAGGTTTTGCTTTAATGTTCAGGGTTCAGTGAGTGAAGATGTGCAGAGGTTTGGCCTGCGAGCCATGTTTCCCCAGCCTAGCTCCATAGGATTATAATGGACTATTTTCAACGTAGAAGTTGGGGATCATGGCAAGGGGGCTGAACTGGAGACACAGGGACTAGCTTAACAGTAACATGGTGACTGCCATGGAGACAAAGATAGCACTCTAAGGCAACTTCACATAATGCTCTAATGAACATTTTGAAACCTGTGCATACCAGTGACACAACTTGACCAAACACTCCACTTGAGGAGCCACATTCAAAAGTCATGTCCTAAAACTTGAGCTGAAAGTAAATAGCAACAACAGCAAAGGGAAGGAGGACTTCCAGCGTCAGGTTCATCATCGATATATATTGATTTTATTTATTTTATTTCTATAGCGCTAAAGACAGAAGCCCAGAGGCATGGAAGTGCTCGACCTCTTGATGTTGAGCTAGCAAAGAAGACTAAAGGGTGCATTGATGATGCCATTTTGTTAGGTCCACTGGTTCACTTAGTGCGATCTTGGAGTTCAAAGTGGCTGGAATCTGCTGACATTCACATTTAGGCTCCCTAACTAGTTGGTGGGGGTTCCCATTCAAAGATGACTCTTGTCGCCTATGCTGTTTCTTTTTTGGGGTGATTTATTAAGGAGGTCTCCCTGCTCATCATTGCTTTTGTGTAACTCCTTCTTGTTCAGTGCTGGAAATGGTACAATACTGCTTAGGTAGTTCATATTGGAAGGGGTACTGAGTGGGATGGGATCAAGATTAGGGAGTCATGGTGATCAAGTGTCAATATGCACTTAAAATAAAATATTATAATTGTTTTGCAGACAATCCTTTAAAAGTACACAAATAATCATGGCAAAAACAGCCATGAACAAAGGCAGTCCATTAAAGGGTAGGGAGTGCTTGTCAAGGGTTAGCACAAGGTGTGGTCTGTCCCTGCAGGGTGTCTCCTAGAGCCAGGGAAAGTATCACCTCACACATTAACACCAATTTGCACCACAAAAGAAAGGAAACGAGGATAGAGGCTGCTTGGATAGCTCTCTGAAGCAGGTGGGGTGTTGACTGAAATGATACTCTTACATTTACAACTTTCACACAGGTTGGTGAAATGTTATAGGGAAATGTCCGGGGAGGTAGCAGAAAGTACCCCATGCTCACTGCTAAACTGGGCAGCTTGGGCGTGCCCTCTATCACTGGAAAAGCAATAGAATGTTGCCCTCCCTCTAGCTCATGCTAAACCAGCTGAGAAATGTAAACAGGATGCCCAACACAAAAGTGTGCAAAACAGCACGTGTGTGGATAAGATCAGGCAATTGTACATGCCTGGACTACTATGTAAACTACACCCAGTGTTATAGAGTACTGCCCCAGTGCAAGCTCCTTTTGTCTATGTTGCCCACTGTAGAGAACTGAAGACACATGCACACATGCAACACAAAGAAGAACCAGTCAGCTCCATAAAAACACACTGAGCAAAATGGCATTTGTTCGGCTATGATCAGCCAATTTGTAAATGCCCGGGCTACTTTGTAAAGTGGGTTTAGAGTTTGAGAACTCTGCTTGAAAATGCTAATGTTGTCTCAACTGTCTGTGAATTGAGACAAACACACACATATGAACACATTCTTCTTTTAATACTGTGCCAGTCACCACCAAAGTATCTCCCATCACATCACTATCCACATTTTCAGCATGTAATAGTTTACCCACACTAGGGCACCCTTAAGGCTTCCACAATTCACCTCTGCCACCCTTGTATCATGTGGTAGTATGCCCATACACTATTGTGTCCCCGCCCCCCCAGAGCTATTACATATAACAGCAGGAAAGCTGCAACTGTTAGGCCAGTGCAACTCGGATAGCCGGACAAGATGAGCTACTTTGTGACAAGGGAGGAGGAAGGGGTTAAGGAAGATGTTTAACCCTACGGAAGTCTGTGAAAGTGAACCTCCATTGTGCCTATTGATGGCTGCGTGTGGAATATGCAGAGAGGATAACTTTGAGTTTTTCAAATAATAGCACAGCTGAGCCGCCTACTGCAGAGCTCGTGGATGTGAAGGGGGAATCCAAGCACGTGACTTCTGGGCCCAAAGGGGACCGTGTAGCTCTGTTCCTTGTTCAACTCCTACACTTCACCCTAGTGCAGCCTAAAATTGTTGACCAGAGGCTGGTTCCTTCTGCTGTGGGAGGTAGGGTAAAATGCAACTGAAGACTTGCCCACTTGCCGATGAGACCCTGCTATTGGGCCATTCCCATCTCACATCAGACTTCATGGGCTGGTTCTCCTTCTCTTGTCTCCGTCTTCCATTTAATTTGAACTGTGTTGCTTTTGGGATTTTTTCATGAACAGTGGATGTGTTAAGGATTTCAATCAGGCACACACCCAGGTCTGGCCTAGCATGTAGTGTGCAATGAAACCCTTATTTATTTGTTTGTGAGTTCAATATTCTGAATGATATACCACTCATATCACACCCTTCTCAAAATAACCCCCAGGTCACACTGGATGAGGAATCAGGCTAGTTTGTAAAGGTAAATATGTATTTATTTACTTAATATTCAAATCACACATACATTTTATTATATAGATAAATGGGGCAGCAATCACCTAACGGTGACAATACAATTCAGAAAATAAGCAAAGCAATTGAATTCACTTATACTAATGCAGAAGGTAAAACACAGGAAAAAGAACAGTTTTGGTTTGTGCACAGATAGCGTTTAGGGTAATATTTCCCTCTGCACAGTTCTGTTACGCTCACCTGGTATCCACGGGACGCCCTTATGCCCTGGTTGCCGGATTTGCCCTGGACGTTCCCAAATCTGGACGATGGTCTTTCTGAGGGTGTGCCGATTTCCGGAGCGGAACCAGTGAAGAAATGCCCAGGCAGGTGAGGATTTTGTGATTACTGCCGTCAATGCCGTGAGTAACCTGTTCAACGTTGTCCTTCTTCCTGTCAAGGGTTTTGACCCATGTTGAATCAATAGACTGGGTAGATGTGGGGATGAGCTGTCGCCGCCCATTATTCTATCCCAGAACAAACTAAATCAATACACTGGGTAGATGTGGGGATGAGCTGTGGCCACCCATTATTCTATCCCAGAACAAACTAAATCAATAGACTGGGTGGATGTGGGGATGAGCTATCGCCGCCCACATTCACGCCAGAATCCAGGAGAACTGCGCAGTTGGCACAAGACCACTCTAAAGATTCAACCTTCTTGTGGGGGGGATCCACATAACCACTCTAATGTCAGGATGCCTATCAGGACAATAGCAAAAATCTCCTGTCAAATTCAAGATAACTCAAAAATGGATGCAGTACCGACAAATTTCCCAAGGCGGTGCTAGCGGTCTAAAATCTGACAGGAGAACTGGCTGACAAAGGGACCTGAGTCAACAGGGACTTCAAAGGTCAGTTGGTTAATTAAAAAATCTTAGCCACCTGCTGTTCCCAGAGGCCAAGAGGCTGAGAACTCTTAACACCCCAGAGACTCACCACAGGAGGCAGGATATCAAATGGCCCTTCTGAGTGAGAGGGGGGGGTTCCCCTTCAGCATGGTGGAGAGAGACAATGGCCCCTTTCTGTTGAATGGGGTATGTTAATTTTGAGTGTTTCCTGTCAACAGCCCTCTGCCAGCAAGGAGAGACATGTGATCACTGACCCACCCAGACTTCTGGAGGCGGACCCAAACACTTTGTGGAGTTGAATTGCAACAAATATATATTTTATAGAAACAGTGATAACCTATTGTAACCAAATGACAGGAATGTACAACTTTGAGAGTCTTAGTTTGAAAAATGCCCTCACGATTTGAGTCCAAACTCCAATTTGTACCATGTTCTGGGGCAAAACCCAGCTAATTATGAATATTGTAGACAATGGCCCTCATTACGATCCTGGCGGAAATCGCGGTGCTAAATGCACCGCGGAGCACGGCGGAAAGCTGCCGATAGCGCCATGGAGGATGGCGGATTTTCCGCCCCATGCCGACCTTGGCGGGGCGGTAAATCCCCATCCCCCATTTTACCCTTCCCCATTCCCATTTTTGCCCCATAGGGTATAATGGGAGTGGGGAAGGCGTTAATTGCGCCACCGCAAAATACGGTGGCGTAATTAACATCAAGGTCCCGTAGCGCCATGGATTTCTCCGCCCGGAAAAACCAGGCGGAAAACGTTCCATGGCGCTACGGGAACTCGTAGTAGGGCGGACGGGTCCGCCGCGAATAACGCTGGCGTAAACCCACTCCGCCAGGGTCGTAATGAGGCCCAATGTATTTAAGCTAGAGACATGGAAAGTTACTGGGATATATGTGGAAGGGAAATGTACCTTTGTATAATTTTTGATGAAAATCCCATATTGCAAAACCCCCTAAAATCGAAAATAAGTTGCCATTTTTGAATGCAAGCTCCTAGAAATGCCAGAGTCGGGACAGGGACTATCTTTAGTAATATATGATGTGTGTATGTGATGTCAAACAACTGTGTACCTGGGAAATATGTATTTGGATCAGGAATAGATTTGTGTGCACATTGACCAGGGGAGTGTCATTTCTGCAGGTCATAAAAATGACATTACTCTGACACACTATCCCTTCCCAAATCAGGGACCAAAGAATCTATTGACCTATCAAATCAAGAGAGGGGCAGGCTTAGTGATGATAGCCTCTCCACCCACTTTTTAAAACACATAAAAAGAGACTGCTGGGACAGGTAGGGACATTCAATTCCATTTTCTGCGGGACGCTCTGCCGGGAGACTCCAGACTTCACATCCATCAATCTTCAAAGACCGGAACTTTACTTCAGAACTTAAAGCAAGGGCCTAAACCCACAAACTGGAACGCTTCTCAGCAGGCCTCAGCATCTTTAAAATCATCTGCAAACTATTCCACAGCCGGGCGAGCTGTTTGAATTCTGTGCCAAGAACTTTTGCCGGAACCGCAGACCAGACCCAGACCGCTGTGAGCAGAACCAGAGATCCGGATCGCTGTGAGCAGAACCGGTGCCTGATTGACCCGCCGAGCAGAGAGAACCGCCGCTGGACGTGTTGACCAGATCCGTGACGAGGCCTATTTCAAATTTATATTGTGAGTACCTAGCAGAACTGTGCAGAACCAATCTCTTAGTTAAAATAATCTAATCCAAACTATTTTATCCTAAGTAGAACTGCCTCCTAGTAATCCTGTCATCTGTCATTCTAAAGCTGCGAGCTGTCACCTGTCAATTCTGCAGCTGCAAGCTGTCACCTGTCATTTTGAGTTTTACTTTAAATCCGAAAATCAACCTTTATTAAATCGTCCGTATCTCTGGAACCGTTTGGGCTAGGAACGAGATTTAACTTTCCTCTGAAAGCTTAGAATCTAAGCTTTTCAAAGAACCTAGAACCGACTTCCCTATACGTATTCCGCAATCGCGAATTATGCACTCGCAAAATTTACCGCAATTTGCGATTTTGCTCAATTTCTCCACTTGTCAAAATAGCAGCTCCATTCTTTCCTTTGTTAAAATCCATTTGCAACCTGGTAATAACTCATAGAGCATTGCTAAAGTGAGCCTGAACTAATACCAACAAGCATCTCTCACTCACCCTGTATCTCTAGAGGGAATTAAAATCAGTTAGCACATTTTCCCATCCATTGCCATCACATTTAAAAGCATTTTGGGCCTATGTTTCAAACTTCTACCTGTTTCCTCTAAGCTTGCTGGGGGGGAACTGAGTTCCGTATTGTATTTGATTATATTCCTGAAGACTGTGTGTGTTACTTCCATCTCCTTGCATTGCATATAGGGGGGGTGAATTGCCACCAGAGGAAAAGTGAACATATTATCTCTTGTGAAAGCATATCAGTTTATTTTCTGTACTGCATTTATTCCACCTTGCATTTCCTTGAAACCATAAAGCATTTCAGCTACCTCATCCTCTATAATACTCCTAAGTAATCAAGTGTACCACTGTAACATTACCCAGTGTGGATCCACATCATATGTCTCAGTGTACTATCAGATATTAATTTATTATAAAAGTGTGATATATATATATATATATATTGTTTAATTTTTCAAATAAACCTTTTTTTTGCAAAACAAACCTACTTCTTGGCTCAGTGGGGTCAGAGGGATTCTAAGAGAGGGGTGTTATATAAGGGTTGTCATCCAGAGTACATGAACTGGACCTAAAAATATATCAATAAGGGTTTCCCTCAGCATCCCAGACTAGGGATTGATTTAGCTGTAGTGTTGATTGAATATCGCTTACAAAGTGGGGGCTCCTAGCCGGAGATTCTGGGTTAGATCTATCACTTGTGCAGATTAATACAGTGTGCTAACTGACAGGAGACATACATCCAGTCGGATCACCATGCTGTGTTACGCTGTAAAGCACTCCTCAAATGAACGCTCTAAGGAAACGGTCTGTTTTGCAAAAATAAAATACAAACTTCTGTAAGTCAGGAAGGAACTCAAATTCCAGAATGACGACACTGGTAGACATCAAAATAGCCAGAGAGCACTTCTCACATAAGCTATTTGTGAGAGGTGAGTGGACTCATCAGGACCAAACAGTCTGGTTGCAGGCAATCGCGCAACAGGTCACTGAAACAGGGTCCGATATATGGAGAGATCAGGGTCCCCTACATGTGGCCCTGAGTGAACTTTATGTGGCCCCTAAAGCCAAAGATGAACATAATAAGATTGCCAGGATAGCGGCATATTTGTACCTAAGTATGGGAGCCATACAGAATAAATGTGCTGAAGGCCAAGATCTGGCAAATAGGCAACAGATGGCATTAGAGAAGGCCCAATCTGACCTGGACTCTTCTGAGCAGAGGCTGCTCAGGAGCCAGGAGTCAAAAAAGGACAGCAGACAGTACATCACTAAAATAAAGGAGGATATGGATGTGCTGCAACAGGAAAAGGCGGACCAGGATACCAGATTTCTGGCCTTGCAGAAGGAGTACCAAGAGGGTTTGGACTCCCTACTGCAAAGCCAGAAAAAGCTGGAGAAACAGTTAGACTTCAATAGGCAGAGAGAAATAAACTGATTTTGAAAGACCTGGATACCCAGGCAGAGTTTGACCAGGAGCGCCAGAAAGCTGGTGCCTTCCAAAGGCAAAGGGACGATCTGGCGGCACAGATGCAGGCTCTTAGTCAGGAAAGGGATACCTTAGGCCAGGAAGTCTGCCACTTAAAAAGGAAAATGGAAGAAAATCACCTGGCCCTCCAGGGACTGGGTGACCTCCAAAAAGAGCACCAGAACTTGTTAGAGCACACCAGGAGGGTGGAGGATGCTCTGGCAAGAAAGGAGCAGGCTAATAGGGACACAGCTCAGGAGGTAACCCTCCTGCAGCAAAGACTGGCCCAGTACTCCAGGACCAATCAGGAGGCACAGAGAGAGAATGAGGCTCTCTGCCAGCACAATGATAGGCTCCAGCAACAGGTAGCGATGCAGGAGAGACTGATAGAGTCTAGTAAGGCCTTAACTGAGGAATTGAAAGTGCAGGCTCTTGCATTGCAACAGGAAGCAGGGGCGGATAGAGATGAGGTTCTCTGGGAAAATAAAACTCCTGAGCATAACCTCAGGAGCCCTAGTACCAGAGGCCTTCATCTCTCCCATTCCCTGGACTCTGCCACCCCCATGTCCCCTCGCGCACATGAGCCCAGGGCCACGGGGATGGCAGATTACTATCCAGCTAGAAGTATGGGGCTCATAGACCAGTACCTCCCAGGAATGGATGGGCGGGCATCTGGGTATGGGCACCTAAGCACAGTGCAATTTAGTGGGGAACCCCAGGAGAGTAGGCCCATTAAGGGCATCCTGAAAACCTCTGCCCAGTTAGGTCAGTGGGGGGGGTACCCATCAAGTCCTGGCAGCAAGGAGGGATCTGAAGACTCCTCTGAGCATTACAGGACACAGGAGACTAGGTCCCCACATTCTGCCAGCCATTCCCAGGCTCGCAGAATCCGGGAAAACCTGGAAGATCAGACGGGCGCCTCTGGGAGCAGTGCTTCTGAGTCAGAGGATGAATGGACCAGGGTTGCCCGAACCAAAAAGGCCAATAAGGCAAAAAGGACCTTGCTTAAGGACCCATTGAAACAAATAAAGGCAATAAGGAGTGTCATCACGCCTTATCATAAGAACACCAAGAATTCTGTTTGGGAACACTTGGAGCTCTATGAGCAAATGATGGAGACTTTCCATTTGAAGGACAGCAGTAGCTGTATCCAGTACGTCAAATGGACATTCTCCCCAGAATACTCCAGTTTCTTTGCGGGGCTGGAGGACCAAAATCATTTAAGATGGTCCACCTACAGGTCGGCCATCTTGAAACATTTTTCTGTTCACAGAAATCCCCAAGAGGCTCGCAAGGCAGCCTACAATTTACAATGTGGGGAGGATCAGGCCCCACAAGAATTTGTGCAAGAATTAAAGCGTGCCTTTGCGCAGACCACCAGAAGGGTGCACACGGACAGCAGAGAATGTGTCAATACTTTTTTCCATGCCTTGCCCAAATACATCATGACCCAGCTAGTGAGAGATTTTCACGAGAAGAGGTCACTAGACTGGGTCATTGAACAGGCTACCCGGATTTATGAGGTGCAGAAGCCCATAGAAAATAAAAGTAATGCGCAGAAAACCCCCCAAACCAACAGCACCCCTGCTGCTGCCAAGGTGGCTGAGGTAAAGGTTGCCCCTGTTTTAGATTTGGAGATGGGGGGTCCTAAAAACCTGCCTGCACCAAATAATTCACAGCCCAGAAGGCCCTCTGGCCAGTCACAGACAGGGAGTCGAGGAGGTAGTCCCACAAATGGGGTCCCCCGCTCCCCTGACTGTGAAAGTCCCTGCTACAAGGGAAACTGACCCATCCTGGGTTATGTGTGGACTCCTCCAGCCCAAGGGGGGGGGGATCCAGCCAAGCACCTGACCCAGGGAACTTCCCTCCTAACTTCCCCCAGGGGGGCAGAAATTCACCAAATCCTGGGCAGAACTTTTTCCCCAGGTATTCACCCAATTTCCAGCCCCAAAATCATCCATCCTTCTTTCCCAAATTCCCTGAGCCCAGACAACCTAATCCAGGAGAGGGGAGGCCAAGGGTGGAGGGGTACCCAAATCTTCCCAATCCGGGGTATTACCAGAGAAGGGATAGCTACCCTTCCCGGGATCAGCCCAGGGGAGAAAATAGAGCCCCGTATCAGCCTGAGCGGGTTTCACAACTTGAGCGCCAGGTCCAAAATATGGCACGAGATCTGGGTCACATACTGAGGGCTCAACAGAACCCTCAGATGAGCATGCCACCGCAGAATGCCCCAAACTCTGGACCTGGTGCTCCAGAACAATGACGGGGGCAGCACCCCGATAACCCACCGGTTCCCAGGGAGGAGGCACAAGGGGAAGGGGGGTGTAACGCCTTGGAGGAAGCTTCCTTCCCAACTTGTAAACAGCCCCTGGAAAACCAGGAACCAGAAACAAAATCTCCTGTCCCTGAAAGCCTGCCTCCAAAGGAGCAGAGGGGGGGGTAGGAGAAACAAAGGACCCAAACAGACCCACTTTGTGGAGGAGGTACACGTCTTCCGATTTGAGGGAGAGGGATCCTAAGAGGATCCTGGGGAAAGGATCTTCTCCTTCAGAGATGGGGGAACTCCTCCCAAGAAGAAACGGGTCCCAAGGGATGCCAATTCAGACTGGGGAGATGTGGAGACTGAGCTACCGCCACCCATCATCTCATCCCAGAACCGACAATACCAAAATCCCATGGGTCAAACCCATCCTGATGACTGCCTCCAAAAAGGGGGGGGGGGGCGGCCCAGAACCCGAAATCATTTCCAGTTGCCAAATTTTTCTTTCAGATTCCCCAGGCTCTCCACAGAATTCTGCCCAAATCTCTTCGCTAGCAATGTCCAAAACCAGAAAGGTAGCCCACCAGTTGTCCAAAAATGCATTATCTGTGCCCTCTTGAGAAGGAGGGAAGATATTATGCCCCGGTACAAGTACAGGGGCAGGGTACAATTTTGGCACTGGTGTACACTGGATCCCAAGCTACCCTTCTGTCCAAAAGGGCCTTTGATGAACTAAATGCAGGGAGGGTGGAGAATTACTGTATTCCTCTCACCTCTCTTCCTGGACAACTGCAGAAATTTGACGGGAAGGAAATTCCTGTCGAGGGGACTGCAGATTTGGACATCGAAATTGGGCGACACAAGGTGAAACACCCGGTCATAGTAGTGACTCCAGAGGGCACCCCTTGTTTACTAGGGAACGACCTCCTGAGAAGGTTGTCACCCCTAATAGATTGTGTAAACAAGGTCCTCTGGACCCAGACTAGCCGACCAATAAAATTAAAACAGAGTGTCAACCATGTTAGTTTAAATGGCACCTGCCACATGGTTGAACAAAAATCTGACCAAGTAGAATTTCACTTCCAGAACAACCAAATTCCAGACGTGACAGTAATAGCAGTAGGACAACAGACTGGTGATGGGGGAAATTCTTTACCAATCCACAATCAGACACTCCCACCCCTATAGTCCAGAAAGATGTGAAAACAGCTTAGAGCCTGGCTGATATTCAGCAAATTGCAGAGCAGTTGTTCATCCCTGTTCAGTTAAATGATGGGAAGGACTCTGTTCTCACCCGAGTGTGTGTGAACAACGGTAAGAGCTTCATTAGCAAAGTCATGTTCCGCCAACTCCCAAAAGATCCAGCCATTCCCACATTCAAACTGATAGACAAATGGGAAATGGACCTGGAAGCACCTAATTCCAAACATCTCCTGCCAAGCAGGTGTATGCTTAAAATCTCCATTGGCAACAAGAGCATAGTCCATAATTGTTGGGTCGTGCGAGACGTCACTGCCGCCTTTTACTTAGGCAGTGACATTCTCAATCGCTTTGCCATTAGTTTGGACCTAATAAACTTCAAAGCTTGGTCCCGATTAGCGGATAATCCCATGGGCTTTGATGATCCAGAAAAAGCATTTATGTCAGCTCAATTGCTACCTTATGCAGTTGAAATTCAGATCAAAGAGGAAGTCACCATCCCGAAAGGACCCGACAATTCTCCCTGGAAGTGAAAGTTAAAAGAGGACAAAAATTGAAAAACCCTGATGCTTACATACATCTAAATGCTTCTCTCCAACAGCAAGGGTTAGGGGTAAACCCAACACCATTAGTCAACATAGAACATGACACCATTCCAATAGAGGTGGATAACAGCAAATTAAAGAGTATTACTCTAGCCGCAGGCACCATTATTGGAATGGCGGTTGATGACCGACATTTTTCCATTGATTTAGGAAATTAACTGTTAGGTCCGATCCCTAAGGACTGTTTTGACAGTGACAGTGAGGACAATACAACACCAGACAGGATTTACACCCGGCATGGGGGGAACTTCCTGGTGTACACTTCTTGCCCTTATGGTACGGAAGATGTGACTTGTGACTTCAGAGGGGACGAGGTGATTTTCCAGGTCCATGAGGGCTGCCTTTCCCACCTGAAGCCTCCAGTCCAAATCAGCACTCTGACCAGGGACTTCTCCACCCAGCTGGAGGAGGCCGCTGAGATAGCCAAACCAGAAGTCTCTCCAGGCTTCAGGCAGATGGTGGAAGAGAGAGTCAACCTAGCTGATGCCTGTGTGACTCTGGAACAGAAGCAAAAGTTGAAACAAGTTTTCTTGGATTTCCAAGATCTCTTTGCGGTAGACTCATATGACTGTGGTCGCACCGACATCCACACCACAACAATTCCCACGGGCCCTGGCATGACTCCAGTGTTTGTGAAGCAATATCGCTTGCCTCTCGCATCAATGGAGTCCCTTACTGAAATAATTAAGAACCTTGAGTCCCGGGGAATAATCGGTCCAGTACACAGCACCTTCAATAATCCGGTGCTGGGAATATTGAAGCCAAACGGCCAGTGGAGTCTCTGCGCCGACCTTAGGGAGCTCAACAAACGGGTCCATACTTCCCGATGGCCTCTTCCCTACATTGACCAAGGGCTGGCCCAGATTCAGGGGTCTCAGGTATTCACTGCAATAGACCTGACCAATGGATACTGGACCGTGCCTGTCAGTAGGGAGGACCAATACAAACTGGCTTTTACCTTTGGGGGCCAGCAGTACACATGGACCCGGACTCCCTTCGGATACCTAAACTCCGGCAATTAATTCAACATTTTCCTACATAAGGCCATACCCGACCTGGGTGCGAGGGGTAACCTGGCTTATGTAGATGATGTCCTCATCAAAAGTTCATCTGTGGAGGAACACATAGCAGAGATCCATTATGTTCTGACACAGTTGAGGGCCGCCGGAGCAAAACTTTTCTTTCAGAAGGCACAGTGGTGTAGAACCCATGTTAATTTCTTGGGGCATGAGATTACTCCTCAGGGTCTCTGTCCCCAAGAAAAGAAAGTGGAAGCTCTTCAGAAACTGAAATACCCCACCACTCTGCGGGAACTAAGGAGCCTCCTTGGACTGACTAATTACAGCAGAAAGTTAATTGAGGGCTACGCAGAGATCACCAGACCCCTGATTCATCTCTTGAAGGGGGGGTCAAGTGGGAATGGGGTCCAGAACAATCCGAGGCAGTAAGACAACTCAAGAGAAGCCTCTCACAAGCACCTTGCCTAGCTTACCCTGCCAGAAACAAGGAGTTCTTCCTGGAGACAGGGTTCTCTAATACGTGCTTGACGGCAGTATTGTACCAAAAGCATGACAAGGTCAATAATGTAATCTCCTATGCGAGCAAAACTTTATCATCTGTGGAGGAAAAATTCAACGATTGTGAGAAGGCACTCCTGGCAACGGTGTGGGCATTGAAGAATTACCACCCGTTTATCCAGGGGGAACACATAATAGTGGAGACTCCACACCATCCTCTGCAATATCTCCAAAGTGACAAAATCCGGGCCGGAAATGTGAGTAATTCCCGAATTACTTCCTGGATTCTGTCAATGCAAGGCTTTCCTGTGGAGGTCAGATACGGCCAAAACAAGAAGAGTCCCCTCGCGCAAGGTCTGGCTGACTTGCATGATTGTGCCAGAGAAAACTGTCTTGAGGACGGAAGTCTAAAAATCAAGGACAACATGGAGGCATACCTCAATTCGCCACACAAAGTCTTTGAAGAAGACAAGTGTGAGGGAATGCCCACTGTCTATGTGGATGGATGCTCTTACCATGTTGACAACAACGGGGAGAAAGAACTGGTGGCCGGCGTAGGGAATGCATGGGTGAAGGAGTTTCCAGAACCCTCCGCTGGATACAAAACTGGTCCCCGAAGTAGTAAGGTGGCAGAATTGATGGCTGTGCATCAGGCCATCCTCACTGCTGTCCAACATCAACTCCACGAACTGGTCATAATCACAGATTCGGATTATGTACGGAACGGGTTCGTGGAGCACTTGGTTAACTGGGAAACCAGAGGCATGTAATGTGCTAATAACAAACCCCTGAAACATGGGAAGTTAATCCAAAATATTGATGATCTGGTCACATCGAATGGAATGACCATCTACTGGAAAAAGATCAAGGGTCATTCCAAAGTAGAGGGACCAGACAAAACTGGAAATGACTTAGCTGATCAGCTGGCCAAAACCGGGGCCATCCAAGGGGATCTAATTGAAATAGAGTCCCTGTTGGGGGAAATCCAGGTCACTGCTATCACTAGGTCCCAGACAAATGCTCACAATGATCTTTCAACTGCACAATGGAGTAAGGAGACCCCTGATGCTGATTTGATTACAGCTCAGAAGGGGGATCCAATAATTGGTAAGTTTTACCAACACATTGAGGACCCTGAGAACTTTCCCCTGACGGATACCGATTACATTGGGAAGGAGGACCTTAGAGTGTTGATGAAATGTCCAAAGATGTTCCGAATCCAAGACGGTTTGTTGGTAAGGAAATCCCAAGCTGGCCATGATCAGTGGGTGGTGTCTTCCTCATTCCGAAGCCTTATGCTAAGTCACGCCCATGATGCGGCGACCGCCGGTCATAGGGGATTTCACACAACACTGGAAATCTTAAGAGAGGTTGCATACTGGCCACACATGTGGCAAGACCTCGACCAATACTTGAAGGGGTGTCTTGTGTGTGCACAATTTCAGCCAGCATCCCTCGCACACCGTGCGCCTCTCCAAAAGAGGGGGATGACACTGCTATGGTCAGATTTGCAAATCGACTTTGTAGGCCCTGTAATTCGCTCGTCTAGAGGAAACAAGTACATGTTGACCGTTACATGCTTGTTTACCAAGTGGGTGGAATGTCTACCAGCCCCAAACTGCAAGGCAGAAACAGCAGCTGCCCTGATGATTAACCACATCTTTTCCCTTTTTGGTCTACCTCAAAGGATTGAGTCAGACAGGGGTAGCCACTTCACCAGTGAAGTAATGACAAAGATGTGGGAGATACTGGGGGTCAAAAGGAAGCTACATATTGCTTACAGGCCAGCTTCTTCTGGAGCAGTGGAGAGATACAACTGAACCATTGTGAGGGTATTAAAAAAGTTTGTGACAGATTCTGGGCCAAGTTGGGATATCCGATTACCTCTGGTCCTAATGGCCATCAGATCTACCCCTTCATCTGCAACTAAAATGTCACCATTTGAGTTGATGACCGGACGCAAGATGGTGCTTCCCCAGCATCTGCTCTACAGGACCCAAGAGTAGACACTGATAAATGCCTCCACAACTCATGACTATGTGGAGAATCTAAGGAAACACCTTCAGCATGCTTTTGCCTACGCTCAGCGGAATCTAGAAAGATCAGCTGATAGCATGAAAACCCACTACGACCTGAAGACCACCAGGAAGGAATATACTGTGGGGGACCGGGTCTATCTATACAATTTCCAAAGGAACCAGGCCAAACAGCGAAAATGTTTGCCTACATGGAAGGGACCGTTTGAAATTATAGACAAGATCTCCCCTGTAGCGTACAAGATCCGCATCCCCAAAGGTAGTCTGGCGGAAGGGGAAGACAAGTGGGTACATATAAATCAGCTAAAGTGTTGCCATCCCAGGCACACGCTGCAGCAACTGGAGGAGTCCTCTGCAATACCAGAGGGACCGCTCCAGATTAATTCAGTTCCAACCCTAAAATATTCCACATATGGGCTCTCATTCCAACCCAGGTGGTAAGTTCCCTACTTTACCACCATGGTGTAAACTCTGTTTACACCATGGTGGATGGCGGATTTACCGCCCCATTCCAAGGTGAGTGGGGCGGTAAAACCCCAAACCCCATTTACCCTTCCGCATTCCCATTTTTGCCACATAGGGCATAATGGGAGTGGGGAAGGCGCTAATTATGGCACCGTAAATTACGGTGCCGTAATTAGTGCCAAGGACGCTTAGCGCCTTGGTACTTAACGCCTGCTAGAAGCAGGCGTTAAGGTGGAAATCAGGCGTTAAGGGTTAACGGCGTCGACGGCGCCATTAAAAACTTAACGCCTGGGTTGGAATGAGGGCCATAGTCTCTAAAATATTATGACGCTTGTAAGCCACTGTCTCTGAATTATATCTTGTTTTTCAAAATTGCAATGCTATGTCTATTAAAGTATAAAATGTATATGTCGCCCCACTATATCAATAGTGGGGGAGAAATGTCTATGAATAGGTATTGCCGCTTATTTTGTCGTCCTAGGAGAAAGAAAACCTGGAGACTGGCCAAGGAGGACGACCGGGGACCGGGAGCAGAGACCCGAGGGGCCCGGGGTAGCGCCCAATATTCCCATCAGGACCGGCGAGGAGAACCGATCGATCCAACTGGGTGGAGGAAAAGATGCTGAACTGTGTCATCTACAGAATTAGAAGAAGATAATGCGGACATACCAGCGCAAGGGCTCAAAACCTCCTTTGCACCCGACTTCCCCTCGACTTGAATCAAAGCGCAGTCGGGCGGGGGGATTTGTCAAGGGTTTTGACCCATGTTGAATCAATAGACTGGGTAGATGTGGGGATGAGCTGTCGCCGCCCATTATTCTATCCCAGAACAAACTAAATCAATACACTGGGTAGATGTGGGGATGAGCTGTCGCCGCCCATTATTCTATCCCAGAACAAACTAAATCAATAGACTGGGTGGATGTGGGGATGAGCTATCGCCGCCCACATTCACGCCAGAATCCAGGAGAACTGCGCAGTTGGCACAAGACCACTCTAAAGATTCAACCTTCTTGTGGCGGGGTTCCACATAACCACTCTAATGTCAGGATGCCTATCAGGACAATAGCAAAAATCTCCTGTCAAATTCAAGACAACTCAAAAATGGATGCAGTACCGACAAATTTCCCAAGGCGGTGCTAGCGGTCTAAACTCTGACAGGAGAACTGGCTGACAAAGGGACCTGAGTCAACAGGGACTTCAAAGGTCAGTTGGTTAATTAAAAAATCTTAGCCACCTGCTGTTCCCAGAGGCCAAGAGGCTGAGAACTCTTAACACCCCAGAGACTCACCACAGGAGGCAGGATATCACATGGCCCTTCTGAGTGAGAGGGAGGGGGTTTCCCCTTCAGCCTGGAGGAGAGAGACAATAGCCCCTTTCTGTTGAATGGGGTATGTTCATTTTGAGTGTTTCCTGTCAACAGCCCTCTGCCAGCAAGGCGAGACATGTGATCACTGACCCACCCAGACTTCTGGAGGCGGACCCAATCACTTTGGGGAGTTGAATTGCAACAAATATATATTTTATAGAAACAGTCATAACTTATTGTAACCAAATGACAGGAATGTACAACTTTGAGAGACTTAGTTTGAAAAATGCCCTCACGATTTGAGTCCAAACTCCAATTTGTACCATGTTCTGGGGCAAAACCCCGCTAATTATGAATATTGTAGACAATGTATTTAAGCTAGAGACATGGAAAGTTACTGGGATATATGTGGAAGGGAAATGTACCTTTGTATAATTTTTGATGAAAATCCCATGTTTCAAAACCCACTAAAATCGAAAATAAGTTGCCATTTTTGAATGCAAGCTCCTAGAAATGCCAGAGTCGGGACAGGGACTATCTTTAGTAATATACGATGTGTGTATGTGATGTCAAACAACTGTGTACCTGGGAAATATGTATTTGGATCAGGAATAGATTTGTGTGCACATTGACCAGGGGAGTGTAATTTCTGCAGGTCATAAAAATGACATCACTCTGACACACTATCCCTTCCCAAATCAGGGACCAAAGAATCTATTGACCTATCAAATCAAGAGAGGGACAGGCTTAGTGATGCTAGCCTCTCCACCCACTTTTTAAAACACATAAAAAGAGACTGCTGGGACAGGTAGGGACATTCAATTCCATTTTCTGCGGGACGCTCTGCAGGGAGACTCCAGACTTCACATCCATCAATCTTCAAAGACCAGAACTTTACTTCAGAACTTAAAGCAAGGGCCTAAACCCACAAACTGAGAACTCTTTTCAGCAGGCCTCAGCATCTTTAAAATCATCTGCAAACTATTCCACAGCTGGGCGAGCTGTTTGAATTCTGTGCCAAGAACTTTTGCCGGAACCGCAGAGCAGACCCAGACCGCTGTGAGCAGAACCAGAGATCCGGATCGCTGTGAGCAGAACTGGTGCCTGATTGACCCACCGAGCAGAGAGAACCGCCGCTGGACGTGTTGACCAGATCCGTGACGAGACCTATTTCAAATTTATATTGTGAGTACCTAGCAGAACTGTGCAGAACCAATCTCTTAGTTAAAATAATCTAATCCAAACTATTTTAATCTATTTTAACCTAAGTAGAACTGCCTCCTAGTAATCCTGTCATCTGTCATTCTAAAGCTGCGAGCTGTCACCTGTCAATTCTGCAGCTGCAAGCTGTCACCTGTCATTTTTGAGTTTTACTTCAAATCCGAAAATCTTCCTTTATTAAATCATCCGTATCTCTGGAACCGTTTGGGCTAGGAACGAGATTTAGAATCTAAGCTTTCCAACAAACCTAGAACCGACTTCCTACTCCCTTTACGCACTCGTGAAATTTACTGCGATTTGCGATTTTGGCTCAATTTCTCCACTTGTCAAAGTAGCAGCTCCATTCTTTCCTTTGTTAAAATCCGTTTGCAACCTGGTAATAACTCATAGAGCATTGCTAAAGTGAGCCTGAACTAATACCAACAAGCATCTCTCACTCACCCTGAATCTCTAGAGGGAATTAAAATCAGTTAGCACATTTTCCCATCTATTGCCATCACACTTAAAAGCATTTTGGGCCTGTGTTTCAAACTTCTACCTGTTTCCTCTAAGCTTGCTGGGGGGGAACTGAGTTCCGTATTGTATTTGATTGTATTCCTGAAGACTGTGTGTGTTACTTCCATCTCCTTGCATTGCATATAGGGGGGGTGATTTGCCACCAGGGGAAAAGTGAACATATTATCTCTTGTGAAACCATATCAGTTTATTTTCTGTACTGCATTTATTCCACCTTGCATTTCCTTGAAACCATAAAGCATTTCAGCTACCTCATCCTCTATACTACTCCTAAGTAATCAAGTGTACCACTGTAACATTACCCATTGTGGATCCACATCATATGTCTCAGTGTACTATCAAATATTAATTTATTATAAAAGTGAATGTATATATATTGTTTAATTTTTCAAATAAACCTTTTTTTGCAAAACAAACCTACTTCTTGGCTCAGTGGGGTCAGGTGGATTCTAAGAGAGGAGTGTTATATAAGGGTTGTCATCCAGAGTACATGAACTGGACCTAAAAATATATCAATAAGGGTTTCCCTCAGCATCCCAGACTAGGCATTAACTTAGCTGTAGTGTTGATTGAATATCGCTTACATTCCTCTCTCCCTCCAGGTGCTTTGTTCCAGTGCATGCATGGTGTCCTGATGATGCTACAAACAAACACCTTTGGGGAGGTAAGAGGATTATGAGCCCTCTACTTGGCACATCCTCTATAATATTATTGGGCGACACACAGAACAACAAACAAAACAGTGCCAAGGGGCCTATTGCTTTCCCTTTTCAATTAGTGTCCCAATGCTTGCAACATTAATCACCAGAAATTGATTAGATTCCAAACAAATTTACAAAAAATATATCTCATTTATTAGTTTTCATCATCATTAAAATACTTAGAATTTGTTAGTCATCAACATTAAAAACTTCAATAACCAGACAACTGGTGTAAAGTGCAAATGCTAATAGCTAGTACCCTTTCACAATTGGAGGTAAAGCAGCAGAATAAACAGAAAAAAAATATAAAGTAATCACAACAAATACCAAACAATAATTAGCAGTGTGAGACCAGGAGTGAATAAAGATTGAAAATGCTCCAGGGTAGTGTTGTGCAAGTGTCACCAGAAATCAACTTAATCATTCACTACATTCATTCTAATTCAAATTCAGACAAACTCATTCATTCATCACTTCCCCAACATGTTTCTTTCTGAACGTGTGTGTAAACAAAGTAAACAGAAATTCTTCAGGGGTAGTCTGCCGTCTACCAAAACCAAAATAACCCACTTATGGTCCTGATGATGCTGCCAACTGGATGGAAGCCGTGAGCAGCAGGAATCGACGGATTGAAAGTTGCAGGTAAGCAGAGACTGCTAATGATGTTCTTTTGTCTCCTCTGCAGGTCCGTTATTCAAGGATCGCCAGGTGCTGGTCTCTGAACACAATGAGCGTCATGCTGCTGGCTGTAGAATAACACAAAGCACATTCTGTAGCTTGGGTGTGGTTTATATAGCCCCCCTGTAAAGTAGTCCAGGTAAAGTAGTCCGGGCTACCACACCTTAAAACACTGCACCGCATAGTCTGGTTCTTAGGAACTAGACTGTGTGGGTGCCTCCATATTGGCTGCAGGCTAGTGGGGTCACGGGTCGTGACAAGTTCTGAAGGGTCACATGAGCAATCCTACACAGATGTCAGTACTCAGCAGGTATTCAGGAATGAAAGACAATGTTTAGAGTTTATATGTAATCTTCCCTCCCCAAATAAGAGAGAAAACCGTTTTTGGAAATAGACAATTTTAAAATGACAGGTGAAAAATGGCTTTGTAAAACAGTGCAAAAGGTTGCAAAATTCCTTAAATGGAGAATAATTCTGAGGATAGCAACACTAAACAGGTCCTACCACACATGAGCTACAAGATGAACAATAGTATATACTTTAGATCAGGATGGGATTTCAGAAACAATTTGAATAGGAAACGAAACGTGTAAACTTTTGAAAACTGCAAATTTGCGGCAAAATTTCACTATGCGATTTTTGATAGAAATGAGTCAAATACACTGTTCTGCTATGTGGTTGTGGATGTAGCTCAGGGTCTTAGTTATCAGTGAGAGTTGAAATTTTGTTTCTATCTTTAAAACTGAAGAAGTTATAGAGGTTTTACTGAGAGGCATTTTTGCTAAGTGAGCGCGAAAATGAAAACAGAAATTTGGTTTTAAAAATAACAGATTGGTTTCATTACACTATATTAATGACTATGAAAAAGAGAATGCCACCCGGAAATCTTCACAGTTACGTGGCCAGTTTAACCCTTCACATGGTGGATACTCGATTCCTTTCTGGGAGTTACTTTAGTTACTCAAAATCACTAATGGCTTAGGGTATGGTACAACAAATGAGGAAAATCAGCGCAAGAATGCTTTTGACAATACTAGGGTTCTGAAATTAAAGATGGAATGGTTTGAGATTGGGATAAGACAATGCAAATATACTATGGGTCACTGTTCTTCATATTAATACTTACAGTCCCTTGTGATTGAAATGGACCGTCAAGGTTCTGGTCATGGATTGGGTCAGGTCTACCATCAGCAGGGCACTTCTGGAGGGATTGGATCAGCGGCGTGGTTCTGGTCAATTTTGGACTGCACCTCAGAGTGGATTTGGATGGGCCCTTCTGGTCACTGGACACGGTATATAGCAGGATGCAAGTTTCAGCGGGCAAGCCTTAATGATAGCAAGCAAAGCTGAATCAGTATTAAATCCCTTCAAGTTTGGGATGCTTGAAATTGGGTCTAGCTAGAAGTTCTGGAAAAAGGTGCTGCACGATAATCTGGATGTGTTCTGGAAGCAGTGTATCCTATGTGTTGTGTAGTTCCCATATTTATGCTACCAAATTACATCACCAAGTTTATGGTGTGGGCAAAAACACACCCCCATGGCTGTTAGTAGCCACAGGCACCTGCCTTGTTTTGGTTGGCAGTCAGAACAGAGCTGTCATCTTTAAAATGGGATTTAGGAACTCCCACATTGATTTTGACCACAATTTAGCTTTGTCATAAATACACATTTTTACAATTATGCCCTCTACTAAAATCAGACACAAGCATTACATTTTTTAATGGTTTTTCCTGGCGTCCAATTCCCATCTCTGTGAGAGCTGTCTTTCTCATTCTATGGGATTTCATCAATTTTAATCATAACTGTTTGGATTAATAATTTCTAATTTGGTACACCTCCGGGCGCTTATCAGTGGATCATGTACATACAATCTTAAGCTTGCAATATTAATAGTTCTGCTACAATGAGAGTTTTTCGTAACTTTGGTTCCTTAAGTGATACATGTTTCATCAATGACTTCAAAGAAAACGCCTAAAATTAGGTTAACATCTACCAATTTTCAGACGTATCCCTCTTTAGGGTGCACAGTTAAAGAGTTTCTAACTTAACTACAAATACAGATTTAAAAAACAAGAAGTTCAGAGTTTGTTTCTCTCCTTTCAACAAACAATAGCTGTTAGATCCCTTTGATCAGGGTGGGGTGTAGAGAAGTATCCTGTCCCTCCCCAGCAGAGCCTGTCCTTTGTTCTTGGCTCAGCCACAAGACAAATGTCAAATGAAGTCTCATTGTACTACATGTTGTCAATATGCGGGAACCATTAATCTTGCCATTAGCCTTCCTGTAGGAAGGGACTGCCAAACTGAGATGTCAAACTTTCCCAGGCTGGTCACAGCCCAATCAGAATTAAGCAGTTACTTAACTCCAATACTGGGTTGCTTTTAAAATTCACAATAGTCTTTTCTTTGACACATATACAAATAAGTACCGTTTATAAGGGATTTGGACATTTAAAAGAATTAAGCCCTTCACAAACACTCTTTAAATAGGTGCATTTTGCAATCTCTTCAGGAAAAAGAAACACTTTTAAACTGGGTTTAACAGCTAATTTTCTTATGCAGCTTTTAGTCAGTGAGGCCTGGATTCCTCTGACTACCTGGAGAATCTATGATTTCAGCAAACTTTTCCTTTCAATAATTCACTGGGGAAATGACTGAATTTACCACCAAAACAACACTTTGAAGGCTGCCATTGATTAGGAAGCTGTATTTAAGGGCATTTTTGGATTTTAGCCCACTTCTGGGGCCTTCATTCATGTGACAGGTAACAACACCCACTGGCATTCTCTCACAGAGAGTTCTTGCTTTGACATTAATTTTGCCTGTGTGTGGCAGGGTGTGCAGCTCTTTTGTGGTTTATAAACCATGCACAGTTTTGCAGATTTCGTGCACACAGGGGTTAGTGCATCAATTTTTGGCAGCTTTCTTTCCCCATTGGCAAAGGGGATTAATAGGATGCATTGGCATGGGTTAAAATATCCCACACATCCCCCCTGATTTCAGCGTGACGTCCAGTCGTGGGGGAGTCGGGCACATGGGATTATTATTTTCCTTCGGTCCATGTGAAGAGATCCGGTTGCTTCTCCCGTCAGTGATGGATGTGATACGCTCTCTTCCCTGGTTCTGGTTGGAAGTGTGAAGCAACACTCCGGGTCTCTTTGGTTTTTTTTCTCCCAGTCCCCGAGAAGGTCCTCCTTGGTTATTAGGTGGATTTACTTCCAGTACTAGAAAACAGAACATGGAAATTTCGCCACTACTGCTCCCCGAGGGGTGTAGCGGGGCGGATGCACGCATTTAATAAAAATTGACAATATTCCCCCTCTATATTCAGTGATAGTCTCAACACTTTCCTCACACATAATTAATGAACCGTTAATAATGTTTTTAGATCTCCGGATTTTCCCCATCTGGGTTTCCGGTAGGCTCTTCTATTTGGTGCAAAGTATGCCTGGGATGGCAACTCTGTAGCTGGTTTATATGGAACCCCTTGTTTTCCCCTTCTGTAAAATGTCCCTTAAGGATGTGCATTCTGTAGGCGACTGGTCAGATTCTGTCCACAATTTCAAAAGGAACCCGTCAACTTGGGAGAAATGTGTGCTCCTTAGCTTGATTCCTTTGGAAATTGTACACGTAGACTCTGTCTCCTACCTGATATTCCTTTTTAGTTGTCTTAAGGTCATAGTGGGTATTCATACTGTCTGCAGATCTTTCTAGATTCCGCTGAGCATACGCAAAAGCATGTTGAAGGTGCTTTCTCAGATTCTCAACATACTCATGAGTTGTGGAGGCATTTATCAATGTCTGCTCTTGGGTTCTGTAGAACAGATGCTTGGGTAGCACCATCCTTCGTCGAGTCATCAGCTGAAATGGAGACATTTTTGTTGCAGAATAAGGAGTAGATCTGATGGCCATCAGGATAAGGGGTAATCAAATATCCCAACTTGGCCCACAAACTTTTTTAATATGCTCACAAGGCTCACAATAGTTTTATTGTTCCTCTTAACTCGACCACTAGAGGACTGGCGGTATGCAAAGTGTAATTTCCTTTTTACCCCAGGTATCTCCCACATCTTTGTCATCACTTCGCTGGTGAAGTGACTACCTCGGTCTTACTCAATCCTTTGGGGTAGTCCAAAACACGAGAAGATGCGATTGATCATCAGGGCAGCTGCTGTTTCTGCCTTGCAATTTGGGGCCGGGAGACATTCCACCCATTTAGTAAACAAGCATGTTATGGTCAACTTGTACTTGTTACCCTAGAGGCACGAATCACGGGCCCAATGAAATCGACTTCCAAATCTGACCAAGGCAGTGTCATCCCCATCTTTTGGAGGGCAGCATGTTGTGTGAGTGATGTTGGCTGAAATTGTGCACACACAAGACACCCCTTCAAGTATTGGTCGAAGTCCTGCCCCATGTGTGGCCAGTATGCAACCTCTCGCAAGATTTCTAATGTCATATGAAACCCCCGATGACCGGCTGTGGCTGCATCATGAGTATGACTTAGCATCAGGCTTCGGAATGAGGTAGAGACCACCCACTGGTCACAGCAAGATATGAATCTCCTCACCAACAAACCGTCTTGGATTCGGAATATTTTTGGACATTTCATCAACACTCTGAGGTCCTCTTTCCCTATTCAATCGGCATCCATCAGGGGAAAGTTTTCAGGGTCCTCAATGTGTTGATAAAATTTACCAATGATTGGATCACCTTTTTGAGGCTTAATCAAATCAGCATCTGGGGTCTCCTTACTTCACTGGGCAGTTGAGAGTTCATTGTGAGCATTTGTCTGGGACCTAGTGCTAGCAGTGACCTGGATTTCTCCCAACAGAGACTCGATCTCAAGTCGATCCCCTTGGATGGCTTCGCTTTTGGCCAGCTGATCAGCTAGGTCATTTCCAGTTTTCTCTGGTCCCTCTACTTTAGAATGACCCTGGATCTTTTTCCAGTAGAGGGTCATCCCACTAGAGGTTACCAGATCATCAATATTCTGTATTCATTTTCCATGTTTTAGTGGTTTATTTTCAGTTTTCCAATTAACCAGGTGCTCCACGAACCAGTTCTGTACATAATCTGAATCAGTGATTATGACCAGTTCGTGGAGTTGGTGTTGGACAGCAGTGAGGGTGGCTTGATGCACGGCCATCAGCTCTGCCACTTGACTACTACGTGGACCGATTTTGTTCCCAGCGGAGGGTTCTGGTGTATCATTCACCTAGGCATTCCCCATGCCGACCACTAGTTCCTTTTCCCCGTTGATGTCAGCATGGTAGGAGTACCCATCCACATAGACAGTGAGCATTCCCTCTTCTTCATAGACTTTGTGTGGGGAATTGAGGTACACCTCCATGTTGTCCTTGATTTTAAGACTTTCGTCCTCGAAGACAGTTTTCTCTGGCACAACCATGCAAGTCAGCCACACCTCACGTGAGGGGACCCTTCTTGTTTTGGCCATATCTGATCTTCACAGGAAAACCTTGCATTGACAAAATCCAGGAAGTAATTTGGGAATTACTCACATTTCCGGCCCGGATTCTGTCACTTTGAAGATATTGCAGAGGCAGATGTGGAGTCTCCACTATGATGTGTTCCCCCTGGATAAATGGTCGGTAATTCTTCAATGCCCACACCGTTGCCAGGAGTGTCTTCTCACAATCGTTGAATTTTTCCTCCACAGACGATAAAGTCTTACTTGCATAGGAGATTACTTTATTGACCTTGTCATGCTTTTGGTATAATACTGCAATCAAGCATGTTTTTGAGAACTCTGTCTCCAAGAAGAACTCCTTTTTTTGACAGGGTAAGCTAGGCAAGACACGTGTTAGAGGCTTATTTTGAGTTGTCTTACTGCTTTGGATTGTTCTGGACCCCACTCCTAATGAACCCCTCTTCAACAGATGGATCAGGGGTCTTGTGATCTCTGCATAATCCTCAATGAACTTTCTGCTCTAATTAGCCAGTCCAAGGAGGCTCCTTAGCTCACGCAAAGTTGTTTGGTCTTTCAGTTTTAAGAGCGCTTCTACTTTCTTTTCCTGGGGACAGAGACCCTCAGGAGTTATCTTATGCCCCAAGAAATTGACATGGTTACTGCACCACTGTGCCTTTTGGAAATATAATTTTGCTCCGGCAGCCCTTAACTTTGTTAGAAGATAACAGATCTCCGCTATGTGTTCCTCCAGGGATGATCTTTTGATCAGAACATCATCTACATAGGCCAGGTTACCCCTTTCACCCAAGTCAGGCATGGCCTTATGCAAGAAGATATTAAATTAATTGCAGGGTTTGATGTATCCAAAGGGAGTTCGGTTCCATATGTATACTGCTGCCCCCCCCGAAGGTAAAGGCTAGCTCGTATTGGTCCTCCCTACTGATGGATACGGTCCAGTACCCAATGGTCAGGTCAATGGCAGTGTATACCTTTGACCCGTGGTTCTGGGCCAGCCCTAGGTCAATGTAGGGGAGAGGCCATCGGAAAGTGTGGACCCATTTGTTCAGCTCCCTTAGGTCAGCAAAGAGTCCCCACTGGCCGTTTGGTTTCAAAATCCCCAGCACCGGATTATTAAAGTTGCTGTGTACTTGACGAATTATCCCACGGGACTCAAGGTTTTTAATGATTTCTGTGAGGGACTCCATGGATGAGAGAGGCAAGCGATATTGCTTCACAAATACTGCAGTCATGCCAGGGTCCGTGGGAATTGTCGTTGTATGGATTTCGGTGTGACCACAGTCATATGAGTCCACCGCAAAGAGATCTAAAAATGTAAGCAAACTTGTTTCAATTTTTGCTTTTGCTCGAGAGTCTCACAGGCATCAGCTACGTTGACTCTCTCCTCCACCATCTGCCTGAAGTCTGGAAAGACTTCTGGGTTGGCTATCTCAGCGGCCTCCTCCAGCTGGGTGGAGAAGTCCCTGGTCAGAGTGCTGATTTGGACTGGAGGCTTCAGGTGGGAAAGGCAGTCCTCATGGACCTGGAAAATCACCTCATCCCTCCTGAAGTCACAGGTCACATCTTCCTTACCATAAGGGCAAGAAGTGTACACCAGGAAGTTCCCCCCATGCCGGGTGAAAATCCTGTCTGGTGTTGTATTGTCCTCACTGTCACTGTCAAAACAGTCCTTGGGGATTGGTCCTAACAGTTCATTTCCTAAATCAATGGAGAAATGTCGGCCATCAATCGCCATTCCAATAATGGTGCCTGCGGCTAGAGTAATACTCTTTAAGTCGCTGTTATACCCCTCTATTGGAATGGTGTCATGTTCTATGTTGACTAATGGTGTTGGGTTTACCCCTAACCCTTGCTGTTGGAGAGAAGCATTTAGATGTATGTAAGCATCAGGGTTTTTCAATTTTTGTCCTCTTTTAACTTTCACTTGCAGGGAGAATTGTCGGGTCCTTTCTGGGATGGTGACTTCCTCTTTGATCTGAATTTCAACTGCATAAGGTAGCAATTGAGCTGACCTAAATGCTTTTTCTGGATCATCAAAGCCCATGGGATTATCCGCTAATCGGGACCAAGCTTTGAAGTTTATTAGGTCCAAACTAATGGCAAAGCGATTGAGAATGTCACTGCCTAAGTAAAAGGTGGCAGTGACGTCTCGCACGACCCAACAATTATGGACTATGCTCTTGTTGCCAATGGAGATTTTAAGCAAACACCTGCTTGGCAGGAGATGTTTGGAATTAGGTGCTTCCAGGTCCATTTCCCATTTGTCTATCAATTTGAATGTGGGAATGGCTGGATCTTTTGGGAGTTGGCGGAACATGGCTTCGCTGATGAAGCTCTTACCGTTGTTCACACACACTCGAGCAAGAACAGAGTCCTTCCCATCATTTAACTGAACAGGGATGAACAACTGCTCTCCAATTTGCTGCATATCAGCCACGCTCTGAGCTGATTTCACATCTTTCTGGACTATAGGAGTGGGAGTTTCTGATTGTGGATTGGTAAAGAATTTCAGGGTGTTTCCTTCCAGTGTGGAATACCACCTTAAACTGGAAGGAAGGTTGATTTTCAGAAATAGAGAGGACCCCCCATCACCAGTCTGTTGTCCTACTGCTATTACTGTCACGTCTGGAGTTTGGTTGTTCTGGAAGTGAAATTCTACTTGGTCAGATTTTTGTTCAACCATGTGGCAGTTGCCGTTTAAACTAACATGGTTGACCCTCTGTTTTAATTTTATTGGTCGGCTAGTCTGGGTCCAGAAGACCTTGTTTACACAATCTATTAGGGGTGACAACCTTCTCAGGAGGTCATTCCCTAGTAAACAAGGGGTGCCCTCTGGAGTCACTACTATGACCGGGTGTTTCACCTTGTGTCGCCCAATTTTAATGTACAAGTCTGAAGTCCCCTCAACGGGAATTTCCTTCCCGTCAAAGTTCTGCAGTTGTCCAGGAAGAGAGGTGAGAGGAATTCGGTGATTCTCCCCCCTTCCTGCATTTAGTTCCTCAAAGGCCTTTTGGACAGAAGGTAGCTTGGGATCCAGTGTCCACCAGTGCCAAAATTGTACCCTGCACCTGTACTTGTACCGGGGCATAGTATCTTCCCTCCGTCTCCTCAAGGGGGCACAGATAATGCACATTTTTGGACAACTGTTGGGCTAACTTTCTGGTTTTGGACATGGCGAGAGAAGAGATTTGGGCAGAATTCTGTGGAGAGTCTTGGGAATCTGAAAGAAATAGTTGGCAACTGGAGATCAGAGCCATTGTGGGTTCCCCTGGTTCCGGTTCTGGGCCACCCCCCCTTTTTGGAGGCAGTCACCAGGATGGGTTTGAACCAGGGGATTTCGGTATCGTGGGTTCTGGGATGAGATGATGGGCGGCGGTAGCTCAGTCTCCACATCTCCCCAGTCTGAATTGGCATCCCTTGGGACCCATATTTCCTTGGGAGGAGTTCCCCCATCTTTAAAGGAGAAGATCCTTTCCCCAGGATCTTCTGAGGATCCCTCTCCCTCAAATTGGAAGATCTGTACTTCCTCCACAAACTGGGTCTGTTTGGGTACTTTGTTTCTCCTACCTCCTCTCTGCTCCTTGGGTGGCAGACTTTCAGGGGTCAGAGATTTTGTTTCCGGTTCCTGGTTTTGCAGGGGCTGTTTATAAGTTGGGAAGGAAGCTTCCTCCAAGGCTTTACACCCCCCTTCCCCTTGTGCCTCCTCCCTGGGAACCGGTAGGTTATCGGGGTGCTGCCCCCGTCATTGTTCTGGAGCACCAGGTCCAGAGTTTGGGGCATTCTGCGGTGGCATGCTCATCTGAGGGTTCTGTTGAGCCCTCAGTATGTGACCCAGATCCCGTGCCATATTTTGGACCTGGCGCTCAAGTTGTGAAACCCGCTCAGGCTGATACAGGGCTCTATTTTCTCCCCTGGGCAGATCCCGGGAAGGGTAGCTATCCCTTCTCCGGTAATACCCCAGATTGGGAAGATTTGGGTACCCCTCCACCCTTGGCCTCCCCTCTCCGGATTAGGTTGTCTGGGCTCAGGGAATTGGGGAAAGAAGGATGGATGGTTTTGGGGTTGGAAATTGGGCGGCTACCTGGGGAAAAAGTTCTGCCCAGGTTTTGGAGAATTTCTGCCCTCCTGTGGGAAGTTGGGAGGGAAGTTCCCTGGGTTAGGTGCTTGGCTGGATCCCCCCCTTGGGCTGGAGGAGTCCACACATAACCCAGGATTGGTCGGTTTCTCTTGTAGCAGGGACTTACATAGTCAGGGGGGCGGGGGACCCCATTTGTGGGACTACCTCCTCTACTCCCTGTCTGTGACTGGCCCGAGAGCCTTCTGGGCTGTGAATTATTTGGTGCAGGCAGGTTTTTAGGCCCCCCCTATCTCCAAATCTAAAACAGGCGCAACCTTTACCTCTGCCACCTTGGCAGCAGCAGGGGTGCTGTTGGTTTTGGGGTTTTTCGGCGCATTATTTTTATTTTCGATGGGCTTCTGCACCTCATAGATCCGGGTAGCCTGTTCAATGACCCAGTCTAAAGATCTTTTCTCATGAAAATCTCTCACGAGCTGGGTCATTATGTATTTGGGTAAGGCATGGAAAAACGTATTGATAAATTCTCTGCTATCCGTGCGCACCATTCTGGTGGTCTGCGCAAAAGCACGCTTTAATTCTTGCACAAACTCTTGTGGGGCCTGATCCTCCCCACATTGCAAATGGTAGGCTGCGTTGCGAGCCTCTTGAGGATTTCTGTGCACAGAAAAATGTTTCAAAATGGCCGCCCTGTATGTGGACCACCTTGAATGGTTTTGATCCTCCAGCCCCGCAAAGAAACTGGAGTATTCTGGTGAGAAGGTCCACTTTACATATTGAATACAGCTTTGGCTGTCCTTCAAATGGAAAGTCTCCATCATTTGCTCATAGAGCTCCAAGTGTTCCCAAACAGATTACTTGGCGTTCTTATGATAAGGCGTGATGACACTCCTTATTGCCTTTATTTGTTTCAATGGGTCCTTAAGCAAGGCCCTTTTTGCCTTATTGGCCTTTTTGGTTCGGGTAACCCTGGTCCATTCATCCTCCGACTCAGAAGCGCTGCTCCCAGAGGTGCCCGTCTGATCTTCCAGGTTTTCCCAGATTCTGCGGGCCTGGGAATGGCTGGCAGAATGTGGGGACCTGGTCTCCTGTGTCTTGTGACACTCAGAGGAGTCTTCAGATCCCTCCTTGCTACCAGGATTTGCTGGGTATCCCCCCCACTGACCTAACTGGGCAGAGGTTTTCAGGATGCCCTTAATGGGCCTACTCTCCTGGGGTTCCCCACTAAATTGCACTGTGCTTGGGTGCCCATACCCGGATACCCGCCCATCCATTCCTGGGCGGTACTAGCCTATGAGCCCCATACTTCTAGCTGGATAGTAATCTGCCATCCCCGTGGCCCGGGGCTCATGTGCGCGAGGGGACATAGGGGTAGCAGAGTCCAGGGACTGGGAGAGATGAAGGCCTCTGGTACTAGGGCTCCTGAGGTTATGCTCAGGAGTTTCTCTTTCCCAGCGAACCTCATCTCTATCCGCCCCTGCTTCCTGTTGCAATGCAAGAGCCTGCGCTTTCAGTTCCTCAGTTAAGGCCTTACTAGACTCTATCAGTCTCTCCTGCATCGCTACCTGTTGCTGGAGCCTATCATTGTGCTGACAGAGAGCCTCATTTTCTCTCTGTGCCTCCTGATTGGTCCTGGAGTACTGGGCCAGTCTCTGCTGCAGGAGGGTTACCTCCTGAGCTGTGTCCCTATTGGCCTGCTCCTTTCTTGCCAGAGCATCCTCCACCCTCCTGGTGTGCTCTAACAAGTTCTGGTGTTCTTTTTGGAGGTCACCCAGTCCCTGGAGGGCCAGGTGATTTTCTTCCATTTTCCTTTTTAAGTGGCAGACTTCCTGGCCTAAGGTATCCCTTTCCTGACTAAGAGCCTGCATCTGTGCCGCCAGGTCGTCCCTTCGCCTTTGGCAGGCACCAGCTTTTTGGCGCTCCTGATCAAGCTATGCCTGGGTATCCAGGTCTTTCAGAATCAATTTATTGCTTTCCTCTTTCTCTCTGTCTAATCGAATTTGCAGGATGGCTACCTGCTCTGTGCATGCCCTGTTGAAGTCCAGTTGTTGCTCCAGCTTTTTCTGGCTCTGCAGAAGGGAGTCCAAACCTTCTTGGTACTCCTTCTGCAAGGCCAGAAATCTGGTATCCTGGTCAGCCTTCTCCTGTTGCAGTCTATCCATGTCCTCTTATATTTTAATGATATACTGCCTACTATCATTTTCTGACTCCTGGCTCCTCTGCAGCCTCTGCTCAGAAGAGACCAGGTCAGATTGGGCCTTTTCTAACGCCAGCTGTTGCCTACTTGCCAGATCTTGGCCTTCAGCACATTTGTCCTGCATGGCTCCCGTATATAGATACAAATATGCCGCTATCCTAACCATCTTGTCGTGTTCATCTTTAACTTTAGGAGCCATGTATAATTCACTCAGGGCCACATGTAATGGACCCTGATCTCTCCATATATCTGACCCTGTTTCAGTGACCTGTTGCGCGATTGCCTGCAGCCAGACCGTTTGGTCCTGATGAGTCCACTCACCTCTCACAAATAGCTTATGTAAGAAGTGCTCTCTGGCTATTTTCATATCAACCAAGGTCGTCATTCTGGAATTTGAGTTCCTTCCTGACTTACAGAAGTTTGTATTTTTTTTTGCAAAAACAGACCGTTTCCTTAGAGCGTTCCTTTGAGGGGTGCTTTCACAGTGTAAAACAGCGTGGTGATCTAACCGGATATGTGTATCTGGTCAGTTGGCACACTGTATTGATCTGCACAAATGGTAAATCTAACCCAGAATATCCCGGACGAGCCCCCACTTTTGTAAGCGATATTCAATCAACACTACAGCCAAGTCAATGCCTAGTCTGGGATGCTGAGGAAAACCCTTATTAATGTATTTTTATGTCTAGTTCAGTATTCTGGATGACCACTTTTGTATAACACCCCCTCTTAGAATCCCCCTGACCCCACTGAGCCAAGAGGTAGGTTTATTTTGCAAATTAAAAGGTTTATTTGAGAATGTAAACAATATATCTATATCACACTTTATAATAAATTAATATCTGATAGTACACTTAGACATATGATGTTGATCAACAATGGGTAATCTGGCACTATCACACTTCTTTACAATCAATGAGGAGTTAGTATAGGATGGATAAAGTAGCAAAAATACTTTTATGATTTCAAGGGAAAAGCAATGAGGAATAAAATGCAGTACAGAAATACTTGATATGATTTTAGCAAAAGATAAGATAATCACTGTTTCTCTGGCAATTCACCCCCCTCCCCTATGCAATGTAAGAAATGGAAGGAGATGGAAAGAGGAGCACACAGTTCTGAAGAATCCCAACAAATCACACTTTATAATGCAATACACAGTTCCAGTTCTCCCAGCAAGCTTAGGGAAAACAGGGATGAGTTTTAAACACAGGCCCAAGTGCTTTGAATGTGGTGGCAGTGAAGTGAGAAATATGCTGAAAATGCTTTTAATTCCCTTTAGGAGGTTCAGGGTGAGTGAGAGATACTTGGGATGAGCTCAGGCTCACTTTAGCAATGATTCAGGGATGGTTATTAAGAGGCAAACGAATTTTTAGCAAAGGAAAGCAAAAAGCTGCTATCTTTTTACAGGTAAAGAAATCAGGCCAAATCGCAAATCGTGGCAAAATTCGCGAGTGCGTGAATCGCGATTACGGAGAAAGTATAAGGAGTAGGAAGTCGGTTCTAGGTTAGTTGGAAAGCCTAGATCCTAAGTGTTCAGAGGAAAGTTAAATTTCGTTCCTAACCCAAACAGTCCCAGAGATCCAGACTTCAAATCCATCAATCTCCAAAGACCAGAACTTTACTTCAGAACTTAAAGCAAGGGCCTAAACCCACAAACTGAGAACTCTTCTCAGCAGGCCTCAGCAACCTTAAAATCATTTGCAAACTATTCCACAGCCGGGCGAGCTGTTTGAATTCTTTTGCCAAGAACAATTGCCAGAGACCAGAACAGAGATCCAGAGTGACCCAGACCGCTGTGACCAGAACCGGAGTCCAGTCCAAAACCTGACCAGATCCGTGGCGAGGCCTATATCAAATTTATATTGTGAGTACCTAGCAGAACTGTGCTGAACCAATCTCTTAGTTAAAATAATCTAATCCAAACTATTTTAACCTAAGTAGAACAGCCTCCTAGAAATCGTGTCATCTGTCATTTGTAAAGCTGCACAACTGTCACCTGTCAATTCTGAAGCTGCAAGCTGTCACCCGTCATTTTGAGTTTTACTTTAAATCCGAAAATCTACCTTTATTTAATCGTTCGTATCTCTAGAACCGACTTCCTACTCCTTATACTTTTTCCGCAATCACGATTCACGCACTCGCGAAATTTACCGCGATTTGCGATTTTGGCTCAATTTCTCCACTTGTCAAAATAGCAGCTCCATTCTTTCTTTTGTTAAAATCCGTTTGCAACTTGGTAATAACTCATAGAACATTGCTAAAGTGAGCCTGAACTAATATCAACATGCATCTCCCACTCACCCTGAATCTCTAGAGGGAATTAAAATCAGTTGGCACATTTTCCCATCCATTGCCATCACATTTAAAAGCATTTTGGGCCTGTGTTTCAAACTCCTGCCTGTTTCCTCTAAACTTGCTGGGGGGGGAACTGAATTTCATATTGTATTTGGTTGCATTCCTGAGAACTGTGTGCTCCTCTTTCCATCTCCTTCCATTTCTTACATTGCATAGGGGACGGGGGTGAATTGCCAGAGAAAAAGTGATTATCTTATCTTTTGCTAAAATGATATCAAGTATTTCTGTACTGCATTTTATTCCTCATTGCTTTTCCCTTGAAATCATAAAACTATTTTTGCTACTTTATCCATCCTATACTAACGGCTCATTGATTGTAAAGAAGTGTGCTAGTGCCAGATTACCCATCGTTGATCAACATCATATGTCTAAGTGTACTGTCAGATATTAATTTATTATAAAGTGTGATATATATATATTGTTTAAATTCTCAAATAAACCTTTTAATTTGCAAAACAAACCTACTTCTTGGCTCAGTGGGGTCAGGGGGATTCTAAGAGGGGGTGTTATACAAGGGTGGTCATCCAGAATACTGAACTAGACATAAAAATACATTAATAAGAGTTTTCCTCAGCATCCCAGACTAGGCATCGACTTGGCTGCAGTGTTGATTGAATATCGCTTACAGAATACAATTCTGGCTATCTTTCAGGTGGAATTTATCCATCATTTGCTTGTATAAGTCAAGGTGCTCCCAGACTGAATACTTGGCATTTTTGAGATAGCGAGTTGTGACGCTCCTAATGGCCTTGATCTGTTTCAGGGGCTCTTTTAGTAGAGCCCTCTTAATTTTGTTGGCCTTTTTAGTTTTAGTCATCGTGTACACTCATCCTCTGACTCAGATGCACTGCTACAGGAGGTGGCTATCGGATTATCTAGGCTCTCCCTAATTCTGCAAGCTAGAGAATGGGTGGCAGAATGTGGGGGCCTAGTTTCATGATGCCTGTGGTGCTCAGAGAGTCTTATGACTCTCTCTTGCTCCCAGGATTGGCTGAGTACCCCCACCGCCCCCCCACTGCCCTAGTTGGGAAAAGGTCTTTAAGATATTCTTTGTGGGCCTAGTTTTATGGAGTTCCCCACCAAATTTGACAGACTGATCCTTTGGAAGGCAGTATTTTTGAGAATCCAATTCCCTGATTCTCCCCTCACTGGAGTCTTCCTGATCAGAGAGGCTAGCCCTAACATTTGAGAATCTGTACAGAGGTGCCCACCCATCCATTTATGGGAGGTGCTGATCTGTCAGTGCCATGTTGCCAATTCTATTGAAGTCTACCATCCCCGTGGCTCTGGGTTCATTTGAGCCAGTGGACATGAAGGAGCCGAGTCGATAGTTCTGAAGGGGTTAGAGTCTCTGATTGCAGGAGTCCTGATGTTATGCTCAGGGGTTTATCTGCCTCTATTCCCTGGTGACATGCCAAAATCTGACTCTTTTGCTCCTCTATTAAGGCCTTACTGGTCTCAATGGTTTGCTCTTTCATGGCAATATTTTTGTGGAGGCTGTCATTCTTTTCACAGAGAGCCTCATTGTCTCTCTGTGCTTCCTGCCTGGATTGGAAATACTGGGCCAATTTATGCTGCAGGAGACTCACCTCCTGAGTTTTGTCATTATTGGTCTGAGTGTTCTTTTTGAAAGCATCCTCCACCCGCCTAATGTGCTCTAGTAGCTGTTCATATTTTATTTTAACTTCACTAAGCTCCTGGGGGGGCAGCTTTCTTTCCTCTAACTTAGTTTTTAATTGGCTGACCTCATGGCACTAGGCATCCCCCTCCTGACTTAGAGTGCCCCTCTGTTCAGCCAGGCCATCCCTCTGCTTTTTAAATGAACTCGATTTCTGGCGCTGCTCATCAAATTCTGTTTGAGATTCTAAATCTTTAAGAGTTAATGTATTCTTTTCCTCTTTTAATGTGTCTATGTGGTCTTGTAGGATAACTAGCTGTTCTGTGCAGACTTGATGCTCCAGTTTCTGTTGACTCTGTTGTAAAGAGTCAACCCTTTCCTGACACTCATCTTGCAGTGTCTATAATTTGGTATCTTGCTCTGCCTTCTCTTGCTGTAAGAGAGCCAGATCTTCCTTTAGTTTGGTTATATACTGCCTAGCCTCTGTTTCTGATTCTTGGCACTTCTGGAGCCTTTGCTCTACAGAGTCCAGATTAGTTTGGATTTTCTGCAGTGTTTCCCCTTGCTTCTTTGCCAGAACTATGTTTTCTGCATGCTTTTCCTGCATGATTCCTATGTGGAGGCACAGCTAGGCCGCTATTTTGGCGATTTTACATTGCTCCTCTTTTATTTTTGGGGCCATGTACAGTTCCCTAAGCGCTTGGTGTAATGGGCCCTTGTCCTACATCTAGGTCTATGGCAGTGACCTGTTCTTTTATTTCCTGCAGGCAGATCTGCTCATTCTGTTCTGGCCACTCACCCCATACAAACAGTTTGTGCAGGAGGTGCTCCCTAGCAATATTAATTTCTACTGGGGTCGCCATTTTATAAATATCAATTTCCTTATGACTTATTTCAGGGTTCATTTATTTTTACAAACAGGCTCAATTTTTTAGAGTATTTATTTTGAGAGGTGCTTGTACAGTGTAGCACAGTACACCAACCCCACAAGGTGCCTGTACCCTGCAGGCTATTATGCTGTGTTAGACTGTCACAGGTGGTATCTCAAATTCAGAATCACGGCCCGAGCCCCCAAAATCTGTTAAGGATTTCAATCAGGCACACACCCAGGTATCGCTAGCATGTAGAGCACAATGAAACCCTTATTTATTTATTTCTAAGTTCAATATTCTGAATGATATAAAACTCATATCACACCCTTCTCAAAATACCCCCAGGTCACACTGGATCAGGAATCAGGCTAGTTTGTAAAGGTACACATTTATTTATTTATTTATTTAATATTCAAATCACACATACATTTTAATATATAGATATATGGGGCACCAATCACCTAACGGTGACAATACAATTAAAAAAAAAAAACAAAGCAAATGTATTCACTTATACTAATGCAGAAGGTAAAACACAGGAAAAACAACAGTTTTGGTTTGAAGCGTTTAGATTAATATTTCCCCCTGCACAGTTCTGAAGGTACAAATGAGCAATCCTACACAGATGTCAGTAATCAGCAGGTATTCAGGAATGAAAGACAATGTCTAGAGTTTAAATGCAATCTTCCGTCCCCAAATAAGAGAGAAAACCGAAAACATGGGTCTGTAAAACAGTGCAAAAGGTTGTGAAATTGCTTAAATGAAGAAAAAATTCAGAGGAAAGCAACACAAAATAGATCCTAACACACATGAGCTACAAGAAAAACAACAGTATGAACTTTAGATCAGGATACAGTTTCAGAAACACTTTGAATGGGAAACAACACGTGTAAACTTTTAGAAACTGCAAATTCACAGCATAATTTCACTATGGGATTTTTGATAAAAATGGGTCAAAGACATTTTTCTGCTGTGTGGTTGTGGCTGTAGATAAGGGACTTAGGTATCAGTGAGAGTTGAAATGTCGTTTCTATCTTTAAAACTGAAGAAGGTATAGAGGTTTTAGTGAGAGGCGTTTTTACAAAAGAGGCGCGAAAATGAAAACAGAAATTCAGTTTTAAAAATGACAGATTGGTTTCATTACACTATATTAACGACTATGATAAAGAGAATGCCACCTGGGAATCTTCACAGTTACGTGGCCAGCGTAACTCATTACGTGGTGGATACTCGATTCCTTTCTGGGAGTTACTTTAGTTACTCAAAATCACTATTGGCTTAGGGTATGGTACAAGAAATGAGGAAAATCAGACCAAGAATGGTTTTGACAATACTAGGCTTCTGAAATTAAAGATGGGATGGTTTGAGATTGGGATAAGACAATGCAAATCTACTATGGGTCACTCTTCTTCCTATTAATACTTACAGTCCCTTGTTATAACATGGCACTTATGGAGGGATTGATCACCGGCATGGTTCTGGTCAATTTTGGACTGCACCTCAGACTGGATTTGGATGGGCCCATCTGGACACTGGACACGGTAGATAGCAGGTTGCAAGTTTCAGCAGGCAAGCGTTAATGATAGCAAGCCAATCTGAATCAGTATTAAATCCCTTCAAGTTTGGGATGTTTGAAATTGGGTCTAGCTAGAAAGAGTTCAGCAATTCTAAAGTCTGGATTTTGCAAAGAAATCTGGATCTTCAAAGAAGTCTGGAGTCAACTACAAGATGAAGAGTTCTGGAGTTCTGGAACAAGGTGCTGTGCAGAAATTTGGATGTGTTCTGGCTGTGAGTGGCCACAGGCACTGGCCTTGTTTTGGTTGGCAGTCAGAACAGAGCTTTCATCTTGATGATGGGATTTAGAAACTCCCACATTGATTTTGACCACAATTTAGCTTTCCCATGAATGCACAAATTTACAATTATGCCCTCTACTAAAATCAGACACATGCATTACATTGTTTTATGCTTTATCCTGGCGTTCAATTCCCATCTGTGTGAGAGCTGTCGTTCTCATTCTATGGGAATTCATCAATTTTAATCAAAACAGTTTGGATAAATAATTTCTAATTTGGAACATCTCTGGGTGCTCATCGGTGGATCATGTACATACAACCTTAAGCTTGCAACATTAATAGTTCTGCTACAATGAGAGTTTTCTTTTCCGTAACTTTGATTCCTTAAGTGATACAGGTTTCATCAATGTCTTCAAAGCAAAAGCCTAAAATTAGGTTAAGATCTACCAATTTTCAGACTTAACCTTCTTTAGGTTGCACAGTTAAAAAGTTTCAAACTTAACCACAAATACAGATTTAAACACCAAGAAGTTCAGAGTTTTTTTTTTCTCATCTTTCAACAAACAACAGCTGTCAGATCCCTTTGATCAGGGTGGGGTGTAGAGGGAAGCATCCTGTCCCTCCCCAGCAGAGCCTGTCCTTTGTTCTTGGCTCAGCCACAAGACAACTGTCTAATGAAGTCTCATTGTGCTCCTTGTTGTCAATATGCGGGAACCATTAAGCAGCCATTAGCCTTTTTGGGATGTCTCAACCCACTCATCCAAGCCCTGCAACATCACTAGGCATTGCTGGCAGCAGAAACATCATGATGGTCACTGGAAAGCATGCTGCTTGCCAGAAATCACCTGAAAATGCGCAGTGAAAACCTGAAAAATAGGCTGCCATCCACTTTTGCCTATCTTAGTGAGCACCGGAGACCGCTGCCAAAACCCATCCTTTGGCTGATCACAGAGCAAACTCTCTGCCAAGGAATACAGAGCTGTCTCTAAAATCTGTTTTTCTTTGGTGTCAAATTTGCTAAAATCATGGCTCACAAACCACCTAAAAAGATCCAACCTCCTTGTTGGGTGTTCCACATCATTATACTGCAAGAATACACATACATCCAATGTCAGAAAGAATCATGTGTTATTAGATCAAAATCCACTTTTAAAGATATTTGATGGAAAGACAGCTGTCAAAATGGGTGTAGTACCGTTACCCGCCTCTGTCAGGTGCTGGCGATTTATAATTCTGACAGGAGAGCTGTGTTTCAGAAGTTAAATATGCCAAAGAAGAGAATTCCATCAAAATGCCATATAGAGTGCCACACAGTGATTTCATTGTTAAAAAAGGCTTGATTTAAAGATATGTTGCTTATTGTGAGTTTATAAATGTATTTATTTTACAAGGAACTATTTTGCAATTGACTAGAAGGTAATCTGATTTAGTTAAAACTTCAAGAGGCCTTCTGTTCATGGGAACCCTTCACACATTATCCCTAGACAAAGAAGCTTCCTTCTGCACTTGGCCAAGAGATTGACAGACTAGTTTGAACAGGAACTAGCCAAGGCACCCTAGCATGTTGCTCTCAGTCAAGACAATGGGGGCTTTGGGATGAATAGAATATACTGATTTGGGTGTGACTGGTCAACAACTGCTCTGGGATAAACAAGACATGTGACCCTCTGAGTCAGCCAGCTCTGTCGGCGGGAACAAACCATTGTGGATTCAGGTAGCCCAGCAAATATATGTTTTATAAAATTGCATATAACAAATTTTACCAAGCTGACAGAAATATGAAACGTTGGGATTCTTAAAATGCAAAATTCACCCACAATTTAAGACTAAGCTGGATGCTGTATGATGTTCTGAGACCAAACCCCGGAATTGTTAATATTGCGGCTGCAGTGTTTTTGCTATGAACTTAAGAATTTACAGGAATGTGCCCAGGGAGGATATGTATGTTTGTGTAAGATTTGGTGCAGAACCAATATTGAGAAACCCACCAAAAGTGCAAATAAGTTGTCATTTCTGAACTAGAGCTCTTAGTAAGATCAGAGTTGGACAAGAATGTACCTTAAGTAATTTGCGATGTGTATATGTATTATGAACAACTTGTGGATCTGGGAAATATGTTTTTTGGGTAAAATTGATTTTCTCTGTAAAAGCAAAAGGGAGGGATTTCAGTTAAGCCATAAACATGACACCGGGTGATACGTTGATTCTTTCTCCAGTCAGGGGACAGAGAATCCTCTCACCTATCAAATCCTTAGGGGGTTGGGCATAGAGAATCAGCCTACCCACCCACTTTGGAATACATAAAAAGAGACTTTTTAGGACAGATAAGGAACACTCTTTTTTCCACTACTCACCAATTCCTGCGAAGCACTCTGCCAGACCAGATCCAGACAATATCCAGACAGAGACTCCAGACTCCAGATCTAGATCCAGAGACCAGAACTCTAGAACACAAACTCTAGAACCTTGAAGCAGAGAGGCCTAAACTAAAAGCTGAATCATTTTCAGCAGGATTCAGAATCTTTTTCAAACCTGATTCTCACATTCAACAGCCGGGCTGAGCTGTTCTATTCTAGCCAAGAACCCTGTGCTAGAACCAAAGTCCAGACCCAGAAAGCATTGCTGTAATCCAAGACCCGTCAGATCCAGTTCAAGAGGCCGCAGACCGCCATGCAGTGCTGAATGAAGAACCCAGAGGGCCTGAGACCTGTCTGGTGGCGAGAGTGAAGCCAAACCCCTTGACCAGATCTTTGACGAGGCCCATTCCATTCCAAAGCCTAGGAGTGAGTATCTAGTCTAGAACCGTCCATAACCAATATCTTAGTTTAAAGTAATCCTCTTGCATCCATTTTAACCTGTCCAGAACTGCATAGAATCTTGTGTGCATCCTGTTGATTTCAAATCTGTAACGAGCAATCTGTCATTTGAAATCTTGACTTTATTTCTGAAAATCTACCTTCACAAAAACCTTTTTAACTTTCGAACCACATGTCCTAGAAGCGGAATTTAACTGTCATTTAAGGCTAAGATCCTAAGCTCTCCAAAAAAAACAAAACGGCATTCCAATTCATAATAGTCTTTCCGTAATCGTGATTTACGCACAGCAAATTGCAATTTAGCTCCATTTCACCACTTGTAAAAATAGCTGTTTTTTGTTTGCAACTGCTGAAATTCGTTTTCAATCTGATAATCATTCATGAATCATTGCTAGTGTTGACCTGTTGACCTGTACCAATCCAAAGTAATTCTCACTAGTGCTGAATGTCCTTTAGTGAATTAAAATCAATTTAGCATATTTTCACTTTCACTGCAATCACATTCAAAAGTGTTTTTGCCTATTTTAAAATCATACCTGTTTCTCTAAGCTTGCTGGGGGAACTCAGATTAAACTGAATTCTTAATTTTCTTCCTGAAACCTGTGTGCCCCCATTTCCATCTCTTCATATTGCATAGGCGGGGGAGGAGTGAGTAGTCACAGGGGAAAAAGTGACCATATTATCTTTTAATTGAAATCATATTACGTCTATTTCTATGTGCTGAAGGCCAAGATCTGGCAAGTAGGCAACTGATGGCATAGAGGAAGGCCCAATCTGATCTGGACTCTTCGGAGCACAGGCTGCAGAGGAGCCAGGAGTCAGAAAACAAAAGTAGGCAGATTCTAATTAAAATAAAAGAGGACATGGGTATCCTGCAACAGGAAAGGGCAGACAAGGATACCAGAATTCTGGCCTTGCAGAAGGAGTATCAAGAAGGTTTGGACTCCCTAATGCAGAGCCAGAAAAAGCTGGAGCAACAGATAGACTTCAACAGGTCATGCACAAAGTAGGTAGCCACCCTGCAAAGCCAATTGGATAAAGCAAAAGAGGAGAGCAATACATTGATTTTGAAAGACCTGGATACCCATGCAGAGTTTGATGAAGAGCGCCATGAAGCTGGTGCCCTTCAAATGCAGAGGGACGACCTGGTGGCACAGAGGCAGGCTCTTGCTCAGGAAAGGGACTCCTTAGGCCAGGAAGTCTGCCACTGAAAAGGCAAGCTGGAAGAAAATCACCTGGCCCTCCAGGGACTAGGTGACCTCCAAAAAGAGCATCAATACTTGTTAGAGCACACCAGGAGGGTGGAAGATGCTCTGGCAAGAAAGGGGCAGGCCAGTAGGGATGGGAATCAGGAGGTAACCCTCCTGCAGCAAAGACCGGCCCAGTACTCCAGGACAGACCAGGAAGCACAGAGAGAGAATGAGGCTCTTTGCCAGCACAATGATAGGCTCCAGCAACAGGTAGCCATGCAGGAGAGACTGATAGAGTCTAGTAAGGCCTTGGTTGAGGAACTGAAAGCACAGGCTCTGGCAGGGCAACAGGGAGCAGGGGCTGATAGAGATGAGGTTCGCTGGGAAAGGGAAACACCTGAGCATAACCTCAAGAGCCCTAGTACCAGAGGCCTCCATCCCTGGACTCTGCCACCCCCATGTCCCCTGGCGCACATGAGCCCAGGGCCACGGGGATGGTGGATTACTATCCAGTCAGAAGTAGGGGGCTCATTGGCCGGTACCTCCCAGGAATGGATGGGCAGGCATCCGGGTGTGGGCACCCAAGTACAGTGCAATTTAGTGGGGAACCCCGGGAGAGTAGGCCCACTAAGGGCATCCTGAAAACCTCTGCCCAGTTAGGTCAGTGTGGGTGTACCCATCAAATCCTGGGAGCAAGGAGGAATCAGAAGACTCCTCTGAGCATCCCAGGACACAGGAGACTAGGTCCCCACATTCTGTCAGCAATTCCCAGGTTCGTAGAATCTGGGAAAACCTGGAAGATCAGACGGGCACCTCTGGGAGCAGTGCTTCTGAGTCAGAGGATGAATGGACCAGGGTTACTCAAACCAATAAGGCCAATAAGGCAAAAGGGCCTTGCTTAAGGACCCCTTAAAACAGATCAAAGCAATAAGGAGCGTCATCGCTCCTTATCATGAGAACTCCAAGTATTGTGTTTGGGAACACTTGGAGCTCTTTGAGCAAATGATGGAGACTTTCCATTTGAAAGACAGCAGTAGCTGCATTCAGTACGTAAAATGGACATTCTCCCCAGAATACTCCAGTTTCTTTGCGGGGTTGGAAGACCAAAACCATGCAAGATGGTCCACATATAGGCCGGCCATCTTAAAGCACTTTTCTGTTCACAGAAATCCCCAAGAGGCTCGAAAGGCAGCCTACAATTTACAATGTGGGGAGGATCAGGACCCACAAGAATTTGTGCAGGAGATGAAGCGTGCTTTTGCGCAGACTACCAAAAGGGTGCGCACGGATAGCAAAGAATTTGTTAACACTTTTTTCCATGCCTAACCCAAATACATCATGACCCAGCTAGTGAGAGATTTTCACGAGAAAGGTCACTAGCCTGGGTCATTGAACAGGCCACCTGAATCTATGAGGTGCAGAAGTCCATAGAAAATAAAAACAATGCTCAGAAAATCCCCAAACCGACCAGCAGCCATGCTGCTGCCAAGGTGGCAGAGGTAAAGGTTGCCCCCATTTTAGATTTAGAGATGGGGGGGGCCTAAAAACCTGCCTGCACAGAATAATTCTAAGCCCAGAAGGCCCTCGGGGCAGTCACAGACAGGGAGTCAAGGAGGTAGTCCCACAAATGGGATCCCTCACTCCCCTGACTATGTAAGTCCCCGCTACAAGGGAAACCGACCCATCCTGGGTTATGTGTGGACCCCTT
Organism: Ambystoma mexicanum; assembly: GCF_040938575.1. Classification (NCBI taxonomy): domain Eukaryota; kingdom Metazoa; phylum Chordata; class Amphibia; order Caudata; family Ambystomatidae; genus Ambystoma; species Ambystoma mexicanum. The sequence continues at coordinate 91,709,375 of NC_090930.1, read as the reverse complement.
CAGCCCAAGGGGTGGGGGTGGATCCAACCAAGCACCTAACCTAGGGAACGTCCATCCTAACTTCCCACAGGAGGGCAGAAATTCCCCAAATCCTGGGCAGAACTTTTTCCCCAGGTATCCACCCAACTTCCAACCCCAAAATCATCCATCTTCTTTCCCCACTTCCCTGAGCCCAGACCACCTAATCCAGGAGAGGGGAGGCCAAGGGTGGAGGCGTGCTCAAATCTTCCCAACCCGTGGTACTACCAGAGAAGGGATAGCTACCCTTCCCGGGATCAGTCCAGGGGAGAAAACAGAACCCTGTATCAGCCTTAGCGGGTTTCACAGCTCGAGCGCCAGGTCCAAAACATGGCACAGGATCTGGGTTGCATGCTGAGGGCTCAGCAGAACCCTCAGATGAGCATGCCGGCACAGAATGCCCCAAACTCTGGACCTGGTGCTCCAGAACAATGACGGGGGAAGCACCCCGATAACTTACCGGTTCCCAGTGAGGAGACACAAGGGGAAGGGGGGTGTAAAGCCTTGGAGGAAGCTTCCTTCCCCACTTGTAAACAGCCCCTGGAAACCCAGGAACCGGAAACAAAATCTCCTACCCCTGAAAGTCTGCCACCCAAGGAGCAGAGAGGTGGTAGGAGAAACAAAGGACCAAAACAGACCAATTTTGTGGAGGAGATACAGATCTTCCAATTTGAGGGAGAAGGATCCTCAGAGGATCCTGGGAAAAGGATCTTCTCTTTCAGAGATGGGGGTATTCCTCCCAAAGAAAAATGGGTCCCGTGGAATTCAAATCCAGACTAGGTAGGTGTGGGGACTGAGATAGCGCCGCCCATCATCCTACCACAGAACCAACAACATGAAAATCCCCTGGTTCAAACCCATCCTGGTGACTGCCTCCAAAAAGGGGGGTGGGGCGGCCCAGAACCAGAACCAGGGGAACCCAAAACTTCTCCTATCTCCAGTTGCCAACTTTTTCTTTCGGATTCCCAAGACTCTCCACAGAATTCTGCCCAAATCTCTTCTCTCTCCATGTCCAAAACCAGAGAATTAGCCCACCAGTTGTCCAAAAATGTGCATTATCTGTGCATCCTTGTGGAGAAGGAGGGAAGATACTATGCCCCAGTTCAAGTACAGGGGCAGGGTACAATTTTGGCACTGGTGGACACTGGATCTCAAGCTACCCTACTGTCCAAAAAGGCCTTTGATGAACTAAATTCAGGAAGGGGGGAGAATTACCAAATTCCTCTCACCTCTCTTCCTGAACAACTTCACAACTTTGACGGGAAGGAAATTCCCGTCGAGGGGACTGCGGATTTGGACATTAAAATTGGGCGACACAATGTGAAACACCGGGTCATAGTAGTCACTCCAGAGGCCACCTATTGTATACTAGGGAATGACCTCCTGAGAAGGTTCTCACCCCTAATAGATTGCGTAAACATGGTCCTCTGGACCCAGACTAGCCGACCAATAAAGTTAAAACAGAGTGTCAACCATGTTGGTTTAAATGGCACCTGCCACATGGTTGAACAAAAATCTGACCAAGTAGAATTTCACTTCCAGAACAACCAAATTCCAGGCGTGACAGTAATAGCAGTAGGACAACAAACTGGAGATGGGGGGTCCTCTCTATTTCTGAAAATAAACCTTCCTTCCAGTGTAAGGTGGTATTCCACACCGGAAGGAAACACTCTGTAATTCTTTACCAATCCACAATCAGAAATTCCCACTCCAATTGTCCAGAAAGATGTGAAATCAGCTCAGAGCCTGGCTGATGTTCAGTAAATTGGAGAGCAGTTGTTCATCTGTGTTCAGTTAAATGAAGAGAAGGACTCTGTTCTCACCCGAGTGTGTGTGAACAACGGTAAGAGCTTCATCAGCGAAGCCATGTTCCGCCAACTCCCGAAAGATCCAGCCATTCCCACATTCAAACTGATATACAAATGGGAAATGGATCTGGAAGCTACCAATTTCAAACATCTCCTGCCAAGCAGGTATATGCTCAAAATCTCCATAGGCAACAAGAGCAAAGTTCATAATTGTTGGGTTGTGCGAGACGTCACTGCCGCCTTTTACTTAGGCAGTGACATTCTCAATCGCTTTGCCATTAGATTGGACCTAATAAACTTCAAGGCTTGGTCCCGATTAGCGGATAATCCCATGGGCTTTGATGATCCAGAGAAAGCATTTAGGTCAGCTCAACTGCTGCCTTATGCAGTTGAAATTCAGATTGGAGAGGAAGTCACCATCCCAGAAAGGACGCGATAATTCTCCCCTGGAAGTGAAAATTAAAAGAGGACAGAAATTGAAAAACCCTGATGCTTATATTCATCTAAATGCTTCTCTCCAACAGCAAGGGTTGGGGGTAAACCCAACACCACTAGTCAATATAGAACATCACACCATTCCAATAGAGGTGGATAACAGCGACTTAAAGAGTATCACTCTAGCCGCAGCCACCATTATTGGAATGGCGGTTGATAACCAACATTTCTCCATAGATTTAGGAAATTAACTGTTAGGACCAATCCCCAAGGACTGTTTTGACAACACAACACCAGACAGGATCTTTACCCTGCATGGAGGGAATTTCCTGGTGTACACTTCCTTCCCTTACCGTAAGGAAGATGTGACTTGTGACTTGAGGAGAGATGAGGTGATTTTCCATGTCCATATGGGCTCCCTTTCCCACCTGAAGCCAACAGTCCAAATCAGCACTCTGACCAGGGATTTCTCCACCCAGCTGGAGGAGGCTGCTGAGATAGAGAAACCAGAAGTCTTTCCAGGCTTCAGGCAGATGGTTGAAGAGAGAGTCAACCTAGCTGATGCCTGTGTGACTCTGGAGCAGAAGCAAAAGCTGAAACAAGTTTTCTTGGATTTTCAAGATCTCTTTGCTGTGGACTCATATGACTGTGGTCGCACCGACATCCACACAACAACAATTCCCATGGACCCTGGCATGACTCCAGTGTTTGTGAAGCAATATTGCTTGCCTCTCGCATCAATGGAGTCCCTTACTGAAATAATGAAGAACCTTGAGTCCCGCGGGATAATCCGTCCAGTCCACAGCACCTTCAATAATCTGTTGCTAGGGATATTGAAGCCAAAAGGCCAGTGGAGACTCTGCACTGACCTTAGGGAGCTCAACAAACGGGTCCATACTTCCAGATGGCCTCTTCCCTACATTGACCAAGGACTGGCCCAGATCCAGGGGTCACAGGTATTCACTGCAATAGATCTGACCAATGGATACTGGACTGTACTTGTCAGTAGGGAGGACCAATACAAGCTGGTTTTTACCTTTGGGGGCCAGCAGTACACATGGACCCGTACTCCCTTCGGATACCTCAACTCCGGCAATGAGATCAACCTTTTTCTGCATAAGGCCATGCCCGACCTGCATGAGAGGGGTAACCTGGCTTATGTAGATGATGTCCTCATCAAAAGCTCAACTGTGGAGGAACACATAGCGGAGATCCGTTATGTTCTGACCCAGTTGAGGGCCACCGGAGCAAAATTCTCCTTTCAGAAAGCACAGTGGTGTAGAACCTGTGTTAATTTCTTGGGGCATGAGATTACTCCTCAGCGTCTCTGTCCCCAAGAAAAGAAAGTGGAAGCTCTTCAGAAACTGAAAAACCCCACCACTCTGCGGGAACTAAGGAGCCTCCTTGGACTGACTAATTACAGCAGAAAGTTCATTGAGGGCTACGCAGAGATCACCAGACCCCTGATTCATCTCTTGAAGGGGGGGGGTCAAGTGGGAATGGGGTCCAGAACAATCCGAGGCAGTAAGACAACTCAAGAGAAGCCTCTCACAAGCGCCTTGCCTAGCTTACCCTGCCAGAAACAAGGAGTTCTTCCTGGAGACAGGGTTCTCTAATACATGCTTGACTGCAGTATTATACCAAAAGCATGACAAGGTCAATAAAGTAATCTCCTATACGAGTAAAACTTTATCTTCTGTGGAGGAAAAATTCAACGACTGTGAGAAGGCACTCCTGGCAACGGACCCTGAGAACTTACCCCTGACGGATACCGATTACAATGGGAAAGAGGACCTTAGAGTGTTGATGAAATGTCCAAAAATGTTCCGATTCCAAGACGGTTTGTTTGTAAGGAAATCCCTAGCTGGCCATGATCAGTGGGTGGTTCCTACCTCATTCTGAAGCCTTATGTTAAGTCACGCCCATGATGCGGCCACAGCCGGTCATAGGGGGTTTCATACAAAACTTGAGATCTTAAGAGAGGTTGCATACTGGCCACACATGGGGCAGGACCTCGACCAATACTTGAAGGGGTGTCTTGTGTGTGCACAATTTCAGCCAACATCCCTCACACACTGTGCGCCTCTCCAAAAGAGGGGGATGACACTGCCATGGTCAGATTTACAAGTCGACTTTATCGGGCCCGTGATTCGCTCCTCTAGGGGGAATAAGTACATGTTGACCGTGACATGCTTATTTACTAAATGGGTGGAATGTCTCCCGGTCCCAAACTGCAAGGCAGAAACAGCAGCTGCACTGATGATCAATAACATCTTTTCGCGTTTTGGACTATCCCAAAGGATTATCAGACAGAGGTAGCCATTTCACCAGCGAAGTAATGACAAAGATGTGGGAGATACTTGGGGTTAAAAGGAAGCTACATATTGCTTACTGGCTAGCCTCTAGTGGGGCAGTAGAAAGTTACAACAAAACCAATGTGAGCATCTTAAAAAAGTTTGTGGCAGATTCTGGGCCAAATTGGGATATCCGATTACCTCTTGTCCTAATGGCCATCAGATCTACCCCTTCATCTGCAACTAAAATGTCACCGTTTGAGCTGATGACTGGACGCAGGATGGTGCTTCCCCAGTATCTGCTTTACAGGACCCAAGAGCAGACATTGATCAATGCCTCCACAACTCATGAGTATGTTGAAAATTTAAGAAAACACCTTCAACATGCTTTTGCCTATGCTCAGCGAATTCTAGAAAGATCAGCCAATAGCATGAAGACCCACTATGACTTGAAAACTACCAGGAAAGAATACAATGTAGGAGACCGGGTCTATCTATACAATTTCCAAAGGAAGCAGGCCAAACAGCGAACATTTCTGCCTACCTGGAAGGGACCTTTTGAAATTGTGGATAAGATCTCACCAGTCGCCTACAAGAACCGCATCCCCAAAGGCAGTTCGGCAGATGGGGAAGATAAGTGGGTCCATAATAATCAGCTAAAGTTTTGCCATCCCAGGCACACTCTGCAGCAACTGGAGAAGTCCTCTGGAACCCCAGAGGGGGCCACTCCAGATCCATAACATTCCAACCCTAAAATAGTTCACATATATTCTATAAAATACAATAATAAGAATGCAAATGTCTCCTGATTTACAAAATGTATCTGCCCCCCCTACTACATTAATAGAAGTGGGGAAATGTCTACAAATATGTTGTTGCCTTTTTGCTTTGTCATCCTAGGAGAGAGAAACCATGGAGACGACCAAGGAGGACGACCCGGGGACTGGGAGCAAAGATCCGAGGGGCCTTGGGTATCGCTCAATTCTCCCATCAGGACTGGCGAGGAGAACTGATTGATCCACCTCTGATGGAGGAAAAGATGCTGAACTTTGCCATTTGTGGAACCCGGAGAGATGATGCGGACATCCCAGTCTTGCGAAGTTCCATCGATGAAAGTCCAACAGCCATCACAAGAGGGGGGCTTGTGGGATGTCTCAACCCACTCATCCAAGCCTTGCAAATTCACTAGGCATTGCTGGCAGCAGAAACATCATAATGACCATTGGAAAGCATGCTGCTCACCAGAAATCACCAGAAAATGTGCAGTGAAAACCTGAAAAATAGGATGCCATCCACTTTTGCCTATCTTAGTGAGCCCCAGAGACCACTGCCAAAACCCATCCTTTGGCTGCTCACAGTGCAAAATCTCTGCCAAGGAATACAGAGCTGTCTCAAAAATCCATTTTTATTTGGTGTTAAATTTGCTAAAATCAAGGCTCACAAATCACCTAAAAAGATCCAACCTCCTTGTTGGGTATTCCACATCATTATACTGCAAGAATCCACATAAATCCAATGTCAGAAAGAATCATGTGTTATTAGAACAAAATCCACTTTTAAAGATTTTTGATGGAAAGACAGCTGTCAAAATGGGTATAGTACCCTTAATCGCCTCTGCCAGATGCTGGCGATTTATAATTTTGATAGGAGAGCTGTGTTTCAGAAGTTAAATAGGCCAAAGTAGAGAATTCCATCAAAATGCCATATAGAGTGCCACACAGTGATTTCATTGTTGAAAAATACTTGTTTTAAATATATGTTGCTTATTGTGAGTTTATAAATGTATTTTTTTTTACAAGGAACTATGTTGCAATTGACTAGAAGGTAATCTGATTTAGTCAAAACTTCAAGAGGCCTTCTGTTCATGGGAACCCTTCACACCTTATCCCTAGACAAATAAGCTTCCTTCTGCCCTTGTCCAAGAGACTGGTGTGAACAGGAACTAGCCAAGGCCCCTGGCATGTTGCTCTCAGTCAAGACAATGGGGGCTTTGGGATGAATAGAATATGCTGATTTGGGTGTGACTGGTCAACAACTGCTCTGGGAAAAACAAGACATGTGACCCTCTGAGTCAGCCAGCTCTGGGGGCGGGGACAAACCATTGTGGATTCAGGTAGCCCAGCAAAAATATGTTTTATAAAATTGCGTATAACACATTTTACCAAGCTGACAGAAATATGAAACTTTGGGATTCTTAAAATGAAAAATTCACCCACAATTTAAGACTAAGCTGGACGCCGTGTGATGTTCTGAGACCAAACCCCAGAATTATTAATATTGCAGCTGCAGTGTTTTTGCTATGAACATTAGAATTTACAGGAATGTGCCCAGAGAGCATATGTATGTTTGTGTAAAATTTGGTGCAGAACCAATATTGGGAAACCCACCAATAGCACAAATAAATTGTCATTTCTGAAATAGAGCTCTTAGGAAGATCAGAGTTGGACAAGAATGTACCTTAAGTAATTCGTGATGTGTATATGTATTATGAACAACTTGTGTATCTGTGAAATATGTTTTTTGGGTAAAATTGATTTTCTCTGTAAAAGCAAAGAGGAGGGATTTCAGTTAAGCTATAAACATGACACCGGGCGACACGCTGATTCTTTCTCCAGTCAGGGAACAGAGAATCCTCTAACCTATCAAATCCTTAGGGAGTTGGGCATAGAGAATCAGCCTACCCACCCACTTTGGAAACACATAAAAAGAGACGGTTTAGGACAGATAAGGAACACTCTTTTTTCCACTACTCACTGATTCCTGTGAAGCACTCTATCAGACCAGATCCACACAATATCCAGACAGAGACTCCAGACTCCAGATCTAGATCCAGAGACCAGAACTCTAGAACCCAAACTCTAGAACCTTGAAGCAGAGAGGCCTAAACTAAAAGCTGAATCCTTTTCAGCAGGCTTCAGAATCTTTTGCAAACCTGATTCTCATATTCAACAGCCGGGCTGAGCTGTTCTATTCTAGCCAAGAACCCTGTGCTAGAACCAAGGTCCAGACCCAGAAAGCAGTGGTGCTGTAATCCAAGACCCGTCAGATCCAGTTCAAGATGCCGCAGACCGCCCTGCAGTGCTCAATGCAGAACCCAGAAGGCCTGGGATCTGTCCGGTGGTGAGAGTGAAGCCAAACCCCTTGACCCGATCTTTGACGAGGCCCATTCCATTTCAAAGCCTACGAGTGAGTATCTAGTCTAGAACTGCCCAGAACCAATCTCTTAGTTTAAAGTAATCCTCTTCCAACCATTTTAACCTGTCCAGAACTGCATTATAGAATCTTGTGTCCATCCTGTTGATTTCAAATCTGTAACGCGCATTTGAAATCTTGACTTTATTTCTGAAAATCTACCTTCACAAAAACCTCTGTAGCTTTCAAACCACACTTCGTAGAAGCACAATTTAACTGTCATTTTAAAGCTAAGATCCTAAGCTTTCCACCAAACCCAAAACATTCCACTACTGCTGAATCTCCTTTAGTGAATTAAAATCAATTAAGCATATCTTCACTTTCACTGCAATCACATTCAAAAGTGTTTTTGCCTGTTTTAAAATCATACCTGTTTCTCTAAGCTTGCTGGGGGAACTGGGATTGAACTGCATTCTTGATTGTCTTCCTGAAACCTGTGTGCCCTCATTTTCATCTCTTCATATTGCATAGGGGGGAGTGAGTAGTCACAGGGGAAAAAGTGACCATATTATATTTTGATTGAAATCATATTAAGTCTATTTCTGGGTTGCATTCTTTCCCATTATTGCATTTCCTTGAATCATATAAAGTATTCTATGCTACAGTATCCTTCCTATTCCTACTCCTTACTGATTAAAGAGATTGTGATATTGTAATATTACCCATTGTTGATTACCGTCCATATTCATAAGTGTGCTATTCAGTCTTTTCTTTGACACATATAAAAATAAGCACAGTTTATAAGGGATTTAGACATTTAAACGAATTAAGCCCTTCACAAACATGCTTTAAATAGGTGCATTTTGCAATCTCTTCAGGAAAAAGAAAGACTTTTAAACTGGGTTTAACAGCTAATTTTCTTATGCAGCTGTCAGTCAGTGAGGCCTGGATTCCTCTGACTGCTTGGCGAATCTATGATTTAAGCACACTTTTCCTTTCAATGATTAACTTGGAAAATAACTGAATTTAACGCCAAAACAGTACTTTGAAGGTTGCCTTTGATTAGGAAGCTGTATTTAAGGGCATTTTTGGATTTTAGCCCACTTCTGGGGCCTTGATTCATGTGACAGGTAACAACACCCACTGGCATTCTCATTCTCTCACAGGGAGTTCTTGCTTTGACATCAACTTTGCCTGTGTGTGGCAGGGTGTGCAGCTATTTTGTGGTTTTTGAACCATGCACAGTGTTGCAGATTTGGCGCACACAGGGGTTAGTGCATCCATTTTTTGCAGTTTATTTCCCCATTGGCAAAGGGGTGTAATAGGGTTCATTGGCATGGGTTGAAATATCCCTCACATGCTTTCTATTGTGCAACTTACCTGTATGCTATGCCCTGATGTCACTGCCTTTACCTGTATGCTATGCCCTGATCTCACTGCCTGTACCTGTATGATATGCCCTGATATCACTGCCCTTACCTGTAACCAGCCTCTGGGGTATTTGTATGTCACATCTCCTACAGGAATGCACATTTGTCAAAAGTTGCAGTCTGTAACACAGTAACCATTGAACATATTACAAGCATGTGAAAACCTCATGATGATGAGCAAGGCCAATATGATGATTGTCTTCTAATTGGTGGGGAAAACACTTGCAAATACATACACTGACTGCCGACAATGTCCACAGTGCTCTGTTCACTGGTTTATTAGTTTTGGATAATTAGTGGTGCTAACATGCATTTATATGTCAAAACTATTGCATTGGTGTGCAGTTAGTAGGGGAACTGGAAGTGAGGAGGGACACACAAGCTGTGCGAGTGTTGGGTTATTATACCCTCTCATTGAGTGGCCATCATCATTATAATCATGTGGCCAATTGCCACACATAATCTACCTAACCTACCCATAACACATCTGCTGGGATCTCTTTAAGCTAACTTTATCAAGCAACTGCCTGTCATTGTTATTTCAAAGTAGTCTTCCAAGAGTTAATGGCTCATGTGCAGTTATAAATGTACTTCTGGCGAATTATAAATGCCTTAACCAAGTCAAAACTATAGTCTTTGGCAATGCTTGTTTACTTTACTTTGCATATACCCTTTATTGCAGTGTGCAGCAGTCCTGATCTTGGCAGGTGTGCTAGTCTATTATTCTGAGCAAGATGGATGTTGCTGATAGATCCCCAACTGTGTACTCTACTTCAACACATCATCCATTTCTGATCTCTGCTGATACACATTTCTGCCACCCTTCCAGCTGGTACCTATGTTCTGTTCATCTGCCCTATCAATGTCTCAGAATGGGCAGAGGTATAACATTCCCTCTAGGGCTATGCCTTGATGGGGTGTATGTGCTGCTGAGGCGCCTCTCAAGAGAGTCACACACCTGGACCTTATGCCTCAAAGCTGCACTGTTCGTTATAGAAGAGGCAAAAAATCCTTTAACTGCTTCAGAAAAAGGAAACGTCTTCCAACACTTCCTGGACTAGCTATATTATTACAATAAATGTGAGCTATAACAGATAAGACGTTGTTAGGGTTTGTAATGGGCAACACATGGAGTTCTGCTATTGTGGTCATTAATGTACCTTGCGCTTGCCCACACATGTTACTGCATATGCGACAAGCGTAGTAAAAAGACTTTCTATATCAGTGTATCTGTGTGAAGTTTCCGAATTTGCTTTTATGCAAAGGTACAATGTTATAGTTTTTTTTCGAACTATTCTGATTGCACTTTTTTTCGTTTTTTACCAGATCACATGTCTGCAAATATTTGTCCAAGCTGAACATCTCTCTCTCTCTCTCTCTCTCTCTCTCTCTCTCTCTCTCTCTCTCTCTCTCTCTATCTCTCTCTCTCTCTCTCGCTCTCTCTGTCTCTTTCTCTCTCTCTCTCTCTCTCTCTCTCTCTCTCTCTCTCTCTTTCTCTCTCTCTCTCTCTCACACTCACATGCGTGTAAAGGTGTAAAGTTCATTGGTTTAAATTTCAAAAAAGTAAATATGCATAAATAATTCTGCACTCATTTGCACATTTACGTCCCTACGAAAAAAGATGTCAGAAATAATGTCATCGAATAGTGTGTATACGAATAGTTGTCTGCACACTCTCCTTGTCTTCACAGGTACTACTTACTAAGTGTGACTTGATTTGAAGTTACAGCTGTTTGCAGAGTTTAAAAGGCACTATTGATCTCGCTAATAATATCTGAAATAGATATTATTTGTGGGCCTTTAATAGTGCATATGAACATGATTTGAAGGAAATATCAGAAAGTATGCAATGGCAAAGTGATGCAGTTTCGTACTGCTTTAGGTGGGAGTTTCTAAGAAAGCTTAGAATTGTAGTTTAATGACAGAAGATAGTCCATGTCTTCGCCTGCAGCAGGACATCATGGGTTACTCGATAGAGCAGTGTTGGAAGTCATTTGACTGTTAAAATGGTAAGCTTGTTATTTGTGTCATGTTTTTGATATAACACTGCTGACATGCAGTGATCTTTAAATCCTATTTCGACAACATAATCCTGGTATTTCATTGGATATGCCAAACATGGTGCTTTCACAAACACTGTTTTAGCCTGGCTACTGCCTCATTTTATTCCTTTACCCATTTCCAGGGTACGCCCTGCTTCAGTAATCTTGTTAAAGGTTGTGTAATCTCTGCATAATTCTCATTTCCTTTGTAACTTGTCATTCCTAACAAACTCTTTAAACTTTTCAAATTAGTGGGATCTTTTAGTTCATGAATCGCTTCCACTTTTTTCTCTTGTGGGTTTAACCCGTACTCTGTCACTTCATTACCTAGAAAGTTTACCTTTTTTCTGTACCACTGAGCTTTCTGTAAAGATAATCGTGCCCTAGCCTTCTGTAGCTGACTAAGCACATGGCTGATCTCTTTGAAATGGCGTTTCAGATCTTCATTTTTGATTAGCACATCATCCACATGAACTATTCTTGCCCTTACATCTGCATCCATGAGGGCCTTGCTCAAGAATCTCCCAAATTCACTGGCAATATTGACCTACCCAAAAGTTGCCTGGCACCACGGATATTGTGATTTGTCAAAAGAAAATGCAAACACATTTTGAATATCTTCAGCTATTGGCACACATCAGTATCCAGCTGTAAGGTCTAATGTGGTAAAAACCTTTGACCCATGGACCTGTGCATGACCCTGAGCAATAAATGGAAGCGGCCACCATGAACCAGGTACTTTTTTTTTAATTCCGATAGATCTGCACACAAGCGCCATTGGCCATTAGGTTTTAGCATACCTAATATAGGGGTATTTGATGTACTATGAACAGGCCTAATGATTCCTCTAGATTCTAAATTCTTGATTATTTCAATTAGTGATTCCAAACATGCCAGGGGTAACCTATATTATCCCATAAATACTGCCTCCATACCATGTACTTCTGGTAGTGTGGCAACATGCAACTCGGTTAACTCAAAATCATATGCATCTTTGGCAAAAACCTGTGTGAATTACATAAGTATTTTTCTCAATTGGTCTTTTTTTTCTTCACTTGTGCAAGCATATGCAGCTTCAATTTGCTCCTCTAACATTTTAGAGAACTCTGGCAAGTCATCCAAAGGAGGAACTCCTGTACTGTGTGGCAGTGTATCTTTGGAGGGTCGCTACATCCAAATGTTTTGAAACATTGACCTCCATTTCAAAATGCTGCTTTCTCCTTTAGATTCACTTAATTTGAATAGAATACAATCATCTTGATGACAGCTCACTATTTCACTTGGCTCATAAGGGTACACAGACTGAACTTCAAAGAGTCCTTTAGGCTTAGAATCCAAGGATTCTGGCAACTCACTCTGTGCAGTAACATATCTTTCAGGACTGTTAAAAAATAAATGGGTTACTGAAATTGGCAGAGTAACAAGCCTTTTCTATTGCCATTCCTATTGCTGAATTCTGTTCCAAATGAATGTCTTGACACCCTTTATTGTCCACGAGGATTTGAATGGGTCCATCCCCAATCTCTATCAGTGGTGTATATTTGCATTCTAACCCTTCTAACCCTTGCTGCCTCATGGATTCATTTAGGCATACAAATGCATCAGAATCATTTATATGTTGTCCCTTTCTGTATTTGTAATGCTACTGTAACTTGTCTGGTGAATGCAGGAATGGTAACAGCCCTTTTCACCTGCAGTTCAACTGCATATGGTGTCATTTGGGCGTAATGGTAAGCCTGTCTTTTGTCTTCAAATTCAGATGCTGCTCCAACCAACCGGGACCAAACCTTTGATTTAGAAAGTCTAATACCATACACATCTTGTGCATGATGTCATTTCCCAAAAATAATGTTTTGTGTGTCCCACTCACGAGCCACACATTGTGATGAATACTCTTAGGGGCAATTGTATTCTTTAAGATGCATCTTCCTATGATCCTTTGTCCTGACCGGGGGTCATTGAGTCCAAAACTGTGTTGATTCTTTATTCTGAACTTTGGGATCTCCTCCCGGTCAATTATTTGCTGGTGTACCTTTTCATTAATGAAACTCATTTCATGTTCAACTGCTAAAGTGGTTCAATCATTTCAGGATACCCATCACTTGAATAGGAATCCATGGCTGCCCATCTCCGATGTGTATTTTGGAGATGGTTGAAATGTACTTTTTTATTTATCTCTGCAGTGACATTTGGTTTGCATACATTTAGATAAAAACTTAATGTGTTGTCATCTATTTCTGTTTGTCATCTTTTCTTGGGGTCCAAATGAATCTCGAAAGACTGCTTCTCTATTTCTTCTCGCATTTCATCCTGACAGATGAGAATGACAGTGGCGCTGGGCACACAGCCATTCTGAAGTTATACTTCCACTGCACTTTCTGATTAGCAACGGTGCGGCATTCTTTCACACTGTTGCTTTGAGTCATTATTTTCTTGGGTCTCAATGGATTTTTAGCTAAATACCACAATACTTCATTTACCTCATCAATGAGGGGCAACAACCTCTTCAGGGAATTTGTCCCTATGAGAAAGGGTATTTCGTTAATGGATGTGATCAACACTTCCTGTCACGTGTGATGCTTCCCTATCGTTATGTCAATCTCAGTTACACCTTCAATAGGTATTTCTTCCACATTGAAATTGTGCAGGAGGACTTTGTTTCATCTCACCTTTCTGTGATTTTGCCCCCTTCATTTTGCAAATTCTTTGTCTATTCTCTTGGGCCCAGAACCCATTTGGAGTGTAGCCACTGACTGCCCCTCCGACTTGGGAAATAGTGTTCACACCCCAATGTCTTATTGTACTTTTCTCATTGTCTGGGTCCTCACCAGTTATTTCTTATATGTAAATCAGTAAGCAATTCAGAACCATTATTCAAAGGTGATTCATAGACATTTGTGTTTTCATCAGTGCAGAGATGATTAACTAATTGCTTATTGTCAGAACGCACCAGGTCACACCTCTGACATTCTGCACCTTCACTTGGCTGTTGCTTTCGTACTGCACGTAACTTTCCTATTTGTTCAGACAACATTTTTACTTGGGCCTCTAAGCATTGAACCCTGTTATTGTTTCTGAATTCTTATCTTTGTGGCCTGGCCCGGCAATGGTTAAATTAACTCTGATTAGGCCTGTTCTGGTAGCGCTCAGGAGATTGATTTCTATTTGTGTTTCCTCTGAATTCATGTGACACAGGAGGAGGAGAATGCGGAGTGGCCATCCGTTGACGATGGACGACTGCTGGTGGTGATCCATTATATTGTTGAGGGACATCATTTGTATTTTTTCTTTCATTTGGTGGGAATTGTCCCTTATGCTGGTTTCCATGTTCAATGAATCTATCCACATATCTTGGTCTTTCTTGGTGGCCATATACCATGTATAAGGGTCAAATGTATCTAGTGTATCTGTGTTTGCTACTGTGTAACTATGAGACCTCTGGTCACTTGTTTGTAAATCATAAGTCCGTTCATCGTCTGTAACGGCGCCTCAATGCCTTATGGGCTGCAAGCGCGCTTGACAAATGCAAATAAATAAATAAAATAAATAAATAAGTGTCTGGTATGGGGCATTGTACATATGATTTTGATTGTCATTTAGGCCTGAAAAAATACCACTCTGGGAGAATTACCCCATATTTAGGGATAATGTAAGAATCCCAATTGCTGGGATCAATTGATTTGAACATAGGAGTTTGGGGTGATGTCCCCTGTAAAAGCATGCCCCTTTGGCTTGGTGTCATGGTGCTTCTTGCCTGATTTTCGGCTGATTCAAGCAGCATCTTTACAAATTCTACCTCTAGAATTGCTGGTGCAGGTTCTTTAGACTTTGGTTTTGTCTCCGTATTCTTAGGTCCTTCCTCTCTCTGACCAAATATCACATCATATAGTTCGGGCCCCTGTTCTATTATCCATTCTAGTGGTTGTCCCAGTCAAATTCACAAATTAACTGGGATACAATTTCTTTTTTGAGTCCATAAAAGTATAAAGTGTTAAATTCTGCTGAGTTACTGTAAAGGCCACATCAAAGTGTGAAAATGCTGTTTTCAGATTTGAAGGTACTGGCGAGGGGGCATATCTGGCTTTGCCGTCATAGTATAAGCTGATTTTTTGGCATCCTGTATTATTGATAAGGTGAGAACTGATGTCTAACCTCTTTCTCAAAGTTCGCCCATGACAAATGTTCCTGTTCATGGAGACCACGCATGACACTAGCAGCTGTTGAATCTAAGGGTAGGTGAAAGTACTGTCTATATTGTTCCCTAGGTATCTGGAAGGCATTAAATATATTGTCAACAGGTTCTAAATCGTCTTCCATGCAACAATTGCCTCCCTTTTAGAATGGTTTAATCAAAGTCTTGATAGATTTCATAATTATGATAGGACTACATGGTTCATTCTGGTGTTTGTCATTCTGTCGCTCAATTCTGTTCTCTTGTGGGCAGGAATGATTGTGAATACTTGCCGACTATTCAGACCCCGCCATTGGGTTATAACCAGGTCTGGCCACAGGAACAACTATTGGCACATTGATTTCTTAGACATAGCTGTGATTGAGTTCAGTTCCATTGAATGTAGTGCTTTGTTGCCTTTCCTGAGACTTGAGACTAAATATTTGCTGTTCTAAGTTCTTGCACTGTCTATGAAGCTGTTCTGCCTCATGATAGAGATCAGAATTCTCATCCCTGACCTTATTGATTATTGCTTGCAATTCATTGATTTTTGTCTGATACTGATTAAGTGCTTTGTCCTTTTTTGTTATTTTCTTCCAGTAATTTAAATATCTCCTGTTCCATGGCTTGTATTTCTCTGTCGTTCTCCCTGTTATCTTCTCTAAGGGTTTGTATTTCTGAAATAGCACCATTTTTGTCATGTCTTATTGCATCTAAAAGTGCTTTTAAGTGGGCTCATTCTTGCTCACTCTTGTAAAATTGATTCTCTCTCTGAGCCAATTGAGTAGCCAGATTGCTGCATTTGGCTTGCTATTCCCGGTCTAGATCCACTTGTAACTGATGCACCTGATTACATTAATTGTCCAAACTGCATTGTAACTTGCTAATAGCTTCACTGTCATTCCCTTGTATCTTTATGGACCCGTGTAGCAGAAACCACAATTTTGCATATAATATTCTCCTTGGGTTCTGGTTTTTGGAATAGCCTCAGGAGGCACACCTGCACAATGCTTCCTTCATCAGAAATATGTTCAAATTCCTCCCGTTCTACCTCTGTGGTAATTCTGTCTTTCCATATTGGCATGGGCATAAAGCTTTGCCTCGAGATATTTTGCCAATTCAGAAAACTCAGCCTGGATTTGGGACATAGTGACACTATTGTGTGAGACAAATGAGCACACAGTACTGCACTACCACACAATACTAATTTGATAATGAATGCACAATATGGTTATGCTTTAAAATGAAAGTCCATGACCAGTAAGTGTTTTAAAGTTTCCAATGGCCAACTCACCAAATATGTTGGATAAATTTTGTGGTTACATCTTTTACTTTGCAGTATTTTTTTTATTATGGCATTTTGTAATCCGTGGTAATATATTGTGGTAACTCGTGTGTCGTCGGTGTATTGGTAGATGTGGATGTTGTGATAGGAGTGCTCCCTGCTGCTCGATTTATTGATTAAAGATCACTGGGGAGAGGATGGAACCATGTGGGACTGCATAAGTGACGGGTAGCACTGACGATCTAGAGGAGTCCATCTGAACAAACTGCTGGCAGTTGGAGAGGTAGGACTTGAACCAGCACAGGACAAGATTGTGGATCCCCATGCACTGATGTAGGGCATCCGTAAGGGCCTGATCGTCTACAGTGTCGAAAGCAGCTGAGAGGTTGAGTAGAACTAGGAGGCAAGTTTGGCCGCCATCAAGGATGTAGTGGGAGTTGTCGACCACCTGTATATTTGTTGTCTCCATGCTGCATCGGGACAGAACCCAGATTGGTAGGTTTGAAGGAGATTGTTGGTGTTGGTGTGTTGCTGCAGTAGTGTGGCTACTGCTTTCTCAATAATCTCATGTTGTAATCCTTGGTAATATATTGTGGTAACTCGTGTGTCGTCGGTGTATTGGTAGATGTGGATGTTGTGATAGGAGTGCTCCCTGCTGCTCGATTTATAGATTAAAGATCACTGGGGAGAGGATGGAACCATGTGGGACTGCATAAGTGACGGGTAGCACTGACGATCTAGAGGAGTCCATCTGAACAAACTGCTGGCAGTTGGAGAGGTAAGACTTGAACCAGCACAGGACAAGATTGTGGATCCCCATGCACTGATGTAAGGCGTCCGTAAGGGCCTGATCGTCTACAGTGTCGATAGCAGCTGAGAGGTTGAGTAGAACTAGGAGGCATGTTTGGCCGCCATCAAGGATGTAGTGGGAGTTGTCGACCACCTGTATATTTGTTGTCTCCATGTTGCATCGGGACAGAACCCAGATTGGTAGGTTTGAAGGAGATTGTTGGTGTTGGTGTGTTGCTGCAGTAGTGTGGCTACTGCTTTCTCAATAATCTCATGTTGTAATCCTTGGTAATATATTGTGGTAACTCGTGTGTCGTCGGTGTATTGGTAGATGTGGATGTTGTGATAGGAGTGCTCCCTGCTGCTCGATTTATAGATTAAAGATCACTGGGGAGAGGATGGAACCATGTGGGACTGCATACGTGACGGGTAGCACTGACGATCTAGAGGAGTCCATCTGAACAAACTGCTGGCAGTTGGAGAGGTAAGACTTGAACCAGCACAGGACAAGATTGTGGATCCCCATGCACTGATGTAAGGCGTCCGTAAGGGCCTGATCGTCTACAGTGTCGATAGCAGCTGAGAGGTTGAGTAGAACTAGGAGGCATGTTTGGCCGCCATCAAGGATGTAGTGGGAGTTGTCGACCACCTGTATATTTGTTGTCTCCATGTTGCATCGGGACAGAACCCAGATTGGTAGGTTTGAAGGAGATTGTTGGTGTTGGTGTGTTGCTGCATTAGTGTGGCTACCGCTTTCTCAATAATCTCATGTTGTAATCCTTGGTAATATATTGTGGTAACTCGTGTGTCGTCGGTGTATTGGTAGATGTGGATGTTGTGATAGGAGTGCTCCCTGCTGCTTGATTTATAGATTAAAGATCACTGGGGAGAGGATGGAACCATGTGGGACTGCATAAGTGACGGGTAGCACTGACGATCTAGAGGAGTCCATCTGAACAAACTGCTGGCAGTTGGAGAGGTAGGACTTGAACCAGCACAGGACAAGATTGTGGATCCCCATGCACTGATGTAGGGCGTCCGTAAGGGCCTGATCGTCTACAGTGTCGAAAGCAGCTGAGAGGTTGAGTAGAACTAGGAGGCATGTTTGGCAGCCATCAAGGATGTAGTGGGAGTTGTTGACCACCTGTATATTTGTTGTCTCCATGCTGCATCGGGACAGAACCCAGATTGGTAGGTTTGAAGGAGATTGTTGGTGTTGGTGTGTTGCTGCAGTAGTGTGGCTACTGCTTTCTCAATAATCTCATGTTGTAATCCTTGGTAATATATTGTGGTAACTCGTGTGTCGTCGGTGTATTGGTAGATGTAGATGTTGTGATAGGAGTGCTCCCTGCTGCTTGATTTATTGATTAAAGATCACTGGGGAGAGGATGGAACCATGTGGGACTGCATAAGTGACGGGTAGCACTGACGATCTAGAGGAGTCCATCTGAACAAACTGCTGGCAGTTGGAGAGGTAGGACTTGAACCAGCACAGGACAAGATTGTGGATCCCCATGCACTGATGTAGGGCGTCCGTAAGGGCCTGATCGTCTACAGTGTCGAAAGCAGATGAGAGGTTGAGTAGAACTAGGAGGCATATTTGGCCGCCATCAAGGATGTAGTGGGAGTTGTCGACCACCTGTATATTTGTTGTCTCCATGCTGCATCGGGACAGAACCTAGATTGGTAGGTTTGAAGGAGATTGTTGGTGTTGGTGTTTTGCTGCAGTAGTGTGGCTACCGCTTTCTCAATAATCTCATGTTTTCGGTGTAGTATCACTAGATCAGGTCATCTGCTTAAAATTCTCACTGTCACGGAACAAAATCATCCATCCCAGATATGTGATGCCATCCATGATATCATCAATGATGCCATTAGTTATGTCATCTCTGATGTCCCAGATGTTAATCTTGGCAGTGCATGGTGGTGGTGCGAGTTATGGTTGCATAGCTTACCATAACTGGCACAATTCTTTGGTATTTTGATTTTACCTTGCAACCATAACGTCCTTTTAACAATGTTTTTTATTCAAGGAATTTCATAGGTTTTTATCAGTGCAACTTAAACATAGCATCCCATAGCAATTGTTTTTCAGAGAATTTCATAGGTTTTTATTAGTGCAACTTAACCATATTGTCGCTTTAACAACTTTGTTCAGTGATTTTCAATGGTTTTTATAAGTGACAATGTTTCATGATGCAACAGCACTGCATATAAATTATTAATAATTCCTCTTTTAACATATGTGAAAGAACTATAAATGTCCTTTCACAAACATATTTTTTGCAGCACATACTGGCATGTGTAATTTTCAGCAAAGCTTGCTGGGTATGCAAGTCATGATTGAATTGCCTAGGGCATGAAGCTCGACCATGATCCCAGCCCCACCAACATTATCCAATGCAGCAAGCCTGCATCCGGGTCCAGTGTCCACTATACTCCCATAATGGGACAAATGGACAGTGCTCATGGCTTGCAGCCATAGGCAGTCTCCACAAACCATGGGGTATAGGCTTCAGCCATTCTGCATGCCTCAATAAACAAATCAGAATAGACAATTGTCTTGCCGAAGGCTAGGCCCACTGAAAAGGAACCAAAATCATATCACTATTTGTGTACATGTATTTGAACACTTTGGAAAAAATAAAACACAGGATATATTTGCAAAAGCATGCTTTCAGGTCCTTGCTGATGCTCTTTGCGTAGGTTTACAGCAATCCCGCCCAGCATTTTGGACTGTGGCCAGAAGCAGATTTTATTTTTCCCATTCAAGGCTTTCCAAATTTCCAAAAAACGTTACCACATAGCCAGTCACTGGTAGCCATGCCCACTTTAATCCTTTTGCCAGTCACTGGTGGCCATGGCCATTGGCCACAAGCTATACCCCAGTAACCAAAGATATATCACTATTCTTTGTGCGTTCCTTATGACACTTCAAAACATAAAATACGGACACATTTGCAAAACCATGCTTCCATGTCCTTGCCAATGTTCCTGGCACAAGGTTTCTGTAACTCCGTCCTTGTTTAAGTGTAACAATATAGCTACAGAAATAGTGATAGAACACAGCACCCACTTGACAAAATCTTTGCACAAACATTCAAAGTTGGGTCTATCATATTTTTGCAAACTTTTGTGCAGATTTGTCAAACAGCACCAAAGTTATAAGCCAGGTGAAAATATTGGGACGCCCCTCTAATTTCACCCCCTCTTGACAAAATCCCACCAAACTTTACAACACTTTCAAAGTTGGGTCTTCAATCGTTTTACAAACGTGTTTGCAGGATTTGTGAAAACAGCACCCGATGTATAAGCCATATAGACATATAGGGATCCCCCTCTAATTCTGCACCTTTTGGTGGAACGGCACCAATCTTTGCAAACACATTCCAAGCTGGGTCTAAAATTATATTCCAAAATGTCATGCACTTTCATTGAATGGCGCCAAAGCCATCCAAAAACCTCTCTTTACAGACATTGTAATGACGAAATATCCATGGATCTCCTTGAACATTTGTCAAGTTCGCAACATCACAGCAGTGTCCCCGAACATCTGAGATGTTTGCAGATATCGTAGAAGATAAGACACATGATTTTGGGCATTTTCTCAGCATATACCATCCCATCCTCATCACCCCTCATCTTGCCAGAGATTGCTTCATTCAACAAGTGTAATATTGTGTTTTTTAATGTTTTTACTATGATGTCTGTGGACTGTAAGAGGATTCAATTCAACACTACTGCTAAGTCAATGCCTAGTCTGGGATACTGAATGGAAACCCTTATTTATATATCTTTACGTCCAGTTCATGAGTTCTGGATGACTACCCCTTTATAACACCCCTCTCTTGGAATCCCCCTGACCCTACTGAGACAAGAAGTAGTTCTGTTTTGCAAGTTTAAAAGGTTTATTTGATAATTTAAACAACATATATATATATATATATATATATATATATATATATATATATATATATATATATATATATATATATATCACACTTTATAATAA
The DNA here is from genome assembly GCF_040938575.1 of Ambystoma mexicanum. Lineage (NCBI taxonomy): Eukaryota > Metazoa > Chordata > Amphibia > Caudata > Ambystomatidae > Ambystoma > Ambystoma mexicanum. The sequence goes on along the minus strand of NC_090930.1, from coordinate 91,687,959 downwards.
ATTAATAATTAAATATCACACTTAATCTGAGCAGTAATCAATAATGGATAGTCCGGCACTAGCACACTTCTTTACAATCAATGATGAGTGGTTATAGGATGGATACGATAGCAACAATACTTTTATGGTTTCAAATGGATGCAATGTGGAATGAAATGCAGTACAGAAAATAACTTGATAGGATTTCAGCAAAAGACAATGTAATCACTTTCTTGGACAATTCACCCCCCCCCCCCCTTAATGCAATGTAAGGAGATGAATAGAATGGGACTCAGTTCTTAGGAATGCAATCAAATAGAATTCAGTTCAATTCCCCCCCAGCAGCTTATACAACAGATAGGAGTTTTGAAACACAGACCCAAGTGCTTTGAATATGGTGACAATGCAGTGAGAAATATGCTGAAAATGCTTTTAATTCCCTTCAGGAGGTTCAGGGTGAGTGGTATCTAGTTAATATTAGTCCAGGCTCACTCTAGCAATGATTCAGGGATGGTTCTTAAGAGGCAAACGAAATTTAGTGGTTCAGGCAAAAGCAGCTATCTTTTTACAAGTAAAGAAATCGGGCCAAATCGCAAATCGCGGCAAAATTTGCGGGTGCGAGAATCGTGATTACAGAGAAAGTATAAGGAGTCGGTTCTAGGCTTGTTGAAAGGCTGAGATTCTAAGCTTTCAGGGGAAAGTTAAACCAAGTTCCTAGCACAAACGGTTACGGAGTTATGAACGATTTTGTGAAGGTTGTTTTTCGGATTTGAAATTTTAAAAGTTCAAAGCGACAGGTTACAGCTTGCAGCTAGAAATGACAGGTGACAGCTTTGCAAATGACAGGTGACAGTTAGGAGGCAGTTCTGGTTAGATTTAAAATAGATTGAATTATATTATTTTAACTAAGAGATTGGTTCTGCACAGTTCTGCTGGGTACTCACAATATATTTTGAAATAGGCCTCCCCACGGATCTGGTCAGGTTTTGGACCAGACTCTGGTTCTGGTCTCGGCACTTCACAGTGATCTGGGTCAGCTCTCTGATTCTGCTAACAGCGGTATGGGTCACTCTGGATCTCTGGCCTCTGGTTCTGGATACTGGATGTAACACTGCTTTCTGGGTACTGCTACAGGTTCTGGAAATTGATGGATTTGAAGTCTGGATCTCTAGATGTGAAGTTGTCGGTCAGCATGCTCCGCGGCAAATGGAATTGAATCCCCTCTCTAGCTTCCAGTGGCTCTTTTTATGTCTTTTGAAAGTGGGTGTGTGTGCAGCATCACTAGCCAGCCCCTCTTTCAACTTGTCATTGGCCCAATTCTCCCCTCTCCCATGATTGGGGAAGGAACTGTGAGTCAGAGTGATGCTGTAGGTTTTATGGGTCAGAGGATCCTCCCCTGGTCAGTTTGCCCACAAATCTATATTTGATCAAAATACACATTTCTCAAATACATAGTGGTTTGTCATTGCATGTACATATTACATATCACATGAGGTAGTCTCTGTCCCAAATCTGCTCTTCCTGAGGGCTTGCATTCAGAAACGGCAACATTTTCTATTTTAGTGGGTAATGCAACCTTGGTTCTTCATTAAAATGTATGCACATATACACGGCTGTCCATACATACTCCAGTAAATTCCCATGCCTCTAGCTTAAACACAGAGTCTGTAGTATCCATAAATAGCGGGGTTTTGCCCCAGAACATCACACAAATTCCCAACGCATCTTAAAACGTGCACAGAAAATTCACAAGAATTATGGTATCATTTAAATAATTTTGTCCGCACTGTGAGTTATACATCTTTCTAGAATCATATTCTGGCCAACAGGGGTGTGTCTTTTCAGGTCACATGGTGTAGAAACCAGTTTATCCAGTTTCTGCCATGCTCAGAGACCCTGCCCCTCCCAGCTTCTGCCAAGAGGAGGCTGTTTTACGGTCCCCCCAATAAACCATCTGCCTGAGTCAAGGAAGGGCTTTGTTCAAAAGGAAGCCATTTACGACCACCCTAATAAACCATCTGCCTGGGCCCAGGACAGGCCTTTGTTCAACTCCCTGTAGCTGCTCCACCCCTAATCTAATCAGAGAGGTGACAACTCCTTTTGGCAAGGGGAAGAGTGGCTGAGCAGGTTTTAACTCATGTGGGCGTAGATGTCAAGCAGAATTCAGTTTCATTAAGCCAGGTTTCAGATAAAATGTAATTTTTTTGTTCCCCAGTTTAAGTCAAGACAATTTTTACATATGCAGCTAGAATGCTGATTCTAAGTTCAAAACTATGACATTTCAACAGTGACAAACTTTGTGACACTCAAAGTAGGTCACTCAGTTAATTTAAACATTTTCGATTTTTGGTAGTTTTAAATCCAGTTTCAGTTAGGCTGCTGCAGACCTGCAGAGCTCAGCCAGTCTTGTTATGAACATTGTTTTGGGGCTCTTCAACTTCCCAGATTTAGTATGCACACATACTTCATTCTGTCAGATGTCCGCTGGTGTTCAGTGACATTTTTGGATGTGTTGCAATGTTTGAAAATAGGCATTTTTTGCTGGCATTCAGAGAAACAAAAGGTGATTTTAAAGTGCGGTTTTTCCTTTGGCACACATTTCACTCATGGCACCCCGGCCCATCCTGCTCGCACTGGTGGGTGGCAAGTTAGGCAACCATTTTAGTGAGCGCAAACTGCGTGGTTCTCCTGGATTCTGGCGCACTTGTGGGCTTTTTGGCCATCTTTGATTTTCTAAGCCCACAGCGCCAAATGTTGCAGCATGCTAGCTCAAACGTGGGTCAGGACACCCAACAGGACTACGGGTGAAGTTAGCATATCCAACATGGCAACTGCTTCAAGAGCTTTGACATACATCACGTTTCTTATTGACCAATCCGAGGTCACATACAATGTCCGTGAATGTCACACGGCTCCCTGATTGGTTCAGAGCGATCCGCAGATATCAAACCAGGAAGTGCATCTGCAGACCGGACGCAGATATCACACATATTTTTGGACCTATTTTTTGGCCATTTAAAAACATCTACTGGACAGTTTACACCAAAGTTGCAAAAGCGCACTTTCAGGACGAGGCCACCGCTCCTCGTGCAAGTTTGGTGCAAATCCGTCCTGGGGTTTGCATTGTAGCCACAATCAACATTTTTTTTACAAGGAATGTATACCCAGATTTCAAAATGTTAAAATGTTGGGACCCCCCTCTTATAACTTGGACCCCCCCGCCTTGATGAAAACAAACAAAACTTTGCAGAAGTATTAAGAGGTGGGCATATGATTTTTCGAAAAGTGTCATGCCAATATGTTGAACAGTGCCCAAGTTATAGGCTGTCCAAAAACTGCTCGTACTATGGGTGGAGCAACTTAACCATAACCACAGGGCCGCTACCGCAGCCCTGCAATGAATGTTTGGATTAGGGTTAAGTAAAGAGTTGGCTGGTGGAAAGAGGGTGATAGGCATAGGCGGGAGCTTGATGAGGGACAACCTTAAACATCAAAATAGGGGGGATGCTTAATAATTGTTGCCAAATAAGGAGCAACCAAAATTACATACACCGAACCGAGGTCAATGTAACTATGTAGAGCAAATATCTCCCCATCTGAGTTTACACCATTTTGATCAGATGTATGTATGGCGAGAACATTGCTCACAATAAACCCCGCATCAGCAGAATCTCCAGGACTGTTCTCCTGTATTATCAAAGTTTTGCTGGGGTTCTGTCGATAACACCTTGCAACATATGTGACCAACACCCAACAGACAATTTACGACTTGAACAAGGCTGTCCCAGTCACACCCTCATATATGTGTTTGGACCCTGGGCCATTCTGGTAGCTCGGCCACCAGACATGTATGTTCACTGGGTTTTTTGGGTGTGATTGATTTCCTGTTGAGCATGCAGCACCCACATCTCCTTATTATAATCAAAGGCCATAGATGACGACACGGAAAGCAATGGAAAGGAGCACTTCTGCACTCTGCAGACACACGAAATGGATATCAACTCTGCAAAAAAAAAAACGAGTGCTGGAATACACCACCTCATTTTATGGAGCCACTTCTTAGGTTACTTTTGTTTCCCACAATTAAATCAGGAGCGCATGTCCTTGAATAAAAAGCAGTAAACAGGACTGAATAAGCACCTTAAGAATTGGAACGGGTAATGCTGACTTGTCAGAACAGAGCAGCCTGGAAAGCAGAGTACAGTGTGTGCATTGTAGAAAAACTTCACATAAATACAGCACAATCTGATCATCTCTGACCACCAAGGAGAACTTTTGCTGGTATGTCTTGTTGCAGTCCACCTTTCCCAATGCAGAGCTCTCCAAGCACTGTCAATGACTCTTCCGCTAATGTTAAGCCCATGATAGAAGAAGAGCAGAAATGTGGGTCCCGATTCATGGAAATATTATGTGCAAAATCAGAGATTTGCGTGCCAATCTGCGTGCAAATCCCCATTCGGCGATTCATGGAACCGAATGCGTGGGACTTTTCTGATACTTGCGAGGATTCCACGCAGGCCTGGCACGACTCTGCGATTGGACGAGTGCCTTGCACGACACACCATCCAGAGCATGTCCGAGGCCTGCGCAGAGGCCAGAGTAGCGAGCTGAACTCGGAAAAAGAGGAAGAACAACGGAAAAAGTGGGCGGTACGAGGGATGGGCCACAGGCAGTCCATAGCACGCCCACAAATGCTCACGACAAAGCGTATTCATGGATGTGACCACGCACCTTCTTACCTGCGAAATGCCCATGCAAATCCCTCGATCTCTCCACAACCCAAAGGCAGGCGTAAAGACACGCGCATAGGGATCGCAGCGCAGAGGCGGGTTTGCATGTCGGTTTTAGGGATGCGTGTACTCAGTCAGGGATCCGATCGGACTTAAGGGTGTACATACGCAGTGTTGTATGGTGAAGGAATGGTTTCCAGGGTTTACAAATAGATTTTCAGAGTTTTACCCGAGTTACGATAAATCGTACGCATGTTATTGGGGTGCCGCTACCAGTTCTGGGTGACCCCGAGCAGAGTCCCTGAAATGCAGGCCTGCTTGCAGGGGACACCACACACTGTTTGAAGGGTGCATTTATTTGCGCCCGGGGGAGCTTGCAAAGGTAGCTGTTCTAGCTTTTTTTGTTTTGTGTGGGGGCGTGTCGGGGGTGTCCTGGCCGCGACTTGCATATACGGCTACTTTGAACAGATAATTCCATGAATATGTGAAGCACTACTTTTGTTATTCTGCGTGCCGGCTTGCACAATGTCGTACTCGGCGCCTAGCCTTTGCAGGATAAATGCACACTATTCCAAGAATCGGCCCCTTGATCTGAATCACGATTCGCTGGACATCATCCGTAATCAGGCACACAGAGATCTTGCATAGGTGCCTTTAAGTATAGGAGTACAAGTAATAGACAGAAGACCTCATTACAACTCAGGCGGTAAGGGGTTTACGGCAGCGTTAACAGCGCCGACCCTTACCGCCTGATTATGAGGTCCCCTAGCGCCATGGTGCTTTTAACACCTGCTTTTAGCAGGTGTTAAAATCCATGGCGCTAAGGGACCATGGAGTTAATTACGCCACCGTAATTTACGGTGGCGTAATTAACGCCTTCCCCACTCCCATTATGCCCTATGGGGCAAAAATGGGAATGGGGAAGGGTAAATGGGGATTGGGGACTTACCGCCCCGCCTAGGTCGGAATGGGGAGGTAAGTCCGCCAACCACCATGGCGTAAACGCAGTTTACGCCATGGTGGTAAAGTCACGGCCCAGGCGGTAACTTACCGCCTGGGTCGTAATGAGGCCCAGAATGCTAGGGTCCAGAAGCTCATATATGTGTTTTACTTTTGGCTGGAGGGAGAAGTGAATGTGCCGATTCTATACCAATGGGCATGTATTTGAGTCCTATAGTATGAAACCATTGTTGTCGGATTAGGATAAGTGCCTTCCAATCCACAGTGATATTGCCTTTGATAATAATAATAATTGAGCATTTATATATAGCGCTACAAACCCTCAGGTATCTGAGCGCTGGTTATTGTTACCCACTGCGTGTGGTGCTCATTTATCGACCTCGGAAGGATGATAGGCTGAGTTTGGCCCTGCCAGGATTCGAAGCTGTGTCAGCAGGCTCTGCACAGATGTCAACGCTAGCGCTCTACTCGCTGTGCTATCAGACCGGCTGACGGTTCTCTGTACATCTTTTAGGCTGCCAAGATGTCACTACTGGAGTGTCATGCGGTGGCCGCAGCGCCATGCGACCTGCTAATGGGTTTCGCAGCACGCCTTTTGCCAAACACCAAATTCCAGGGTCACTTACCACACTTTCAGAGCGAGCCTTCAGTCTAATGATTTGAAAATGTGTGCGCACAATATGGACTAGTTTACAAAAAGTGGGTGGGGGAGGAGAGTGGGAAAGCAGACAAAGGTAAGCTCATTATATAGCAAACATATGCGGTTAAATGCTTACGTTATGGGAGCATGACAGAAGGAGAGTTTTCAGAGTTAAAGGGCTTTAGCAGACTGCAAGAAATAATGCCAGGTGCCAAAATAAAGTGGGTGATAATTTCAGGCAGCTGCAGCACGGTTTACTTTAGTAAGGTGCAAAACAAATGCAGCGTAAAAAGGCTCAAAGTGTGCACGTGTGCAGACCACGCGGATCTCTGAAAGCAGTGGAATACACTTGCGCTGGAGCAGTCAGTCTGTGAAAACCATTGAGATTGGCTGCGCTCCTTTCCTAGGTCATGAGTGAAAGGTGTCTGAAAACCCCGATTGAGCGTGTGGAGGTCTTGTGGCCCAGGAAGAACTAACCCCTCCGTGCCAGTGCTTGGTGTCGGTTTCCCAATGAGTCCTACCTTGACACTTACTCCTGGGACTAGATGTAATGAATGAGGGCTCGTAGAGCATTATATTTTAAATAAACTAATTTAAGTGGCATGTTAATGTTACATTTGTGGAGGATGGATACGTCCAACATTAGAGGCAAAATTATGAACCTGGTACACTCTGCTTCTGATAACTTTCAGTATTTGAGTCACGTGCTTCTGGAATGAGCAGACCGGTCCACCATACCCATCGAGTGTCTTCATTTCACTATCTACCACCAGAGCTCACCCGAAGAGGCAAAGGCTCCACACTGAACCTTAGATAACATCCCCGAGAAAGATTGTGAGACATCAATAGCTCCCTGCAGTTACCCACTATCTCTCAGCAACAGTACATGACTTTCTCAATGGACTGGACCTCACACTGTCATGTCCCCAACCCCTACTGCTTTGTCCACCCCATGCAAGGCAGTCTTTTGTGTCGGTACTCACCATGTGTGACCCGTACAGACCCCAGGATTGGAGGCTCAGCTGGAATCTGCTCCTTGGCAAAATCTCTGCCTGGAATCTGTGACCTGGGCTCGCCGAACATCTGCAAGAAATTCAGCAGACCTATTGCAACCTAAAAACCTATGGCCATGCTTCATACTGGGGATTGCGATCCGGCGGTTACTATTTTTAGCATGGATGTGCACTACTCAGGTTCTGCTCTACTGCAGCATGGTAAGATTTCCGATCCTGGACTCCAAGTAGACTATGCTTTTGGATTTTACCATGGGTATGGTTTGCCTGTCCTGTTTGGAATTTTGGCACAACACCTAGAAGCCTGCCAGTGCCTTCAAGGTCCATAGTTCTGTCACTTGGACAATTTCTTCTAATTTATTTCGGTTCCTATTAGTCGCTGGAGTTCTTCATTTGCTGGATTCTTGTCACGTGTATTGGACCTTATCTCCAGCTCTTCCTTATGTTGTGATGCCTTCCGGTTCTCTACAAGGTCATTTTCTCACTTGTTATTCTAACATTCCTGGATACTTATACTTTGTAAAGCTCTTCTTCCCCTTTCTCTCCACAACTCGTGTTAGAATAGCAGGACTCGCTGCTCCCTACTTTTCCAGAGCTCTCATCATGAACATCCTAGAGGCAATACTCGCATTCACGGGAGCAGTCATCATCCGTGCCCAGGGTAGCGCACGACTCAAAGGACCAAAGTCCTCAGTGCTCCGCAAATCACAAGAACACACTGACAGAGAATTCTGCATCCACAGGCAACAAAATAGGTTCCTGAAATAACTACTGCAGGAAGACCTCTCCACCGTGAAATCCCACAGTTCAGCACGCACACGAGGCATTCATGCGGCCAAAGCCAGATTCAACTCTGCACCCAATCAAGAAGCATCCACAAATTCAAAGCATCCATGCTTAAATCCATCTCAGGGGAGAGAGTCACACCACTAATTTATGTAAAGAGCACCCCCCTATCACAGACCATGTTCCCCAATAATAAAGACTGTTGGCCAGATTATTTCCCTACTAACCGATTCCACTCGCTACCCAGAAGGCTTTGCTAACTGCTGCCGCTTCATGCACCAATCTTTCATCAGTGAATGCATAATGGCCTCATGTTACTGAACAATATCATGGCCTCCCAACCCCCAACACCACTACAAACCAATTCTGAGGTCAAATATTGCTCTATAAATGGTTTTCCGGGAAGCGGGCAGGTGTGTGACAGGGTTACAGTAGCAGGTGATCCGTGATAATGAATATCCTGCTTATTCCTGCATCCTGTATAAGGACTTCCCACTTATAAGTAGCACCACACACAATAACATAGGCATGCCCCAAGGACCCCATGCGTCAATCACTCGGTATGTCTTCCAGGAGGTTGGGACAGACTAGGTAGGGTAAAAGATCACTGCATTGTTCTGGCTGGGTTTGAGTTTCCATGCTTGAAGAAAATACCACCAGAGCTTCTGAAGCTGTTGCAGGTGTTTCCAGTTATATTCTCGAGAAAAATCACAACCGTGTTGCAAGGGCAACACGACTAATGGAATTGAGGCAGGAGCCTCACCCAGGGTCACACATACAATGTTGATGTGGTATTCAATGGAGATAGAAGTATCTTACACGGATCTGAGCCACGGGAGGCAGCCAGTTTAAGATTATGCGTAGACTGTGGCAATGAGGTTTTGGCTAGGATCTGGTGGCTTCTAGAAAGACATCTTCTTGTACCATATACATCAAATTGCTGCTTAAACATTGATAGGTCACCATCTGAACTGTATACCTTCAACCACAGGAGCAGCTGGAGCTGTTCCATCACAGAGGTCAGATAGAAGGCTTTCATCTCTTCCCTTGCGTTACACTAACATGTTTGTCACAGTCTACTTTGAAAGGGCCCTGCAGCAGCACGAACTCATGGCTTGAATCGAAACAATCACCTTCTAACCACTTCTCAGTTCTCTAGGGACCAGGTAGAACAAACCATGCCCAAGATCACACACAGCTTGCAACTACTTTCATAAGCAAGGACTACCAATAATACCTCGACGTACAAATAGAAAGGGGCAGCTATTTAATAAATGTGTCTTTCTTTCAACAAAAAAGATAATACAGAAACATTAACATCTAAGGGTCTTTTCACTTGACACTTCTCGAATTTGTGTTAACCACACCGTCATATATTGTCTTAAACATTAATCAGCAGATGCAGTTTTCAATGGTCTTTAAAAAAAGAAAAAAAAGCATTGCAACATGTCACCAACTATCTGAATGCAGCCTTTGTTCAGGATCACGCAACCATGTGTCTGTTGTTTGTTCCTAAAAATACATGCAGATAAAATCCCTTTGTATTGTATCTGCTGATTTCATCAGTGGAGGGGAAACAGAGTGGCTGGAGGCCATGACCGGCATGAGCAGTCGTACGTTATCATAGGACAATGGCGGGTGCACCGTCCAGTCACAGAACAATCCTATCAGATCGTACAGAGGAAGAGGGGGCCTGGAAATATCCTCAAATGACTGCCCTTCTCTGAACCAGGCTTTGTTTCAAACCTTGTGTGGCTGAAGTTCGGCATATGGACTCCAGGAAGCCGGGCCCAGGCCGCACCTGATATGTTTCACCGCCTGTACTTTGCATGAATGATGGCTTGTTAGATATGTCTGTGTTTTCAGCACACCACTACACCCATGATGCCAAATCACGTGGAGCCTCCAATGACAGTGAGGAAATCAGATCCCTCATAGGAGAGCCGTTGAACAGTGCAGAAGTGCATACGTATGGAACTCTGGCGATTCACGACTTAAAGACGAGCAGCAGAGGAACAGTGAGTCTACCATTTGCCCACAAGTCAAATGTTTAAAGTGAAGTTTAGACATGCTTTTTAGGTGTTATCTCTGCAAAATGACATGATTTACCCACAAATCAATAAATACATAGGCCATCATCATCAAAGTACAGCCTCACACAAAACATTTACTTAATGCCCATAATACATCATATCATCATGTCAAAAGAAATAAAGAGAGAAAGACAGTGGCTAAAAGGCCCACTGAGGCACAGCAATTCGCAAGCGAGGGCAAACCCTTGTTTACAGTCAAGTCTCCGTTGAAGGCTCCGCAAGCCCAAACCCACAACAGGTCCGAGTTAGCCTTGTCCCCAAGGGTGTAAAGCTCACACCAGATAAAGCAAGGGCAGTTTGGGTACTTCCAGGTGAGCCAACAGAGCCTGAGTAGGGATATGGCTAATTACGATTCCACTATTGGCAATCCGACCATGGCTCCCCCGATCTTCCCAGAACATCCTTGGCCATTCTCCTGTCCCAAAAGTCCAGTTTTAAAGAGTCATAGGGATTATCACCCTCGCGAGGCGATCTATAACAGCCCGTCAAGCCTTCCCTGGAAACAAAAGCACAGCCCCCAACAATGCAAAGCCGATGTAGGCATTTGTTTAGAAGGTCCTTTGTTGGTTCTCGCTTGTTGGCTGGCAATTTGGGTACCCCATGGAGGAAAACTGTTTCACTTCTTAGCCCCCTATGATCGTGATTCTAAAGAATGCTCCTCCTAGGGCAACTTCTGCGTGCTCTTGATTCCTTCACGATAAGACATTGAATTCCCATTGTTCATCGCTCATGAGCCTCCGAAACGATGGGGTTTACATGAGGTTTGGGGGCCTTACTAGTCAGGTTGTGCAGCTTCTCAGACAGGGACTGCATCATTTGAATTTAGTCATTTTGCTCACAAGGGGTAATAGCCGGAAGGGGTCTCACTTGATCAAAAAGAGGGCTATTGGCCATATCTTCAAGCGTTAACAGGCAGGTTGTTCCTAATAGAACATTCCAGGGATGGGTTGTGGGGTTCAGTAAGAGCAAACAAGAAACTAGAAGGCTTGCCTGGGGATCCCCTCGCCCCTCCCACCTCCCCTTGGCCCCTATCAAGACTAGTAGCAGTTTATTTCATAGCTGCAAGTTTGGAAAGCACTCGTTTACAATTACGTCGCTTGGCAATATGGTCCTCCTTGGTTGAAGATTCAGTCGTAGGATCATTGCCTTGGATACCTTGGTTGGTTGACGTCGGAGCCCTAAGTGGGGTTAATCGGAGGAAAGATCTAGAACCTGGGCACATGGACAGCGTGTTCTCACTCCAGATGCTACCGGTGAGACTGAGAGAGGGATTGTCATTAATTACCTCATTAATCTCTGTGTCCATTGGGTCCAAAGAGTGTGATGCAGGAGTGGAAAAAGAATAGTCCCGGGAGGATAGCTCAGCGGCAACGGTGCGCGCCTTGGAAGCAAGACTACACGAAGCAAAACAGGTGGTCCGCGCTTAGAAACCTCTGGGTGTTTAAGCGCGTTATAAATACGCAACTAAGACAAATATAATTACGCAACTAAAAAACAAACTATTCCTGTAACAATATTTATGTGTGAATAGCATCTGGAATTTCAACTTCAAATAACCTTAACTGAGAGTTCTGCACCCACGAAGGTGATTTTCAATGTGTTCCCATCTTAATAAAACAGGGATTTTGAATGTGGCCCGGTTCACCACAACCCCTAACCTTTCTTGTATGTACTGATGCTAACCGACTTCTTTTAGGACTCCTTCAATCAATCCCTCAACAGCAAATCAACATCTGCGCAAATCATTCTCCAACACCCTGGTTGTGAAGCGAAGACAGCAGCACATACGTGATCCCTTCCTACTTACACGATGAACAGAGGAGAGCAACCTGAGATGGCACATGTCAGTCACATCAGACCTTTGGTCATGGGTTTGCGTCGTTTGTCTCTCTAGATCTGTGTACTTCAATTCCCAAAGGTTGCAGGTCCCAGGGGGCCTATGTCAGCATTTTTCAATCTTGAAGGGTCCTGTCATGAACTCCCATCATCAGTTGACACTTATATTAAATAGGAATTATTGAGACCAAGGCAATTGTTCCAATGCACAAGTCTATGGCAGCACTGGACAGGTCTGATCATTGTTCCATGTAAAGTCCAGGCAGGCGTGTATACACACTCATTCCCTGTCTTCGCACAGTGGGGTTTCTGCAAGCCCATGACCACAAGCGCCACCAAAGCAGCCTCCTTGTGTGTCACGCTCTCTCCTTTAAGTTGCACTCGTTCCCTAGAAGCTTTATTCTTAATGGTTGATTGTTTTATCTGTTTATTTTGTATCTTAAAAGTTATTTTTTCCCCTCTGAAGTGGGGGCGTTATTAATGATTATTAGTACCCCAGCGAGGGACAATCAGATTGTTACATGCTATCTGATTGGCCTTCGCCGGGGCTTTACCCGACCGGGAATCCTTCGCCTGGGATTCCTTTCCTTTGTTCCAGGTGGGGGTGTGGGGGGGTGGCAGCCCCTCTGCTAATGAGAAGGCTCGAAACGGGGCAATCCCCGCTCCGAGCCTCCACACGGCTGGAGGCTGCCATCCTCCCCCGCCGGGGATTCAGGTAAGTGTTTTGTCCCTCTCCCCCAACCCCACCCTCCAAACAATCCCCTCCCTGCCCTCCCAACCCCACTTACCTTCTTTTTGGTCCTTTTACGGGAGCAAACACGCTGGGAACACTTCTGTCCCCAACGCGCCGGCAACCGATGGCCGCCATGGAAAGGGAAAATGGACTCAGTTTTCCCTTCCAGGCAGCCATTTTTTTGACATTTTATTGTTTCTGTTCTGAAACGCTGTATCATTTTGGAACAGAACAACAATGCTGGTCTTGTGGGCCGGGCTACTAATAAGCCCCGAGCCGCTTGGGCATTACCGAATCAGGTAATGCACCAGGTGCTCAGTTGCTCGGGGCTTATTGCTTAATTAGCACATGGTGATTGTTTTTTACCTCCTGTCAGCCAATCAAACTGTTCAGAATGCAGTCAATACCTGGTGGTATTGATTTGCACTGAAAATGTTGTCTTGAAGAGCAGAAAGGGAACAAATAATGCAATTTCCAGGCAAGATTTCTTTGAAAAATCAGAGGATCATTTTGTTGCTGCAACATCCTACTTAACACATGAAAGACAAAAGCTAAAAATAGGCAAATGTGTTCTCTTTCTTAAAGAGAAATAACTTACAGTTGCATGCCACCTAATGCATGCTTATCATAAACCAGTTTCAGCAACCATGTAATTGTAATACTCCAAAAAAGACTGATTTTATGTGCAAACTCTGTTTGTCTATTTACTGTATCCTCTATTGTACTAACACTTTTTACTTCACCACCAAAATCTAAAACATGTATTGATATTACCACTATGTGATATATGCTAATAGGCTTCGAGGGGAGAGGTCATTAACGATGGATAAATACTCTTTCGCAGTATTGCCCTCACCTTCACGTTGGACTTTAACTTGTTGGCAAATCATTATACCACAATATTGATCCCTTCCGAGGTTTATAAGGCTATAATATAGCACTGTCTCAATGAATGATCAATAGGCTCTAATATTATTATGGATAGAGCAGCAGCATCTGGAGTATTGAAGCTACCTAAGCTACCTAAGCTAAGAGATCTGTAATGCGGAATTAACATGCAACAAGCAGAACATTAATAGAACCTACCCTCCATCAACATGTTCCCTAAACTGGTGGCTTCATAGCAAGTGTCTGCAACCTGTGATTCTCAAACTATTTCAGACTATGAATACTGCATACCCTCACCAGTTACCTTGATGGCTAGGGCTGATGAGACATGCAGTTTAACACATCTGGAGAGCCAAAGCTTGCAGACCCCTGCTCCATAGGATGATCACTTCTTCTGAATCCAGTGCTGATCAACCAGTAAGCCGGTGGCCTGCAACCTGTGTCTCTCCAAATGTTTAGGACATTGGTTACTATTTTTCCTCACCATTGGCTGTGTTGGATAGCGGTGATGCGATTTTTGGTGTAACGCATCTAGAGGGCCAGAGGTTGCAGAACTCTTCTCTGGCCAAGCTCATCCCTTGGAACCAGAATTGTTCTGGATGTATCCATTTCTGATTAAGGAAGTTCCTTCTTCCACAGGACATACAACTCTGGAACTGCGATGCTGGATGCACCTGCAAATATCATGCACTGTTTTACCTACAGAGGCACAACCACAGGAACCTTTAAAAACCTCCAACTTGGCTGCCACTTATCTTCTCCAGAAGAAAAGGAAGATTTGAATACTTCTATTAATTTTAGGACGTCTCATACATTTCTCCATGGTTGTGCTGATTGCATATCATTTCCCCTTGGAACAAAGCACATTAAAAGGAACTTCTGTGTGGAAGACAATTGTGTGATCATGGCCAGAGGAGGGCATGTGCCTAATGTCCAGTTGAGAAAATGGTATTCCATTTTACTTGTGCTAACTAATGAACACTGTACTCTATGGTGCTCTTCATCAATGATGATGCACAAAGAAGAGTGCTCCCACTTGTAATTGACTTAAACCTGCAAAGGGTTATTTGATTGACTTTGACAGGACTATGAGTAGTCCTGGCCTACTCCTGATTTAAAGATTTTGGGAGGTCAATGTATCAAGAGGAAGTAAGAGTCGCTCATTGCAACAACTGTGTGAGTATTGTCGTCATGAATCATATTTTTCACATTGAAGTAAAAGAAAGGATTTGGTGCACAAGAGGATTTGGTGTAAGCATTTGCCATAATTGCTGCATTTCCACAATCGCAATGCAATTTAATCCTCATAATTACAGGGTAGTTACAAAATTACAGGTTATTTGACATACTAACGTGAATTTGGTGTGGGGTGAAATTTGACTAAATGGAGAATGATAGTGAACATTTTGTGGAATTAATTTGCAGAATTTCCCCCACCACTGCATAAGCAAATGTAACTCACAATATATTTGTTGTGAATCAGCCACTTACTGTCTTTTCATATTTTTGCTCGACAGAGTGCTAACTCACCTCTCTCTGTCTCCATTCCTATTAAATTATTGTACTTAGTTTGCCACCGCTGTTAGTGTTGGAATGTGGTTCTGTGAGTTTGCAATGTTGTGGTATGGTTTTATGCTCAGTAATTGTCAGTTTATGGTGTTTGAACCTCACCTGCATCAGTGCCTTTTAATACCATATTATTGTCACACCATGGAGAATCATCAATCTCTTGGTTGTTTGTTACCATAGTAAAGCATATGAAAGGTCATCAAACGGTGCTAAATAACTGTCTTTAGTATCAATGATATCGTATTTTCTGAAGTGACGGCAACAGATCAGGAAGCATAACGTTATCCTATGGCAATTAAACTACAGTGTACCACTCTGTGGAGGGCTCACATTATTTCAGAATGTCTATGCGGTGTTCATAGGTAAACGCTGTCCCAATTAGGGTCTGGCTAATATGGGGTGACCAGCGCAATTTGCTATTTATGTTATGACATAGAGAAAACACACACACACAACTTGGTTTCTTTTATATATGTTTA
Organism: Ambystoma mexicanum; assembly: GCF_040938575.1. Lineage (NCBI taxonomy): Eukaryota > Metazoa > Chordata > Amphibia > Caudata > Ambystomatidae > Ambystoma > Ambystoma mexicanum. The sequence goes on along the minus strand of NC_090930.1, from coordinate 91,672,253 downwards.
TTCAAAGTAAAAAGCATATCTGTATGTGAGACAGTACCAATGAACCTCCCCTAGGGGACATCTGAATGTTAGTGACAATGACCTGGTCACCCCTTTGTTGGTTAGACCGTATGGGCTTTGCCCAGAAAGTGCTGGAGAATAAAAGGAACAGAAATCAAAACCATTGTAGACAGACTGATGAAGAAGCTCAGGGACAGCAAGAAAGATAGTTATTCCTGGTGTCCACTCCATAACCTCCTCTGTTGGCTCCTGGGGTTATGAGGCATGGATGAATACACTGGCTGTGTTGTCACTGGAGAGGCCGACGAGTTGTAGCATATTTTATAACAAAAATATGAGAACTAAAATAAATAAAAAGAGAAAAGCTTTCATGAAAAGAGTTTGTGAAATATCATGTTCCGACTTTGGTGCTTATTTAGGATTTTGGCCTTTTGCTTGTTCTCGCTAAGAAGGGATACATGTCAAATTGTGGTGTGTGTCCAGATGGTGGAAAGTAATTTATTTTTCAGGCAGACTTCATAAAATCACTGCACAGTGACATAAGTCTTCCAGCCATTCTGAACCCAATAGAAAGTGTACCCAACATTAATTTCCATTACTGCCCATCTTGAATATGTGCTGTGCAGTACCCATGTCTTCTTGGCAAAAGATCCAGTGCAGGAAATCAAAAGTATAAATTGTGTTACATAAAAAGAGACATGCACCCTCTAGGAATGCAAGATTTAATTAACCGAAAGTAACATCATACATGATAATACTGGACTCAAGGTTACAGTTCAATGCATTTCTCACAAAATGTATGTACTTGGAGTTCTTGCATTAGAGATTTCAAATTACATTGTGAACCTGGAGATTAACATAATGAATCACAAATGCTGTTAAAAGGAATTGGAAACAATGTGTGTATTTACGTGTGCAAACATGGCTTATTCCTTACATTTAGAATCATATACACAAGTTCAGGACCTACACTCCAGTTCAATCACATTAGAGTATAATGACATGTTATGGTCAGGCAAGATAGCTTTTAAGACTACTTTGAAATGATATTTCATTGTAAACAAGACAGCCTTCAAAGCAGATAAGCTACATGACTCTATTTCAAGCACCTATTCGTGAACACAAGGCATCAATTTCACAGATAATCTGTGACCACTTCATCATCCATCAATGTCCAATATGCATTAGCCTGTGAAAGGTTAACTGATCATATCACTGCCATTTATATGCATGGCACAAGCCAGCTTCCTTGGATTAGTCAAGGGTAATGGTCATTAATTGTATGCACAGTTAAAGAAAAAATGATTTGGGTAGGATAACATGGAGAGGGAGGATATAGACAACATGTCCTCTCTACCATCTTGTAGAGAGCTGCTGCAATAACACACCAAGAAAATCCAAATGCATTCACATGAACAAGAAAATCATTCCTTTATTGTGCAAAAGAAAATGTAATCCTTACAACACCATGCAAGTTCTGATTGATGTGAGCTTTTGATATCTTGCAAATACAAGTAAGCTCTATTAGAATCTTGAAACTGAATTATTTGTTGTCATTTTGGTATTGGTTTTAAAATGGCAAAAACTTGTAAAATCAGCAACAATTCCATCATTCACTATATCAAAATGTGTGCCATGGTGTGCAGAAAAATATAGGTTTTATCACGGTAGCATACAAGAATTAGGACATACAATCTTAATTAGAATCTCTTCAGGAAGAGTCAGATCGCTCGTACCTTTTTGGTTATGCGGAAAACAAACAACTTCTCTGTGACAAAGCAGGGGTGGGATTAGAGGCAAATAAAAAGGGATTCTCAGAGGACAGAAGGATGTATTATGGAATATTGGGTGAGGACGAGACAGGAAGGAACCAACTGAAGATTGAATAGCAAGATAACTGACACCAGATGACAGACCAGCCCATGGGACTTATCTATTCAGAGAAGAAAGCTAGAAAAGCCCATAGAGTGATGACCAACCGGCGTTTCGTGATTAATTCCAAAAAGATCCCCTGAATGACAGGTTTGCTGACAGATTGATTCATGCTTGACTGGGTCCCTTGCTTGATTTCCCAAAAAACAGCATTTATACCTTAAAAGATAAATAAACCCCAATCAGCATGTTTCCAATTTTGAAACCTGGATACTTGGAAGATAAATGGACTGGAAATGCAAAAAGGGTACATTTTAAAAAACGGGAATACAGGTATTGATACTTTCGTACTTTGTGTTTCCCCATATATGTATTGTATGCAACGTGAGAGGTTGTCCTTTGAAGGCTTAATTGACTTTGTATTGAAAAACAAAATCCAAATTGAATGCATTTTGACTGCCACTTGAAAGTGTGACTGCCTTTGTAAAGTTAGGTATTATTTGCAAATATATTTAGCGATTGAAGCTGGTGTTGAGTCATGATGGGCCAAAGTGCAATACCAAGTACATTTGCCTGGGATGATATAATGCTTTGATGCAGCCAGTAGGGACCATAGTATGAGTCTGGATGTTTTCACGGTGAAATGCATGTTGAAAGGATTAACTCTATTCATTAAGAGATGTGTGAAGTGCAAATCCTCTACATTCTACCGGCTTGCAATGCTTTTTCAGAGTCTGGTGTAGTAGAGGAAGTAAGAGATTGTTCAACTAAATATCTGATAATAGAGACCATTATATTTCTAGCCTAGAAATATGAAGAGACTAAATGCCTTGCATACAGCCCCTTTTAAAACTGTGCATGCTTCTGGAACGAAAGGTGATCCATTCATGTGTAAGGAAAGCCATACACACACACACACATAACAATACATGAAAGAACACACCCTGGTTTAATTAAATTCTCATTTATATGTACGTCAAAAACTACACCCACAAATGCAGGAAATATAGTATGCAAGTGGGTTCAGAACCAAAAAAAAGATATTCACTAGGAAAGTATTTGTGAATACAAACTTGAATGCCTTTTGCATGTAAATGGCTTAACACATAGTCATATGTAAGCCAGTCCTTCCCTATGTCTCAAGTGGCCTCTGCATAGCTAAAACATTCACTTTCTTCCACCTGCACTGGGGAGTTGGTGCATAGATATATTTGAATGTACGTAAAGCCATTTTCTCCAGCAACATATGAATTCCCAACAGACCAATGGTTCACAAGTATGTCGAGAGGTACCCCCTCAACCCCTCAGCCAGCCTTACTGACCAGGTGCAGTACACATGGGTGGACGAGGAGCCCCAAGCTGAAACTAAGACACCTCAATTGACCGTCTTGATTAAAGCACCAAGAGCTATGTTGCGGATGTCGTTAAAAACACCACGATTTAGCAGCATTAGACATGAAGCACACAAATCCTTTGCTTTTAATAATATCAAGGCAGCACAACCTCCTGAAAATGTCTTTGTTTTTTATTTATTTTTACAGCCAGCAGCTGCAGTGTGCCCAGCAGCAACTGGGGTGCCTCACACACAGTTGTAGCAAGGTGAAAAACACTGGCAAGGATAAAGACAGGATATAGAATGCAACATAGGGAGATAGAGCGAGAAAGAGACAGTGCACAGACACAGACAGCTATGAAAATATAGAAGAGAAAGCAGAGCTGCCGCTGGTTAATCCGTATTAGTCCCAGAAACCACATGTCCTTGTTCTCCAAAGCCCCATGTGTCTCATGTATTAATACATAGCTCTTATTTCATATTCCTGGATGCAGAAAATTAACTAACACGAGATATGTGTATTAATTATTGTAGAGCAACCGTTTTTAGAAACGTTCCTGTGCTTTGAGGCCACTGTACCTTAACAAAAGACATACAAGTGCATACCTCTTTCCCACATGCCACCTCAATAGGATCAGTGCACATTTAACAGGCCTTTGGGGCCATACCACCCCATGGTTCCTTTGAAAAAAACAAACAGATAAATAAATACATAAAAACAAAACTCTGCTCCCCACATGAGCATCCACAAATGTACAAGTGTTTGCATAAACCAAACAGACTAAAACGCTGTTGATTCAGTGATCCACTGAGATATTCAACAAAGCATTTTACTGACTTGTATATTCATTAACTGCTGGCTATTATGTATGTATTTATTTATTTAATACACTTCCAGCAACAAGACTGTGTATATACACCATATGACAATCACAACAAGGCATTTAAAACAACAGTTACATTTACAAAATACTACACTTTTCACTAAAAGGGCATTCAAATGCCTCATTACTCAGTTAAACCACATTACGCTAAAATTAATAAATAAATAATCAATTTATCATAATAATGTTACAGGCTCTCAAAATCCTATGCAAGAAAACAAAACACAAATAAATGATAACATTAAAACAAGGGACATGGCTTTAGTCAATTACACGTCGCTGACTAGTGCTTTAAGAATGACCACACAGTACCAATAACATCTAATAAGATGGTAAATCAGGTTATGATCATGGCCATTTAAAAATCCTATCCATTAATGGACTAATTCAAAGGTCTCAAATCTATTATCATATGCTTTAAGATAGTTCATCCTGCTTTGTTGCAGACTTCCACACTTAATAAGCAGATGTTCAACAGTTTCGATTTCTTGTGTCCCACAAAATCAACTATAGTGCATTCCACGCTCTATCCCAAGATAAGCACCTTGATTCGCCAATGCCTCCCTGATGTTGAATTTCAGTAACATGAACTGTCGTGCAATGGCGATATTGGGACATTCCAATATATATGACGGTTTCAACATCCGGGTTGCAATATATTCACAGATTGGGATGCTGTTTCGTTTGGTGAACAGGGTGATTTTCTACTAAGTACTTTCAGTCTAGATTTCAATTGTGCGTTTAGTATTATCACATCACCATCCACAGATAGAGAACGACATCCAACTTGCCATTTTCATTCTGTAATATCTATAACCCCAGCTCTCCTATTCTATTATAATTATCTGTCTCTAGGAATGCATATACAAACGTAACCATCGATGTATAGTTGTTCAATTTTTTGAGCTTATCATAAAGCATGTCAGATTACCCAATGTAATCAAACTGGTTATCATTACATTCAAACTCAAGATATAAATACTCAACAAAATGCGCCTGTGGCATGGAGAGTAACTTTCGCAAAATTTTACTTTCTAAGCGTTTTAAGAATGTCGCATATTGATACCCTCATAGCACAATTCCATTAAAAAAGTATGGAACAAAACCTGGTCCGATACAAGAATAATATGGTTTCAATAGATATTCCACTCTGGTGACCAATAAATTGACAAATTGTATGTTCAACTCTATAACATTTAACTTTAGTTTCTTTCCAATGCGTTCCCATTTCAAGTTGTCCTGAACATGAAGGCTCAGATATTTATAACAGGAAACACACTCAAGATTCTGCCCAGTTAGTTTACATTTTATATTACGTCGCTGTCCTGGAGATGGAGCAAATATCATTAACTTGCTCCTCTATATTTACAACCAAACCGTTCAGATTTGCATATTCTCCTAATGCCGCGATCAACTCTTGGAGGCCATAGGGAGTGTGGTCTACCAAAAGGAGATCACCGGCATATGCCAACCAGCTAATCCGATGTTCACCTACTTTTGCAGGATTGATGTTTAAATTATCAAAGGCTTCTCCCAGGTCAGCCAGATATAAATTACACATTAATAAGTGTTGCCGCCACAGTGCATCCTTGCTTCACACCCCATTGTGTGGGCATGGATGCAGATAATTTCCCTGCAGCATCTAGTCGCACTTTTACTGTGGTATTTAGGTGTAGGAGTGTCAACATCCGAAGTAGACCGGGAGGAATGTTCCACCGTGACAGCTTCAGGCACAACCTGTTTCTCAACACTGAATCACATGGGGCTGAGAAATCAATAAAATCACTGTACACCGGTACATTTCTACGTTTCCAATCATATTCTACACAGGATGTCAACATAAGAAAATATGTAAGGTATTTGATTGTTTAATAAAACCCACTTGAATTTGTGGCAGTATGTTTTGTTTTGCTGATCCACGTGTTTAATTCCAACAGCAGCACTTTGGTGAATACTTTAGCTGGTACATCCAACATGGCTAGTATTCTATAATTACTAGTCACATTCCATGGTCCCTTTTTGTGGACTTTCTCGCCATGTAGGGGGTATATTGCCATATTCGCCAATGTGGGTAAACAAAGTAAAATTAGGGTGTGTGCCCACATCTCAGGGGCCATTTTAACCAGGAAATTGCAAATGCCGGCTGGGCCTGCTGCCCGAGAAGAGTTTAGTGTTCGATACTATTTATTAACTCTAAGACAGTTGTTTGGCAGTACCACTTAGCGACTGGTAGTGCATCTATTGAGTGCCGGCCCAATGTATTAGCTATGTGGCATTCCCATTCTGGTTCAGTAGCACCATTGATAGGAATTGCACGTGGATCATTATCTCTCAACGTACGGCGTATTTTAGGGTGCTCATTTTGGATGGCTAAATAGGCTATTCCTTTCCAAAGTTATGTTTCTAGCGGTGTTCCTTTATCCATTTTCAGTGTTTTTGTTTTACTTCTTTAATATACCAGCTAATCTCACTAGTGGATAGCGGGCATAGGGTGGCATTCAGGACCGCACTCATGTTATCGCACACTTTGCCTGTGCAATATCTGAGTCAAAATTGATACGCCGTTTATATATGTTATTGGTTCGCTCTGCCACACTTTTATATTTTCTTTTGCAGGCAATAGATTCTTTAATCTGTTCACTTAGCCGGGCAAATGCTGTCACAATCTCAGAATGTGGTTTGTGTATTGAAGTAGAGAAGAGTTTTATGTTATGCATGTCTATGCAAATAGGACGAACATACTCATCCTCAGAAGCACACACTTGCTTGTTGTTTCCTCAAAGGATTGTGCCGATTGGAGATGTTTATAAGTTCTTTATTGGAGAAGTCTTAGGTACTGTTTTCACTTCAGGTGCCTTCACAGATGTTATGATTGTGTATGTCACACGCAAGGGCCAGGGCAATGCCGGGGACAAGGTGCCCATACGCCCAACATTACAGTCTTAAGCGAAGCAAGTTTGGTTGGTGGGAAGAGAGAGGAGATGTGTTGTGACCAGGTTCTATGGTTCTGAGAGTGACACTGATAGGAGACTAGCTGGCAAGGATGGATGCTCCAGTACTCTGTCCATCAATCTTACCTGTGCTCACAGTCAGGGAATACACTCACCAGTAACTCACCTCTTGATTCCAGTCTGGTGTGTCAGCAGGCGGCGCACCCCATTACTTATTTATGCATGCAGACCGGAAGTAGTCTGATTTTTGTTGTGTTTTGGATCAGGTGACCGAGAATGATCTCAGACTTGAAAGCCAGTTTAAGATAAGGTGACATGCTCTGTGTTTTAAAAAAAGATCTGCAAATACTTTATAGCTCCAAAATAGCTTCAAAGCGCCGAGATACCCATGGGTTTGGCCTGCTATACAAATGGCAAAAATAAATAAATACATGCTCCTTTAAGCAGTGAAGTGTAAAGCCTCGCTGGTATTCCAAGTTTAGTAGATTCAATCATTTTCCACTCAAAAAACAAAAACTATGGTATTGATCAGGAGAAAAAAATTAAAAACAACTTTTTTATAAGATTAAAACACGTTTCAAATTTAACATACATAAAAATGATTGTGTAACATAATGACATTTTACATTCCAAAAACATCTCTTCATTCTATGCAACCATAAGGTATAAACATGGTGTAATACAATAGACAATCTGTCAAACAAAGTGATGTCATGCTACAGTAATACATACTAAAGCTGACTAATAACAACTGGCCTTAGATATGTTTTGCCCACAATTCCCCTCAGACCCAACAGGCATAGCCAATGGGGACGAATCATGGTAGTTTCAGGCTAGAGCATCTGGCTAGCCAGTGCTGTTATTGGGCTGGATCTTCCAAGATCTTGAAAAGAATGTCTCTGGGGATTTCAGATCCGGCTCCCCAATCTTGGGGAATTCATGTGTACTCCCGTGTGCACTATACATTTATTTTCGAACGCAGGGATTTGATCTGTGGTTGCTAGGTTGCAAGGCACGACACTTCCCCACGTGACCATCTGAGGGATTTAGCAGGAGTGCTCTGAAATCCCATGGCAATGTTGCACTGGACAGGAAATATTGATGTGCATTTTTTGGAGGGGGGGTGTTAAAAGTTGTGCACGTGTTTTACTTTGCTGACAACATTATAAGAAATTAAACTTTTGTCCAGGTGTTTATCATTCATCTTCTGAGGGGATGAGAGGCAAATGTTTATGGGGTGACTACAATAACCTCCCCCAGTCCTGCCCCACCCCTGATCCCCGTGCTATTTGGGATCCCCCAGCAAAAAATAATAGTAATAGTCCATTTCCGCCATTGTCCCAGGCTAGCAAAAACCTAGCTCAGAAGCAAGAGAGTGATACGCGTGCGTAAGAGAAAACGAGTTGGGAATCTTTACAAGACAATCCCGCAGCAGAAATTACCCGGGGACCATGGATCCTGACCCAAATGTTGGAATTCCCCACTACTCTCGAACACCAACCAGCCAAAGAGTCCCAAGGCATTTGGCATTCATATGTCTGAATAACATTTGCCCACACCCTACTCCTGAAGCCTGATGGCTTGCTCTGCAGGTATGACTCAACCAGTAATGGCCCAGAGTAGACCAATCGTCGTCTTTTCTTTAATAACTTATCAGAAGAATTTCTTCTAACCATATGTTGTCACGGCAACATTCAAGAGCTGTGAGCCCGCACCGAAACCACGCGCAGCGAGCCTCGGGAGCAGAAAGCGCTGATGGATGGCGTCAGGACAGATGGCTTTAATTCACAGACTCTCTGTCAGCCCAACCTGTCAGCCCCGTGAAACCAGCCTGCAGTACATCTGGACACTACCTAAATGATTTTATTTAATACCCCAAATATGACTGATTCATGATGCTATCATCTGCTTATAAGGACATTACTGGCCCCTGTGGTGCTGGCAGCCATATGTCTCTTCCCGGCAGTTGACTGCGGGAAGGGGCGACCCCATGACGTCCTCTTGGCGTTTGATACATTGAGGTTAAAATGGTTTCCATTGTCTGCTTGTGAGCTTCATTTCCAGCAGTATGTAACCCAGGCTGATGCAGCATTGCTGCGTTGCGCGGCAATGATTGGTTGGTTTCACTGAGCCTTCTCTCTACAGATCGCCCCCAGATGAAGACGAGTTATAAATTACAGTAACACACGGCTTCATTCAATATAGAGAAAGATTGGTCATTTATCAAGATCACCTGTTAAAAATATCATTATGTCTTCAAGTTGCTGCCTTGGTGTATGATCCTTCTCTTACCCATGGTATGTCATTCAGTCAACAATGACCTTATGTAAACACGCTGGACTCTAGGACTTTCCCCTGCTCTCAGTTATTGCCTGCTTTGTAAGTCATTTATTTTTAAAAGGGCAACCTGTAAACTCAAAGCATAGATTAACAGAAAACATTCCTGACTCCTGAGCACAAAACACCTTTGTATGTTGGCAGGTGTTGTTTTGTTTTCATCATAATGAGTATGCCAACACTCCTAACTTGCTGAATGCGGCCGCAAGTTCAACGGGTGCCGCCTGTTTTAATTTTTGAACAAGTGCAATAGGAACCAAATTAGACTTCAGTGTCAACTGTCATTGCTTGTGAAGTGAAGTGCATAGATTTTCTCTTGGGAATAATCATAGTCAATTTGTCAAAATATTCAGCAAAATGAATATTTGGCTGTTCAATAACCAAACGGTATACCGTATAGCAAGGGTCTCCAACCTTTGGATCGACTGATTTTTTGCACTACAACTCCCATGAGCCACTACTTCACTAGTGGGCAATCAAGGGAGTTGTTGGGCAAAGCATCTGGAGAGCCACGGGTTGCTCACCCCTGCCGTATAGCATTAGAATGGACGTCCAGTGCCTTTTAGAATCCTGATTAATCAGTGTTTAATATGTAGGGTGTTTGCCAGGGCACAGCCCTGGCACTTATTTTTGAGCCCAGGCACGTATTATCTCAGACTCAATTTGATTACGATGTTGAGTTTGGCAACTTTTTTATTGTAACCTTCAGTCACATGATAAACTCCTACAAAATCAGAGCAAAATGTAAATGATGATTGTGTTTAAAGACACACTTAAGTATTTGTCTCATGTCAAGAAACAACAAGTATGTTGTTTTATGTGTATGTTGATTGGTATTTGTAAATCACACTTCTGCCATAGTGACTGAGCACGTGCGTCAACCAAAATAAGCCGAAGCGAGTTACAGCTTTAACCCCATATATGTTGACAGCATGGGGAGCAGCCATGGGTGTTAGCAAAAGTGGGCGGGGGGCTGCTGCCCATCCTGACATATCATGGGCATGTGAAGCAGCCAGGGGTGGTAGCAACAGTGGGTAGGGGGCTGCCCATCCTGACGTATCAAGGGCTTGTGGAGCAGCCATGGGTGGTAGGAACAGTGGGCAGGGTGATGCCCATCCTGACGTATCAAGGGCTTGTGGAGCAGCCATGGGTGGAAGCAGCAGTGGGCGGGGAGCTGCCCATCCTGACGTATCATGGGGTTGTGGAACAGCCATGGGTGGCAGCAACAGTGAAGGGGGCTGCCCATCCTGATGTATCATGGGCATGTGGAGCAGCCATGGGTGGTAGGAACAGTGGGCAGGGTGATGCCCATCCTGATGCATCATGGGGTTGTGGAGCAGCCAGGGGTGGTAGCAACAGTGGGCAGGGGGCTGCCCATCCTGACGTATCAAGGGCTTGTGGAGCAGCCATGGGTGGAAGCAGCAGTGGGCGGGGAGCTGCCCATCCTGACGTATCATGGGGTTGTGGAACAGCCATGGGTGGTAGCAACAGTGGGGGGGGCTGCCCATCCTGATGTATCATGGGCATGTGGAGCAGCCATGGGTGGTAGGAACAGTGGGCAGGGTGATGCCCATCCTGATGCATCATGGGGTTGTGGAGCAGCCAGGGGTGGTAGCAACAGTGGGCAGGGGACTGCCCATCCTGAAGTATCAAGGGCTTGTGGAGCAGCCATGGGTGGAAGCAGCAGTGGACGGGGAGCTGCCCATCCTGACGTATCATGGGGTTGTGGAACAGCCATGGGTGGTAGCAACAGTGGGGGGGGGGGGCTGCCCATCCTGACGTATCAAGGGTTTGTGGAGCAGCCATGGGTGGAAGCAACAGTGGGCAGGGGGCTGCCCATCCTGACGTATCATGGGGTTGTGGAACAGCCATGGGTGGTAGCAACAGTGGGGGGGGCTGCCCATCCTGATGTATCATGGGGATGTGGAGCAGCCATGGGTGGTAGGAACAGTGGGCAGGGTGATGCCCATCCTGATGCATCATGGGGTTGTGGAGCAGCCATGGGTGGTAGGAACAGTGGGGGGGGCTGCCCATCCTGATGTATCATGGGGTTGTGGAGCAGCCATGGGTGGTAGGAACAGTGGGGGGGCTGCCCATCCTGATGTATCAAGGGCGTGTGGAGCAGCCATGGGTGGTAGGAACAGTGGGCAGGGGGCTGCCCATCCTGACATATCATGGGCATGTGGAGCAGCCATGGGTGGTAGCAACAGTGGGCAGGGCGCTGCCCATCCTGATGTATCATGGGGTTGTGGAGCAGCCATGGGTGGTAGCTACAGTGGGGGGGGGCTGCCCATCCTGACGTATCATGGGCATGTGGAGCAGCCATGGGTGGTAGGAACAGTGGGTGGGAAGCTGCCCATCCTGACGTATCATGGGCATGTGGAGCAGCCATGGGTGGTAGCAACAGTGGGAGGTGCGCTGCCCCTCCTGACGTACCATGGGCGTGTTAGAAAATGTTTTAGCCCAGTCTCTTATTTTATTACAAATTAAGCACTGTGATTAATCCAGCTTGAACATCATCCTTTCAGCTCTAAAAAATGAACTTCTTACCTGACCAGTAATGCCCCCCCTCCTCGGATTCTATTGCTTTAATAGAGCAGTAGCCCCTTATATGTCAGGGTGGCTTTCAATGTTCCATCCTGACCACTAGTCCCAGACTTTGTTGTCCTGTTTAAGTTGTGGACCTGAGTGAATCTGCAGAGCAGTCCTGCGTGCTGGACAGGAATAGTCCCAGGAGCACATGTCTTTAGGTGTTCACCACAGTCCTTGTGAGTTGCTTCTAACATAGAGATATAAATCAGATATCTCCTTGCTGTCTCTTGCCAGAACCAGTGTGAGCACGTGAACCTTCTCACTCATCCCTGTTGTGATAAAGAGCTGGACCCAGTTAGGTGCTGCAGTCTTCAGAAGTTACCACTTAGGAAGGAACAGTGCCACCTTGTGGGTGCAGACCTTGTGGCAGTATCTTCAGTCTGGAGGGTGCACCTGGTGACGTGTGTAGCCCTGTCCAATTGAACCTCACTAAACCATGTCACTAGTGAGCTCCTCACGAGCAAGCTGTGGGAGACCATCGGACGATCTGGGCACTCAACAGTAGGTCTCAGGAGGCAGTTCTGATTCTCATGGACCGATGAACCTCAAATAGAATTCAAGCTGGATATGCAACTGTAGAGGCAGCTGACATAAGACTCTAAAAGGGAGTACTTCTATTCTAATACACTATTTAACTTCAGGTCAGATCGCACAGTGAGCTAAGAGCTCACCCCTGATATCTGTGAGCAGCCTTCTGTGGCAGGTTCGAATCCCGGGAGGGTCACCTCATCCTTTCATCCATGGGAAAATTATCTCCTCTGCTATTTCAGTGCTATTAGACCTATGGGTGTGTAGCACTACATAAGAAAGACAGTATTATTATTATTATTATTATTATTATTAATATCATTGTTATTAACTGTTACAGCAGGCACATTCGACTTTGAACCAGTTGTTATTCTTACATTTATTTTTTATTATTTTTTTTATATAGGCTTATTTTAGTAAAGATGCAGTTTAAGTTACGAGACAGCGGTCATGTTGAAAATCCTGACATTTCAACACAATTTCAGCAGGTTACCTTGATGGGTCCGGCCACCCATCAGTAAATCCTCTCAATGAAAGCACCTGGCCGGACTCCACATTAAATAATGTAACTGGTTTGCCAGGGTACAAAGTCACATTCCATGTGTGTAATGTGTTAACATGCCTGATTGCGGCAGATCCACTCTGTGTTGTACTGTTTTTGGTTAGCACAGCAGGACAGGCTAAATGTCCTTTGTGACATGGAGCCACGAGGCAACTACCTGACGGAAACTTTGTTTCCTTCCACATGAAGACAGTGCACACGCTCTAAAGGACAAGTAAACAGGGGTGACCATCTACCATTTCTTCCCGCAGTCACAGAATGTACCACCATTTTCACCACACTGCCAAGTTTCATGTTTGAACTTTGCGTGCAGGATTTCACTGCAGCCCATGATCTAACCACCAAATTCCTAATTGAGTTCTGAGGATTAACACCACCATGCCACCACTTGTAATCCAGTGGCAATAGCACTAAAACAAATGCTGGTATTGGTAACTGATGGTGGTGGAATTTCCATAGAATTACCAAGGTAGTACCACCAAACTCGGATTGAGTCCCCATATCTGTATGAGCACAGACATGTGCCCCTTGTTTTGGCTGCTCAAGCTAAGGTTGGAAAAGGAGTTTGGGACTTTGGGAAATACTTGAAAATCATCAAGAACCCTCAAACATCAAAGAGTGCTTTGAGGGAGCCAATCAAAACCCTCAAACCTCAAAATGAGAGAGATTTGTGAGTTATACATGACCCTGCCGACTTACTGTTCCTTTGCAAATGTCGATACACTTATGGAGAGAGGAGCAGGTGAGGTCCATAATCAGAGAGAGGGAAAGAGAGGGTCAGATAGCAAGAGTGATTAATGTAGGGGAAGGGATTCTGGACAAAGGTGTGTAGCTCTGTCTTTGATACAATTTCTTTCATCTTCTTTTCCTTGGTTTTTCCAATGTGTTTCTTTGCTGTTACATGTATTTGGTATTTTGTTTTGAGAGTATCGAGGGGAACGTTTTGATGAGATTAGCAGGGAAAGGTTGTTCCTTGACCCATGCCAAGAGGGCTTTAGTACATGTTTACCAGCAGAGAAGGAGGAGTTGACCTTGTGGTTGAGAATTAGTGATTCGGTGCTACTCTTAGTTGATGTTGCAACTGATAGCTTGCCTCTGTTGTGGAGAGTGATGGATATACTTGGGGAGTGGAGGAGAGGTGCAGGCGTAGGAGGTGTGGTGGCTTCGGGTTTAATGGCGGCACATCAGCATTGGGTGGAAGAGGATAAGTGGGATGTTGAAAAGGAGGTCGCATTACACTTTGTGAATAATGATGTGGTAGCAATGCGGACTGTGTTGGAAGAAGTACATGGCACTATGATGAACAATGGTATCAAGAGACCCATGTGTTGTGCAAACAGTGGTGGAACCAGTGACTGAAGTGGTGAGGTGGGGTCAGAAGACTGGGAGGAAGGAGGAGGCATCAGGGCTATTGAAGCAGTCTACTATGTGTCAAGAAGAGTTGACCGCTATGGTAGAGAAGTAGACTGATGAAGCTGTTGGCATGGTCTTGTGCAGTTGGTAAGATGGGTTAAAGGGCAGGACATGTATGTCTGATGCCCATCACCTGGCCCTGAGGAATACCTGTGCATGTATTTTCTAGATGACTGTGATCTAGATGTGGATGTCTGGCAGACACACATTAAGCATTAACTCCCCAAAGAGCCAATGTCTGAGTAGGCATGATGCCAACACAAAGTATTTCCATTCCTCCCATTGGCCTTGCCACTTGCAGCAGCCTCCCTGTTTTCCATCCTCCAGAAAGTACACAGATGCTATCTGGAATTTCAAGATACTGAATGACGATGCAGTTGCTGTTTTGTTCAGTGGCGGAAGAGTCAGAGCATGCAGAAGCCGGTGCTACAAAGAACATCAACCCCCCTCCTGCAAAGCACAGGCAGGGGCGACGGCATTGGATCCTTCCACTCCTTTCATGGAAATGGAGAGTGGGATGTTTGATTCTAAATATCATAGCAACTGGTGGATAATATGTTGAGGGTCAAAATGTGTGGGATACACACATGAATTGTACAGTGGCCACATGAGAGTTGGAAGGGTAGCCATCATCCCAATCCCCAGTAATTGGGAAAAAGGGACAATCTAGTTGCTTCATGGAATTATTCATCTTCAAGAAAGGCATACAGTTTGTTGAATTGGCTATATTCTGTGGGATAGCCACCCAATGGCTTGAAGAAACAACTCTTGCTTGAGGTTCTCATAGTGAGACTGAAGGAGATTACTAGCCATAACACTGGCATTTCGAACTTTGTTCAGTCCTCATGTTTCCTGGCCACCACTCATAATGCTATTCGTGGTCCTTCGATAACCAAAACACCAGTATGTTTTCACTTTCTTGGGCAGCAAAGGGCCTCTTGCAGGAAGCGTACATGCAGACAGTCGTTTTGAATAGGTGTTTTGGGCAATGGTACTCTTGTTATCTACAGGTTGTCAATGGCAAATAAGGTGTGTCACAAGCAGCATGAGGACATGAGTGAAACAAGGGATACATATGTTCAGTCAATAGTTAGGGTAAGAAGGACAATTGAAGCCATTGCAATCACAGAGTGTGCACTGTATGTGAACAAGTTGTGCATGGATTCAAACGAATGTTCTGTTTGTTCTGTCAGTACAAGGGAAATATTACATGTTGCATGATGACTAATGAATACTTGGCAGTGCTGCTGAACCTACCCATGTATTACAGAATATGTCAAAACACGTATAACTAAGAGCACAAAAGAAAATAGAAAACTCAGTTGTAGAGCATGTAACCTGGACCCGCTGTTCATTACAAGGCCGTTCAACACACCGGTATATTCCGTACACCCCCTCAAATATCACCACATGGACAGTGTACCCTCAGTGTGATGTCAACATCTCTGCAGGATACACATGAAGACAACATATGTCTGCAAATAGCAGGCTGGCCCCAATTTCATGAGATGCCTCTGTCATTGCTGTTCTCATTTTACTTGCATACATGTATTCAACCATAGAAAACCACCATCTCCACCACCTCCAAGATACCTGTGTTTTACTCTCTAGTGGTCCCCCAATCAGAAACATGAGGGGCGGCTCTAACAAATGATGTTCACTCACAGAGAGTGAGGTGAGAGACACGTAATGTGACACAAAGAGACAGATTGAGAAAGAGGGGGCGGAGAGAGAGACCACAAGAGAGGACTAGATTGTCATATGATATGCTGGGTAAAGCCACTAGTACAAGGGGAGGTGGCCAATCGTACAGTGAGTACCACGAAGTAAAGTCTTGTCGACTTGTCTAAATTTTCATTGAAAAATTGACATGTTTGCCTTCAGACAGTAATTGTGGCTCTTTCACTACAAGAGTAGTTTATCTGTTCAATTGTGGTATTAACTTATTAGCCGGCCAGATAGCACAACAATGTCATTCTGACATCTGTGTGCAAGACGACCCAGGTTCGAATCCTGGCAGGGCCAACTCAGCCTTTCCTCCTTGTGAGGTAAAAAAATTGAGTACCACACAGTGGGATAATAATTACAACTGTTTTGGCAGCCATTTGATACATGTGGATCTAATAAAATAGTTTGAAAAGTAAGGTCCTCATCACGAGTTGGGCGGTAACGCCGATGCTGCAAGCGCTGGTGTTATTAGCCCTACCGCCAAACCCACAGGCGCTATTAGAGCTGGATCACGGGTTTGGCGGAACGGGTATTGCCCATTCCCCATTGGGCCCGTTCGGGAATTCCCCATTGGGCCCGCTCGGGAATTCCCCATTGGGTAACAGCGTTACCGCCGGATTTAAGGGCTACCGCTAAAGCCGTGATGAGGCCCTAAGAGTAGCTCATGTCCTGGAGAAGAGATTTGCACTGAATGAGGCATCAATTGCTGTCTTAGTGGCACTGAGGTCACTTTGGACATTGAGGCGGCCATCTTTGATTGCATCCACTGGCGGTATCATGGGGCTCAGGGAAGACGCTCTGTGTTTCTTCCTGGCTATATGGTGTGAGCAATGTCTGCCTGTGCATGTGATTAAGTGATTCTGGGCCCTAAGCACTTAAAACAACTGGAATAACACATATCTTCAAGGACTTTGATATTATTGTTCTTTTTTATATTAAAACAAGTAATTATGATGAAAAACAAGGCACAGTAACAGTGATAGAGAGTTTCCCAGCCGGGATTTGCTCATCTCAACCACTGCACTGGCTGTTTTCACTAAACATGTGCACGGCTAGGGCTCAATAGACATTGGCATTTACAAGGTTGATTCTTTCAGGTAAATGTCCATGTAGAAATGATTTGGTGACTCTACGGCAAGATCACCAAAAGTGATGATACCAGCTGATGTTGATTTGCGGAGCAACAACTGATAGGCCCATGCCCACTGTTGTTGCACCCAATCAAAGATGGCTGCCACACATTAGTGAGATGGGGCTTGGGAGTGAGGACCTTTTCCCTTTCCATGGTAGCAGAAGTAGGCAGAGGGTAAGTCAGGGTAGAACGAAAGACGATTATTTTGTGTTGGCAGCAGTGGCATTGGCAAAGGGGACAGAACTTAGGACTGCATGGAGAATGGTAGATACCCAAGCATGCATGGGAGCAGTCGCCAACTCCCTACACACCTGGGTTTATTATTATTATTATTTTTTTAATTAACATGTACCTTCAAAAGAAGCTTTTTTTACCATTTACAGTTTAAGTTTAACAAAAAATCCTTAGCAATATAAACACATAATACAAAAAATGGGAATGAAAACCAAAAATAATCAGCAGCTCTTGCTGTCGCAAAATGCAAGGTACCTATGCTCTTGTCAATTTAAGTTTCACTTGTTATCTGCGTTTGATCAGTCTTGCCTGGGCTGTTAACATCTTCAATTTACGCCTTAGCGCTATTTCTCTTGGGGCTTCACTGTAGCTCGCATTGATTGGTATACCTACGTAAAGCATTTCCGTTGTCTCATGAATTTGATCTCTGTTTATGTACCAACCCTTGAATTGTAGCGATTGGCTCCTTAGCTTACCAAGAATGAGCACCGCTGGTTTGGTAGCATTTACTCTCAGATTGTTGGAAGACAGGAAGGATGCCAAGGCGTCCAATTGGCACTGTAGCCCAATCGAAGTTTCATCCAAAAGGATAACATTTTCGGCATACAACAATCTGTTCATTGGAATGCCTGCGATACATGGTTGAAAGCACCCAATGTCTGTGAAGGCGTCGCCCATGTCTGAGATATACAGTTTGAAGATGGCAGGGGCTAGGCGGCAGCCCTGTTTGAGGCACACTCCTGTTTTAATCGGGTTTGTCATGTCACTCTTTTGATTGAGTTTAATTTGAATGCTGGAGTTTGAATGAAGAGCCTCCATGGCCTCACGTAGATCTGCCGGACAGCCCCACTCCCTTAGCTTCTGCAATGCCTATCTCTATTAACTGAATCAAACGCTTGTGACAGGTCCACTGATGCAAGATATATGTTTTTACTGTTCTTCTTTGCAGTTCTCAGTTTCAGGTAGTTGATTAGGAAAAGGTTCAACAATGTTCTGATTCCCTTTTCAAACGCAGCCTGCCAACCGCCCCTATGTTTAGAGTCCCGGCTCCAATCTGTGAGATGATTCAGGACCAAAGTGGCAAAAAGCTTCCTGATAACATCCAAAAGGGCGTTGGCCTGTAGTTTTTAGCCACAGACCCTATCACCCTTCTTAAAGATGGGTACAATTATAGATTTTGTCCATGTGGCCGGAATGGTGCGTTTTGATTTCACCAAGAGAAATAGGCGATGTAAAAAGGATGCCCATTCCTCAGGGTGCTGTTTTAAAGTCAAATTCATGAGGCAATCAGGGCCTGCTGCTCTGGAGTTCTTGGAGGTTTTGATTAAGGCAAGAATGCCCTCTCTATCAGTTCCAAACTCCTATTTCAAACGTTAATTTCTTACCGGATTTATATCGTGTGAGTTGGGCTTTGAGAAGAGTCTAGAAAAGTGATCCATCCAATCATTCGCTGAAATGGGGTTGGTATTAAGACTTTGCTGAGGGCCATCCAACATGTTAAAGATTTGCCAAATTTCCCTTGAATGTTTGGATGCAACCAATTGCAGCATGTGCTCTGCATTAGATTGCATTATGGTTTGTCTATAATGCTTCAACCAATTGTTATGCGTTGTCCTGATTTTCTTGACAGCTGCATACGGACCCAGATTCGTTTTTTTTTTTTTTTGTGCCCTTAGTAATCGTTTTAGTTCTTTTTTGCTTATATCTACTTCATGGTAAAAGCTATATTTATGGCAAAATCCCATGACTCGGCCTGGGCCCATTTTTTCCCTGTAGATTGTCGGTGCTGTGTGCAGTCTATATCTTCTGGTCTGCCATTTTCTCTCAAGTCTTTTGATAGTTTTGTTACATTATTACGATATAGTCTCAGTCTATTTCTTCCTGACTGGACTTCCAGAATATTTCCATCCGGTACAGGCTGTGTGCTTGCACCCAATTCGAGGCATAGTTGCAAGATGTTGTGATCACTACGTTGGTGTGGAGGTTTTCCTAGGCGAGGAAATAGTGCAAAACTTTGGATTCAGACCCTCTCTTCCATGTAGAAGTTGACTGAATATCCCCTGATATTGAGCCATTTAGTAATGAGATGTTTCTTAGTTGAAGCTCTTTACTGAATGACAATCCTTGTTTTTCCGCTTCTTGTAAGTTGCTGGTATAATGATTTATGAGGACACTACAGTTGTCGAAGCAGTGAATATTTAGGTCCCCACATAAGATCACGTTCAAGTTGGAGTTATTAATTATTGCACCGTCACCCTCCTCCAGCAACTGGTCAAGGAAGTTTTTAGCCATTGGATCCTTGCAGTTCCAATACAAATTGCACAGGAGAATTGACCTTGTGGTGTCATCCTCCACAGTTTGATATTCCAGCAAAAGAACTTGAATTAATGGTGAAATGTTTTTTGACCATACTACTCCTAAACCACAACTCTCTTTGATTGTAGTCAGTAAGCCCGCCATCAGCCTACCCTTTATGGGCCTTTGTAGCCCGATTCAGGAGGACTACAAACCCCTCGAATGTTGGTTGAACACGCAGCCATGTCTCCTGGAGACAGATAACATCAAAGTCTATAAGATGAATACTACCTTCTCCCAACAAATGTTTACATCCCTGCGTGTTCCAGCAGCCCAAATGAACATAGTGCGGGGGTTTGTTGTTTCCTGGGTCCTGGCATTATGATCTTTGAGACAATGGCCCTCATTACGACCCAGGCGGTAAGTTACCGCCTGGGCCGTGACTTTACCACCATGGCGTAAACTATGTTTACGCCATGGTGGTTGGCGGACTTACCGCCCCATTCCGACCTTGGCGGGGCGGTAAGTCCCCAATCCCCATTTACCCTTCCCCATTCCCATTTTTGCCCCATAGGGCATAATGGGAGTGGGGAAGGCGTTAATTACGCCACCGTAAATTACGGTGGCGTAATTAACTCCATGGTCCCTTAGCGCCATGGATTTTAACACCTGCTAAAAGCAGGTGTTAAATCCGCCATGGCGCTAAGGGACCTCGTACTCAGGCGGTAAGGGTCGGCGCTGTTTACGGCGCCGTAAACCCCTTACCGCCTGAGTTGTAATGAGGGCCAATGTAATAGCCAGCCAGTGCCAGTTGTTCCCATTGTTAGTGTTCATGGGCCCCCGTGGCACACCCACTGCAGTCTTTGGCGGTTTGGAGTTGTTAATCATAATTCTGAACTTTTCATGAGTTTTATTTATACTCAGAGGCCAATTTCCTGCGCCGTTGCCAGTCTTACCACTCCCCAGTCTTGATAATAGTCTGTCAAACATTGGCCGGCAACCAAGCCTGATGTTTCTCCTCTTCTCTTCTTTCATGGTGTGAGGGCGGTATGGCCTTGAGAGAAAACCCCCTGTTTTTTAACAGGTCAGTGTTTTGCATTAATAGGGTTTTCACTTCCGTAGATGCAAGATGCAGTATAACATTGTCATAATTTGAGTCATCCGGAAATTCTACTAGTAGGAAATCCTTAGTACTAAACCCAGAAAGTGTGTTAATGCTATGAAAGAGCCTCAAGATATTAGCTCTATTTAAAACCAGGTTGTCTTGATTGCTAAGGATTCTACTTAATACCAGGCAAGTGGGAACTCATGTAATCTCTTTTAGGGCTATGGTCTCGAATTTCCTGTTGTCCATGGTTTTGGTTCCTATTTGGCCATTTTGATTGTTTATCAGTTGCCCTGCTATTTTGTTCGAACTTCATGAATCTGATCCCCACCAATGGCGGGGTCTACTCTCTAAATTGTTTGCTTCTGTGAACTCTGGATACAACACTGTTTTAAAACGGGGAGTTGCAGGCAAGGTCAAGGGAAGTTTTTGTTGATCCTCGCAATCAGAATCACATGATGTCTCACCGTCGATACCCTCAAAGTTGATTGCTTCCAGTAGAATGCTAGGTGAGGATGCCAAGGCATCGTTGGGTATAAGTGCCTTAAAGCGGTATAACAAGGAGGTGTCGATCTCATCCCAATCAGCAGAGTACACCGAGAGATTGATCAGGTCCCCCAGATTTGCAGAGTTTGAGGCATTTTTTGGCCTTGTTATGTTATTTGAATCAGTTGGGTTCCTTGTAGTTTCCTGTGTAGATTCAATAGACTCCACGCTTGTAAAAGAATCTTCATTTAGATTTGTGGTGTCTGGGTCCCCTCTTGCCGGTTCCCTTGTTGGTGGGCCAAGTCCTTGAAGTTCTTTATGACAGGACGAGGACCTTGCTTGCTTTTCCCAGTTGTTTTGGCCAAATTCACATGTTTGGTTAGTTTGTTGGGCTGGGGGCATTTCTTTCCCGAGCTGGACTTCCCAGTAAGGCTGTTTCCCGTGTCCCCACCATTTATGAAGATGTCGTAAGTTTTCAAAAATGCAGAGGACACTGCTGCAGGTGTCTCACTCATCTCAATGGTATCGAGTGACATGTTGTTGTCTATGACACCCTTGGTCTCCTTTGGGTTCCTGAGATTCCTCTCGAGGTTGCTGATTCTTCCATGTTGTTTCTTGGAGGGGATCTGCTTCGAGGTCCCAGGAACCTGGTTATCCTCCACTTCGATGAGGTTCCATTCTCCTGGAGGAGGCATGAAGACCTTTGGATGTATACTCCTGCGTGTACTATTGTTGGTTGATTTTAGGCTCAACTTGTTATCTTTCCCGGAGAGTTTCTCAGTACCATCGAGATTGTCCACTTTTATAATGGAGCTCAAGGCTGGGATTGGCAAGGATGTTGTAGCACCCGGGTTTATTTCCGATGCACCCAGGCTTACAGGGATGCTTCTCTCGGCTGTGTCAAAAATCGTACCATTTTGAAAGGAGCTTGATATAGATAGTCTCCTTTTTTTCCTTGTCTTTGATCAAGGGATACAGAATAGACTTCAAAAAGTTGGTAATATGTTCTTCCTGCTTGAGCTTGTTTTCAGGTAAGGCAGACATGAACCCTTCCACAAAAATAATTTTGGAGTGGAGCATTGCAATTAAGGTGGATTGATCTTTTAGTTGATCAGCAATGCTTTCATACAATTTCATTAAAGGACTCATGGTGACAGAAAATTTGCAATCATATTTGCATCTAAGGATGCCCTTGTAGATGACTTTTCCTCCACCTGAGTAGCAACCATGTCCAATAATAATAGGTCTTCATCTGATATAGACGCTTTTGACCTCAAGTCCGCCTCCATCGCTGTGGATAGCCTACAATGCTTCCTGGGGCATCTAGTCCCCGGTGGAGGCTGACGATCTGAAGACCTTCCTTGTTTTTCTGTAGATTTTATTCTCTTCCTCACACTGGGCTGAATGTCCTCGTCTTCGCAGTTATTCACTCTCTTGTCTGGTAGAGGTGGAGAGGTTAGAGTGTTTGGTTTATCAATGGCGAGGGCCGGTTCCTCCTCACCAAGAGGCTCTAAGTTCGATTTACCCAAATTTTTATCTCCACAGTTGGTAATAAAGTATTGGGTAATCGAAGTTTGTCTAGTTTTACCAGGTAGAGCTTTTTGTTTTTATTGATGATGTGAAGCGCCACCCCCCCTTTACTTGAGCCGAATAACTCAACAGTAGGTTGCGTATGGGTTGTAGTGCTCAGGAAGCTGCCACTTGACATATGTCATGGATTCCCAAAATGGGAGCCAAAGCTTAAGCCACTAGTTTTCCATACTGGCCGATTTGAGGTGCCTCTGTTTGAGTTAATGAAGGTTTTCTGCACCAGGGGCTCTGGTAAAGCAGTGGGCAAAGCTGTTTCACAAGGCAATTCTGCCATTTTCAGGCCATCATCCTCATCTGTAGTAATAGTGATGACCTTGTTGGTTAGAGGGAGGCCCATGCTGTTAGAGTTTTTAATGGTCAAGGGGCATCTATCTGGAGTCTCAGATGACTCTATAGTAGGTGCCTCAGGGACATTTTCAGCATTAATGCGTGTATCACTGTGAGCATCTTGGAGTGATTCTGACCCTGTATAATTTAAAATGATATTTGCCTCAGACATTTCGCCAGGCTCAGGGTCAAGATCCCTCACAGAATCCAACAAGTTCAGAGCATATTCTGTTTTTTGCCCTATATCCATTTGTGCCTCTAGCGGATAGTTTGGCGTAAACCCCAGGTCAAGGCTACTGGGAACCCCGAGTCCCAAGGTTTCGTCTGTACTTGGGGCCTCGGTTGCCATGATTTTCCCAAATTCCCCAAATAAGCACAGGAAGAAGTGGTTTGGCTAAGCCTGGTAGCCAAGCAGAAGGGCCTCCTAAAGGGGTAATTAGAGAAGGTACAATGTTTAAATAGATGTAGATGTAGATGGAATACGTGTTCTGGTCCAGATCAAAGGATTAACTCCCACAGTCTCTCGACCAGGTGCAGAGCTTAAGTTAACATGCTATTCTAGCTGTTATAGAAATGCCTACCCAAGCAGACAACTTTGTCCTTAAAGACTGAATTAATTATGCCCCCCACCCTGCATGAGGGTAAGTTGTCAGTTTTAATATGGAGGGGGCTTGCTTGGGAGCGTTGTAGCTGTATTTATAGCTATTAGCTGTTAGTTATTAGCTATTAGCTAGTACTTGGTACTTGGTGCCTGTAGGGGAACCCTGAGCCCTGAGAGCGAGAGCAAGAGCAAGAAGAAGAGCCTTACCCCTTTAGTGCCTCACCAGACCTTCACACTGGTGCCAGATGCCAGGTGCCGGGTGCTGGATGCCGGATGCCTCACCCCCGTTGCTGGGCTGGCTGGGCTGCTGGACTGGGGAGGAGCAAGTAGGGCGAGCGGGAGAGCGGGTGAGCGGGCGAGCAGGGTTTGCTTCAGGCTTCAGGCTTCAGACTTCCGGCTGCCCGCTTCCCACTTCCTGCAGGCTTCAGGCTTCAGACTTCAGGCTGCCCGCTTCCCACTTCCTGCAGGCTTCAGGCTTCAGACTTCCGGCAGCAACTTGCAAACACCGACAAAAGCAACCCGCTCACCATGAGGCTCTCGAAGCGAAGAAAGGAAGAAGCTAGAGGAAAGAACCTTTCACCGTAGAAAACCTAGGGAGTACGAAACACGGAAGTGAATCAAGCTGCACCTCAGAGCGTTACAGAATCATCACAGAGAGGCCACTTCCGATTCAACAATGTCCTGTGCCTGGGTTTATATCAGTGATGCAAGCACAGCATTGAAATGTGCTGATTGGCTGATTCTCTCCCATCATGTACTAATGGTCAGTAAGGCCTTAATTATTTGAGTCTCTAACTAAGCAAAGTCGTTTTAAGCAGGGGCTCGGGAGGGGGGGAGGTTGGGGTATTATTAAATACATGTTTAGGGTGGAGATAGAATGATGGTCTAATAAACCCGATTAATAAGAGGGATGTAAACCCCTAATTCTAATGTATTTATGTGCCTCAAAATAACAAAGATTATTTATCTTAAAAATGTACATTCTCATATGAACACATTGTTGCAGAATGAAGCACATGGATGCACTTACCACTGATCAACAGCTAACCTTAATCACTCCCTATAATATGGAATATATAGATAAACCATATAAAAAAGGACTGTCCATATACATCAATTCATAATGACTCCCAAAATAAAAAAAAGTACCTCTAAAACACGAGTCATTGATTTCCCAGCCAGGACTTGATTGTGTTTTCAAGACTTATCTAATCCATTGCCAAAATCGTGCTTTGGAGCCTTGCTCTAAAGACCTTGCAAAAAAGAATATCTCGGCTTGAGTGCTGTGCAGCCCATAAAATAAATTAGGACAGATGAAAAACATGACTTACGAGAGCTATGGTAACTCTCATCTGAAAGCTGATCAATCAGTGCCTTCAGGTTCATAATGAAAAGAAGTGAATGTAGCATAACCAAAGGTACAAATGTACTCAAGACCGGGTCCCCCTCCAAGCCTCGGGGGAGACCCGAGTGTTCACCCATGCTCAGCCGTGCTGGGGGCGGGAGCATTAGAAGAAGTCTCCTGCCTATCACTTTACAGAATTGATTACTTGTATCTCCCTGAATGGGAAACCTGGCCATGTGACCTTGGTTAGAAAACTCTGCAAACATATTCTCTGAGCTCCACAAGAATCTGTACCCCTCCAGACCAGTTATAGGTCAAAGTATCAAATCCAAAGGACCGAAATGCAATTGGGTCGAATCAAAAGGACCTAAAACCAAAGGGTCAATTCTTTGTAAAAAAAAACCGTTTTTGGTCTAAAAAACACTTTTTTTTACTATACGAAAACCAAAATAATATATATATTTAAAAAAAAAATATTTGACCCTTTGGTTTTCGGTCCAACTGCCTCGACCCTATTGCATCCAATCCTTTTGGTGTCCAACCTTTGACCAGACACCCTCCAGACCTTAGCAGGAGTCTGCGTCTGTCCATCTCCCCACCTAAAGTTCTACCGACAAAGGCCCACTGCCTCTCCCGTTACATTACTGATGACCTGACTGTCTCATTTTGGAGCCATGCTCTTGGCCAGGCAGACTCCTGATTCTCCAACCTGGAGTCATCTATATACATTTGGTCCATATGCAACTCAGCACCAGGGATCACTGCAAATGGAATGTATGCTAAAGGCAAGGTATGTTTGGGCTTTTTAGGTCCTAGTAGGTTCTAGGACTGCCTTTCCTGCACCATGTTCCCCTCCTCCCTGTTTCACATGTAGGCAGATCTAAAATGTGAGTCATTCCTTGCTACATCAGTTTGGTAACTGCAATGAAATGCTGCTAATGCATACAACAATTTTACTTTTGAAACATGCAGTATTTGGTCATGTAGAATCATGTGCATATAACTCGAAGAATCTAGTTGCCTATGGCCCTGTGTATTTAACTTGCATTATTTGTTTCGTTTGGACCGTGTGTATTACATGTGTCACCTAGAACCCTTTATATCTATCTTGCAGTGTTTGTACATCTGGCACCCTATACATCTTACTTGCAGAGATTCTACCACCTAGACCCTGAGTATTTTAAACCTCTAGTGTTTGGTCACCTAGGTTCCTGCAGTGTTTGGTCACATAGGACCCTATGGTCCCCCTAAAACCACTCCTATTTTGCACATGCCTACCCTTTATCAGGAAGATAACTCAGGGGTGCTGTGCTCGCCTTGGAAGCAAGACGACACAGACGAGACAGAGCACCACAGGTTCGATCCCCGCATCCGCGCTAAGAAACCTTTGGGTATTAAGCGCATTATAAATAACCTATCATATCATATCAAACTCCTGCCAATTCAGACCCTTTTAATCACTGTTCTTTACCTTGCTCTCTCTCCCATGGTCTCCACCCATTGCATCTCTCCCCTATATGCCCCATTATCCCCTCCCCTCGTGTCCCCATCTCCATTCTTCACTCTCCTCCCAAACACTAATAAATCACACATCTGTCTCCCATTCAACTTACTCCACCCTCATCTCTCCAATCCAATTCAATGCATTGTGTCTCTTCCAATAATGCCTATTTTTCCTCTTCCTCGATACTGGCCTTTGGAATGACCAACTCCTCGGCAGCAATAAAACCCTGACTAATCATTGTGAGCCCCATCACCCCAGACTCTCAGTGATAGCTATCGCATGATGCTGGGTGTCACCTCATGACACTGCGTCCTTCACGGCCCTTCACACTGACTTTGCTTCTTTCTTTCACTCCTCCTCATAAGTAGGCATTAGTGTTGGTCTAACTATTAGCAAAAAAACACCATTGGAACGATTCCCAATGTTATGGATCCACCCTTGCTCGCTTCTTTGAGCGCATCACAGTGCAGCCCCTTGTTCCCAACATTCTTAATGTCTTCCTCATCCTTTGGAACACTCAGCAACATAATCTGTCATATGTTCCTCTTGCTTAAAACTCTCGCATGATATTCCTGTGCCATCCTAATGGCTTACCTCAGTGCCTCCAGCATGCCTAGGGCCCCAGATCTCCAACTGGCCTTCATTGTATCTGACAACTCACTAGGCAAAGTAAATAAGCTCACAATCCATACCTAAGGACAATTCCTCAATCTCCTGATCTTATTCCTCAGCCTAGTCTCTGCTGCTCCCATTATGAACCCCTCCTCCTCTGACCATTCGTTCATTCCCTTCACCTTCTCCATTCTTCCCCCACTGTACCACCCCTCTACCTCATCTCTCACCATATGCACATCCAAGTTCAGCTCCATGGCCTCTTACCACAACCAAGTCAAAGGCTCACTCCAAAGTCTGTCTCTTCTAATTGCCCACTGTATTGATCTCATAGTTACTGAATTCAACTCTGCACTGATCAGCCACTTTAATGGTTACCACCCTGCTGTTCCTTTACCCCATTATTCTTGCACCCACAATCATGGATCTCCAGAGGCATCCAGCTGTTGAGGATACTGTTGCACCACTTCTGGTGCAAAGAATGATTCTGCACCCTCCACACTGCCTACTAGAACTCCCTCTTGGCCCTGACCACATCGATCAAAACAGCCAAATCCTCCAATTGCACTGATCACATTTCCTCTCTCTTATCCCACCCACATAAACTATGCAGGATTATCCAATACTTCCCCCCAAAATAGCTATTACCTCCTCTAAGTCTGCTGATGATGTTGTCTCCTACTTCTCCAAGAAAGCACCAATATATGGAAGACCCTGTCAATCGTTTTATCTCTTCCCTTTGATTCCTAATGTACATACTGTTGAAAGTGACTCACATATACAATAAATCAAATGAAATCACTTTAGTTCATGAGAAACAAATCAACATTCCTATAACACAAATCAGATTTACTATAGTGATCAGTCCTAGATGTGTTAGTGGCTGACACTTCAAGGTTGCTGACACGTTTCAGATCATATATCTATTCTCAAGGCTCTTAAACTACTTTTTCACTGTAATAATTCATAGTCCCTTGTAGCCCTATAAGGTATAATATATGTCTACTAACTTCTAACTTTTATGTGTCCGAATCCTGAACCATAAGTATGTCAATTACTGACCCCTCTGAATGATTTTCATCAAACACGCTTAAACCTAAAACCAACAAAAATCGTATCAGCTCTCAATTTCATTGGAAACTGATATACGAGTGAGTGCAATATTAAAAAATAAAATATGCACTCACCTGCTTTCGAATTTCATATTGCACTGAGTCATGAAGTAAAGTAGAACCTTGCCGGGACCACTCCTTTCAGTCTGTAAAAAAGGAGATGGAAAGGTGTAAACTGTTCCTTCTTTGTCTAGGGATACAAATTACCCCCATTCCTCACCAACTTACTAGTAGCCACCAAAGCTCCAAACTCTTAACAGACCACGGGAAAGCAGGCTGGCAATAAACAGATGGGTGCCCCGTGTTATGAAAGCAAGTTCAGGAACCACCTTCATATGGGTGAGGGGAGAGGTATGCACACACTCGTCGGCCATATTGGACTATCCAACACACCATAGGACACCTATGAAGGAGTTGTCTATTTAGAGGAGGCAAAATTATCACCCTGTATAAATCATTCCTAAATGAAACAGATACTCCTACAAACTACAAATCGTAATTATCCTCAAATACACCGAAAGTACTACAACTTCATTCTGTTACCCAATATGTGTCCTATAGATCCGACAAATGTTGTTGTTATGTCACTACCCAATCAGACATCCAGTTCAATTTGCTTTGAAAACAGGGATATCGTGGTCCTACAATTATTTGTAACACTTATTAGTTACATTTGGGGAGTATTCCCATGGGAGTGCTTGTGGGGGTACCTGTTGTTAACAACAGGCTTGTTTTTTATAATTGTATTTACGAGGTTCTGTGTAGTCGGGTACTTACCAAATTGCACCTCAAATTGAAAGAATCAAATTGAAAATAAAAAATAACAATTAATATCAAGCACTAATCTATGAGTAGTGCACCTCACTTCTAAGTGTTTAATATTTTTATCTCTCCCACCCCTCCCTCATTCTTCCCTCCTCCCATCTTCCCCACCCAAGCCTCTCTATCCAACTCTTCCACCACTCCACTGACCTTCTCTCCATCCTACACTGTGCCACCTTATCCGGTGCTCCAATTCAACCATTTGCCCTACAAATTGTTAAGTATCTTACACATGTCACCTTGACTACCTTGTTAAATATCTCTCTCTCAACTAAAATTGTCCCAAATATTATAAACAGCCACAGTGATAATTCTCTTAAAGAAGTCATGGGCAGACTTTAAAAAAAAAGAAATCATCATTCTTCAGACCTGGCTCTCTCCTTCCCTACCATCCTGAATTCCTAAAGAGGTTTTTCATCAAATGCATAGTTGAATATCTTGAGGTAAATTCACTTACAGACCTTCTTCAGTTTGGAGTCCAGTCTAAACACACCACAGATTCAGGTCTCATCCACATCGTCTATTATCTTACCACTCTGCCCCACTCCCACCTCTCCTCCATTATCATACTTCAAGAGATTACACTTGCTTTTAACACTCTGGATCATCACTTCATTCTTCAAAATCCTTCACTACTTAGCTTCAAGTGAACAGTGGTCAACTTGCGCTCCAATCTATCTCGTCCAGTTCCCTCTCCATTTCAAAGAATGACACCACCTCCTCCCCAACACCTTTTGCAGGCGTTCTTCCTAAAGGATGAGTCCTAATACCACTTTTCTTCATCTTAAACACATCATTCTTCCACAAAACCCATTTCCTCCTTTGGCGTTAATTATCACGTCTGTGCTGATGACACTCAGATCTTCTCCTGCATCCTCTCCTACACTCCTGTAACCTCTAATTTCATAATGTGCTGCTTAACCACCATCTCCCAATGGTTGGCTTTATGTTGCCTCATGATCAACGACTCAAAGATGAATATCCTTGTTCTCCTGCCATAAAATAGAACCCAACTTTCACCTCTCCAATATATGCCCCATGACCTCCTCACCCCCTCATCCATGGTAAACCACGATCGGGATCTCTTAGACTTCGACATGAAACAGTTCCAGTTCATTACAGCTATTGCCACTACAGCTAGACTAAACCTCATTAGAAGAATCTGCCCACTTCCCATGCACAACTCAGCAAAAGCACTGATCCGTACACATGTGCTCAGCAAACGGGACTACTACACAAGCCTACTTCTTGAAGTACCTTTATATCATTTCCCACGGTAACAAAAAAGTCCCCATATTTGTGACAGACACCATTTTCAAACACACTCAGATCCTGCTCAATCTTTACATACCATTGCCATGCTATTTTGCTTTCCATGCAAAATCACTCTCTTTATAAATCCCATATACTTTTCCATGTAACTATCCATGGTCTAGCCCCCACTGCCTTGCTGATGCCTCTAACTGTACCTCACTCTCTATCTATAATCTAGGTACTGTTTTGGGGATTTTAGGTCAACCTCTTGGGTCTTGCGCCCTTGGTAAATTCTAAAGTTTTAGTGTTGCGTCTGTGTGAAATTATGTTTTTCGGAGGAAACACTACCCCTCCTCCGAGGCTTTAAACACATTTTGAATGATTTTCAGTGATTCTAATCTTTCAAATATTCTACAAATATTTGTGGCGCTGTCACAGTGTGAAACCCTTCAAAATCTATAATCTAGTCTTATCTTCATCAACTTGTCTCAGTTTCCTCAGTTCCACTGTGCTGCCTCTATGCTCTGCCCTCAGAACCATCTCTTTAGTTTATTTGGCAAAACCAGAGCTCAAAACACCTTCTAATAATTTAAACCTCCTCCCAAACCCTTTCATTCCCCTAGCCATACTAACCATTCAGAGAGAGCTGTGAAGATTAGCTTCCATCACATCTATACAAAACTGCGAAGGTTAGCTTGCGTCACATCCAGACAGAACTGTGAAGATTAACTTGCGTCTCATCAAGACAGACTAGGGAATAATAGCCTGTTTCACTTGTAGACAGAATTGAGAATATTAGACTGCGTCACATCTAAACAGAATTGGAAAGATTACCCTCTGTCACATTTAGACAGAAATGTTAATATTAGCTTGTGTCACATCTAAACAGGACTGTGAAGATTAACCATCACATCAAGTCAGAACCGTGAAGATAACCTTCTGTCAAAACTAGACAGAATATTTAAAATAAGCTTGCATCGCATCTAGACAGAACCGTGAATATTAGCCTTCGTCACATCTAGACAGATATTACGAATATTATCTTGCGTCACAGCTAGACAGAATTGCGAATATTAGCCTGCGTCATATTTAGACAGAATTGTGAATTTTAACAATCAACCCTCTGCATACACCTCTGACATACTGCACTAAAACAACCATAACTCCTCAGCACATCAAACCACACACACTACAAAACACTGCAACAACAAGACATAGCATCCACACGCTTGCACAACACCACATGACATTGCCCTCCCGAATCTCGCACCCAATCTCAGCAAACAGTACATCTGAGCGGAAGCTGCCAACAGCACATCACACCTCCCTTGTTTTTTTTCTCCCACTCATTCCACTAACCCACATCCCCCACTCTTATTTTCACAGTACCGCCAGAGCACTGAGGGACCACGCAGGTGCACCTGTGCACGGTATAAAAAACCTTTAACATGAACATTAATAGTAAAGACCTTCTTAATTGTATTTGGTCAGAAGCAATGTTGTGGCCGTAGAATTTTATTTTTTTGCCTTTACAATTTCTTTTTTATAAGCCAGTTGATGTTCTTTGAGTAATCTAATTTCCTAACTTCATGGCACAGAGTGTTAACATCGAAAGTGAACCATTTGTTGTTTTGTTTCTGAACCGGTCGTGGTCTGGAAAGACAAAATACACCATGTTTATTGATCTGTTCTGTAGAGAGATGTTCTAGATTCCCAAATAAATTATTTGGATCGTTATTATCTGTTGTGTTTTGGGTTAGGCGGTAGTGTGGCAAGTAATCTAGATACAGATTCTTTTGTGATTCTGTTGCAAGGGCAGGACAATACTTGAGGGTTGAGTGTTATAGTTTTGCCTTTTGAAGGTAAAAAGCCAAGTGAAAAAGGCATACCATAATGGTCAGTCCCGGAGAAGGGGATTGGTATAGAGTCTGCAAGATCTGATGTTCATGCACATTTTCAATCTAGTATAAGGCATGTTTTATGAGCAGGGAGTTTAAGCAGGGCTGATAAGCTGATGTCTTGTAAGGAAACTAGTAATTGTATAACATATCTATCTGTTTTTGATTCAGTCCAAAGGTTAACATCACCCAAAACAACTAGACTAGTGGGTTCTATGAATAACTCAGCCAACATGTCCAAAAGGTCATCAATTATGTTCTGTTTGTGGCCAGGAGACCTGTATACTAATAAGAAATGAATAGCATTGGCTTGTCTAATGTTAAGATTTAGTAGTAATAGTTATTTGACTGAGTTTGTTGGACACTTTAGCGCTGTTATATTTAGCTCAGGAAATAAAAATTGCATATCCACACCCTGTCTTTTTGATGTGGGGCTTTGAGATATATTTAAAGTTTACTAGGTGTAAGATCAGAAAGAATAACAGGGGTAGAATCATCTAGGATCCAGGCTTCTGTCAATGAGTGAACATCAAGATTGAGTTCTACAATTAAATCATGCATTATAAATCTATTTTTAACAGCTGACCTAAAGTTTATTTATGCTCATTTGTCTAATTGTCCAGACTTTGTTGTGTATAAACTATACAAAGTGTGGGACGGATGGTCAGCACAGATCAAACAAAGCCCTTGCATCTATAGAGTTTACAAATAAGGGGTGCCGATAAATACCTAAATGTAAGGGCAAAATTGTAATTTTATTGGGCATTACTGGAGGTAAATGAACCCAAATTAAAATGTGTGTCTCTGATTACAGGTATAAAAAGAGTTATCTTATTGTGAAGACTATACCAGGGGAGTGGGTAGTAGAATTACTTAGTCTCCCACTGTTTTGACATGGTTTGAGTAAGTAACCTTACTGCCATCTCCACGTTTGTGTTAACAGGTTTCACTGGTCTCGGTTGTTGGTGCCACCTTTTTTAGTAACATCTTCATGGTATGCTTGCAAGGAAAAAGATTGCTACAGACATGTAGACTTCTCAATCTTAGTAATGTAACAGTCTCACCTCAGAATTGTTTGAAGAGACATTCAGATTGCCAAGTCACTAAAGTGCAGGGTGGTAGCTGTGTTGAAAGCCCCTGGGCACACAGGATTATTGTGTTGGTTGTACACCTATAGGATCAGGAGCTGCACATTCCTTACAAGGTTTTCGCTGGTGTTTGCTTACACAGCTGCTACCCTGCAATTGAGTCAGATTTCTAGGTGCACTTTCGTCGTTCGTCCTTCTTATTTTCTTTAGTACTGAGTTCTATAGTTTGGCTATCAAATAGGAGAGTCCCTTCCTCCGAAATTCCTTGTCTCGTCCTTTTTTGTTTCCATTTGGATGCTGTTGCTCGATTTTAGGTTTCTTCCTAGTTGGAAGCAGTTGATTTTAGGTTGCAGAAATGTGGATCGTTGCCTATGTAGTGATTTGTGGATGATGCAAAGGCCTTTAAAGTTAATGCATTTCTTTACTGGTAGTCAGTGTAGGCTTCTCGGGCTGGGGTGAAGTGGTCCATTCTATTTAGTCTCAAGAGTATGATTGCTGCAGTATTTGAGATGTGTTGTAGTTTTGGGCATTCTGGCATTCCAAGGTAGAGGCTGTTTGTGTAGCATAGTCTCGATAGTGCCAAGGAGATGATTTCAAGGGTTCTCTGTGGGAAGTTGAGGTAGGGGAGTATCACTTTTATTAGTCGGAAGAGGTAGAAGTATTTGTTTCCCTATTTCATTGAATTGAAGTTCTAGAGAAAGTCTGTTGTCCATGAGCGAGTGGCAGGAATGGGGTCCAAATAGTCGTTTCCAAGATTGATCTGCTATTTATGGCCAGACAGAAAGGACCTGAACCAACTCATAGATTTCTGAGACACACAGGTAACTTCACTTAGTGTCGATGACAACAGAATATTGAATGTTATGTGTCGATTACCACTATAAGGTTCAGCATGATCAGCAAGGTGGGGGCTCCCTCGTCTGAATATTACAAAATATCATCCCATTCTATCACCAGCACTTTTCCAGTGCCATGGCTTGGCCTAAAACCGGACTGGAAGCTATTGAAAAGCTGTTTTCTTTGACACATTTTTGCAATAGGAGAGTTCCTGACTTTCCAAGAACGTTTGCGAGCCGTGGGAGTCCAGCAATGGGGTGGTAACTCTGGAAGAATCAATGGTCCAGGTCTTTTCAGAAGAGGCTTTAATGTGAACATTTCTAAGACCTTGTGACAATCCCCTTTACAAAGGATAGCTTAATTAAGGATGTAATAAGGTTGTTTAGGGGGTAGACCTGACATTGTGCATCTTCATTGGTAGTTTGCTTTGGAAGGGGCATGTCATGCAATATGCTGGTAAGATAGCTCAGCGGCTTGAGCGCTCGCTGCTGTGATCTATGTGTGATATGCAGGTCAGACGTTCAAATCCCAACAAGGCCAACTCATCTTACTGAGGTTGATAAATGAGTACCAACCTCGGTTGGGATGATGTATGCAAATATGTTTCATGTACAGCGATTGGGTGTGAGCGCTATATAAATAACAAATCATCATATGAGTCTCTGCAAGGTGCATGGCATTCCAGATAAGAATCAAAAAGTAACGCCCACAAGGTTTGGAACAAACCCATTACTTCCTGTCCCCCAGAGAAGATTTGGCTATTGTGGGGCTTCGGCAGATACACTATTCATTGCCTTTGCATACTTTAAAGAACTTACCCAGAATTTGAAAGCATATATCTTCAGCATTTAATGGCAGTAAAAGGAAAAAGTAGCTGTAAAAAACGCAGTTGCGTTACTGGATGTTCGTAAAAAACGCAGTTGCGTTACTGGGTGTTCGCAGTCCCAAACGGCAGCCACACTTGATCTGTTTTTCTTGTATGCAACTCGTTTGCATCGACGCCCAGCCCAACAAATGCACATTGCATTGACATAAGAAGCTGTTTTGTTTGCATGCATTTTATTTTTAAGGTGGTGTTATTTTTTGCCCTAATGTTGCTCTATGCATCATAAGCCTTCATACTGCAGCACACATCATCACAGAAACTGTGCAGCAGTGTAAGTGCAATGGTGCGTGGTATCAGCACTAGGACCTTGAATGCACTTCTGCATCAGGGCAATGTTTGACCTCGTGCTAATTCCACTCCATATTAGCACTAGTGGTACTAGTGAGCATGTTGCCATTGTGCAAGTATACAATACTTTTTTTTCTCACTAGGGACATCACAGTAAGTTGTCCAGTGTCAATGTTGGCTTGCCGCTAAATTGTTGCTAGGTCTGGAAAAGATCAGGGGCTAAGCTAATGTCAGAACTGGTGTGATTCAGGGCTAGCTATAACCTTTTCATTGTAGTCCCTGAGTATCTATCCGGGGCCACAACCAAAAGACTCGGGGCTATAGCCCTCTCAGTCCCCCCCTAGCAATGCCTCTGGCTGTTCCAGGCAACATGCAGTATGCTGTCCAATGCCTGCTGCTTCCTTGTGAAACTAGAATGGCCTGTAAAGGGAATGGCTGCGGTCATTGCCTGTTGCCTTACATTTATCCAGCAAGAATGTTCCCAGTATTATTTTCCTCTGCCTGTTCATCGGACTCATTAAAGTCGGGGCTCAATTGTTAAAATGTTCCCATTTTTAAGCTGTTTTTTCAGAAACCTCTTTTGGAGGTTTAACAATGACAAATTGTGTGTGTGTTTTGTTGCCTAAATCGCTGTAAGCCGAAGTGTCTGGCTTTGGTTTACATTCCCCCTCGCCTACCTTTCTTTGCCCATACCGCAAGTGACTAACCATGCTTGGGGCTTGAGTAAATCCCTCATTCCTCTCCACTCTCAGGTTCCAGCTGCAGATGTACTGAGAGCTAATCAGGTGCAGTTCCTGGCCCAGCTCACACACACACCATCAGTTCAGATCTTTCCAGTCCCTGTGGCGAACGAGCACGTTCCAGGGCGCAATTACGCTGATGAGTAACGCCCATTACCAATTGGTCTCGTCCTTGCGCCGCCATTCTCTCTGAGGGCAATTTACCGGCTGTGGAATTTGCCTTGTCGTCTCATCCGTTTAAATCTCTCGTTATACTGCGTCGTGCTATGCAGCTGAACATCAGGGTTAAGCTCGCCAAATCCGCTCTCACTGGAATCAATTGAAATCCCTTTCCAGGCAATCTCTAATAAGAACGCCGTACCAAATTCTGCTCCCGCTGTAAATCCTATTGACCTTCTCTCATGGGGTCTGAGGACCTGAAAAAGTGATCTGAACAGTTTGGGTTGATTAGGCGATCTCTTTAGAGTCAATAGATCCCACAGATCATCCAGGTGTGTCCTAAGCAAGCAAACCATGGACTTCAATGGACTGATGGAACTACGGGTCCCCTCACTTGTGCGATCTCAATTTCACCTGGCCTAGTAAGATCGTTGTCTTTGTCCTCCCTTTGTTTTACCTCCCTTGCCTTATCGCGCCTTGAAACACTTGTGTATAGGCACGTTATAAATGTCATATTATATCATATTATGCAGAGTCGAAGCCAAGACTAAAGAAGGGTTATAGAGGGCACATTGTCATTGGCTAGCCTACACCGATGAGCCAATAAATATATCTGCTGGATCAATGACAAATTGAAAAAAATGCATACACCATCTTGTGATCTACGTCTCACCATATTCTAAATGAAATTCATTAAAAGCAGCAGGGACATTTTG
Organism: Ambystoma mexicanum; assembly: GCF_040938575.1. NCBI lineage: Eukaryota > Metazoa > Chordata > Amphibia > Caudata > Ambystomatidae > Ambystoma > Ambystoma mexicanum. The sequence continues at coordinate 91,635,022 of NC_090930.1, read as the reverse complement.
TGTCTAATTAAAAGTCCATCAACCTGGCTCTAAGAGTTTACTAGTGCTATTTTGATACCCTCCACCTCGCCACACCATTTAATTACCGAACAGTCTTTGTTTGCTCCAACTCAACTTCTGGTCCTCAGGAAAACATGGCCTGCCCTTGTTATAACCATTGTCCCCAAAATAATCCTACTTGTTTTCCTAGCAGATCATGGCGATGGACCCATGTGTGTTCACGATTTGCCAGTCAGAGGCAGGTACGGAATGGGTTCCATTGCCTCACAAGCTTCATGCATGCTCTGGGAGCAGGAACAAGCGGATGGATTTCTTATCTATTTTAATGGCGGGAGGCCAAATGGACAGGAGGCGACGGGCAGGTAATTAGGTTGGTTGTGGAGGGGATGGTGAGGGGGTGCGTGAACAAAATGTGAGCTTGGGGGTGTGGGATGGACTGATGGTTAGGGCAGGAGAGATAGGAATAAAATGGCGAACACCCGGGAGACATGCTCGGTGCCCAAGAGAATGTGGAAGGTTTTGTAGCCTTCCGCTCTTGTTTCAGGCAAGCTGGACTGTTTGTGGTATTCCGCCCGTGTTTCCGGCTACATCATTGGTCAACGCTTTCCCCTGAGTGCTCATGACTAAGCGTAGGCAGGGGTATAGCCACTACACTGTCAAACACCTCCCAGACATCAGGGTCCAAAAAACTATGTGGAACTGTGCAGGCATAAAAAGTAGGCCCCTGTTAACCATGTCTACCAAGTTATACAGAGGGAAAGGATAATAAAGAAATGCATGAGGAGAGCAGTGAATAACGTTACATAAAGTAAGTAGTAGAAGAACGTTCACAGGAATTGATGTTAAAAGCTTCCAGAGGTTGCTTGACATGCAGCATGTGACGGACACAGGAGGATGGGAACATGTAACTGGTCATCCTACCCTTTGCATTGCACGCTGTTTTCCACCTTTTAAGAATAGAATTTAGGAATTCTCGTATTGAGTGTTTGCATGCATTACGTTTTGCTGGGAGGTGGATATATTGTGGGCCCATTGCGCCATTTATGTGGAGACTTCTCAAAATCTGAATACATGTTTTAGTTTTCGACAAGATGGGGGAGAAAAGGTGGATGGAGTCCTGGGATCGCCTCAGTAGAAGTCCCTGGCAATCAGCGTGCCAGGGGCTAGGCTCAGCTATTCATTCATCTAATTGGCACTGATAAAGCACAACGTTCGCCCTAAGGCCTCTTGGTGCTACTACAGCGATACTACAGCAGGAACAGTTGGACAAGGCAATGACTAATGTCATAGATTATTTAAAGAGAATTGTTTTCAATCAGCGGCGGAAAGCAAGATGGTCTTCATTAGTACTCTTGAAATGGCTATTCTGATCATCAGTCACGCAACATAATTCGTAGGTTTTAAAAGTCATAGGAAGTTGTAGGTTATGGCACTCCTCCTATCTGCAAAGTCGATGCCGCTAGGAATTAGGAATAGCAGATATCTACTGCTAGGAGATATTGATTGGATCCCACACCAAAAAACATCTGCTCCATCGGCCCTCTCCTTCTCCCTCCTCTCATTGGCAGCATCCTGCCAGACCAATAGAAGAACATCTTTACATGCATAGGGTGCCACACCTGTCCATCCAGTCCTTAGCACTATCCTTTGGGCCCTCCTGCACTGCCAACTGAACTTCCTTGAACTTTCGCGGCATGTGCCCCTTGGAGGCCCTGCCTTCCTTGCACCTAACCCAGGGTACGGTTCCACTGGGTGCACTTCTCCAACCTTTCTCTCCCATGCACTTCTTGTCTGCACACTTGCATGATCTAAATGATACTCGGCCTAGTAAGATTGTTTGTCTTGTTCTACCCTGTTTTCCCCAACCTGCCTGGTTGCACCTTGAAACACTTGTGTATAGGGACATTATAAATAACCTACCAATCAATCAATAAACCAATTCAGGTGATAGTAGATAATTTGGTGCTCTCTGCTGTAGGTGAAGGAAAGCGCCGAGGTGCAACATTTCCAGTGAATGGCAATGCAGATCAATTGCTTGAACTCCAGAAGGGTCATTCAGTCAAAGAGGGACGTGGCTATTGTGCAGGAAACATAATCAATCCAGGTATTGAGGTTTCTGACTATGATCATTTTGTTTGCTGAGTTTAGCAGGGAATAAGTCATTAAAGTTCTCCAGGAAGGAGGGCAGACAGTGGTGTGTGGCAAACCTCTTCAGCAGGGACAGTGTTTCTAGGGTTAACGATACCGTTTGGAGAATAGTTGTAAGGGGAAAGTTTGATGTAGATATAAGAGAGGTCTGGGGCAACACCACACCCACTTTGTACAAACAGTCATTGGGCCTCATTATGAGGTTGGCGGTCCGGTAATAACAGAGCCGGTAAGGCAATACCAGCATCCATCACCAGTCCGCAGTATTACGACACTAGACGCCGGTCCTACCGGCATCGATACGGATCCGCTGTGGCCGTGCACCACCGTACCAGCATGCGGGCTCACGAGATGCCGGTAAGAAGGCCCACCATGATGCCGGCAATACCGGCATCGCAGATCACCTGTTAACAGCAATCTGCTGTGTAACCAACTGCCACAGGTGCACACAATCAGCACAGGTGGAGGCAATGGAGTCTGGCCCAGCACAAAAGGAGCAAACCCACACATCACACCCCTTCCCAAACCAAAATGATACCACTTGCACTGGCCATACTGGGGCTGGAGGACATGCCTGTACTGCTACTCCTTGAGCAGGCAATACAACAGGTAACACAGAGGAGACGCAGGAGGAGAAGGAGGGTGAGGCCGGCCCAGCAAATCCTACCAGTGCAGGCAGTTGTTCCCCGCAGACAGCCATCAATTTCACGTATGAAGACCAATCCTTTTGACTTAACCCCAGCACAGATCCACACCCTGTACCGCCTGGACAGGGACAACATCACCACCATAGTGGAATTAATAAAGGAAGACTTGGTCGCCTGATCAACATCCGCACAGCCATCCCCCCTCTGCTGAAGGTGGCATCTGTGCTCCACTTCCTGGCCAAAGGCACTTACCAACACACAGTGGGAAAAATGCATGGCATGTCACAATCATGCTTCTCTGTTGTGCAAAACCAAGTGCTGGATGCACTACTAAAGTGCGCAAGGGCCTACATATCCCTACCACGGACACCACAGGAGGTGACTGCCACCAAAATAGCATTCCATGCACTGGCAGGCATGCCCAATGTAATTGGTGCCCTCGACTGCACCCACGCAGAGTTGGTAGTCCCACATGCCGAGGAGGTGGTGTACCGCAATCGGAAGCTATACCACTCCACCAATGTGCAGATGGTGTGTAATGCCAGCCAGATAATAACACATTGCTGTGCCAGATACCCAGGATCCACGCATGATGCCATGGTGCTGCGGAACTCCTCACTACCCCGCTACATCGAAGGAGACGTCAAACGACGTGGCTGGCTGTTGGGTGAGTCTGCCCACTGGGCCATGGGAGGAGAGGGTTGGGATGGGGGCTACATGTATATGCATGGGGAATGCCCTCTGGGACATTGGAGGAGAGTAATGGGGGTCTATATGAATATGCAAGGGGAATGTCCTCTGTGCCATGGGAGGAGAGGGATGGGGGGCTAAAAGCATCTTGAGTAATCCCCTGCCACACTGCCCTCACATGTGCGTACGTAATGGACCTTGACAATGCATCGGGGGGCCCGGTGGTTTCAATGTCTAGGCCCCTAAGTGATGTATGTCACCCAAGGCTCGCACCATGGATTGGCAAGTACTGTACAGGGCAGTCAGTCATATGGATGTGGCTGCCATCGACAGGATAGTGCATGTGAACTTGAAAGATGTACAGGTTGAGCACATATGGCAACTGAGCAGTATCCTTACACATACCTTCTTCTGCTCCCGTGCAGGTGATGTTGTCTATCCTCTGAAGGCGTGGCTCCTCACCCCTGTCAGGAATCTGCAGAACAGACATGAAGACGACTTCAATCGTGCACATACACGCACGCGTGTGCTCATTGAGCAGACCTTTGGCCTGTTGAAGGCAAGGTTTCGCTGCCTCAGCAGGTCGGGTGGCGCCCTTATATACGGGCCTGAGAAGGTGGGCAAGATCATCATGGTATGTGCTATGCTGCATAACATGTGCATCCAGCGGAACATACTCCTGCCACCTGACATGGAGCTGCCACCACCTGGTGAAGTAGAAGGAGAGGAAGGAGTAGATGTTGGACATAGGCCTGGACGCCATACACTTGAGGGTCGCGCCGTGTGCCAATCGGTCATAGACCAATCATTATGATGTGATGGGATACAGAGGGTGCTATGTATTGGGAACTGTGGGCACTGGGTGTGGGGGTATATGGGCACAGTGCACTATGAAGCAATAAATTGACACACACCAGAGAAGCAATGTCCACTCATGTGATGTTTTGTACACAACGGGTGTATTCAAGTGATGGTTTGTACAACATGATTTAACACTCCATGCCCCCAAACACCCCTCCCCTGACAAACCCCCACACGCCCCCACGCCACCCCACACCTACCCCCCACACCCCCAGTACTACACCCACCACCACATTCCACCCTCCCCCTAACACCCAAAGTGAACAATGGCACAACATGTGTCTGTATACGTTGCTAAACAGATTGTGCAGGGTGGCCCTGCTACTGTGGAGCCCTCTTCAGAGGTGGGGGTTGGATCTCTGAGCGCTGCGCACTACGCAGGTACATGCGCACGGGGCTGGTCTGCCTGGAACTTGCTGGCATGGTCGATGCGGATGAGTTAGATGGTTGTGTCCCCAAAGCCGCAGTTTGCCGCTGCTCCATGCTGTCTGCAATCCTTTTGAGGGTCTGGCCCAAGGCATTGAATCCATCCCGCACTTGCTGAGAATTTGAGTTGATGGCCTGGATTACGGCCACAGTGCTATCACAGATGACACAGTGTGTTGACTCGCCTTCAGCAAGGTACTGTTTGACATAGCCTTGCATCTCCTCCTGCCGGCCCTCCATCCTGGACAGACGTCCCTCAAGGTCCCGTATAGCAGTGTGGGTGGTGGTTGGTGGGTTAGGTGGTGATACTGCAGGCAATATGGGGTTGTGCAATGTTAGAGACCACTCTCCAAGGCTGCCCTGTTCTGATGAATCCTGGCGAGGGGTGTCCTGTGGGGTGACCTGCGGGCTTGGTGTTTGACCTACAGGCTCTGAGTGGAGGACTCCTGCATTGGTGTAATCATCAGGGCCAGCTTCCTCGTTGCCACTTTGCTGTGCCGATGCAGCCATCTCCCCAATTTTACTTGCGGCAGCGGACTGTGTGCCATCATTGTCCATGTCAGAATATGTGTCCTTGGCCTGTGTAGGTTGTGTTTCCAGGGGTGCAGGGACAGGTGTCTGCTGGTCCTGTTCGGCTGGTAGCGTGGCTGGTTGGGCACTGGTTGTTGTCTTGCATGCCGCTTGGCCCATCGTTGGTCCCCTCGAAGTAGATGACCCGGTGCCATCAGCTTGGCCCTGGCCCTTTTGGCAGGTGTTGTGGATTGTGCACTTCCCTGTGCTTCCTCGGTGTCTGCATCCATACCTGTGGGGAACAGAGTGTGGCAAGGCATCAGTGATGGTGGAGCTTGCATCATGCATGCGTTTGTCTTTGTGCAGGGGGCGCCATTTGCTCAGTTGTATGCCTGGCTTTGCAGCGGACTGGGTACGTGCAAGATTGAGGGGTGCTGCTTGGCAATCATGCAGGTTTTCACATGTACACCATGGTGTCTGCTGTGGGACCTTGATGTGTGTTGTGACTTGCGTGCTGTGTGATACGTGCAGGTCATCTGTGTGTTGGGTGTGTATTCATGTATGGGCGTGGCATGCAGCATGCATTGGGATGTGATAGTGGTGGGCACATCATGTGTACATGGATATGTGTAGGTGTGTATGATGCGCCATGAATTGGTTGTCATTGCTATCACATTTGGAGGTCAACGGTCATGATTGGTTGTCGTCTGTTTGTAGGGACACTCACCTTCATCTGCCGATGTTGGCACGCCAAACTCAGCTCCACCGACTCCTTCAATGGACTCCACATCTGTCACTGAGCTGCAAGTCTCCTCCCATCTGGTCAATTTTATTGGTGAGTGAGGTCCGCCACCTGTTGCCAGCTCCTGGCTCTGATTGTCTGACAAGATGTTTCGCACTCTCAGCCTGAGGTCATCCCACTGCTTTTTGCAATCACGCACTGTGCGTGCGGTGGTGCCGACTGCACTTACTTTCCTAGCAACTTCCTCCCAGATGGCCTTCTTCCTCAGCTGGGCTGGATGCCTGAGGTCGCTGCAGAATACCACATCTGCATTCTCTACTAGGGTATCGGCTAACATGTTCAGCTCCTCATCTTTAAATCGTGGTTTATGCAGGTGGGCAGTGCCTTTCTGGGTAGCCTTTGACATTTTGTCTGTGGTGTGCTAGGAGTTTTGGTGGTGAAGGTCCAGTATGTGGAGGATGGCAATGGATTGTGTTTTTGAAGATGGCCACCAAAGCATTTCCAGTTCCGGCGCCATGACGTTACTTCCAGGTCCGGTAATAACGGGCCCGTTCTTACCACTATGTTAATACCGGTACAGCTATTTAGGTGTTGCCGAGGGCAGAGGTGTTATGTGTGCATTCATTGATGCCGCTATCTGGGGGTTTGAGAGTCGTTACCGGCATGCCAGTACGGCCGTTACCGGCATGCAGTAGTGCGCATGCTCGCGCACTCGTAATCACCCCCTGTTTGCGGAATCGAGCCAAGACGGACATGTTTTTACCGGCATGCCGTTAAAGGCAGACTCGTAGCGCCAGCCTCGTAATGAGGCCCATTGTGAAGAGTGGAGTATTTTGGAGGGGATGTTTGCTCAGGGGAAAGTCAGATCTGTGGAGCCCATGTTTCTGATATGCAAAGACAGTTGGGTTTATGCTCAGTGGATGAAGGTGAAGAAGTAAAGTGCACTCAATTAAATGACAGAGAATGTCCTTTGAAATCAAATCAAATTCACTTAATTTGAATAAAACATATCCAACACAATCACACAAAATAAGAAATTTAACATAAACATCTATAACGTTTTTATCAATATATTGCAAAACATTGACACTAATACAATATCTTTTGATCCCTCATTAAAACAATACAAAACATTGCATTGGTTTATTTAAACATTTTAAATTAAAAATAGGATACAGCAATGGAAGAAAAGAAAAAAGAAAACAGATATAATGAATACATATTTTCCTCAGATGACGAAGCATGAATCATAAAAACCTTAACAAATATATGTAAAATAGAAAAACGTCATCTAACAAATGATGTGTTAAAACCCCTTCTGATCTTAATCAACACATTTTAAAGATTTTAAAAAACAGAAGTATACCTAGTGTTATTGGAGTGTTTGATCCTGAGAATATTTTAGACCAAAGTGGTACATTCTCCATACATGCAATGTAAACCCCAAATTTGCCAAGATGTTCGATTTGAGGATCACCTAAATTTGCCAAGATGTTTGATTCGAGGATTTCCCACATTTGCCAACATGTTCGTTTCAAGGATCTGTAAGGGCAGGATACAAGAATGTGCTTTAGTGTTTCTATGATGTCGATGTCACAGAATAAATACAGTGTCATGTTGCTTAGTGTCTTTATTCATCTCATCCTTGTCTTACCGGCAGTGCTGATGATCAACGCCACCACCCAAGATATAAACGGATCCCCAGCCTGCAGACAGCTCATCTATGTTGACGAGCACCAAGCTTTGCAATGCAGGATCAAATACATTTTCCTGGTTGAGGAATACAATTCACAAAAAGAAGAAATCCACATATGTTCCCCGATGTCAAACTCCACCCTATGTGAGCCCACAGGACAAACTCATGCTATTGTTCCTAAATGAAGCTTGTCAATTTTAAGACGAGTTAAAAGCACAGATTGGCTTTTTTGGGAAGTTACAGAAAAAACAGTAATCAATTGGGCCAGAATTCTAGAAAGTCCTAATAGTACCTTCCCTAGTTCTTCAAGTGAGACAGATGACCCCGCAATAGATATTTGCTATCCTGCAAAGTGTTATACTGGTGCTCATGCCAAGTTCCTATTCCTACCGAATCAATTTGCAATCTAAAAAACCATAGCAAAGTGATTATATTACTATGCAGAAACTGACTCAAATTTCTCCCCAAAACTTTAGTCAGCTCAGCATAGTCTTTCCCTGTTGTTGGTGGGATAAGAGGTAACTAGACTCCACAGTGCCTTTGGTGGTCTTGCAAGGATGGCGGCATCATCATAATAGCTGAGTGGCATTACTCTCCTATTACCCACATCGGTATGCTAGGGGCACTTTCATCCAAGAGGCTTGTGAGGGAGATTGTATGCAGCTGAAATAGGGAATGGCCAGAACATACCTTTGTCTAACATCTCCTCTAAACGAAAGCTCTGCGTGAATTCCCCATTGGAAGGGCATTGAACTCTAGCATTATTGACGTTTGATCAAAACATCAAATAGGGCTCTTGGAATATCACCAATCTGGGTCAATTGCAAGCAAAGCCTTTCGATGGAAGGCTGATGTTAGGTTCATAAGGGACACATAAACAGCAGCAGAGCGACCATATACATATTTGGCCTGAAGAAAAAGAGGTTCAGTGTCTGATGCACCATCTCTAGTCTCTCAGTGAATGCAAACGTAGTGTTCTTTCATACACAATGAAGAACTACAACCTTATCTGAACCACGTATAAAAAGAACCACATGTCTTATGAAGTCGTAGGTGTTCACCGGTGGCCTGAGATGTACAGCAAGAGGGAGGGTAGCTATATTTGTATAGGTTTCGGTTTGTAACTCTGACATTTGTGAAAGATCTAAGCTGGATTTGTGATAATGTGGTAAAATTGAGGGTCCCATAAATTGGAGCATCATTAGATGCGGTACGAAGATGGCTATGAGTTATGGGTTGGGGTTATGGGTAGCGGGCCATTAGTGAGTTAGTAAGAAAAGTTAAGAAGTGAGCAGGGCACAGGGGAGGGCGATAGAACTGCAGAATTTAAGTACACAATGACTGTGACATGGATCAGTGTCTATCTACGTATTCATCTGTCAATGTATAAAATTACTTCTCAATTTAAGGTAATTGTCTCTCCACCATTTGAAAAAATGGTTATCATCTGTATTTCTACAAACTCTGTTGGACGCTCCGGAGTATGTTTTTAGATTAACAATCATAAAATACTGTGCTGTTTCTGTTCCTGTGTGTTATCAGTCACATTGTATCATTATTCAAATTAATTGCTTGGCCATGTGTTATAAATGTAGAATTAAAAATAAAATGGACTTTATTATTATTATTATTATTATTATTATTATTATTATTATTATTATTATTATTATTTATTATTTTTTGTTTGTCTGTTTTCCTGTCAGAAGAAGTAGCACCGCCTCTTTCACCTCTTGCAATCTATAGCACATTAGAACACAATCCCATTCACTGACATGGAATGTCAACCTCACCATGTCCTACTCAGTTTTCTCCAGAGACTATGGAATACCACAATTCCTGCACCAAATTCTCAGAGGCCTGCAACATCCTCCAAAACACTTTTCCTGCCTCTTCTCGCCCCACAAAGGAGGTCAGCCAAAAATCACACCTGCACCAACCCCGTCTTGAACTAAACAGAACGCTGTTGGAAAGAAACATTCTCAAACAAAAGTCAGGAGGCGCCGACTCCTCAGCCTCAAATCGGAGCCCAACAGGCCACATCCTGCGTGTGGATAAGCAACCTCTTTTTAGACACCACTCGGACAGTGAACACTACCCATTGCTCCCAGGGCCAGTCAACCCACAGAACCATCAACTGCTCTTCCCACCTCACACCATGGTCAACACCTAATCTGCTCCCATGGCCAGACCCCATAGAGGCCCATTACCTGCATGGTCAGTACTTGATTGGCACCCAAGAACAAGCACTACTTAAATGCCGGTGCATCCATGGTCATCACTTCATCAACATCTGTGATCTGGTACCTTCCTGCACACACTCAGGAATAGACGTTCACATCTCTCACCAATCACCAAGAACATGCTTCATCACTTAAGCAACAAACCCCAAACTGGGGGGCACTAGTGCTTGAGGTAATGCCCCGGAGCCCATAGTTAGAGCCCTGTGTGAAGCAAAGGCCCTAACGCAGGACCCAGGGCATTATCTGAAGCGGTAATGAACCCCAGCAAGGGGCGTATTGCTATTGTTATTCAGTTGCAATACATTCCTGCATTCACAACTTTAAAATAAAAACAGAAAAAGTTCTGTACAAAGTCTCTTATCCCTTTCCATGGCGGCCATTGAAAAGATATAATTAAACAAATAATGGATGCCATGGAATGGCTGAAGGGACTATGCATAGTCCCTTCTGTCTTTCCCTGGTGGCCATTAATAAATTAGGGAAAAAAGAAATACAAGAAATTGGCCACCATCTAACGGAAGAAAAGACTACACATAGTCCGTTCTCCCTTTCCATGGCAGACAATCGTGGGCAGGGACATGGCGGCCACAAAAGCATGGCCGGGCTGGTAAGGACCTAGCAAGGTCCAATCATATTGTTTCAAACAATCTGATTGACGCTCGCTGGGTACTAACATACCTTATCTCTTGACCGTAACCTGGTATATTCTTCTTTGCTCTGTCCTCTGCACAGGGCGACTGTCATCACCACTCTACTATTGCATAGCACCTGCCTACTGTTGCATAGCACCTGCCTACTGTTGCATAGCACCTGCCATGTCTATTCTACAAGGTCACATCTATCACCTTCAACACAGAATGGCCTTTCCCTTGGGTTCCAACCCTCCAGGACCTCTGTAGACACCTCTCTGATCTCCCGCAACTCCCACTGTCATCTCTCTCAACTGCGCTTCATCCCTTCCACATCACCAACCAGCTCTCATACAACCACCTTCACCATCCCAACCACTCCTTGCTTCATTCCATGCCCCCTGAACATCATGCTCCCACTCCAATCCTCAGGGAGTCCTTCAGTCAGAATTCAATGCAGTACCCTACCCATCTTCAACCTCCTGCCATTTTGCCAAATGTTTTGTTCCTCAACCCTCTGCTTCAATGTGGCAGTCTCCTGCCCTAATCTCAAATTGGTTCCTCTCCTCTACTACCTAACGCCTGTACTTTTCCTGGCCTGGCGAAGGGTGCAAGCAAATTCTGCCAGCTTAGCTTCTGTAGGAAGCGTCCATGATGCTGTAGATGGCACTGGGTTCTTATCTTCAGTGGGCATAAAGCCTTGCGTGTCTCAGACCTTTGAGTCCCGCTATTTAGTGCCTGGTTATTGCCTCACCCAGAGTATGGTGGCTCCAGGATATCTTTAGACTCTTGTAGAGTAGTCCACATGTGAAGTTAATTCAGTTCTGACAGATCAGTGATCCCCCGCAATAACACTGCTCTGCCTGACCTTTCCTACTGTGCCACAGGCCGGGCCTAATACCCAAGCACCAATGGTCCACACCGCCATTATTATTATTATTATTATTATTATTATTATTATTATTAGTCGTAGTATTAGTACTATTAGTATTATTTTATTAAATTGAGTCCTTGTGGTTGCATGCCGGCTTTCACAGTGAACTACTGTGGGCTGCCATGTCATTTCCGGATGTACCACTCTCTCAAACTCCGCAGGGGAAACCTTTGATGCCTTTCTCCACCATCAGCTGTTATGACACTATGCCTAGGGTCATTAACTTGTACATTTTTAGTGTCATCCTTAGTGTGCAAATAGGGAAAAAAACTACTTTGAAATGGAGAAAAACGAAAAAAAAAACAGTGTATCTGCGTCCTTTATGTTGTATTTTTTCGGGGAATAAAAATGCAGGCGCATGTAAGTAATATTGTCTTGGGATATACAGGAGTTGCATACGCTTAAATGTACTTAGTCGTATACTTGCAACAAGTGCCAAGATGTATGAACTTTAACCTATATTAACCATATAATTAGCGTCTGTAGCCGCTACTTGGTGCAGCACTCGATTGCTGCGTAAGTAAAGCTATGTTCGCGTTCGGTGAGCACATACAATACAATTTTCCAAATGGCATTTGATGCCGTTCCAAGAGAACAGCTCTATAAAAAATTGGCTGATGCTAACTGTCCATGGCAAATCTTGAAATGGATAATCCAACTACATACAAATACCTTCATCCAGATTAGACTTACTAATGACGGTCTATTAACCCCCCAATACCAACTGCCAGAGGCCTAAAACAAGGCTGTTTATTAGCTTCAGCCTTGTTCAATTTCTTTCTTTCAGATATCTATCGAAGCTTTACAACACTGATCTCCGATTCTCCAAAGATCATGGGTGTACAGATACAATGGTTATTATATGCCGATGACATGGTACTATTGTCACATACCCCAAAAGGGTTGCGACTTCTTTTGGGTGCTCTGGACGAGTATACAAAAATAAATGGCATAACAATCAATGTTGAAAAGACAAAGGTCATTCAATTTGGCACCAAGAAACAAAGTAGTGCCCATTTATACTGGCCTCTTCAAAATTGTAAGATCACCAGCACTAATATCTATGTGTATTTGGGTACAACTGTGTCTAACTTGTGTGCCTTTGATCACTATAATCAACAAGGACTCCAGAAACTTCAAATGTGTATTTCACAAGCCCGAATCATCAAGGCAAGATATTGTAAATTTTCTCTAATCCCAATTCTAACGTATTTCAAATTGAAAGTTGTGCCTGTTATCCTCTATGGTGCAGAAACCCGGTTTATCATGTCATACTCTTACTGGGCTATGAGGGAAGGTCGATTTTGGAGGCAAGTTTTGAACTTACCAACCTCACAACCACTTCCAACTTTAAGATATGAGTTGGGCCTAATTTCTCTGTATGCAGCCTACAAATGGCGCCTGTGTGCTTTGTACCGCAAGTGTCTCATGAACAAAGCCACAACAGGGATAATCAATACTATTTCCATATATCTATTGAGCTCAATGGACGTTTTTCCAAAAACATGGCGCCAGAAAAATCCACTCAATTCTAGCAAAAGCTCAGATTGATCCAATCTTGCTTATGGAAAATTCAAACAAAGCAAGAACAAAGATCTGGAAGGCGACTGGATTTATACACGTCTTGCATGTTCCAACTATAAACATTTTGAGGCTTCTCCATTTGAATTAAAGCGTTATAACACAGTGGCCGATTATATGGTGAGGTCCCCCAGTTCCAACCACAGAAATGGCTTTATGAGATTTAGACTAAATCTGTGGCTGACTAATGAAGTGATGAATAAACGGAATAATGTTGCTATCCCTCTGCCCTGCCGGTTTTGTAAAAATTATCCAGAAACTCTTATGCACCTGTTTTCAGAATGTGATAAATTAGCATCAGTACGGAGTGTTCATTTCAAGCCTTTATTTAAGGAGCAACACATTTTGACTCCAAAAGAGCTATGGGTCTTAATTTTCCATACTAATAGAAAGGCTGTAAGATATGCAGTTGTTAATTACTTGCACCAGTTGAAAATCTCAATGTATGCAGTGCCAAGAAAATAATGATCTTGTTACATGCTTTATAACCATGTGTTGTAAACCACTGTTGTTACTGTTCACTAACGCATACAATGTTTTATCTGATTTTAAGTGATTTGTAAATGTGATTTTATGTAATTCTTTTTTTTCCTTTTTGTCACAAGTTGAAAGGTTGTGAATTTGTTTTCACGACCAAAACAACTACAAATAAATAAAAAAAAAAATATCAATACAATTTTAAACAAGAACACATTTGTCCTCTGTACCAGAGCTACAGGACAGCTTGAAGCAGGGCCTGACCAACTATGTGTATGATTAAGTGCCGAGAGTCCATACACTTTAGCCCCTATCTCCCCTGAGTAGTTTGATTATTTTGAAGTCATTCACCCATGAAGCCGTTCACCCATAAAGTCATTCACCCATAAAGTCATTCACCCATGAAGTTGTTCACCCATTTTTCCCATTCGGGACAACATCACTGACTGTGAGCAGGCGTGCGTAACTTGGGCGTGAAAGGGTCAAGCATTAGGGGGATGGGTACGGGGGATGGTACAATGTTTGGCAGCAGTTTATTGGCTGGGGAAAGTGCAGGAATGAGGAGAGGCTCAAGAAATGGAGCGAACGAGAACCTCTGACATATGGGATGGAATAGAGAGATTCAGAGCCAAATACATCTGCGTAAATACAACAGACGTTGTAATGAGGATGAATTGGAGTGTTTGGCTCAGCTGTCTCCTTTCAGCATTCAAGAATCCCTCGGCTGTCTGATCCCTTCACTTTGATCCTCCATCTTCCACTCTCCCCCTGTTCTCATCAGGAAAGAATAATCCTATCCAGGTGTAGACGTCATCGCTCTGCCATCCCTCTCACACCCACTCTTCTTTCCCCGAGTTGCCCTCTCAGTGCCTGCCTGTCCATGGGATACAGACATGGACAGCATCACCCTCCACAGGCTTCCCTAACAGTGCACGCCTGTCCATGGGATACAGACATGGACAGCATCACCCTCCACAGGCTTCCCTAACAGTGCACGCCTGTCCATGGGATACAGACATGGACAGCAGCATCCGCAACAAGATGCCCTAACAGTGCATTCCTGTCCATGGGATACAGACATGGACAGCATCATCCTCCACAGGCTTCCCTAACAGTGCACGCCTGTCCATGGGATACAGACATGGACAGCATCATCCTCCACAGGCTTCCCTAACAGTGCACGCCTGTCCATGGGATACAGACATGGACAGCATCATCCTCCACAGGCTTCCCTAACAGTGCACGCCTGTCCATGGGATACAGACATGGACAGCATCATCCTCCACAGGCTTCCCTAACAGTGCACGCCTGTCCATGGGATACAGACATGGACAGCATCATCCTCCACAGGCTTCCCTAACAGTGCACGCCTGTCCATGGGATACAGACATGGACAGCAGCACCCTCCACAGGCTTCCCTAACAGTGCACGCCTGTCCATGGGATACAGACATGGACAGCAGCACCCTCCACAGGCTTCCCTAACAGTGCACGCCTGTCCATGGGATACAGACATGGACAGCATCACCCTCCACAGGCTTCCCTAACAGTGCACGCCTGTCCATGGGATACAGACATGGACAGCATCACCCTCCACAGGCTTCCCTAACAGTGCACGCCTAGGCTTCCCTAACAGTGGGATACACCCTCCACAGGCTTCCCTAACAGTGCACGCCTGTCCATGGGATACAGACATGGACAGCAGCACCCTCCACAGGCTTCCCTAACAGTGCACGCCTGTCCATGGGATACAGACATGGACAGCATCACCCTCCACAGGCTTCCCTAACAGTGCACGCCTGTCCATGGGATACAGACATGGACAGCATCACCCTCCACAGGCTTCCCTAACAGTGCACGCCTGTCCATGGGATACAGACATGGACAGCATCATCCTCCACAGGCTTCCCTAACAGTGCACGCCTGTCCATGGGATACAGACATGGTCCGCATCACCCTCCACAGGCTTCCCTAACAGTGCACGCCTGTCCATGGGATACAGACATGGACAGCAGCACCCTCCACAGGCTTCCCTAACAGTGCACGCCTGTCCATGGGATACAGACATGGACAGCATCACCCTCCACAGGCTTCCCTAACAGTGCACGCCTGTCCATGGGATACAGACATGGACAGCATCACCCTCCACAGGCTTCCCTAACAGTGCACGCCTAGGCTTCCCTAACAGTGGGATACACCCTCCACAGGCTTCCCTAACAGTGCACGCCTGTCCATGGGATACAGACATGGGCAACATCATCCTCCACAGGCTTTACTAACAGTGCACCTGTCCAAGGGATACCGACTTGGGCAGCAACATCCTCCACAGACTTCCCTAACAGTGCAGACCTGTCCAAGGGATACAGGCATGGGCAGCATCGTCCCTCTAGACATCCCTAACAGTGCAGACCTGTCCAAGGGCTACAGACATGAACAGCATAATCCCCCACCTCCACAGGCTTCCCTGACAGTGCACACCTTTTGAATTGATAAAGACATGGACAGCATCACCCTCCACAGGCTTCCCTGACAGTGCACGCCTGCCCAAGGGAAACAAGGGATAAAGGCATGGGCAGCATTGTCCTCCCTAGGCTTCCTTCCTCCCCAGGCTTCCCTTGCAGTCCATGCCTGTTCATATGTAGAGGCAGGGATTGGGACATCCTCCCCAGATCTCCCTTGCAGACCATGACTGTCAATGAGAGACAGACAGGGATTGAGTCATCCTCAACAGGCTTCCCCTGCAGTCCATGCATGTCCATGGTCGAAAACATGGACTGCATCATCCCCTCCAGGTTGCCCTTGTAGTCCATGCTAGTCCCTGGAGAGCAGGCATGGACTGTGTCATCCCCTCCAGGTTGCACTTGTAGTCCATGCTAGTCCCTGGAGAGCAGGCATGGACTGTGTCATCCCCTCCAGGTTTCCCTTGTAGTCCATGCTAGTCCCTGGAGAGCAGGCATGGACTGTTTCTTCCGCCCCAGGTTTCCTTTGAAGTCCATGCATACTCCCTGCTTTGTGGCAGGAACTTTACATACCGTGGTCAGCACTCTTTGCTTTGACTGCCTGGTGGAAAAGTCGTATGACCTGCAATCTAAGATGTGTAATCACAGCCGGAAGACACGTCCACTTATTTTTGATGTACTTAGATATGAATCAAAGAGCAGAGAGCAGCCATCATCAGAGCCCAATAGAAGTTGGCCTATTGCATTTTACTGTCTGTCTGCCTACAGTGTGACGCCCGACCTCTATACATGCAATTTAAAAGATCAGAGGATTGGAACATCTTGAGTTTAAAGAACTCCTCTTTGATCCATGGCTATAGGTCACCTTCATGGGTGTGGTTGGTGTCAGGGCTCAGCAAAGTCCTGCCACGAGGTCACATGCCTGATCTAGATACGGTGTTTTGCAAAAGGCGCATTGTCTGTTGCATCTTGGCAGACTCATCCTTTTAACAGCTATCAGTTAGCATTCATTGGTTATAAACACTATACAAAGCTTTACAGTTATAAAAAGTATCAAAACTTCACAAAGGTCACAAAACACAGCACATGCCAGGATGTCTAATAATGCCAGCGCCTACAACACTCTAGAGATTGGTGTTGGGGGGGGATGGTCTCGTTTTTTGTTAGCCACTGACACACACCTCACTGCAATATGCACTCAGTTGCTCTTAAACTGCACATTTTCATTATAAAATGTGCCACTCCGATGTCTAGAGACCATCATTCTGAGTCCGCCTGTCTGGTAAAAAAGTCCCGGTATTCATTAAAACTGGCACTTTACCGAACCGTCCGACTCCGGGTTTGCCAGTGGGACATCTGGGTTACCTCCAGCTAACATCTGGAGGTATGCCAGGCACCACAATGGCAAAAAAAACCTCAGGACAATGATCGCAAATCCCCTCATGGAGTCCTCTGGCACCCGTATTCTGGCAACAATGCGGCAGGACCAGGTGCCGGAAATGCTATCTACATTTGCTGGTATCCTGGCGGCTCTTTGGTCAGGCTACCAGCAATGTTATAATGAGGCTGCCTTTACCACCTGCCTCATATGCACTATCTGCTTTTGTTGGCACAAACTGTACCTCCCCAAGTAATTCAGTGTTGGGAAGGACAGCAGCAGTTTTGTGGCGTAGTCTAGGCTCCAAATCCTGTGCAAGAATGACCCTCTTCTATGTAGGAAAAAATCACTATGAAGATGTGAACAACTTGGAAGGTCAGATCGTCCCATCGTACTGAATGAGTGTTTACCTTAAATAAGTACGCCCTCTCACAGTGTCTTCTCTATTCGCGCATTCGCTAGCGTGACTGTGTTGTTGGCTGAATGAGCATATTTTTGGTTGACAAGGCAACATCACTACAATTGATATGGTGATGTGGCTTTGCTTGAGAATCACAAATGCCCATCAATAGCATTGTGCAGTGACTGTGATGTGCAGTGGAATTGTGCAGTGACTGTTGTGTGCAGTGGAATTGTGCAGTGACTGTGATGTGCAGTAGCATTGTGGAGTGACTGGTGTGAAGTGGCATTGTGCAGTGACTGTGGTGTGCATTGGCATTGTGCAGTGACTGTGATGTGCAGTGACATTGAGCAGTGACTGTTGTGCAGTGGCATTGTGGAGTGACTGGTGTGCAGTAGCATTGTGCAGTGACTGTGGTGTGCAGTTGCATTGTGCAGTGACTGTGCTTTGCAGTTGCATTATACAGTGACAGTGATGTGCAGTGGCATTGTGCTGGAAAGCAGGATGCCCTTCTGACTCTTCAATCCGCAGACATATTTTAGTATGAATGTTCACATCATCACAGTAAACCTTGGCACAATCTGGACAGGGGCAGGATGGGTGCCTTTCTCTCTGTGTCTTCGTCATCAACCAGTCACTTTCACCCACATGTGCACCTCCCCTTTAAAGAAAAAAGACCCATGTTGATGTACCTTACACGATGATATGACATGTTCCTACTGCCACTTTTCCCAAAGCTGCCTTGAGACTCTTTACTCAGTCCACCTTACCCCTTTGCATGCATGTGTTTACCTTTCGACCTTTTGTGTCACCAGGGCAGCTGAAACAAGAGGATTTTATTTCTGGCGGCTAATGGACGGAGGGTGAGTGATCTGACTCCATGGCAAGTAACACCCACCAAAGCATGTGAGTTGAGAGGCATGCGTGTTGGCGAGACTACCGCCACACACCTTGCCCTCTCCCTTAATCCCTCTTGCTGTCCATGTAGGTGAGTCCCCAGCAACTTCGTTCCTCCTCTCCCTTCTCGAGACTCGTTTGATATACGTGTGGGAAGACACCCACTATAGCCACTTCCCCTTTCCTCAGACGCTCTGTCGTCCATTTCTACTGAAAAACACAACACCCCAACCTTGTGTTGGTGCTTCCCCTACTGCAATGAGCTTTTGTCAATACCTGCCTTAGCTGCCCATGTCCCCTTCCTCGAAATCCTCGCACCTCTCCAACATGGCAAGCTTCCACATAAATGCCCCATTTGCTGAAAGTAGCATTGGTTGCATGGCATTCGTAAAAAGGAGGCTAACCAGCCAATACCTATGTTTATCCTTTAAACGATTTACAGACCATTGGTTTAGGAAGTATAATCCATTGTATTTGTGGCATTGCTTGACCATTGTGTGTCAACCATGGAGTTGGACAGCAAGGTAGTGTGTGGTGGCTGGTGGTTTTATTTAAGCAGTTTGGAAGTAAATAATCATACTTAATGTGTTGTATTGTTAACTTTATTGTGCAGTTAGCTATTAAGAATGCCTTAAGGACATTATATCATCAATATATCAACAAGAGACCAACGAGTTACTTCCACTCCTAAACCCTTTGTTATGTTTGTCATTGGTTCCACATGGAATGAACACACAGGCAAGAGCAGCTTATTTGTCTATAGTTTATTTAATGTTCTCTTATGACAGTGGAGCTCCTCTCTCCTCTTCTCTCAACCACCAACTCTCTCCACTCTCTCCAACGTTCTCTGCTCTCTCTCACACACTTGTTGCTGATGTCACAAAGATGATGGCTTCAAATTCCTAACACGTCCCTTCCTTCCCTGTGGTGCACAACTATCATCCTCATCTCCTTACTCAATACACCACCTAATCTTACCACAATGAGGAGCCTACATCATTAACCACTTCAGTCACACCGGACATTTTGATTCACCCTTCCTAACTCCTACAGGTAACCTCAGCTTTACTAAATCTCCAGGTTTCATCCTGAGGTCCCTGCATCCATGTTTGAAGTCTTATCTCACTTTGACTTTCAATTCACTCTCACAAGTGCGGTTCTTCAATAACTCCACAGCAGCTTGCATGACTCTTGATCTACCCATCCACACTGGATACAGATGAGTGTTGGGCTTGCATCCAATCTGCACTTTAAATAGTGTCTCTCCATTCACCACATGCAGTACCAACCTATACTGGAAATCTATTTTCATCATTGCCGTAGCCCAATCTCTTTTTGTACCTACAGCAATCCTTATGCAATCCTTCAATGTGCGATTAAACCTCTCCATCCACCTGTTACCTCATGGATGATACAACACAGTGGTTACGTGTTACATTCCATACCCTTCCAACAAATCTTCACATTCTTTGAACACCAGCCGTGGCCAATCTCTGAGAGGAGGCATTTAAGAAACCCTTATCTCCAGAATATTGCTTCTAGAAGCCTAATCAAGCTACCAGATGTGACATCACATACAATGCATACTTTAGGTCTCTTTGACAAAAGATCCATCAACACCACCACACACACGCTTGTTAGACCTCCATTGATGAAAGACCCCGAAATATCTATGGCCACATTCAACCAGGACACATTAGCAACTTTGTGAACTCTCATGGGTGGTGTGAATGTGTGTCTTCTCACTCATGCCACAATAATCACAGTCCTGAACCTTACTCTCTATCATGCAGTCTACTCCCAGCAACCAAACACTGGCACAGATTCGGGTCTCTGTCCCCATGACACCCAAGTGTCATTTGTGGCCTAGTTTTAGAACCTTATCTTTCATGTCTTCTGGAACCACCAAATGGTGACTCAAACACAGAGGTATCCTCCATAAACTGACAATTCCTCCTTGAATTGCTAATAGCCTTTACATTCTTCACCTACCCCCTGGCCAGTCCAATTGAATCGCAAACTCTCTCACGCTTGCTTCAACTTGTGCTCATGCTTCATCCCAGTCACTTTGTTTCACACTTTGCTGCACTTGAAAAATGTCTAAGATTTTGTAAAACCCATCTCCTGTCTTTCCAACATCTTCAATCCCATCATCTGCTGATACTCTTGACATCACATCAGCCACTACATTATTTCTACCAGTGATATGTTTCACTAACATCTGCACACCCTGTAAACTACACTTCATTATCCTTCTGGACACATCCTCCAAGCCATCCTTTTTGAATATGCTGACCACCGTCCTATGGTTAGTCCTCACCACAACTGTCTTGCTACAGAGCTAAGTCTTGCATTTTGTAATCCCCCATATACACACCAGGGCTTCCTTCTCAATCACTGAGTATGTTGTTTCAGCACTTCAGAGCCTTCAGGAATCAAACACAATCATATATACTTGTCCCCGATCTTCTTGTTTGAGCACTGCCACCAAACCTAATTTACTGGCATCAGTATATAATATTGGCTGACGCTCCTCCCTGAAATTGTTCCTGCACCACATCTTGTTTCACTATTTCAAGCTCCCTTGCAAAAGATTCAGACCACCCAAACAGAGCCCCCTTCTTTGTGAGCTTCTTACATTCTTGGTCTTGTCTGATAGGTTCTTGATGTATTTGGCATAAATCTCTACCAGCCCCAAACAAGCTGCTAATTCACCCGTATTAGTTAGTTCCTGCATTTTGCCTATGGTTACCACTGAGTCATGCTTAGGTTGTATCCCACACCCAGATAGCTCATGCCCCAGGTTTGTCACCTTCTCCTTCCTGAACGTAGAAATAGCCAAGCTGATGGTGAGACCTGTTCTTTTCAATATATCCAATACCCTCCCAAGTCTGCAGTCAGGCTCCTGCACATATGGCCCCCTCGTCAGCACATCATCTTGTTAAAACATCATGCCATTCTCTCACCCCAACAGCCTGTACATGACCTTGCTGCAGATACCAGGCCAAAAGACCTCCGCCTACAGCAATAAAGCCCAGATGATGTTATGAAAGCCACTAAATTAATAGAATCTGCATGTAGCTCTAATTGATGGTCAGCAGACCTCAAGTCTAATAGCAAAACTGCTTGTGCCTTGACAAACTCTCTACAAGATCATCTATTTTAGGAAGTGGAAACTTCTCAGACACCTTATTCTCGTTCAAATTCCTCAAGTCTATGCAAAGTCTCAAGTTGCTATTGAACTTCCGTACCACAAATATTGGGCTTAAATGGATTCAATAATACAGTCTGCATCCTTTTGAGTTCCTCTTCCAGTTCTCCCCCCAGAGCTAAAGGTACCAGTCTCACTAAGGCTTCTATAAGCACAGCCCTCTTTTTGAGTTTCAACCAATGATTGAAATCTCCCACTTTTGCCCTTCTCACCACCAATGACTTTTTTTTTCTCCTCCTGAACCTAAACTACTTGTTCTGTGTGGAGGGGGTCAAGTCTAATGGCCAAGTCCACTTGATCATCCCATGACAGTAATTCTCCTCCTCCCCTGGGCACATAAACATTCCCAATGGCTTCTGAGCCCTTAAACCAGCAAACGTCTTCATCCTCTCCTATAATGTCTATTGGAACATCCCCATAATTCTTGGCCCTTATCCTTGGTTCTATCAATGTGCAACACTTGAACTATTCCCTCCATTTCTTCAAACTGATTAAGTATAGTCAGCAGCAATATCAACTAACATGGGTACCACACCTTTGTTTATGCATATGTTTCCATGAGGTTGTCTTCTCCTGAGCTTTCCTGGCACAGCGCAAACCGATGATTGCACTGCCCTGTATTCCACTGTGTGATCAGTAATATTGTATTCAACGACTTCTCTTTATCATGGCGCCCAGGAATCTGTAATCTCTGCAGCATCTAGCCAGATGTCCTTTCCTACCAGAGTCACAACAGAATACATGAACTGCAACACTTTCTATGTCACTTGCAAAGTGACTCATGCTGGCACAGTGATAGCATATCCTCCCCCCAAAGCTGCATCCATCAGCTCTCAGCACTTTTGCCCAGCCTTGAGAAACCTCTCTCCCACTCAGATTGTGGCTATTTTCTTCTTTGCTACATGTGTCCCATTGATCACTCCCTCTCTTGGCTGGTATTAATGCTGTAAGTGACTTCAATCCAGCACTCCAACTAAGTCAATGCCTAGTCTGTAGTAGGAATAGGAGAATAAGGTAGCAGAGAATACTTTTATGGTTCAAGGAAATGCAAGATGGGAAAGAATGCAGCACAAAAATAAACTAGATATGATTTCAATCAAAAGATAATATGATCACTTTTTCCCCTGTGACTACTCACTCCCCTCACTATGCAATATGAAGAGATGGAAATGAGGGCACACAGGTTTCAGGAATATTAATCGACAATGCAGTTCAATCCCAGTTCCCCCCAGCAAGCTTAGAGAAAACAGGTATGATTTTAAAACAGGCAAAAATACTTTTGAATGTGATTGTCATGAAAGGGAAAATATGCTAAAATGATTTTAATTCAATAAAGGATATTCAGCACTAGTGAGAATTACTTTGGATTGGTACATATCAACACTAGCAGAGAATCATGAATGATTATCAGATTGAAAATGAAATTCAGCAGTGGAAAGCAAGAAACAGCTATTTTGACAGAAATAGAAATTGAGCCAAATTGCAATTCGCGGCAACTTTTCCGCGTGCGTGAAAGCGATTACAGAAAAACTATATTTTTTTTTTTTTTTTTTTTTTTAAATAGATTTTTATTGAATTTTCAACACAAACAATGATACAAACCAAACAGCAGTGCAATAAACAATATTCCAATAAACATTTAACCATTAGTGCGCACTACTCCCCTGATCCCTCCCCCCTCGCGAGCCATTTTCCATGTCTTGTTCCGCTTCTGTTTCACATGAGCGAGCATCGTCATCATCTGGATCTCCCAAAACCCCTGTCCCGAATATGCAGGATATCAATGTCTTCCATGCCATCAAAGAGCCCAGTTCCTCCTCCCAAGACATACAACTCGCCTCTTGCCACACCGCTGTCTCAGCCTCCGCCCATTTCTGTAGGTCATTCCACCACACTTCAACCCGTGGCTTGCTACATTTTTTCCAGCCCATGGCTATTCGTCGTTTGGCCAGCACATACGCTAAGTCTTTCAGTTTGCTTACATGTTTCTGCTGTCGAGGTCTGGGAAACCCACCCAGAAGGCATGCCCAGGCGGTGTCTATGGCAAACGTGACCCCTCTCTCTCTCAGCTTGCGCGCCGCCTCCCTCCAGAATCCCTCAATCACTGGGCACGCCCAAAACATATGCGTCATGTCCGCATTTTCTTCGTCGCATTTGGGGCACGCCTGTCTGCCTGCATTCCAAAATTTGGATATCCTCAGAGGGGTCATGTACGCTCTGTGCGTGACGTACAGTTGTATTTGCTGCAGTCTGGCATTTCGAGACACTTTCCTGTGGTACCCCAAAGCCCGTTCCCACATCCCATCTCCCATTTCGATCCCCACCTCACTCTCCCATTCCAATCGTAGGCATGTCAGTTCCTTCCCAACTTTCGACATCACCATCTCATACAGCCTAGAAATTTCATGTCCCCCTTCCGTTGTATCATACATCCCCGCCATCGTAACCTCCGATTCGTCTGCCATGATATTCTCAGGCCACAGTTCCCGAATTTTCTTCCCCAATCTATGGTATGTAACATATTGGCCTTCGTGCAATCCAGTCTCCTCGCTAAGTTCCACAAACCCCTTAATAGCACCCTCCTGCCACACATCGCCCAATGTCACCAGCCCCACCGATTCCCAGTAGGTCCTAATAATCTCCCTCAGCTGTCCATCCACCCCCGCCAGGGCAACCAGTGGAATTTGCGGAGAACACGGAAGTGGGTCACCCATCATTGTACATGCCCGTCTCCACACCTTCCACCCCAGCTTCACCATCGCCGGGTACCTTCTCGTGACAGCCTCGGGTAACCAAATGACCTCCTTTAAGAAAAATGGGGCACAATCTTGCCCGAATAGTCTGAGTTCTGGGGTCTCTTCGTCGGACAGCCATTTAGACACAAACTGTAGTTGGCTCGCTATGTAATACGCCTCAAAGTTTGGGAGTTTGACTCCCCCCTTTTCATGAAAGTTCTGTAACTTCCAGAGCGCTACTCTGTTACGAGTACCATGCCACAGAAACTCTCTGCAAACCCCATTTATTTTAGTGAAAAAACCCTTAGGGATCATGTATGGGATGTTGCTAAAGTAATGTAGCAGCCTAGGCAGAACTACCATCTTGATCATCGCCCCACGCCCCATCATCGCTAAGGGCAACTTCTGCCAAAAGCTCATACATGCGCGTATCTTCTCAACAGCCATCTCTGTGTTGCGCTTGTATTCTTCCTCCACCGTGTGGTAGATATCTATTCCCAGGTAACGGAATGTGTTGACTGACCAGGGCACCTGGAGCACCGGCAGCCGCTCCGTGGGAACACCCCTATAACAGCCCAACGGGAAAATGTACGATTTCTGGGGGTTGACCGCTATGCCCGACAGCCTCGCATATCTCCCCATCACGTCCAGGATATATTGTAAATTCTCCTCCGGATGACTCAAGTACAATAACAAGTCATCCGCATACAGGGATATCAGATGGTTTTCTCCCCCCACCTCAATGCCCACGATATCATACTGCTGCCGCAAGTACAGTGCCAGAGGCTCCAGGGCCAAGATATACAACATCGGGGACCAAGGACACCCCTGTCTAGTGCCTCTACTAAGCTGCCATCTCTCGGATATAATCATGCCCGTCCGAACTCTAGCCAGCCGAGCGCTGTACAGCAGCTCCGCCCATCTAATATATCCTGGTCCCAGTCCGTATCCTCTCAAGGCCGCCAGCAGCCACTTCCAATTAACCGAGTCGAAGGCTTTAACAGCGTCCAACGACACTATCGCCATTGCCCCCTCACTGTTAGATCCCATTTCAATCACCCGGTGGAGTCGTCTATGGTTTTGGGCAATGTTTCTCCCCGGGACATATCCCGTTTGGTCCGGGTGTACCAGTTTGTCTATCACCCTCCGCAGTCTGTTGGCCAGGACAGCCGTTAGTATTTTGCTGTCCTGATTCAGCATAGATATTGGTCTGTACGACCCACAACTATGCCCGGGTTTATTAGGCTTAGGGAGCGGTATAATAATCGCTTCCCTGAGCGATTCCGGCAACCTCCCCTTCTCGAACGCCTCATTAAGCATATCAAGCATCGGGGGGAGTACTTCCGCTTCAAAAGTTTTATAAAATTCACTGGGCAGGCCGTCCGTTCCTGGGGTCTTGCTAGTGGGTAGCTGCCGGACGACCGCCTCCAACTCCCCTAGTGTTATTGGGGCATCTAGTTCCTCTCTCTCCTCCGTGCTCACCCTGGGCAACCCGATATCTTGCAGGGTCTCCAACATTTCCTCCCGGTCGCCGCCACCCGGATCCCCATACAATGCTTTATAGTAATTTACGAATTCCTCATTGACACCCTCCTGGATATCTATCTGCTCCCCATCCTCTCTAATTATTGTCCTAATCGGGGGCCTCGGGGTTTCTCTTTTATATAACCATGCCAAAAGACGACCCGTTTTATCTCCTCCCGCATGTTGCCTTTCAATATACTTTTTGTAATTTAGATTACAGAGCCTCCCCCAATGTTCTGTACACTGCTGCTGCAGTTTAAGCACCAGTTCGTTATCTATATGCTCGCTCTTCAGCACCTTTTCCAGCTCTCTCTCCGCCTTCTGTAAATCGACCAGGGCCCCATTCTGCAAACCTTTCGATTTAGCAATCGCCACCCCTCGTACCACAACCTTAAAGGCCTCCCACAGAGTTCCTGCCGAGTCAACGCTGCCAGTGTTGGTATCGAAATAGCTAACTATTTCCTCCCGCATGTCTTCCCTAAAAACCTGGTCTTTAAGCGCCTCTGCGCGCAGGCGCCACGTCGGGATCCGCGCTCTGGGGCGGCCATATTGCCATCCCACCACCATAGGCGAGTGGTCCGAGAGGACCCTCGCTCTGTATTCCGCACTAGACACATCCCCCAAGACGTCCGACGTGGCAAAAATATAGTCTAGCCTAGTGTGCAACCGCTGCGGGGCCGAGTAATGCGAGTACTGTCTCTCATTGGGGTGCTTGGTCCTCCACACGTCATCGAGCTCAAAGTCCCGCAGCAGCGTCCGCAGCACCCGGGCTGCCGGGGCGGGCCTAATCACCTTATCGTCGGATCTGTCCATCCCCGGGTCCAACACACAGTTAAAATCCCCTCCCCAGAACACCACACTCCCCACACACCAACTCAAGTTGGTACTCATGGTCCGGAAGTACTCTGCCGTGCCCTGGTTCGGGGCATACGTGTTCACTACACACATCTCTCTGTTCTCGACTACCCCTCTCACCATAGCCAGACGCCCCTCAGTATCCACACGTTCCTGCTGCAGTTGAAACGGGACATGCGGCGCCACCCAGATCAGCACGCCTCTAGCATAAGCTGAGTACGCGGATCCTACCACCGTTCCACCCCACTTTTTCTTCACCAGCTCTAATTTGTCTCGGGTCAAATGCGTCTCTTGCAGTAATGCGACGTCTATCTTTTGTCGCCTCAAGTACAACATAACTTTGTTCCGTTTAAGGTAGCTATTGAGGCCCCTGACGTTCCATGTTAACAATTTTAGCTCCCCCATGATGTACTGATATCTTGCACTCTCCCTCCCGACCATCCCTGCTCATTCATGCTATCCAGAAATCTCATCCAAAATCTTCCCTCAGGGCTCGCGATCCCATTCAAACCTCCCAACACTATGTACACCCCAACTGCCCCCACACCCCCCATTCCCCCTGCCCATCCCCTCCCCCCCAACTCCCTCCCCAACTGTTGCCCAGCTCCATCCCGGGAACTCAGGCCCCCCCACATCTAGTTCCGGCTGTTACACACAGAGCCCAGTAGGGTAAAGTCGCCCTAGCGGCCACTTAACTAAGAAATACTAAACGGGGGTGAATGGACCAGCCCCGAAAGGCTCCCATGTACGACAACAATTACAGTGCAAACAGTGCATTTAACATCCTGTTCCAGGCCCGACCTCCCCAGGCCATAGCAATAACTATAGTCAAGTCCCATAGTCTCCGGCAACACCCTCTCTCGTCGTAGAGCACTTATCTCTCATTGCCACCTTCATCCGCCCGGACCTCCGACTCCTGGGGGCTGCCCTGCATGTCCAGCCAACCCATGGCTTCCTCCGGTGACTCAAAAAACAGAGATCTATTATTGTGGATCACCTTTAGTTTGGCCGGGTAGAGGAGCATATATTTCTTCCCTGCCTCTCTCAATCTTCTCTTGACCGCCCCGAAGTTCATCCGACTCCTCTGCACCATCATGGTGTAGTCTGGGTAGGCCGTTATAGTGGCCTCCCCCCTTTTGATGGTTCCTCCTTTACGAAAATGCTCTAAAATCCTTTCCCGGTCACGGTAGTTAAGAATTTTGGCTATCATTGGCCTGGGCGGACCGCCCGGTGGAGGCCTCCTAGCCAATGCTCTAAGTGCTCGCTCCACCGCAAAACCCTGCGACAGCGCACCCCCGGTGATCTCTTGGAGCAACATATTTTCAATGAAGTCCGTGGGGTTATGACCCTCCAATCCTTCCGGGATGCCCACGACACGGATATTGTTCCTTCGGGCGCGCCCCTCCGCTTCTTCGGCCCTGTTCTCCAAGTTGCGTACTTTCTGTTCCAAAATATGCAGGTCGGCCTTGTGTGAGGCACAATCTGCCGTGTTGGCGCTGCCCTCCTTTTCCAGGCTCTCCGTGCGCTCCGATAGGGCCTTCACATCCTGTCGAAGTAGGTTCACCTCCTCCCGAACTTCTCCGACTTTGAGGTCGAGCGCTGTTTTCAGGTCCGCCACCACCATTTCAAGCTTGGCCTCCCAAGCACTTTTCAAGTCCGCTTTCAGTTCAGCGAGAGCAGCCAGCACGTCCTGATTTGGGCCAGCCGCGGCCATGGGTGGCTTCTCCTTGGTCCGAGCACTCTCTGGGCCCGTCGGTGTCTTGGTAAACTCGTCCAATGTGGGCTGTTTTGCTCTCTGTCTGACGGCCTTGTTCGCCATTCCACAGCCGCTGTAAGCCGTGGGCCCGTACACGCGACCCCGTCGTAGGATCAGCCACTATCCGGCCACTATCCGAGTGTCCCTCAAAGGTCAGGGCCAAAGCACGTAGTCCGTTGCACCAGTCAGCTCAGGCGGGTCCTAGTGCCGACCGCCGACCGTCGCCGACCGTTTCCCAGGCCCGCGTTAGGTCATCGGTGCCCACAGAGACGCGCTGACGCTCTCCCAAAGGCTTATCTGTGTCTCCACGGCCTGCACCGCCCACGTCGCCGCCGATCACCGGGAGGGTATTCCTTTCAACGCGTTTGTGTCCCCTCCATTGTCCGGTGTGGCCGCCATTTTCACTCCGTCCGGTCCGCGACTCCAGGAACTTCGATGGCATTTATCTACCGTTGCCGGGCTTGTGGAGGTTTCAGCTCTTCCATAGTTGTGCAGCTCATATTCATGGACAGGTACTCTCGTTTCTGGCCTGCGGGAGTTAGTGCCAATGCCCTATTGCACAGGATAATTGTAGGATCTCCGGGAGCTCTCCCAAGAGCGCGTCCACTCACATGGCTTCCAAGCCACGCCCCCCATTACAGAAAAACTATGACGGTTAAATATCGGTTCTAGAATGTGCGGTTCAAGAGTTACAGGGGCATTTGTGAAGGTAGATTTTTTAGAAATAAAGTCAGGATTTCAAATATGACAGATCGCGCTTTAAAGATTTAGCAACAAGGATAGGCTTAGACTATGGAGCTATGAAGAAGCAAGACACTCAACGGGCAGCCATCAGAACAGGGCGCCTCTGCTCTGATCCCTATCAGTCAAAACACTGGTCCCACTTCAGAAAATATCAGTGCGAAGATGATTATTGCTACAATTAGCACAGGCAATATAATGGAAAGGATTCAGGATGGACACAGGATTCTATAATGCAGTTCTGGATAAGTGGAAATGTTTGGAATAAGATTATTTTAGACTAAGAGATGACTATGCACAGTTCTAGACTAAATACTCACTCCTAGGCTTTAGAATGGAGTGGGCCTTGTCAAAGATCTGGTCAAGGGTTTGGCTTCACTCTCGCCACTGGACATGTCTCAGGCACTCTGGGTTCTGCTCTCAGCACTGCACTGCGGTCTGGACGGCCTCTTGGACTGTATCTGACGGGTTCTGGATACAGCGCTGCTTTCTGGGTCTGGATCTTGGTTCTAGCACAGGGTTCTTAGCAAGAAGCAAAACAGCTCAGCCAGGCTGTTGAATGGTTTAGTTAGGCCCTGTGGAAGTTTAAGGGTTAGAATCAGGTTGCAAAAGATTCTGAAGGCCTGCTTCAAAGAGTTCATTTTTGGGTTAGGCCTCTGCTTCAGGGTTCTAGAGTTTGGTTCTAGAGTCTCTGTCTAGATCTGGAGTCTGGAGTCTTCCTGCAGGATGCTGAGCCAAGAAATCAGTTGAGTAGTGGAAAACTGTATGTCCTATCTGTCCTCACAGTCCCTATTTATGTATTTCCAAAGTGAGTGGCGAGGCTGATTCTACAATGCCCAACCCTCTAAAGATTTGATAGGTTGGAAGATTCCTTGTCCCCTGATTTGAGGCAGGATCGGTGTGTCAGAATGAGTCAGAGTGATGCTGTGTTTATGGTCCAAAAGAAATCCCTCCCTTTTGCTTTTACATAGAAAATCTTTTTTTTTCACAAAAAACATATTTCCCAGTTACACAAGTTGTTGAGAATACATAATTACATGACTGATTGCTTAAGGTACATTTCTGTTCAAATCCCATGTTTCTACGAGCTTGGGTTCAGAAATGACAACATTTTCGCGCTTTTGGAGGGTTTCTCAATATTCATTCTGCACCAAATTTGATACATGCATGCATATCCTCTCTGAGCATATTACTGTAATTTCTTATGTTCATAGCAAAAATACTGCAGCTACAATATGAATAAATTCCAGGATTTGGTCACAGAACATCACACAGATTTCAGCTTAGTCTTAAACTGTGAGTGAATTTTTCATTTTCACAATCTCAAAGTTTCAAATTTTTGTCAGTTCAGTACACTTTGTTATAAGCATTTTTATAAAACATACATTTACTCCAATGTTAAATCCACATCTCACTCTGGTCTGCCCCCAGAGCTGGGCTTACTTAGAGGGTCACATGTCTTGTTTCCTGCCAGCAGTTTGTGGTCAGTTACACCCCAAATTAGCATTCCCTATCCAGTCCAAGGCATCTATTGTTCCTTTTTCAGGGCTGCAGAGAACATCTCCTCCCCTCTTGATTAGCATGCCAATGCGACATCCTCCTTCTGGTGGGAATGACAAGGTGTGAAGGGTTCTCAGGGTAGCAAGCCTTTTGGACTTTTAACTGCATCAGGTTACTTTCTGATCAATTGTAACATAGTTCCTTGTAAAAAAAAATTACATTTATAAACTTAAAATAAGCAACATATCTTTAAATCAAGTCTTTTTCAACATGAAATCACTGTGTGGCACCCTTATATGGCATTTTGATGGAATGTTCAACTTTACACAAAATGGTTTTAAAACGCCGGCTTTCTGGTAGAGGCGAGCAACGGTATTACACCCATTTTGACAGCTGACTTTCCATCAAGTATCTTTAAAATAGGATTTTGTTCTGAGAACATATGATTTTTGCGGACATGGTATTTGTGTGGATTCTTGCAGTAATGATGTGGAACACTCAACAAAGAGGTTGGATCTTTTAGGTAATTTGTGAGCCATGATTTTAGAAATTTTTGACAATCAAGAAAACAGATTTTCAACAGCTCTGTGATTCTTTTTCAATCAGCATTGCTATTTCCAAGTGGTTTCAGGCTACTTTGTGGGTAGTGCAATGGTGGTTCCTGTGCTCACTAAGATAGGTAAAAGTGGATGTCGGCCTATTGTTCAGGTTTTCACCGTGCAATTTCTGGTGATTTCTAGCGAGCAGCATGCTTTCCAGTGGCCATTATGATGTTTCTGCTGCCAGCAACGCACAGTGATGTTGCGGGGCTTGGATGAGTGGGTTGATACATCCCACAATGCTTGTTCATCCAGTTACTAACTGAGCCATAGATTTGGGTTGGTTTCAATGAGCTATCAGCATGAAGTTATTTGATACAAGGCTCTGTGTGTTCAATGTTCTTGGGTATGTATATGGCCCTATCCAATATTGGATAGGGCCATATACATACCAGCCGCCTCTCCCGGACCCAACCTGACCTTCACCTCACACAGACTGGCCCAGATGAACCACGTGATGTCCGACATCCCGCCAAGCCTCCAGCCAATCTCGTGGAGCCGGCCCCTACAGCACCATACTCAAACCGATTCCCTCACCAATCCAAAAGTAACTTGTAGAGTGGATAGAAAACATCACTGATGACACTGTAACCCTTTAAAATGCATTGTATTTGTATTGTTTACCAGAGCGCTCTCAAAGCAGCAGAGTTCTCTGGATGCTGAATCCTATATAAAGACTCTGTTGCCCCTCACAACCAATCTCCTGGTCTCATTCCCTACTCGGATGTGTCCATTATTCTGAGTCTTATTTGTGATGTGGGGAGTGAGCGCCTTCACTCACACAAGCAAAGATAGTTTTGAATGCTGCATCATGAACATTGCAAAATAAAGAGAATCAGAAACTGAGCATACATAACACTGTTGTGGTAGTGAGAATAATTAATACAGCAAATGTTTGCATGGGTATCAGGATTAAATAACGACAAGACAGAGCAAACAACGGATTACTTAATAAATAAATACCTCACCCAGTAAGGCCACATGCAAAGAGGAAATAAGACACACAGCAGTTGGTGTCTTCATTTCCAAATTAAGGAAAGAACGAAATAAAGGAGAAAGAACAAAGAAACAAAGGCTGAATGAACTAAGAGTAAAAGCAAAGACATTACAAGTAAAGGAAAAGCAAACACAGCAACACAGTCAATAAAGGAACAATAATTTAATAAATAAACCGTCAAGGTTCTACACCTGCACAACAAGAGTAAGACAACATTAAGAGAAAAATAACTAATTTTGAAACAACTGATATGAGGGAAGTATAAGTACTGTTGGCACGTAATGGAAGCACATATATCAAAATAGATGAAGTGCTACATTTATGAACTATTCGCGCAAACAAATGCTGCAACCTTATTTCAGCAGAATTGCCAAGACCGAATAATAACTGAACATTTTGAGTGACCATACAGACAATCTTGCTGTACTACAGATTACAATGTCTTCCCTGCACCTACCTGCAGCTTCGGTATTACAGTGCCCTGAGCATTTCATGCCTTTATTGGATTGGGATTGCATCACAAGGGTTCAGCCTACAAAAACTAAAGTGTCTCAAGCAGGGGCAGAATGTATGAACATTGACATTAGTCTGAGGGTTGTCACTAATGGCATACGCACGTATGTGATATCATCCGAAGGTGAATATCAAGAAATGATTAGAGTAAGTAGGATAAAACAAGAGAAGAAAAGACAAAGAAAGTGAGTGAAACAACTGCTGAAGAGTGAGTAGCCATGTCTCTGAATAATCGGAGTGGGGATGCAAGACCGACCCAAAATACAATGATCCCAGTGATTTATTTATGTCGCCCTGACCCATTCATACTTGAGCCACAGGAAGATCAAGGACAACGGTGGCAGGAATGGATGGAGGAGTTTGAGGACTTTTTGAGAGCAGCGGGAAACCAGGATGCCTTGAACAAGATGGACATATTGATTAATTTGGTGGGAAAAGAGGGGAAAAATGTTGTGACAGCTATTCCAGCTCAGGAAAGAACAACGTATCAACACTTGATCTCTACCATTGATGAACATTTGGTGGTCCCTCCCAATCAGGACTATGAACGGTACGCAGTTAACCAGTGCATACAGGGGCCAGAAGAAAAGCAAAGTTCACAAGCTTTGGTGATGATGAGGCGATTAGGCTGAGAATAATTGAAGGGTGCACATCATCACAACTTCCGAGACATCTTCAAAGAGTGCCTCTCCCATTAAAAGAAGTCCTGGAGTTGGCACAAGTGTATGAGAGAACTGAAGGGCAAGTAGCCAATATGGAAAACAAAAGTGAATTGAATACCATTACTGACATCAGGTATAACAAGCAGAGGCAGTCCCGATGCTCAAATCTGTCAACCCGACAAAGCACATAGGATGGTAACGGCAGAAGTTCACTGGAAAGGCAGTGTTTTACATGTGGATTGGATTTTCCACACCAAGGTAGATGTCCAGCTTTTGGTCGGATATGTATGGGATGTGGTCAGAAAACCACTTCCAGATCATGTGACGAGAGGGGGCCTCATCATTGACTACATGCAGATCCAGAGCAAAGTTGCCATCAAGAGAGAGGTATGGCATAATGAGATCATATAGGGAGAGAGGGAACAAACAGCCTAGTGCTAGTAGCTATGTGGAAAAACATCAGACCCAGCTGGGACTTATCAAAGCAGCAGGAAATTTGCAAGTTGGAGTGCATGAAAGTGAGACTTTGAAATATGGTTGCGATTCGCAATCATATCAAAGGAAAGGTCAGGAGCAATGTAGAGAACTATCTGTGGAGAATATATATGAAAGCTCTCCGGTTCAGGAAAATCACATGAATGATCGGAAAGCTGACCTTGGTGATAATGAGGGCAATGCCTAGCCACGAAGCATGTTGAAAATGGGTGGGGGGACTTTTACGGAAGAAGTATGCAGGCCAATGCAGATTGGACCACTCGATAGAGGAGAATTTAAGATAATCAGATGCCAGTGAGTTAAAGTGAGACTGTATTAATCAGGCAAAAACAGTGAAGGAGGATGGGATCCAGCCACGGGCCAGAGTCACTAACAGTGATGGCTGTAAAACGGCCCATAGATACTGTGATGAAAGATGATGTTGTAGTAACTGGGGATGCTTTGCTCTTCCATGCAATGTTCCAAGATGAGGTGGAAGGAGAAACATCTGAGGAAAGGAGAAATGAAGAATCTGTTGGTCTCTTGTCACTTAAAGATTCGGGATATTCACCACCTTTTTGGCATGGTGGAGAAGTTTGAGGCGCCAGTGGTTGCCCTCAAAGGACTATGCGCAAGCCTTTACGTCTTATTTAGCAAATGTAGAGGTGGTCCTGCCAGACGACAGAGAGAGTGAACTTATATGATAAGCAAAGGGGAGGTGTTGTGGCTAAATAGTATATGGAATGCAGTGTGGGTAGAACTTGGGAAGGAATGGAATGGGAAGGGGCAGTTGGGGATAAAGAGATACAGTCATGAAGACCATCTCTGTTATCATTTAGGGGCTACATCTTAATTATGGTTATATAGATTTTGGGCACAACACACAGCAGTGTACTCTGTTGCCGAGCAATGGTGCTCTGAAGTCTGCACCTGCACCACCCCAGTGCAACCAATGCTTGCACCTCCCGGGTCCTCATACCTCACAGAGATTCCCCCACACACGGATGCGAAATGCAAATGACTGCTGATCTTAGTTGGACAACCCGCCTTGCCATATCTGGTGGCGGATCAAGCCTGCACCATAGCTGCATGTTAACGCAAATGTGGGTGCCACATTGCTGCCACAGTGCTGCTTGATGCCAGTTGTTATGTGTGTCTCATCGGGTCCAAATGGATAGATCACACAGTATGGTTGATCCTTTTGTAGTTAATTTCATTCTCTCTCATGACAGCAATGCTCCTGTCACCTCTCCTCTCAGCAGACAACTCTTTTCTCTTACTGCCAGCCTTCTACGTTCTCTCTCACACAAATGTCTCTGATGTCACAAAAACATTTCTAACTACCTCCCTATCATGGTCCCATCCTCTTCACCGTTCGGAACGGGGAAGATGTGATATATAAATACTTCAGAGTCCATCTCTGACACAGCCCCTTTGTTAATTTGTTAACAGTAGCACATCACATGTGTGCCCATCAGAAAATTAAGTGCAAGACAGAAAAACTTGATTATCAGCAGAACATTGATAGTGACATAGCACTAAATCATTCCACTATGTGCCAACTAAACATGTATATACCAAAAGAAATTAAACTGGCACACATATTGTGCAAGAAGTATAATTACACAAGTTTCAAATACTTTTCTGGGACATATACTAGACATTCCTGTTTCAGGGATAGTTAATTAGTTAATCAAATTCAATCAAATTTGACAGAAACTAAAATGCAATCAGCATTACTAGAAAATAAAATAAATCCAGAATTGCCAGTAATCTTGGCCTGCATTGGCAATGTAATCAGAATAGCCAATGCGGACCAAGATACTGTCATGATTGTCAGGTTAATTCCAACGTATTACTGATTTGTTCACAAATGAATCAGGGTTGGCCACAACTCATTGCATTTGTTAGAATCCCCTAACGCGAAATTAACGCAAACTCTTCTGCACTATGGACTAAAGCAAGTTGGATGGACATGTGCATATTCATCATTTATTCTATGTTGAACAACACATCATGTGAAAATACACTGTCCTGATGTTTAACAACCTGATAAAGATGGTCCCAGGGTATACTTTCATAAGTGCCCTCTTGTTCACCTGTGAGTGATATCCTGCCTGTGTGCTTCCTTCCTCCTGCATGGTCATGTTTCTGGCACTAGGTATCTTTTGATTTGCAGGAAATGTTCATTGACTTCCACCTTTTTACCCCCTTCTGTGTCTCCACAATTGTGTGTCTGTCCTCTGCATCTAACCACTTATTGTTTTCATAGTCCATCATGAAAACCCTCCATCTGTCTCTAAATGTGTTTACATTTTGTTGTTATCTCAATCACATGCAGATCATGATTGGGCTCCTCTCACCAATCAGAATCTGTAGATTGCAGCCAATAACTGCTGGTATTGACTGCATTCTGAACATGTTGACTTCAAAAGAAGACAGCGAATACCCAATGCAATTGTCATCAAAGGTTTCTTTCAAGAAGACAATTCTTTTCTAGGAGGACATTTTTTGGACAACTATGGGATTATTCTTTCACTTTACAACAGGTACAATGTTTACACACCTAATTTCGGATCATGTTAAACCCACTCAGGTTCAACTAAGTTTGCAATTCAAATTTTTAACCTATTAAGAAAACTACATTATTGAAACACTACAAAATAAAAGCTCTTTTAATTCACTGAGTTTGTTTATTTGCTTACTCATTATTAAATAAACATTCTTACTTCATTATCAACATTCCAAAACATATATGGCTACTACCACTATGTGCTACGAGCTTTATACACTATGCGGTCATTATTGCTAAGGATAATGACCATGTCCCAAATTATGGCCCTTGGTAGGTGATTATCCCAGGACAATGAGCCACCTCGATATATTAGTCTGTATTAGGCAATATGACTGTAGCTGCACACATTCTCACCAGCATATTAGTCGTGCCTGTTCAAATGCTCTCATGTTAACCCATTGAGGGCTGAGGAAATGTTGATATAAATCCTAATTTATACAGAAAATCAAAGAAATCCCACACTTAAGAGGTGAATGGAATGACTATGGGCCTCACTACACGGATGGCGGTATTAGCACATGGACCAAGGTGCTATTAGCACCTTGGTCCATGGCGGTAAAATACCGGCACCGCCTTGGTGGAAAGGGGAATTACCGCCCTTTTCCAAGGTCGGCGGGGCGGTAATTCCCCCTTCCAACACTGCCCTTCCCCATTCCCATTTTTGCCCCATAGGGCATAATGGGAATGGGGAAGGTGCTAATTACGGCACCGCAATTTTGCGGTGCCGTAATTAGCACCAAGGTCCCTTAGCGGGTTGGTTTTTAACACCTGCAAAAAGCAGGCGTTAAAGCACCAACCCGCTAAGGGACCTCGTAGTAAGGCGGTAATGGTTAAAGGTCACTGTTACCATTAACGGTGACCGTTAACCGTTACCGCCATCCGTGTAATGAGGCCCTATGTTTTGTTATGTAGGATATCTGCTTTTGTAATCACACTGCAGTGTTTTAATGAAATATTACACTAAAAGAAAATAGAAATAATATTAACTTCTATAAAGTTAGAATTAATGCATGCTTTCAATAACTAGACACCTTTCTAACAAACATAACAACTAAAGTGTACGCTGCAAAACCTTTAGTTCTACAATTAATCTCTTTGCTTTTTTTAAAAAATTGTCCATAGCATTGGAAACAAACAAGAACCGAATCCAGGATGCTGCTAAGAATAACATGATCGTTTGCAAATATCCAGAGGTCTGCTCAAAATATGCTCAAAGCTCAAACCTGCAGGGGTTAGCTAAACATGCCATGGTGCAGATTGAGTTGATCTTAGTGTAAAGTATAAATTGTCCACATTACCAAGTCTCCCAAAAACGTTTTCAATGTTGTTTTTAAATGTATTCATTAGTACAATATAGCTTTATAAAAATGTTTGGTACAACCTAAATCCAAACATAATAATATTCCTTCAAAAGAAAAACATAGTATTGTTAAAATCTATGATATAGATATACCATTTTTTCCAATTTCTGTCATAGTGTTGAAATATTACAAATCCATAATATATACATAATTGAATAAAAGTATGAAATAAAAACAACTAGGCACATAAAAACAATGCAATATTCAAGTTACAAAAGTGTAAACATTTTTTATTCCCCTCCACATTTTGGTGAGATGATAGATTAAATAATGTTATTCTGCTTGATGCATTCGACCTAGACAATGCTAGTATCCAAGAACGTGCCATTAATAGCACTCGCTAATCAAGCAGAACTTCTCGATTCAACAAACACATTACAAACTAGAAACACATGCTAACAGTTTCTCAAACGCCTATTCCACAAATCGTACATGTACGCATGTTGCTAGGGAGGACCTGACATGCCCCTAAAACTTCAATCGTACTGACAAAGATAAATTTGATGCATATATACTTATGTATAATCCATATTGCCAATATATAATACAGTATAATATTCGAGAATTAATGTAAAAAGTTATACAATCGCAAGTTTATGTTTTAGTGGAAGATCCACTGAAGATTGATCAAGATCAGTACCATTGATCTGAGCTTTAAGGCCAGCAGTAAGTTTACTACTGAATAATATTGAACCACTCAAACCAACGGCAGAGATCTGTATAACATATTTGGACAACTAAAATACTACCACCAGACATCACATCACATTCTGAAATAACAGAAAAAGATGGTACATTATTGTCTTTGGAGAGGGCAAAGGCATTCTTAACATAAGATCAAGTCTGCAGACTTGAATGATGCTCAAAATAGTAGGCAATCAAAATTCAAGATGCACTAATTCAGTCGGAACAGTCGTAGACAAGCAAAGGGGGCTTTTTTAAACACGTCCTTTCTAATTTTAAGATTTGCTCAATATGTCGGGATACACACATGTCAGAGCCATAAAGCCTAACTGAATGAATCTTGGTTTTATATAAATGGATCTACGAAGCACATGAATACCCAACATTGTCTTTGGCAAATTATGCCATGGCCCCAGTTGTTTGTTGCACTTTTGCATCAAGCTGGGTCACATGGTTATTCCATGATAGGTGTTCATCAAAAGTAATACCCAGCATTGGTCTTCTTAGTATTGATAATAAGGTCCTTTCATTTCCCAAAATCACAGAGATTATCCATAGGTAGGACTGTAGGCCCCATTTTGTAGCGTCAATCAAGACTAAATCATCTGCATATGACAGCCACAAGATCCTGTGGGATCCAAAACTGACGATTGCAATTAACATTCATGAGTGTATCAGAAAGATCTCACAATGTAGATTAAAAGGGGGGGGCAACATGCATCCCTGCTTCAGCCCAACTCTACTATTATAGACGGTAGTAGTTTCAACTAAGTTACTGGTTCTTATTTTAACTTTAATGCAAGAATATAAAGCCATTTTGAGGAGACCCAACAGTATTCCCCAATCACGTTTTCTTTTTGCCATAGTCTCTCCCTGCAGGGCGTGTTAAAAGCAGAACTAAAGTGAACAAAAAATGCATATGTCTTCTGCTTCTGTGTTACTCAATTATATTCATGATGTAAACTAACCTGAGCCCGTTGGTCAATGTGCCAGCACTCTTCACGATGCCTCTCTGATACATAGGTATCAAATTAGTCTCTTCTGCCCATGAACCTAATTCTATATGGATGAACCTGAAAATATATTTTGCAGGTACATCTAGCATTGCCAGTAGGCTGTATATTTTTGGGTCAAATTTAGATCCTTTTTTTATAAACAGGCAATATGACACTTTCACACCAGCTCAACGGAACCAGATTAGTCTGACTAATGGAGGTAAATAAATAGAAACGTAAATTGCCCCACCGTTCAGGGTCAGATTTTATTAAGTCATTGGAGGTACAATCTAGACGATGGGCTCAGAAGTTCTCCAAAGATCTTAAAATATTAACCAGGTCTCTCAGTGGTAAAGTGAAATTCCAATGATCCTCACTTAGGTCAACAGGGAAAACAGGGGCTAGGGTCTTATCAAATGTGATATTAATAGGCTCTGCTCATCTATCAGAGGTCACATGTATATACCTAAGTGGAGAGCTTGCCTGAGACCTGACTAGCATCCAAAAATGTTGATGATCCCCTATATGGACTGTAGTACCTAATGCCCGCCATGTCTCCTTCCTCTTCTGATCACGATAGTGCTTAAACCAGACAGAATATAATCGCTTTTGTTCCTTGACTAGGCCTGCTATTGCAGACTCTTCTGAAGATCGACTTAACAATATCCAAATATCTTGGCCACACAAATATTTTTATTGTATTTATGTTTATGAGTGCCGTTGCGAGGTAAGCGGGTACCATGATTTAAAGCTTTCACTGCATAGTTTCTCATATTAACCAATACACTAAATCAAATCTAGAGGCACTAGAAACGTCACTTGAATATTGAGTTGAACAATTGTTTGCTTCAGTCATACGATCAATCTCCCCTGGGTGGTCAATGGCTACAGTAAAAAAATCATTGAGATAGTGGTCAAATATTTCAAAGCCAGGCATATACTTGTAGGGGTCCATGAAAACCTGTTTTTCTCTTTGTTCACCTCAATTACACCGATTGAATTCATGGGACAAACTGCAAGGTCAAGATCAAGCACTATAAACAATGGTAGATGGTTTCTTTCCTCTCTTGTGATGAGCACATCCAAATTTCTCTGGAACATAGCAGAGGTACAAAAAGCATAACAATGCTAGTGGCTAAACTTCCTGAGACTCTAGTATATTTACCTGGGTGATCATGTGGGCAGTGTCCATTCATCGTACACATACCGTCAATGGCAATAGCGTATGCCCATTTCTGACCTTGTTGGTTCACAGTAGTTTGTAATAAAGTCGACTCTGATACAAGTGGAGGTCAACACATATTTGCCGGCATACAAGCATTAAAATCACCAACCAATGACATTTCATATTTACTAGAATAAGTAGTGATTAAAATGGTTACAATAGTGATAAAAAACAAGGGGTTCCTGGGAGTCACTCTGCCGGACATTAGTCCCAGTTACGAGAGCCTTACCCAGATTCTTTAGCTCACTATCTTTCACAGAGGAGAAAAATCCAAAACATATCAGTCTTTGTCCTGGGGCAGTCCAACACCCAAAGGCTAGGCAATTCTCCTCTGAATAAGAGTACCAACACCAACCTCAGGACAAAGACTGATATGTAATGGAAACTTCTCTTCTGTGAAAGGGATAGTGAGCTAAAGAATCTGGTTGAGACTCTTCCAGGATATAGGCCGGTAGAGGCGGACTCCCTGGACACCACTTTTTATGTACAATAGTGATAAAGTCCGTTTTACATTTATGATCTGGAGGATCATAGATATTAAACATGAGAAGGCTCACTGCACAACCATTGACCAAAGGTACAGAGATCAAACCAGCTAGAACATATTCCAAACTAACTTCTAAATTAACAATACTAAGAGGGAAGGAACATCTAATAAGGAACCCACCTTTGGGTTTACCTACTCTGCTTTTAACTGCTAATGATTGTACTGTGGTCCTACCATCTAACAAATCTTTTTCCATCATCTAGGTTTTCTAGAGCGCTATGGCCAGAAATAAAGATAAGTTGTTAAATAAACCATCCTCCTCGAACAAATGCGAGTTACCCG
This sequence comes from Ambystoma mexicanum, assembly GCF_040938575.1. NCBI lineage: Eukaryota > Metazoa > Chordata > Amphibia > Caudata > Ambystomatidae > Ambystoma > Ambystoma mexicanum. The sequence continues at coordinate 91,593,072 of NC_090930.1, read as the reverse complement.
GCATGTTCCATGACAGGAGAATTAGACACGAGTCATGGGTACTTCTGGCAATTATTTTAGATGAAGCCAGCCAACCATGACCAATCAATATCCTTGGTTTCATTCAGTTGTTCAGGTGCATTCAAAGGTTGTACAACTTGCATTCCAGCCAGCCCGATAAGCAGCTATTCTGAGTGTATTCTGTGCGTAGATGGGTAAAGATTGACTATTAAAAATATTCCCATCCATCTCATGCTTAGATATTCTGCTCAGATCTGGTTGGAACAGTAATATTGACAATAACACATTCATAGCTCATTCAGTACAAATCATCCTTGCTCTGAGCTTACAAAGCCTCTAACATCAAACTGCTACTAAGAAAACATTCTCTTGATTCCTTCCTCCGCTCCAATTGCTGCTCCATTTCCAACAATCACTTCATAGCCAAACTACTAGATTGCATGGCATACACCCAGCTCAGTCTCTTCCCCAAATTCCACGGCCTTCTTGACCCTGCCCAGTCCGACTTCAGAACCATCCATGGAACTGAATCCTACCAGTTCTCCATCTGCGATGACCCGAAAAGAACAGCAGACTTTGAGGGCTGTTTTGCTCTCATCTTCCGTGACCTCTCTGCAGCCTTCAACACGAGCAACCACTCAATCCTGATGACCAGCATCTTTGAAATAGGCATCAGATGGCTCTCCTCTTTCCTCTCTGACCACTCCCACAATTGTATTTATGCTTCATTTCTCCTCTGCCTCCTGCCCAGTCCCGCATGTATTCCCTCTGCCCCTCCTCTTCAACCTCTACCTGTGGCCTCTCCCCACGCTCAGACACTGTCACAATCTCACCTGTTGCAACTATGCTGATGCTATTCAGATCATCCTCAAGATTCCCAACTCCCCCTTCCTCCGCCCACCCAGACCTGGAGTCCTGCCTCCCAGACACTGACTGCTGGATAACAAACAACCACCTGATTCTTAACCCTGGAAAAAAAAACAGAATCCTAATCTGCAGCAAAACAGCTCTCCTTACCCAACCTATCCCTTGGCCGCCATCATTAGGACCTGCACTCACTGCATCCCCTCAGCCAAAAACCAAGGATGAACATTTAGCTCAAACCTGGCCCTCTCCCACACATCAATGCAGTCTCCAGATCGTGCACCTTCCACGTTTGAATCCTCAAATGGATCTTTCCTTACCTTTCCTATGCCCATAGAGTTTCCACAATCATGGCCATCACCCTCTAATGCCTACTCTAATTACATCTACATAGACACACCTACAAACCAACTCAAATAGTTCCAATAGATTCAAAACTCTGCAGCAAGGCTTCTTCTTGTACTCTCCCCCAGAGAACACATCTCCCCATACCCAGGACACTTAACTGGCTGCCTATCACACAGCAAAACCTCTTTGAAAGCCTTGTGCATTATCCACCATGACATATACAAGTAAGGCCCAGAATTTCTCCAAAACAAGCTCACATGTTATCACCCCGCCTAATGACTAAGATCAGGCTACAAACACCTCCTAGTAGCCCCCCTTTGCAAGTTCTCCTGACTAGGAGGTGCTGTTTTTCTGTCCTCGCACCCACCTTCTTGTACTCCCTCTCTCTCGCACTTTGTCTCATAGAGTATCAGCCAGCCTTTAGGAGAGCCCTAAAAACCTGACTGTTCCCTCCCATTTCCTGGTCCCCTGTCTCCATGCCCACTCCCGGCCACTCGCACTCAAGCTTCATCCAGCAGTCTCCCCCAGCACACTCACCCCCATGTGTCCCTCTCTCAGCTACCGCCCTCGTCTCTCCTTCATCTTTTGTGCTCTACCACTTCTAAACCCGCCTTTGGCGGCACCAACCCTTACGGGGACCCAGGAAGGCATTCCACTAACTTGCTCATGATAAGTATCCTGACTCTGGGCCAGGTAGTGCACTCTAGTGGGCTTGACGGCTGGACAATGCATCATACTTAAAATGCACCTCAGAACATTCACTCTGATCAACTGGGAGGAGGACAATCAGCAAATTGAATCCCTTCCTCGCAGTCGTCACAGTATGTAACTCGAAAGCACAGGCGTGTGTGCCATGCTACCACAAGTATACCTGAAAAAGGGGGAATTGGTTGCAGCAAGAAGAACTAGGGAGGGAAATGTATCTCTCTAAGATTCTCTCAGAGGGTGACTAGTATGTATTCATTTGACACTTAGATCATCTGTGAATCATAGCACTGCTCCTTGTATATAGATGGAATCCAGATTGTAGATGTTGTTGTTTATACAGCTAACCCATTTTCCCCCAAACATTGCACCTTCACAACCTAGCAGCCTAATTGTGAGTTTTGAGATGTTACACCAAGCATGTTTACTGTTTCGTTTTCAAACCATCAACATCTTTCAAAAAATGGTTCTCAATGACTTGAAGAAAGTTCAGTTTCAGTCCCCCAAGAGACCCAATCTGAACAGGGGTGAACTTTCACTAATTATAACCCTTTTTTCTGATGAAACAATAACTATTAGACCAGCTGATAAAGGAGGGGCAATAGTCATGCAGGATACTGCACAATACCATCAGGAATGTATGCACCGACTGTCTGATGGCGACACATACATTGAATTGAATCACAATCCCATCATAGAAATCAAAAAGGAATTAGAGTCCGTATTAGATTTGGCCATGGAGAAAGAGTGGATCACCAGCCAAACCCGAGCATATCTATTGACTCCATATCCCAGAATGCCACATCTCTACACGTTACCCAAGATCCACAAGAGTTTGAACAACCGCCCAAGGATACCCATTGTTGCAGCCACTGGCAGCATCCTTCAACCGCTAGAAACCTACATAGACTTCTTTTTACAACACATTATACAAAACACTGCAACATATGTCAAAGACACTACACACTTCCTTCAAATTCTCAAACAAATCAAGTAACAGAGAATGACACATTGTTTACCATCGATGTAGTGAGCCTCTACACAAGTACTCTTCACAACCTTGGTCAGAAAGCAGTTGATACCTTATTATTACAAGCTAGTCAAATAGGAGCGAATAAAGAATTCTTAATGATTCTCTTAAACTTCATCTCACAACATTCTTGCTTGGAATACCACCAGAAATACTACTCACAAAAGTCAGGGACCGTGATGGGGGCCAATATGGCCCCCGCATACGCCAATTGCTTTATGTACCAGTTTGAAGTGACACACATCATGTAGAACCAAAGATGGAAAAGATACATAAAGAAATGGGTTTGATACATCAATGACATTTTCCGTGTATGGACTGGAAGTAAACAGGAATTGGATGAATTTTTGAAGTATCTCAACAATGTTGACAGTAGGATTCAATTCACTTTAGAAATTGGGAACCCGGACATTTAAACAATCATTAAAGGTGAAAGAACAGACACCACTTTGTACTCAAAACCAACAGATTGTAACAATTTACTTCACTGTTTGAGCTTCCATCCTCTAAACAATTTACGGAATCTTGCCTACGGGCAGATGTTAAGAATTAAAAGGATCATTAGTCATCAGGAAGACTGTGAGAGACAACTGGATATATTGCAGGTGAAATTACAACTAAGAGGCTATCCACAAGCAGACCTGCAAGTGGCCCAAAATAAGACCAGCACACAAGAAAGCGACCAACTATTGACCAAAGAATCAGATCAGAAGAGTCCTGATTTAATGTTTGTGACCAAATACTCAATCCAAAGTAGGCAAATAAAAGACACAATCAAAAGCAGATGGAGCTTCTTGACTAGTGACGAAAGAATTAAAGACTTATTCCCACAGCCACCAGTATTTGCATGCCAAAAAAGCGATAGTCTACGGAACTTACTAGTCAACACACAAAGAATGCTGCAAACAGAATCCCGGAAAAACATCCAGGAACATTTCCCTGCATGAGCTGAGGGAACTGCAACAACGTTATAAAAGGTAACACAGTACTACATCCTAGAACAGGAGAGAAAATCAAGTTGAAGCATCACGCCACCTGTCTATCAGAGAACTTACTTTACGCAATAAAGTGCCCTTGTGGAAAATTCTATGTGTGCGAGACATCAAGAAAGATAAGAGTACTTCCCAACGAGCACAAGTCATGCATAAGAAATGATAACCAGGCATCAGCAGTGGCAAGACACTTCATAGAGAATGGGCACTCTAATACACAAGTGCGATTTCAAGTTCTGGAAGTGATACCTACCAAAGGATGTAACAGAGACATAAACAAACTAAGAGCACAACAAGAAACATTTTGGATCAATAGATTAGATGCTCTCACTTCCGGTGGGATGAATGAAGAACTGGATCTGAGCTGTTTTCTGTAGCACACCATCACCAGAGACAACGATGCGGATCGTGCTCCTCATGAACGGAATGAACACCATATGGATAAACATAGCGATCTATCTAACAAACACGAGATGCCATACCAAGTTCCAGTACAAAATAATCAGACTTACTTCTGTTGTTTTGCTGTTGTTTATTTCAGTTGTAGATGTGTAATAGCTTGAGTTAACCTGGGGATCTCACTTTATACATCATACACTTTTTTCTTTATATTGTTTTCTTTATATATTTATTAGGCAACATATAGATGTGGTTAAAGTTTTAGTTTTCTTTCTGTTCTTCTTTACTGTTACTTTTCCTCATAGCCATGGTATATTGTTTTGATCTTTGTGTTTTTCTAGAAATATTGTTCATAACTTTCCCATTATGTTATCACTTTTCCAGCTTTCAATGTTTTATTTATTTTCGGCTGTTTCTGGTATCCGTTTAATAATATGCCTCTAAGCGACTGTGATAGGGAGATTACAAGCCCTTAATGAGGAGTAAGCTGCAATTAACCACGTAGGGTTTTCCCTACGCAGTGCCATCATATTTACTTACAAACGAGTTCCACCCACGATGTAGAATAAGAAATGTATGTTGATATAGGGTACGAATTTTTACAAGATGGCGTTGTGACCACATAACGCCGTTATAATATGTATGCATCAGCGCTGTTTTCTGTGTATGTATGACAGGAATACGTTAATATCCATTCACAGAATGTAAGCTTTTGAATATACTGACAGGTTTGCATCGGCATTAATTCTGCAAATATATGATATGAACATACTTATATTCACTTACTGAATGTAAGCGTTTGAACACTGACTGGTTCATATAGCTTCATGCTTGCCGAGTAGCTTTCTGTTGTTTAGCACTATAAGCACAAACACATAACTCCAAGATGGATGCCAAACGCACGTTCGTGCGTGGTTACCACAACAACCATTAGCAAAACAAAACAGAATGAGATCGGGCCGTGTTTACTCACCGAGTCCCGTATGAGCACATCAAAGATATTAGGTAAGTGCTGTTAGCGGACTTAAGCAGAAATCTGATACCTATTGACGAGCAGTACAGTAGTACCAGTATAAATTCTATTTTCACTTTAGGACAACACAAATCCAGATCAGCGCTACTGTAGTCCAGAAGGACACCGCTACTCAAACCGTGACACCACCGGTCAGAAGGCACACTATTGTAATGCCAGATGTATATTTTTTGGAGCAAACACGTATCTCGATACACTTTGACCAGCTATCAGTAGATTAAATACTGACTGGTCTATTTATTATTATTTCTTTAGAACAGGCGCTGAGTGAAGCATTGGCAGGTCAGTCACCCTGCTTTTATTAATTCTCAATCTCCAAATTATGTTTGGGTATTCCATTATGTAAGTACTATGATTATTTTGTACATTAGATATTCATAAACAGATGCATGTCATAATTTGCTGGCCCTGATGAAGGATATTGCTTCCGAAATGCATTGGCCATAATAAAGCACATTTTTGGACCTAAAAGCATCTGTACTAAAAAGAAAAGTAAACCCAAGAGATTCGATATCGCTTAACAGCAATAAAATTATTACTTGAAACTAGCTACATGTATCATCAAGCCAATTAATTAATTCTTTCAAATCACAACAAATTGAACATACACCACACGATTGTGGTACTAGGGAGTGCAGCCCACACTGCTGGCTTCACAGCCAAGGTCTTTTTTTCCCAATTGCGCAGCCATGTTATTGGAAGACATCCTAGCAACTGTATCCGCGCACCCCTCAGAGACATTTTGCATGGCCCAGGGCAACATGGCAGGTCCTGCTGGCTTTCGATTTGACTGACACAAGCAACGTGGGCTCAAGATGGGCCCACTGGGCGAGAGACTTCAAATTCTACATAGGGGCAATGGGATACGTTGATGATGAGAGGAAAAATAACCGGTTGACTCTGACCTTAGGGGCAGCAGTCCGGGACATCCTGTAGGAACTAGTATATGTCGAGAAGGCAAAATTCCAGGAAATCCAGGATGCTCTGGTTGCATACTTTGCAGTGCACACAAATGTCGACTACAAACACCACATATTTCACACTACAACCCAGGAACCAGGGGAGACATTGGATAAATTTGTCCTGAGACTACGCATATGCATGAAACACTGTGCTTTTCATCGATGCTCCCATGACAAGGCACTCCGGCCCCAAGCGATATCGGGGTGTGAATCGCAAAAACTAACAGAGAAACAAAGATCACTGGACGAAATCCTAGCCATGGCCAGATCAGACTGCGCCGTTTCCCTACAAGTCCAATTCCATGAGTCTTCATGTCCTCATAGATCTTGCTTGTTCCCCCCTGATTCTTGATGTTCCTGTTTTCATTGCAAGTTGTGTCTTTGTTTTGTCTTTTTTCTGCACGCCTTGAAGCCTTCGGGCGATTAGGCGTGTTTACAAGAATTAAAATAAATAATTAAATACATAAAACATGGGGAAAATAAACAAATTGTGCCCTCAACAAAGAGCGCAAGTCGATCCACACACTGTCGGCTATGTAAGGGGAAAGCAGCAGGAAACCTAATATGACCTTCTATAGGTGTAGCTATGAATACCCACATGAAGGGACATGCTCCTCCCTGGGACAGAAGTGTGCAGCATGCAGGGGAAAAGATCATTTCTGAGCAGTACGCAAAAATGCTCCCCAGCCTGTGACATGAAATTCCTCACCATCAGGGAGCAGGCAGCACACGAAGCACCCCAGTGAGAAACGCAGAAGCACTCGGGACACCAGATGACACAAGACAGCAGAAGGGGACCATGATACATACTATGAAAAGAAGACCCACCAGTCTCCTGAAAGAAGGAAATCTTGCCATCCCAGGTGAAACCTCTGATACATGGCAGCAGGCTCACAATCCGAGAGCAATACATTGGCTTATCAGCAGACCAACAGAAGAAGGGCTAATTGTGGGCTCTACACAACGCCACGTCAAAAGAGAATAGCCTGGTGCTCACTCTACAGGCTCTCAATAAACCTACAGAATTCCTCATCGACTTAGGGGTAACTGTAAATGTCATGAGCGAAGAGACCTAAAACAAGCTCTGCAACCCCAAAAGCTGAAGCCATCCTTGGTAGTCATCTACCCATATGGATCTTATACCCCACTACCAAGCAAAGCGGTGTTCACCACTGTGTGCGCGCATACATCACACACAGCCCAAATACAACTGCATGTCTTATATACAGCAGCGAAATGCGGGTGTACATTGAGTTTTAAAACAGCGGTGGACTTGGGCTTGGTCCACATCCTGTATTGCAACTTGGCCCATAAGTACCTGGCACCAGCGGGCGATGTGGTCAAAACCTTCCCAAACTTATTAGAGTGCCTGGGGAAACTGAACAACTGTAAAGTCTGACTACACATTCACCCCACCCTCAAACCAGTCGCCCAGCACTACAGGGGTATCCCTATTAATATCCAAAAACATGTTGAAGAACTCTGTCCACTACTGGACCTCAACATTATCGAAAGGGCAAGTGGCCCAACAGCCTGGGTGTCCCCAATAGTCCCAGTGCCAAAGAAGTCGGCAGAGGGATCCATTTGCCACGTGTCGACATGCGCATGGCAAACGAAGCCATCCAGAGAGAGAGGTATCAGGCACACCGGATCACTGACATTATACATCTCTGAACGGTGCTACCCTCTTCTCTAAACTCGATCTCAATAAGGGCTACCACTAGTTGGAACTGGTGCCCAAATCTTGTTACATCATGACCTTCGTAACACATATGGGTTTATTCCGTTACAAGAGAATCCATTTTGGTATTTCTTTGGTGGCATACATTTTCCAGGATGAAATACACCAGTTAATAAAAAATGTACCGAATTGTCTGAACGACAGTGCCAACATCCTTGTCTTTGGCAAATCCCTGAGTGCACATGACGACACCCTACAGAATGTATGCATGGCACTGGAAGCAGCACGAGTTACACTTAATAACGACAAGTGCGATTTCCGGAAGCACACATTAAAACTTTTCGTACTCATCTTTTAAGAGCTGGATATGAAACCCGACTAAGAAAAGGTAGCAGCCCTAATTGAGACGTCCAGGCCAACCACTGTCTCGGATCTCAGATAGTTCCTCGGACTGGCAAGATATTGTGGTAGATAATTAATAAACTGTGCCACTATCAGTGCATCCCTTTGGGAGCTCACATGAGTGCCAGGCCAGCCTTGAGGGTATCCGCTTGAAAAAATCACATCTGGCTTGCTTCAGCTCGACTAAAAGCACGGGAGTGACTGTAAATAAGAGTCCAGTGGGACTCAGAGATGTACTGTATCAAAATGACACCAAGAATGCTCAAGTCAAACAAGTCGACGCATATGCAAGCCGCAGTCTCACCGATACTGAACAAAGATACTCCCAAGCCAAGAAATGGAGCCTGCCGGTAGTCTGGGCATGTGAGTATTTTCATTTCTTCTTGTATGGCAAGGCCTTTACCATTAACACGGACCACCAGGCCCTCATCACAGTTTATGGCAGTCAAGTCATGTATGCCTCCTCATATTGCCAGGTGGGGCCACTGGCTGCAGGACTATACATTTACAATTCAACACAGGCCCGGAAAGGACAAAAATCTGACAACCTATCTGTTGCAGCACCTACAGGGTGCCACACAACGAGAACATTCCACAGCAGAATACCTGAGCTATGTCCTTCGCCAAATGAAACCCTTCCTGATCGCATGGACAGCACTCCAGCAAGAATTGGAGACTGATCCGGCCCTCAAGTTTGTGGTCCAATGCATCCGTGAAGAAAGGATGAGGCACACCAAAGACATGGTCAAACATATATATCAGCTCATCCAAAATGACGTACAACGCCTGTGTTTTGTTCAAGAACAACTCAGTGTAACAGACAACAACAACATTTTCAAAGGATGCATAATTGTGATACCCAGATCCCTCTGTCAAAGGGTCATTGATCTCGCACATGAGGGTCATCAGGGTACAGCCTCAACAAAGAAACGGCTCCATCAGAAAGTATGTTCTCCCCAAATTCATATGTGGGGTAGTCGCCTTGCCTTCAAAACCTCACCAACTCTAGATGTCCGGCCTGCCAGATGATGTCTGGGAGGAATTGGCAATCGATTTATTTAGACCGTTGAGAGATGGCTCCCATTTACTTGTTCTAGTTAACAAATAACCGCAGTTGCCAGAGGTCCAGATCATACCCTCCACCACAGCTACAGTGGTCATCCTTGCAATGGACCAAATCCTCTCCGCCTACTGCATCCCAAAGGTTATTAGGTTGGACAAGGGACACTATTGACAAGCCATGACTTTGCAAACTTTGAAAATTAAATGGGGTTTAATCATTGCAAAATTACACCACTCTGGCCCCAGGCCATTGGCATGGTGGAACAGTTCATGTGCCGCATCAAAAGAACCCTACAGATTGCTCAAGTCACAGGCAAGTCATTTGAACAGTTCTATATCTATTCTTGAGAGAATACAGACACATCTCACATTGTTCCACGGGTGAGTGTCCGGCTGACCTCATGTTTGCCGGACTGGTCAGACCAGACTCCCGCAGACTCCCAGCAATGAAATGGACCATCCTGTGGATCGGAAGGTCAGGTCACAAGTTGCTGCTGCCAAGCAAGTATTGAAAGAGGCAGCTAATGCCCTGCGAGGTGCCAAAGATTTCATGCTAGACATTAGGGATCATGTCTTGGTCAAACAGGTGAAGCAAAGGAAGGAAGGCTCTGCATTCACTCCTCGGACCCTCACTGCGTCACCCCGGAAAGGAACTATGATCACGGTGGGTGATGGTGAGGGTTGGTCCATCACATGCAACATGTCGCACTTCAAGAAAGTGAGGGAGGACATGTTCAGAGACAGTGACACAGAGGAAGAAATACAAGGAGAATGTGATAAGTCCTATCTGGGGGTCAGTGATACGTTGGAGGAGGAGTGGGATTCAAGGTTAATGAGGGAAGAATCTCGACAACCCTCACCCAGAGGAAGTCCAGTGGGACAGCATGCAGGACGCCCTGTGAGCGTCAAGTTAAATCCCATGAGAATGATCTAAGAAATGGAGTGAGCCTCCAACGGTTTAAGGAGGGGGAGGTGTCATAGTGTTAGGAAGCCTGTTAGCCTCATTATGTGGGAGGGGCAGTTGGTGTGCAGGGCGGGAAGAAGGGAAGAGACAGGGACTAAGAGGAAGTGGGGGAGGCAGTCTGTAAGAAATGAAGATACATGATAAGATGTGCCGCCTCAGTCTTGTCTGTGCTAGGCCCGACCCGATATGTGGGTGGCGAGCACAGCAAGGTGTGCAGTGCCTGCCAACGGTGTACCACTGGCCCATGGCACTCCGTTCCCAGCCACTCTCTTAGAGAATGGTCTCCGGTATTGTGCATGTTACAAAATATTACTTTACTTAATTAATAGCAGTTTATTGGGATTCAACTTATCAACTTGGGATGGATCACAGGATAACTTGTCACTGCAGGGATGTAGTCTTGTAAAGTATGGTTCAATCCGTTTAAATGGGCTGCGGGTAGCCCAGGCGGTGCTTCAGAACTCTACCAAACATGCTCAGAGCCTCAGGGGGTCCCCTCAACTGCTCCCATGTTGCCAAGCAGCATTCTTATAATATGGTAATAGATTAATTCCTTTGCTGGTGACCTACGTGCGCTTTGGAAGTGGCACCCGAACGCTGCAGCAAATGAAGCTTTTAATGCGAGTGCTGCAAAGCACACATGCACAACAAAGAAATACACCTCTAGGTCAATATCCGCCGATTATGGTTTTACAGCCCGCCAGCAGGGAGCTGAAACACTGAATGCCCACTGAAAATCTATTAATCCTTATTTAACAGCTGATGAGGAACCGTTGTTAAAAGGAAACCAAGTGATAATCAGTGGGCATTTAGGGTTTCAGCTCCTTGCTGGCTAGCAGTTTGGCGGTAAATGGCAACTATTAACCGCCAGGTGTATTTCTTTGTTGCTGCTACAATGTATTCACCCCACGCGTGACTCAGAATGTTTTCGTCTCCAAGAAGGGCCCCCAACCATCATGATGAAATGGGCCCCTGGACATCTTCAGGCGGGCCTGGACGTGAGTAAGGGATCATATCAACTCCTTACTATTTGCCTTCAAACTGGTGTGTTGTATTTCTTCATTCTGTTGCCCTTATGCGTTGTTTTCTAAAGAAAATATAAAATCTCAAAAAAGCGTTTGCAAGTAGCAATGTGTTTGTTTTGCATTCTCCGGCAGTCTTGTGCACCAATAGAAACAAGTCCCACACTTCAATGGGGATTGGTTTTTTGGTGACATGCTCATAATAATCACACTGCAATAATCACCAAATTATAGTGCCTCAAAGGCAGGTGACCAGTATAGCTCCTGCAGGTGCCCTCCACACCTAGAACCCTAAAGTTAAGCCCATTCTGGGCCCTGACCACTGATACATACATTAAATCTCTCCCCCTACACACGCACCATGTATCACATGCTGCTGAGATAGGTTCAACAGGCATCTCCAGCAAGTCCTACAAGCAGCAGCGCTCAGGCTACCCCTTTGCCAGGAGAGGTTAAGCGTCACTGGGACGATGGCTGCAAGTGCGGCTTTTGGATTTGGCATATGGAATAGCCCCCACTTATTCATTGAAAGATTCTCTAACAATGGAGAAACACAATGGGCAAGACAACCTCCCCACCCCCCCCCCCCACTTTGGTAATTCACCATTGTTTATTCTGACTTTAGCTGGCCTACCAAACATAGCCAAAGTAAACACGCAGAACAGCATTCAATGTAGCTGCAAACGAATGGGCTTCATGAGTTCAGTAAAACACGCCAGTAGCTGCTGTCGTGTGTCTGTGGGAACAATCAGGAGTCACAGAGAATGATCAACTTCCAACCCAACCATGATCCTGTAGATTTGTCGAACCAGCATAGCCACAGTGGCCTGATAGGCTCCTTCATCATAAATATGTCAATAACCTTATCAATTCAACATCTCTAAGTTATACATCTCTGTCCTATCAGTAACTCATTCTTTATGAGTTTGCAAACTGAAGGCCCCCAAACAAAGCTTAATGTAAAACAAAAAAAATACATGTTTTTTGTAGTCAAGTATCGTATTTAATTTTTTATTTGATGGCCTGAAAGAACTTGGCATTCAAAGCGCACACCCATTTAAATATCAGCAATATTGATGTAGTACATTTAATTCAATAAAGCCCGCCTGAACTTTTGATACACTTCTAAGACCGACTGTATTTGGGTAGCAATCGGGTTATAATTTCGAGCAAGCACAAGATGTTCTCAGTTTCGTGTCCATGTGTTTCTGATCAATGCACTACAATGAAACGACTTCAACGTGAAGACCGGGTCCCAAATTGGTGAGGAGTCTTTTTTGTGTATGTGAGGCCCTTCATGAGATCCAGTGCATTTCAATCCAGCATTGTTCCGTAATGGCAAAATCTAAGCACAGGGAAAGGAATTTGATCTCGCACTTTATTCTCCAATTAAAGCCGGGCATTGTTTTACATCCCTGGGAAGCGGAGAAGGCTGTGTCGCGGCATATGGAGGCAAGATGCGTCCTCAAGAGTTCATGCACCAGTACCTCAAATTCCCTCTCCATCTAAAGGGCATGTGTCCTCGATCAGTACCTTGTGAGGCATCGGTGTAGGAGCAAATTAGGACCTGTGGTCCTTCCTTCCCGTACATTCAGCCTGCAGGTTTCACACCACCAACACCAACTAGATATTAGCGGATTTCAAAATCAACAATAATATTTTAAGTTAGCACTGTACCGGGAAGCCGCCTGTGAAAAGTTGCATCAAAACACACTGGTCCCAATTGTCATTTATGTATGTGTGTATGTATGTATGTATGTATGTATAATTATTTATTTATTTGTTGATTTATTTATTTATGTATAACAGTTTTGTAACTCCCAAACCCAAGGCTATCACAGCATGTGTACAGAAGATACATATATAGTCAGTAGGAGCAACAGGTACATGAAGAGGGAGTTAAAATAGCAAACTCAAACTTAGTAGCGATGGCCGCAAAGTAAAACGGTCATTATTCCTAGTTTTTGCATAGTCACGTTTCCAGCTCTCGTCTCTGATGAGTGGCGGTGGAGCGTTCCAGAGTGTCGGGGCAGTGACAGCGAAACTGACACCAGCAGAAGAGTGGTGTGGTGAGTGAAATTCTGCTGGCCGAGCAGAGTGGCCGCAAGTAGTGTTTCTGGGAAGTATATGTGTTAAGGTAGAGGGGGGCATCATTGTAGATACAGCAATGTTTTAAAGTCAATACGAGCTTCAATGGGTAACCAAGGGACATCGTGTCTGGCAGCGGAAATGTGGTTAGAGCGGCCCATGCCCAGTGCAGCCCAGCATGGAGACCGGCTGATTTCCAGCCTGCTTTCGGCAGGCAGATTCCTGCTGTAAAATCAGTGTAGTTGCAGTGGAAATCCAGTTGTTTTTCAATATATGAGGCCGTCTGTCTGTGGATCAGATTTTCCGGCTACACTATCATAGAGTACATGTCTAGAAATTGGATGGGATAAAACTATGCCCTGGGCCTTCTTGAATACAGCAGTGATGTGACAGGTGTCAGCCTTGTGTGCTGTTGAGCGAAAAGGCAAAATGACCCACACATTCTAACTTGGCATGAGCCCTGAAGATGTAGAAATGCCAACTCACACCACACCTATCACCCCTGAGTGTTCAGTGTTGGTCTGGAAGAGACGCATTCTCAGCTGGGTACATGTCTGCGTTGGGAAGGGAGCATGGGCATTCATTGGAATAGCCAGGTGTCATACCTACGAATCCTGTGATCAACTCTTGTACTTTGCAGCTGCTGATTCTCAGAGAAATTGCTATATACATATATATATATATATATATATATATATATATATATATATATATATATATATATATATATATATATATATATATATATATATATATATATATTACATGGCCACAGTAGTGGCCATGTAGTTATGGTTAAGTTGCTGTTTCCATAGGAAGAACACTTTTTGGGTGGCTTATAACTTCGCTCTCCCTGGACGGATCCTCACCAAACTTTGCAAAAAAAAGTATTTGGGTCACTCTGAAGTTTTCTGCAAAGTTTGGTGAGGATTCGTCCAGGGGGGGCAAAGTTCTAGGGGGTTTCCCAAAACTTTTTTTTTCCCATAGACGGAATGGGAAAAAAATGTTGCTCGCGCCTACAGCCCAAACCGCTGGACGGATTTCCCCCAAATTTGGACCAGGAGCAGCGGCTTGGTCCCGAAAGCGTGCTTTTGCAAATTTGGCGAAAATCCGTCCAGTAGTTTTTTTTAAAATGACCAAAAAGTAGGTCAAAAAAATTAGTGATATCTGTGTTCGGTTCGCGGACACACTTCCCTGTTCGCTCCGAGGACAGTGTCCTGATTGGCCAATCGTCTTGCGTGATGTTCGCGGACATGCAACGTGTTCGCTGATTGGACAGCGTGGAGCGTGAAGCGCATCAGATTTTTCGGTAGCGCCCGCCATCTTGGATTCGCGGACGTCCGCGGACAGCGCAGTGAATTTTTGTTCAAAATGTGTATTTTGTAGAGTGTGTTGGTGTGTAGGAGTGTTTGGGGAAGGTGGGAGTGTATGAGATAGGATGAAAGTTGTGTTTTTTATGTGTTAGACGTTCTTTTTGTGTTCGATTTGTTTGCGGACATCACAGATGTCCTGAAATGTTCTAAATAAACTGACTAGGGGGTGTTCTAAGGACTCAATATGTGTCCGTTTTGTTTGCAAGCAAAGTGAAACTGTTCTAAGAACACTTGCGGTGTCCGGGGAGTGTTCGTAGGGGGTGTCCTGAGGACGCTGTCCGTATTGTTCTCTGTCAAGTTGAATGTGTTCTAAGAACAACCGCGGTGTCCTGAAATGTTCGCAAATAAACAAAATGGGGGTGTTCTGAAGACGTTTTTGAGAACACTCCCAGTGTCCTGAAATGTTCGTAGGGGTGTCCTGAGGACGCTGTCCGTATTGTTCTCTGTCAAGTTGAATGTGTCCTAAGAACACTCGCGGTGTCCTGAAATGTTCGCAAATAAACAAAATGGGGGTGTTCTGAAGACGCTTCTAAGAACACTCGCGGTGTCCGGGGAGTGTTCGTAGGGGGTGTCCTGAGGACGCTGTCCGTATTGTTCTCTGTCAAGTTGAATGTGTCCTAAGAACACTCGCGGTGTCCTGAAATGTTCGCAAATTAAGCAAAATGGGGGTGTTCTGAAGACGCTTCTAAGAACACTCGCGGTGTCCGGGGAGTGTTCGTAGAGGGTGTCCTGAGGACGCTTTCTCTATTGTTCTCTGTCAAGTTGAATGTGTCCTAAGAACACTCGCGGTGTCCGGGGAGTGTTCGTAGGGGGTGTCCTGAGGACGCTGTCTGTATTGTGCTCTGTCAAGTTGAATGTGTTCTAAGAACACCCGCGGTGTCCTGAAATGTTCGCAAATAAACAAAATGGGGGTGTTCTGAAGACGTTTTTGAGAACACTCCCGGTGTCCTGAAATGTTCGTAGGGGGTGTCCTGAGGACGCTGTCCGTATTGTTCTCTGTCAAGTTGAATGTGTTCTAAGAACACCCGCGGTGTCCTGAAATGTTCGCAAATTAAGCAAAATGGGGGTGTTCTGAAGACGCTTCTAAGAACACTCGCGGTGTCCGGGGAGTGTTCGTAGGGGGTGTCCTGAGGACGCTGTCCGTATTGTTCTCTGTCAAGTTGAATGTGTCCTAAGAACACTCGCGGTGTCCTGAAATGTTCGCAAATTAAGCAAAATGGGGGTGTTCTGAAGACGCTTCTAAGAACACTCGCGGTGTCCGGGGAGTGTTCGTAGGGGGTGTCGTGAGGACGCTGTCCGTATTGTTCTCTGTCAAGTTGAATGTGTCCTAAGAACACTCACGGTGTCATGAAATGTTCACAAATAAACAAAATGGGGGTGTTCTGAAGACGCTTCTAAGAACACTCGCGGTGTCCGGGGAGTGTTCGTAGGGGGTGTCCTGAGGACGCTGTCCGTATTGTTCTCTGTCAAGTTGAATGTGTCCTAAGAACACTCGCGGTGTCCTGAAATGTTCGCAAATAAACAAGATGGTGGTGTTCTGAAGACGCTTCTAAGAACACTCCCGTTGTCTTGGAATGTTCGTAGGGGGTGTCCTGAGGACGCTTTCTGTATTGTTCTCTGTCAAGTTGAATGTGTTCTAAGAACACCCGTGGTGTCCTGAAATGTTCGCAAATAAACAAAATGGGGGTGTTCTAAAGACGCTTCTAAGAAAACTCGCGGTGTTCGGGGAGTGTTCGTAGGGGGTGTCCTGAGGACGCTGTCCGTATTGTTCTCTGTCAAGTTGAATGTGTCCTAAGAGCACTCGCGGTGTCCTGGAATGTTCGCAAATAAACAAGATGGTGGTGTTCTGACGACGCTTCTATGAACACTCGCAGTGTCCGGGGAGTGTTCGTAGGTGGTGTCGTGAGGACGCTGTCCATATTGTTCTCTGTCAAGTTGAATGTGTCCTAAGAACACTCGCGGTGTCCTGAAATGTTCGCAAATAAACAAAATGGGGGTGTTCTGAAGACGCTTCTAAGAACACTCGCGGTGTCCGGGGAGTGTTCGTAGGGGGTGTCCTGAGGACGCTGTCCGTATTGTTCTCTGTCAAGTTGAATGTGTCCTAAGAACACTCGCGGTGTCCTGAAATGTTCGCAAATTAAGCAAAATGGGGGTGTTCTGAAGACGCTTCTAAGAACACTCGCGGTGTCCGGGGAGTGTTCGTAGAGGGTGTCCTGAGGACGCTTTCTCTATTGTTCTCTGTCAAGTTGAATGTGTCCTAAGAACACTCGCGGTGTCCGGGGAGTGTTCGTAGGGGGTGTCCTGAGGACGCTGTCTGTATTGTGCTCTGTCAAGTTGAATGTGTTCTAAGAACACCCGCGGTGTCCTGAAATGTTCGCAAATAAACAAAATGGGGGTGTTCTGAAGACGTTTTTGAGAACACTCCCGGTGTCCTGAAATGTTCGTAGGGGGTGTCCTGAGGACGCTGTCCGTATTGTTCTCTGTCAAGTTGAATGTGTTCTAAGAACACCCGCGGTGTCCTGAAATGTTCGCAAATTAAGCAAAATGGGGGTGTTCTGAAGACGCTTCTAAGAACACTCGCGGTGTCCGGGGAGTGTTCGTAGGGGATGTCCTGAGGACGCTGTCCGTATTGTTATCTGTCAAGTTGAATGTGTCCTAAGAACACTCGCGGTGTCCTGAAATGTTCGCAAATTAAGCAAAATGGGGGTGTTCTGAAGACGCTTCTAAGAACACTCGCGGTGTCCGGGGAGTGTTCGTAGGGGGTGTCGTGAGGACGCTGTCCGTATTGTTCTCTGTCAAGTTGAATGTGTCCTAAGAACACTCACGGTGTCATGAAATGTTCACAAATAAACAAAATGGGGGTGTTCTGAAGACGCTTCTAAGAACACTCGCGGTGTCCGGGGAGTGTTCGTAGGGGGTGTCCTGAGGACGCTGTCCGTATTGTTCTCTGTCAAGTTGAATGTGTCCTAAGAACACTCGCGGTGTCCTGAAATGTTCGCAAATAAACAAGATGGTGGTGTTCTGAAGACGCTTCTAAGAACACTCCCGTTGTCTTGGAATGTTCGTAGGGGGTGTCCTGAGGACGCTTTCTGTATTGTTCTCTGTCAAGTTGAATGTGTTCTAAGAACACCCGTGGTGTCCTGAAATGTTCGCAAATAAACAAAATGGGGGTGTTCTAAAGACGCTTCTAAGAAAACTCGCGGTGTTCGGGGAGTGTTCGTAGGGGGTGTCCTGAGGACGCTGTCCGTATTGTTCTCTGTCAAGTTGAATGTGTCCTAAGAGCACTCGCGGTGTCCTGGAATGTTCGCAAATAAACAAGATGGTGGTGTTCTGACGACGCTTCTATGAACACTCGCAGTGTCCGGGGAGTGTTCGTAGGGGGTGTCGTGAGGACGCTGTCCATATTGTTCTCTGTCAAGTTGAATGTGTCCTAAGAACACTCGCGGTGTCCTGAAATGTTCGCAAATAAACAAAATGGGGGTGTTCTGAAGACGCTTCTAAGAACACTCGCGGTGTCCGGGGAGTGTTTGTAGGGGTTGTCCTGAGGACGCTGTCCGTATTGTTCTTTGTCAAGTTGAATGTGTCCTAAGAACACTCGCGGTGTCCTGAAATGTTCGCAAATAAACAAGATGGTGGTGTTCTAAAGACGCTTCTAAGAAAACTCGCGGTGTTCGGGGAGTGTTCGTAGGGGGTGTCCTGAGGACGCTGTCCGTATTGTTCTCTGTCAAGTTGAATGTGTCCTAAGAGCACTCGCGGTGTCCTGAAATGTTCGCAAATAAACAAGATGGTGGTGTTCTGACGACGCTTCTATGAACACTCGCAGTGTCCGGGGAGTGTTCGTAGGGGGTGTCGTGAGGACGCTGTCCATATTGTTCTCTGTCAAGTTGAATGTGTCCTAAGAACACTCGCACTGTCCGTGGACACTTTTATTGTTTTTTTTTAAAACAAAACGGAAACTATTCACAATACAATATAAAAATTAAACTTTATTTAACATATATTAATAATTTATGACAGAGAAGGTGAGGCAGAAACAGAAACAAAAACAGGAGAATTTGGGGTTTCAACATGATTGGTATTAGGTGAAGAAGGGATGGAAATCTCATCAAAACGTTTTGGATTATGGAGAGGGTTTGGGGATAATTGACTGGGATATGGTGAGGAGGGACAAGTACATGTGGGGCAATGGTACGAGGTTTTTGGTTTGAAATGATTTTCTACAAAAGTTTTTAAATTATTAAAATTAGCCAACAATACATCAATTTTTTCTTCTATATTGTGAAGACTGTTATCCATAACAGGGTTTTCTAAAGTTTTTTCTATTCTGGTATGCTCTGTACAAAAAAATAATATATATGTTAAATGTATATAAAAAAAAATAATAAATAAATGGTTTATATTATAAAGTGTTTACCATTAGTTTTACTATCTTGTGACATTTCTTCATGTGGGAAATTGTCCTCTAGCCATTCCAGAGTACTAGACATTTCTGTGAGAAAAAAAAAAAGATAATATATTTTTTAATCTAATACAGAAAGTTTATAAATATATGAGTAAAATGAAGTACACTTACTATTTCTGGTAAGATAAGTCCTATGTATTCAGTGGGTCTGGTCTTGTTCTTAGTTCTGTTGTGTCTGTGAGGTAATTATGTTGGAAGCAATTTATGTTCTTGTGGTATATTCCATTTCATAACATATTGTATTTAAATGAATGGTTAGTGTGTTATATATATGGGTTACATTTCTTATGTATTACTATATATAATGTGTTTGTGTGCTGCTTTTTGAATTTGTTAAATGTTCCTATATTATGATATAACAATCAAACATACCCCCCCCCCCACAGTTTTTAGGTAGTGGTACTGTTCTCCGAACATGTCCGCGAACATTAAATAAGTTTGCGGACATCAAGTTCATAAGAAGAGATCTAGTCAGTTCCATATGACATGTATATAAAGTCAAAGTCATTATTGTTAAGTTGTGCTACTAAAAAACTATGGAATTCAGTGAAAAAACTTTGTTAAAGGGACGTTATGGTTAAGTTGCGCTACTAAAAACCTATGAAATTCAGTGAAAAAACGTTGTTAAAGGGACGTTATGTTTCCAAGTAAAACCGAAAAACCCTTGAAATTCGCCAGTTATGGTAAGCTAAGCAACCGTAACTCGCGCCACCACGGTGCACTGCTAAGACTAACACCCAGGACATCAAAGATGACATCACAAATGTCATTGATGACATCACTGATGACATCACATGTGTATGTATTTCTCATGAAATATGTGTAGAAGGGATTCTTATTATGTTGCGAAAAAAGTGTCAAGAATCATTGCAAGAAATATACCCTAATAAGTGCATTGAACGATGCATTGATATAAATAGCATCCTACTATGGGGTTCTATCTAGTATACTAAGCTACTCATACAGAAAAATAACATTTTGTGCAGCGTACAAGATGAAGGTATGATATTCGTAATGTCAATATGTTGAATAATGAAATGATAATTGTTTTCTTAATAGATTTTTGTGTACTGTGAAATATGTACTAAGTAGCTAATACAACCCATGTATTACATAATTGCATTACTATAGACAAAACACAAAGACACAAGAACACATACTAATATGGGTATATACAGGGAAAGTGAAGTTAGCAAAAAAGCACAAGTAGTAGCAGAAACAATTCATAACTTAACTGATTAGTTTCATGCAAATAAATGATTGCTCTGTTTCAAAGCTGCTACTTACCCTATGTATATGTATCACTTGATGTGATTGGACCCTAAGGAAAGTAGTGTGAGTACAATGTATACAAATATGACCATATACAGGGAAAGTACAGCCATAAAAAAAAAACAGAACTATCAGAAAGTGCTCATAAGTCTAGTGATTATCTTTATGCACAAAAAGGATTTCTGTCTTTCAAGCTTGTGTTTTCCCATATGTATATGTTCCATATGATGTGACTGTACTCTAAGGGAATTACTGTAAGAACCTACTAGAAGGATATGTCTACAAATAAAATAAAATTCTTAGTTTCTGACTGTTACTGAAGAAAACCATGTGGCCTAGATCTGTCAGCAAAAGAAAAAATAGTGAGCCAGACATGTGATTTCATCAGTGATGTCATCAATGACATTTGTGATGTCATCTTTTATGTCCTGGGTGTTAGTCTTAGCAGTGCACGGTGGTGGTGAGAGTTATGGTTGCTTAGCTTACCATAACTGGCGAATTTCAAGGGTTTACGGTTTTACTTCGAACCATAACGTCCCTTTAACAAAGTTTTTTCACTGAATTTCATAGGTTTTTAGTAGCGCAACTTAACCATAACGACCCTTTAACAAAGTTTTTTTCACTGAATATATATATATATATATATATATATGTATATATATATATATATACATATTGCTTAAGAGTGTCTCACTGGCAGCTCAGCCCCTCTAGTCCACTTCATCCATTGTGTCCAAGGACCTATGTTATTAAATTACTCGTATCCTATTAGACGTTATTCCATATGGGTGTTTCTGCATTGGGAACTGGCCATGCACACAGATCCCCCATACACACAGACACCGATACAATGAGATGCCATACAAGAGAGGATACATTGATGGGCCTCATTACGAGGTTTCCAGCAACTTCGTATTAATGTTAGTGCCGCCTGACATCCCAGCGCTACCGGGATATCACAGGGGGAGGCCACAGCGGTATGGGAATGAGAACCCTGAACACCAGCACTGTTGTTAACGATGCTGGTGCTTCAGTGAAAAATCTTCCGGTCAGAGCCTGAACTACCTGCAGATCAGCCTTGCCGGTTATTCAGTGCCCCTACTGTCAGAATCAGTGAGCTGGTCCAGAAAAGGTGCTGGTAACTGTTTACTGGCACCTTTATTTCCAGAACGGCTCACTTATAATGAGGCCCTTCACCTCTGGAAATGAGAAGCAGTTATGCATGCAGATCCCCGAGGAGTGATGGATGTGGCAAGCATTTATCCTCACATCCAAATTTTAAGGCTATCAGAATTAGTGTATATAGTTCAGGGCTACACGCATTGTAAAGTTAGAGTGAGTCTTGTGAACAACAAAATGTACACCAAGCTCAGTGTACATTGGGTAACTACTGATACAAACATACAACCCTGTCACATATACAAGCATATCACAGAGATAGTTGTCAAAGAAAGGTTTGTGTCAGTCTTACGTTTTGAGAAATGTTGTAGGATTTCATACAAAGTTGTCAGGAATAATAGTTAATAAATAGTTAACTGAGTAGTTGGTGAGTATGAAGATGTGGAATTCATAACAGTTTTGATGTGACATCCAGTTATTAAGAATGATATAATACCCTTGGGGGAAATAACAAAAGGAGGGAGGGGTGACTAACAGCAACATGAATACATGTAAAAGTTGACAATAGCCCTTGAAATCACAATATAATATAGCTAGCAGGAAACAGACAAAACATTTCATGTTGAACAGAAGAATGATTATGTGGGTTGGATGCCCAGTGTAATGAGGCCATCAGAGGCATCACTCTCACACAGCTGTATTGGAAAAGTCAGACAAACATTTTTCAGAAGATCTTATGGTACATTATTTGGAGAAGGACCAGCAGTATCCATTTCATATGACCTTTGCAACTGAATACATTTGCTCAGATCCCCTGTGTTATCAAAAGAAGTGGTGTGACATTTAAAGGTTAAAAACGAGAAGGGGGAAACAGATACTCCTCTGCTCACACCACTCTTAGATTAATTCTCTGTTTCTATGCCTTGAATTACAATACATGTTGGAATGTTATTGCTGCAAAGACTGCCAACAACAGACTCACAGTTCCCTAACAAGCCTGACACCAGACAGTAAATACTTCTATTTGCAGTCAGAATTTCTATTTACAGTTGAGTTTAAAAGGATTGTTACAATAATCTAAACGTGGATATCTAGCCACCTATTGGTATAAAGGTGATTTACCAGCCCTTATGAGGACCTATCCACTTTGAGGATGAAACACGTGTTGGCAGGATTAAGAAAATCACCACAATGTAAAAAATATGAAATTACCAATTTATTTGTTGAAAGAGAATATGTAAATTGTTAATTTGGTACCAGTAAGTGGCTAGATATCCACTTTTAGATTATTGTTACAATCTGGTTAAACTGAACTGTAAATAGAAGTCTTGAGGGATATGCTCAGTGGACAGACCATTCGATGTTCTCTTTTTTGCCTTTAAAGGTTACTTCCAAGGATTCAGGATGAACCATTCCATATCTGGCTTTAAGTTGTTTTAAACCTGGCCTAGCAGAAGGCATTATTTTTGTCTTGCAGCAGTAGAGTTTGCAACATCTTGAGAGAAAATGTATTATTTCCATTCCAGGTAAGGCGTTTAGTCAGATTAACCTTTTTCATCATAAACTGTACATGTTTGAAATCCAAGTGAGCAAAGATAAGAGTTCTTGAGGTATTTCGAGCACTAGCTAAAGGGTGTATTGGACCAATTCTATGAGCACATTGGATGTTAATTTGCAATGAACGGGGAAGATCCAATAATTTAGGTAGCTTGGTAGCAAGGAAAAGAATAGTACCATCCCCTTCAATTCATTCAGGAAGGCCAACAATGCAAAGGTTATTTCTTCTATTCCTGTTGTCCAAGTTTTCGTAATGTTTTTGAAGTCCTTTTACATAGCTTTCCAAGTTAACAACTCTGTAAGTGATATCCTAGGCATCCCTGTCTCTATACTCTACCTCACATATCCTAGAGTCAAACGCTGACCATTTATCATCCAAAAGTTGCAGTTAGTTGTTAGTTGCTTCCATTAATGGTTTTAAGGCTCTGATTTCAGCTAAAATGGCAAGCTTGGCTGGATCCATACCTTCTTCTCTGGGAGTAGGTGATTCACTTTTTTGCCTTTTCAACGTGGTAGCAGTTGTTGAGGCAGAATCTTTACCACGTTTTTCTTAGGCACAGCCACAATAGTATTCTAGAGTTGCCCCGAGAATGATAACCTTGAGAGGTATAATATTATTGCCAGATATCACCTCTTAATATTAGAGAGCCTCAAATCAGCAGTAAGAATTTTAGAGTTAAGCATTCCAAATTATTCAAATGAGGAAAAGAAACACTATTTTTCGTGCAGTATAAGGAATTAATGTTGGGTGAGTCAGTGAAGATACACCGGAAGAGTTATTCTTCAGCATTTACAGCACTTCAGGGCGCAACAAATGAACTCACTGAATTAACCTGGTTAAAGAGATATATTATGTATTTATTTGAAATACCTGGGATGCTAATGTATGGTGGTTCAATGGTATTTTCAGTGTGTTGACTTTAAATGGTCCATGTTATGACGGAAACAAGCTTCCACAAGCACGCGACATTCACGCTATGCGTCAGTCGAAGCAGCTGACAGGAACCTCTGCTACGCCACCATAACAGCTTTACACCCTTCATACGCTGCTTCCTCCTCACTGCAGCTCAACAGCATGCCACGCCCGTCACCCTGCAGCTCACCTCCCCTCCCTTCAGAAGCCTTCCGGATCGAGAACAGGTTTGAAAACATCGACTTTTAAATGCTTATTGTAATATCCATATGAGTGTGAAGAGTGGAGCCGAGTATTAGCCTGCCACAACACACAGCGCCAAGCCACGGCCTTCGGAGCGAGAGATTTTTAAAAGCTTGTATCATGACTATGGTGATTCAGAGACTTAGCTAGTGATGATTTTGTGTGTCCAATGTGTCCACAGGTGGGGGGTAGGGCTAACCAGAAAACCAGACCCGTGTGCCAGGCACCAGCACCACCAAGGAGCAGCCCTCTCACCCAGCCACAAAAGGACAGACTCATGAAGGTAAAGTAAAGGGGTGACTGACTTCAGTAGTCACCTCATTGTAACACAATGTAATGTATGTGTGGTATGTGTTGCATGTTATTTGAGTATTTATGTTTATAGTTAAAGGTAAGTTATTAGTTATGATAATGTTTACTTTGTACAATAGGAACATTAAGTAGGAGGTTGTAGAGTAAGGGAAAGGTATATAGGGGGTGTTAAATAGTCAATCATATGTAGGTTATATATATTGTGTATAGTACATGGAAAGGACTAGAGGGGGTAAGGGCCCTGGCATGAGATAGAAGATAAAGGCGATGGCCTGTCTGAGGCTGCATAGGGTTTAGGAACACCCACTCATACCATGCTCTGGCCTCATCAAGCAGTGTGAGGTATCAAGTATTAGACAGTTGGCTGGTCCATAAGTCTCACCCATTGAGTTTCCCTGTGCCCTTTCCAGGTAAGGATGGGCTGATGGGTTAAATCTCCACTTAGAGAGAAATTATGCCCAGGAAATTTAGAGATAGGAATGTATAGAATAAGATGAATGAGCTTTTATAAATGAAGAGGTGTCCCCTTTGGGATCCCTATAAAATCCACCTTGGTTGTCTCTAATGGAAGTAAGGAAGGATCTCAGGGTGAAGCCCATCACCTCTTATGAGCATGTATATTGTACAGGTGAAGCACCACTGCCTTTCCAGCTAGTCAGGTGGGTGGGGGGTTCACACATCCTTCATGGAAGTTTATCAGGACAATTAAGAAGGTACTATTCCAAAACACCTGGATGTAGACAAATAGAGAAAGTGAGTGGGTGAAGGAGTGGGTGTTTGGTGAGAGGGTCTGTGAACATGTGGGTCCATCATGAGTGAGCCTGCTATGGAGTGAACCATTGTTTTGTCCTGCTCTGTTCATTTGGTTTAAGCTGCTAATCAAATTTGATTAGACTGGATTTTAGGGCCGTATACAACCTCAGACAAATTGCCTTAAGACAGATGACTAGCTCTCGATACTATGTTGTACCATTACCCATAAGCAACCCATTGAGGCTTGGCCAGCTGTAATTGGGGAGATTCATTGGTGTAGCAGTGCCAGTTTATACATAAGGACCTTAAAAAATGGAGTCCCTCCCAACAGTATGTTGACAGGGGGACTCCTGCCTTGCTCCCCATTTTCCCAGGCTGTTCTGTGAACGATGCATACATATAGAGAACACCTTTTTTTGTTTACTTGTCTTTGTAACAGCAAAGTCATTGTGGATATTATTGATTAGCCAAAGGTCCTCCTCATCATCCAGGAAGTTCCGATCCCAATTCTTACATTAAAATAGTCCCATATACCGCCTGTCTGCTAAGAACTCCAACTGGCTAGACAGCAAGTTAAGATAGCTCCAAGGAAATGTATATTGGTGGCCCACCAGCAAACATGCTGCAGAAGGTCTGTTCCTAGCCAAGAATATCAAATTCTGTCAATATTTCCAGCAGAGCCTCATCATGCTACTGGATATGAATATCAGTACATGATCGGCATAAAGAGTCACCACTGGATCACTTGCCCAGAACATAATGTAGGATCATTTCCAGAACATCACCATTGTCTTTCCTGGATAGGGGAATTGAATTAAGTGTCCTGCACTTTCGGTGCGAAGATTCTACCTTCTGTTGAAATTAGATCAGTTGCCTACACTAACTACAGCCATCAGCTGGGCATATCTAAGGAATTCCGCACGTGTCAAATCCGTCTAAAATCTGGGGTGCTGGAATGGGCACAACCCGTTTCAACATCTTGCCCGAGTATGACATCAACATACAAGAAACTATTGGCCTGCCGTGTCCCTAGGTTTCAGGGGTTGCATGAAGATGCCTTCTGGAACTATTGCATTAGCTCATGTAACACATCCCTGGCGATTGCTCTCTTTAATGTCTGGAAGGTTGCGGGCATTTAATTTGAATTTGGTTTTGGTTGTAGATAATTAACATTCAGATGTGATTTTTTTTTTTTTTACAATTAAGACATGTGTTTCAATTTTGGTCTGTAGTGAATAAGTGTACACAGGATTTTGTTATTTGATTGATTGTATATGTATATGTGAAATAGTTATTTTTGAACTAGTTGACACATTATATTAAATTAAATTAAAATATAGGGGCATCATGCATGTGGATCAATTCACTCTGCCCCCAGATTGCGCCGTCCAGATAGACTGTTGGTAACCTAGATGCTGGATGCTCCCAGACTAAGCTGGCATGCTGGGAGGTGCTCAGGGATGAACCCACATGAAGCAGATCTACTTTAACCGCTGCAAGTCCCTCTGGATAGCATTCCCTTCCATCATTTTCAGCTCATCACTGCCTGAAGGGAGGCCAAGCTTATGGTGCATAGGGTTTCAGGAAGCACCTCTGCAATGAAGCCCGACAGAATGGAAATTCAGCAATGGTGACATGTATTACCATGGGGACATGGACTAAAGTTTTAGCTTTCCTGCCGCATCAATATGTCTTTGCACATGTTTTTTACACTGCTGTCATTGCATAGAGGATCTAAAAACAATGTAATGTAAAATGATCTAGTACTTCAAAAGCGTTGTCTCTAGCAATTCCATCGATGGACGTTGGAGTTCCTTAGTGACTCCTCCAAAATTAGAGCAGTGTGCCAGCAACTCCCACATGTGTCGGGACTGTGTCTGCACTTCACATATACAACTCAACAAAGCAAAAAGGCAGCTGGTGTAGCTTGTGAAAAGTTGACCTGTCTTACCAACATGGGTTAAAGCTTCCTTTTGTGCTGGCAGATCAGACTGGTTTGCACCGCAAGAAAGGATAGCTCAGGGGCAATGTGTTTGTCTTGGAAGCAAATCAGTGTGGCTCAACACTGTGCTTAGAAACCTCTCGCTGGTATTAAGCGTGTTATAAATTAACAATAAAATAAATAAATATGGTAGCCAGCTAGGCATTGACAGGCATTTCTAACCAGAGGAATATTCGGTGGTTAAACAGAGTGGGATCATGCGCTGCCATCAGTCCCTTCTTGATCGGATAGTTGTAGCGAGGGGCAGAGCTTCCAGATTGTATGTCTCAATCCTTGTGTGCCATGCCACGTCCCCCCAGATTGGCAACCATGGACAATCTAATACATATTAAATTTGTTAGCAGATATGTTGATCTGTGGAAGAGAACTGGCAATTAATGTCATCTCATTGGGGGATTAATAGCCTGTCCAATTTCTCCACCCAATTACAATAGTGATATTATAGAATCTGAAGAACTGACTTCACGGCTTAAAGGGTGACATGCTTATTGCCTTAGGCTTAGGCTTATTGTGTTGGTTATTATTCATTGGTTTCCAGAGAAATAGAGATGTAACATATTCTGCCTAAGAATTAATTTCACCCATTTAAGGAAATAATTTCAAATGGATATTTCCAATAATCTCTCAATACATAACCATACATTGTACATCTTGCATCTCCTTGTGGTTCTTGAATATGAGTGAGTGAAACTCTTATATGTCTTGTATGTGCCATGATTTGGGTGTACTATGGTCTATCGTGAAGACATGTGTTGTAAAATTAATGTAATCATGGTTTGATTTTCTTTTTACTTTTCTGTTTCAAACTGTGAATAGTATATTTTTATGTATTTTTATGTATTTTGTAAATTGTTTTGAAATTGCTATCTTCTGAAAATTGCTTTGAAACTGTTTTATTATGTTACATTTATTTGTCATGTGTAAAGTCTATTTTTAGACTATAACACAGTTAATAATAAATATATAAAATAAACATAAATACAAAATTGTGTTGGTTATTGTGAATATGCATGGCCTCCAAGTCATGCATGATACCATGGGCATCATTACGACCCAGGCGGTAAGGGGTTAACGGTGCCGCAACCTTTTACGGCTTACCGCCTAATTACGAGGTCCCTTTGCGGGTCCCTACCTTAACGGCTGGTTTTACCAGCCGTTAAGGATTGGACCCGCAAAGGGCCCTTGGAGGTAATTACGGTACCGCAATTTGCGGTACCGTAACTACTGCCTTCCCCATTTCCATTGAGCCCTATGGGGGCAAAAATTGGAATGGAGAAGGGCCAATGGTGAATGGGGAATTACTGCCCCGCCAACCTTGGAATGGGGCGGTAATTCCGCCATTCACCATGGCGGAATCAGTAAAATACCGGCGGCAACCATGGCGCTACTAGCACCATGGTTACTGCACGGGTCGTAATGAGGCCCCATTTCTTTTCTATTGCTTTCTGTGACCTGTAGTTTTGTGTATCCCATTGTAAGTCCAAGACTATAAAAAACAGCATGCAACGGAAAAAGGAAAACAGTATTGGTTCATGATGTCACACATGTCATGTGGCCATCAAGCAGCTATCCATGCTATATTTCAATCAAACTGATTCGTGGCTTGAGGATGAAAGGGTTGTTGGGGGTGTGATGTTCAAGAACCTGCTTCCATCTTCTAGCATGCGTGAATCCGAGCGGGCAACACTTAGGGTCAACATGTGGATCAGATTGCTGGTCACAACTGTGCACAGCGGACACCATCCCAAATCTGAGGCCGTCGTAATGACTGGACGCAAGTCATCTGGCCAATCGTCTGCCAGTGCCAGTAGGGTCAGACCAACCTCTCTGGCAGATGCCAAAACCCCCAGTTGCCACCGCGTGTTGGCGATAACCACGTAGCGTAGCTGTGCACAAGGCCTCTTGCAATACTGTGCAGGGGATATTGTGTATGGGTAAGAGGGATCCTCTACACCAGGGATGTGCAACCTTTGCCTTTCCAGATGTTTTGCACTACATCTCCCATCATTCAACGTCAGCATAGTGAATGGTGAGTGTTCATGGAAGTTGTAGTCCAAAACATCTGGAGTGCCGCAGGTTGCAGACCAGTGCTCAAAACCCAGCACAGCTTCCACCCCAATGCACAAGACGTATATTATCCACACAGACTAAAAGCCAAAATGCGAGATTGGCCGACTGGCTTTTCTTCTCAAGCACTGTCAGGTGACTTCAGGGACTTCATACAGCCCCAGCCCGCCTTGGCAATTAATCAGCCGCCTGCTTTGATATTACTCAATCAAGACAGAAGCTTGCAAAGGTGAGATCCACACAGCTGTTGCCATCATGCGTGCCAGCTGGTGAAACCAAGGATGTGTTTATATGTACATAAAATTGGATCTACATGTTTCCAGTGAGCGCACAGAATCACAGCTGATGGAAATTTATGAGGTGTGATCACAACTTGCAGCAAACTGAAGGAAACGCAGATGTATCGAGCGTGGGCGGGAGCCTCTAGGTTTGACATCTGGCTCATGGGGGGAGGGGGTGATTCTGATGGTGGGCAGTGGGAGGGGTGCTGGGATTCTCTTAGATCTGTCCATTGCTCCTGAGTCCTATGGAAGAAGCCTAACATTCTTACTGAAAAGAGAAGGCTGAAAAATGAGCATTTGCCTGAGTGAGGGGCTCACACAAAGTGATTTGACCTCCATCTGCTTTTCCTGCTTTGCTTTCTGATACAACGCAACAATGATGAACGATGCACGAGAGCCTGGCAATTAGGCGGTTTGTGTCTACATATTCAATGCTTTTAACCTGTTTTGTTAATGTATGTATGTTTTATTTAAATTGCATCCTATGTGTTTCTTTTTCTGGGGGATTACCATGTGATGTGTGTGTTTATTAATGTGAATCGTTTTGTTATGTTGTATCAATGGCACCGTAGCACCCACTTTTGGCCAAACTAATTTTGAGAGAGGAGTGTGGAAGGAGCTGATTATGTGCTTAGCCCCCGACTGGCGGTGCTATTGATATGAATTGGCTGCATCACATATACATATTTTCTGTGTCCTTTTACTCACTATGCCTTCTTCTGCCAGCACGCTTCAGCACAAGCATGAGTAAACAAAAGAAAGCTGCAGAACCTCGTAATTTACAGAGTCTGAGTCACATTCCTAAATCTGCTTCCTTCTCCCTCTTCTAGTTTCATCCTGTTCCTAGCCGCTTGCTATCTTCCTCATCCAAGGCATGTTGCTCTCATTTTTCCCTCCTTCTCTATATTGTCTTACTCCCTCCTCCGTCTCATAGTTCCCCTTCCTCTTCTGAATTCCCCTTACACATCATAGTTCTCCTTTCAACTCCTAATCCTTCAACCTTGTCACCACTTCTTTCTCCTACCATTCCATCTTTTGAGTCACTTTTCTAAGTCCCTCTCACTGATCAGAGTCCCTCATTGTAATTCCTATACCTCATCCTAGTCCCTCTTCCTCATTTCATTTCCATGCCTGAATCCTCTGTCCTTTTCCATCTTACTCTTTCTGGTTCCACTTCCTGTGTCCTTGTCCCAGTTTGTTTCTCATTCTAGTCTCTCTTGCTAGCCTTGTTCCTCTTACTCATGCCTGTAACTAGTCACAGCCCTTCAATCCGTATTCATATTCTCTGTCCCTGTTCCCAGTCAGGGATGTCATTTCACCAAAATGCCAGGGGTAGCAGAAGTAGCGGAAGTGACATCACACAAGCCTTGACCTCTGATGACATACCGGAAGTGATGTAATTTGACTGCACCCCAAAGTGATATCGCGGGATGTGATGGAACACAACCTCTCACCCCTTGACAAAACAGGAAGTGGCATCACATAGCATTGTTCCTAAGTTCACTACGAAAAATATAGTTACGATATCACTATAATGTGATGTACATTTCATACAAGAATGGATCACCATATGTATCATTAAGATCAGTGTGTGTAGTCCCATATTACCAAATTACTGTGAGTGCAAGCAGACATCCATGACCACATGATAATGATGTGTTATTATATAGCACTTAGGCATAAGCACTTGATATATAAAAAATATACACCGAATATCACCCAAACTGTGTTGGTACTCATTTATCTACCTCAGAAAGATGTAAGGCTGAGTTGAGCTGTTTAAGAACAGACTAAATCAGTGACTCACCCCCTGAAGTTTGTCAGAAATAAACCTTTAATTAGTCTAGCAATGATTGTATAGAATTCCACAAAGACACATTATTTGGTGTTCCTATTCTTTCTTATTTAGGGTCAGTGCTGAAAGTGTTAGAGCCTGTTCTTTTCGTTTATTGTTTTTAAGAGGCCTTTCCAAGAAAGCCAGCCACTCCAGAAGTAGAGAGCCACATGGTGCTGGCCACAGACTAGGAGCTTGCATTACTACAAAAAAATGTTTTAAAACATGTGTTTAGGGGTAGCAAGGGAGACCTCATTGGTCACAGTTGCGGCCTCTGGCAACCCCTAAATGACGTCCCTGTTCCTAGTCCTCATCAATAGTTAGTGTTTCCTCTTCCTTTTCCTATTCCTAATTGTCTTCCTCTTCCTAGTCCTTCTTTCATGTCCATGCCCTAGAGCATCTTTTTACACCTCTTCGTATTCCTTAACCCTTTTCCTCATCCTTGGCCCTCCTCCTTTTCGTAGACCCTCATCCTTTCACCACTTTTGTGTGCTATATATATATCCTAATCCATATTCCATATCCCTCTTTCGCATCCTAGTCCATTCTTCCCTTCAATGACCCTCTTCCTCATCTTCATCCCTCTTCCTAGTTCCTCTTTTTCAACCTTATCACTCATCCTAATTTTAGACTCGGTACAATGACATATACCGTTTACTTCTTAATCCTAGTTCTTGTATTTCATCCTAATCACTCTTCCTGTTTTGCATCTTAACTCCTCTCTTCCTTGTTATCCCTCTTCATTGTCATAGCTTGTCACCTACATCCTCATTCTGCATCTTTTTCCCAGGCCCTAGATCCTCTTAATTATACCAGTGAATCTTCCTTGTTCTAGTCCCTCATCCCAATCCCAAGGTCTTCAAACTCTGGGGCATGACCCCAGGGGGGCACTGCCCCATACCAGAGGGGGCACAAGAGGCCAGTATGAAATGGGCACAGGCAGCTCACATGGTCGGACTGGACCATAAAACTGTCTGAGACACCAATGAAATAGTGGCCCAAAGTTGCAAATGGATATTAATTCCTTTAAATAAATAATAAAAAGAATACATTTAGACAAAGACTGTTTGAATAGTACCCAAAGGGATGTTTTTGTTAACATGTAAGCAAATTGTGATATTTAAAGAATATTTATTCAGCAACAATGGTGAAAATTACTAGCTGCATAGTGAGTAGCTCATCAAACTGGCCCATATCAGCCAAAAAACGTGGCCCAATTTGACTAGACTAAACTTGCATTTTTGGATGGGCATTGCCCTATTGCCCTATAGATCAGTCCAAGCCTTGTGGCTAATCCATAATGGGTGAGGGGTCGTTCACCCAGTGGCCCCCTCACCCATAATGGAGATGCCGAGGAGCCGGCCCAGTGAAACAATGAACACTCTCTCAGCTGCTTTTTCCAGCTGAGGGAGTGCTCCTGGGCTGGCTGAACTGTCAAAGGGAAACACTGTTTACCTTTTGACAGTTCAGTTCCCCAGCGGCACATGCTCACTGAACCATGCAAGGCTGGGTGCGTTTTGCTTCGCTAGCCTTGCATAGCTCATTGGAAATGCTGGCTGGGGCACTGCATGGCTGTATGTGCGAGGGGGAGCTCTTGCGCCTCCTTGCACACACGGCCAGAGCAACCTGGAGCAGACCATTTCAGCACCCACGCACAGGTCTCTGCAGAAGGTACGTTCATGTTCATTTATTTTTTATTTAATTATGTTTATGGATGCGTGTATGCTTGTGTTATGAGTGAGTGTATGGTGATGGATGCTCGTGTGAATGATAGAGTGATTGCTGTGTGAATGTGTGTGTGTGTGGGTGTTTATTTTGGTCCGTTGAGCTGATTTTGGCGAGTGGGGGGCAGAGGGGAGAAGGAGGGTTGTACAACAAAGGCATTTGAAAATGCCTTTGTTGCACAATCCCCTACCCACCTTCCAAAATGAGCTCTCCTTCTGAGGCACGGGATAGGGATGGTATTTTTTGACTGGATGTCTGTCATAGATGTTCAGTCAAAAATACAATGCTGTCCCCCTTGGAACCCCAGCGCCAATTGCAAACTGTTTGGCTTTTTACCCATTTTGCTCTAAAATGCAACATTTGAATCCATTATTTAACAAGAATTCACGGGGGAAACCCCCGAACCCGCCTTGATTGATTCCGGCGCGATCGTTATGGAATTTTTGTGGTAAATAGTTGTGCACCTCCACTTAAAAAATGTAACAACTCCCACTGGCCCTTGGACTGTGAATGTGTTGGGAACGGGGTGGGGGGAGCCCAGGGACTGTGGTGGGAGCAGGATGGGTGGGAGCACTGGGATAGGGGTGGGAGCAGGGTGGGGAGAGCTCAGGGTCTGTGATGGGGTGGGGAGAGCACAGTGACTGCGTAGGAGTGGGATGAGGGGGCCCAGAGACTGATGAGGGCAGGTGGGGGAGCCCACAGACTATACTGGGAGTACGGTGCGGTGACGGCGTGCAATAGTTCATAGCCATTTGTACATACTGTCCATTTGGCATTTTTGGGGGTGCCTGGCCTGCCCAAAATCTGCTCAGGGGGGGCCCAGGCCAAAAAAGTTTGAAGACCACTGCCCTAATCCCTTATCCTAGGCTCTCACTCTTGACTCTTTCCTCATCCTAGTCCTTCTTCCATTGACCTCTTCTTGACCCTAGTTCCTCTTCACGTTCTTTATCGTGCCTCTTCTTCTCATCCTAATCCATCATCGTTCCACCTCTTCCACCTTTCTTGTACTAACCACTCATTTTCCTCCTCATCACTCCTCATCATTCTAGCACCTCCTTATATTCCCTCTTCCTTGTTCTTGTCACTCTTCTGCATACTCATCCTAATTCAGCTACCTCTTTTTAGCAGGGATGCCATTTATGGGTCACCAGGGGTATCCCTTGTGACCCCTGAGGTCTCCCTTGTTAGCCCCTTCGTCTCTCTTGCTACCCCTACAAAAAATACAAATAAACGTTTTTATGTTTTATTTATTTTTTCTACAAATTGAAGCTCCTGGTCTGTGTCCAATGCCATGTTGCCCTTTGTATCTAGAGTGGCTGACTTTCTTGTCCAGGCTTCTAAAAAAACAGGGGGTTCCACAATTGTAACACTTTGAGCAGTGACCCTAAATAAGAAAGAACAGGAATAACAAATAATGGGCCTCATTCCGAGTACGGCGCTAACCAATGGCGCTATTAACGCCTTGGTTGATGCCGTACCTGGACCGGCAGCGCCTTGGTGGATGGCGGAATCACCGCCCCATTCCAAGGTTGGCGGGGCGGTAATTCCCCATTCACCAAGGCTCTTCCCCATTCCCAAATGAGCCCCCATAGGGCTCAATGGGGAAGATGCAAATAACGGTGACCGTTCATTACGGTCACCGTTATTGGCTTGGAGGCTCCTTTGCGCCCTCGACTTTAACACCTGCTCAAAGCAGGCGTTAAGGGCGAGGGCGCAGAGGGAACTCGGAGTATGGCGGTAAGGGAATACCGCCACCGGTCTCGTTACCGGTGGCCGCTATCCCTTACCGCCATACTCGGAATGAGGCCCAATGTGTCTTTCTGGAATTCTATAGACTCATTAAAGGTTTATTTCAGGTACACTTCAGGGGGTGTGTCACTGATTTAGTATATTTTCAAACACCTCAAATTCACAATGCAGACACAATACTCCAAAAAGTATTTAGAGTACAATAAGCATACATTTCGGACTATGTATTTTGCTTTTCGCAAATTGCAGTTATAGTATGTATTTTTTTCTGCGGATATTCATTCTTGTATGAAATGTTTATCACATTACAGTGAGACTGTAACAATATGTTTCATAGTGAACTTAGAAACAATGCTGTGTGATGTCAATTACTGTTTTGTCAAGGCGTAAAAGGTTGTGTTCCATCGTTTCCTGTGATGTCACTTCGGGGTAGGGGTCAAATGACATCACGTCCTGTGATGTCATTAGAGGTCAAGGGTCACATGCTGTCACTTCCTCCACCCTGGCATTTTGGTGAAATGACGTCCCTGCTTTTTAGTCCCTCTTCATCCTCCTAGCCTCTCTTTTTCTTCCTCGTCTATTGCATTGTCCTTGTCCTCTTCCTGCTTCTTCATCCAAGTGTGTATTCCTCTTCCTCTATCTTTTCTCTTTTCCTAGTCCATCTTGCACTTCTGGTCCATCTTCCTGATTTTAGCACTGTTCCCTCATCCCAATCCTTGTTCTCCTCCACTTTCTTGCACCATTTATGCAATCTAATCCATCTTCTTTCTCCATCTTCCTCATTCAAGTAACTTTGTATCTCCTTGTTCCTCGTCCTCATTGTATTCCCTCTCCTCGTTAGGTGTAAGTCAAAACCCATCAGCAAAACAAAATTGCCAACATTTTCCACCAATTCCGTTGTCACCGGACCAATTATTTAAATATTTTGCCGTTTTTAGGTGAATTTCATTCTCCTGAAATTATATATTTTGTCCACAACATTACATTTTGATGGCCACAAAAAAATGAAATGTCGATGGAGCCCTTCGGGAATGTTTGTTTTGTCTCGCTAAATGGCATGTTTTCCATACAGTTGTGTTTCTTTAAATCTGAAATGTTGTGTTGCCTGCCCAAACTTTAAATTTTGTGAAGAGAACAGCCCAAAATTACCAGCTTCACGTTCCGTGCAAAAGTGGTGAAGTCAATAAATTGTGCCCTGAATAACCTTACTCTTCTGCTGTGCAGACGTCAGCCATTTCACGCAACCCTAATCCGTATCCCTCTTCTTTAGTCTAGTTCCTGTTCCTTGTACCTCTTCCTCATTATATTCAATCCCTTTCTTTCTGGTTTCATTCTAATGTATCAGCCTGTCATCCCAGTCGTTAATCCAGGTCCTATTTCATTGTCCGAGTCTCTCCTCTAAGTCTTAGTCTCCAAACTGGTCCCAGTCTCCACACACGGTCCATGTTTTAGTCACAGTCTCTGTTCTATTCCTAATCAGTCTCTAAAACACAGCCTCTCAGTCGGTCACCATCGCTTTCCCTTCTTGCCCCCTGTATTGCTTCATCTATCTTTTTATGTACATTTTCTTTCTATAATCCTTCCCATTTGAGCTCTTTTCCCAATCTCTCTCACTTGCTCTCTCCTTCTTGCTTGCCCGCTCTATAGTTCTCTCGCTTTTCATTCATCTCACTTGGGTGTATTCTGCTTGTTGTCGATGAAATGGTGCAACAGAAGGAAAAGCAAAGCTTAGGGTCTGCATGGAGGGCTTCACACTGAATCCATAAAATGTAAAGATGTCTTCTAATGTAAGGTCTATGAGCATAACACTCTATAATCTTCAGCAACTGCCCTCTTAGCCACAATAGCTGTAATATGTCTACATTTCACAATCGATGGTCTTGGTTGTAGTTCAAGGTATACATGGACCCAAAACTCTGTTAGTAAGCATGAAACCAGCAGGAAAATGGCGAGTTGAGTAGATGCTTAAGTTGACCCAGAGATAAATGGTAAGACATGAATGCTGCTCAAATGTCTCAGCCAGACATTTGCATATGCTCTCTCTTCCCACTGTCACATGTTCCCCTTATAGGTTACAACTCACATGAATGTTGGTGTTCTCTTTGCATGGGCACAGCTGGCAAATGTGTGTTGTACCTTGGAACAGCACAGCAAGCTCCTCTGGCTACAACAATATTAATCAAGCAGGGCACACTTTCCTATGCCCTGCCTTATGCATCTTGAATGATTCATTTCCAGTCTTGAGCAGTAGAAATAATTGTCTTAACCCTGCAGAAAAATATCATTAGTGGTTCTCCACATTCAGTGAACTATTCACATGCCAACGTGGTGTTTGAGAAGTTATAAGGGCTCTTTCACACATACCATCACAACAATCATACAAAATAACATGCCTGTTGGTCATGGTCAGTGCATGGGTTGGTGGATGCAGTCCACCAATAGACTACAGTGGTATGATTATATTAATCATTGTAGACTGGAGGGTTTACAACCTTTGGTATAAGTTGGCAGCCGTAGCGACTGAGACCAGCCAAATAACTAAAGTGGTGCAGACAAACAAGAGATCAATTGTTAATTGAATGCACGTGGATTCAAATCATTGGTTGGCAACATTCTCTTTGTGTAAGACAAGGGTTTTCAGGAAAGGTCGACATGTGCAGTGTGCAAACCGGAAGACACTAGGACGTAGGTGATTGTCCATGAAACACAACAGGGAAGATCTGGAATGGAACACCAAATCTGTATCAAATTCCAGGTCCCCTACCACCTATGATAGCTGGTGGTTTATTGTGGGTGATTACTGGGGGGCCGATTCTTAAGTTGGCACAGTGAACGTGCTAAAGAGCATGATTCACTACGCCAAATCAGGACGCCCAGGCTCCACCACTATTCTCAAGTGGGCCTGGTGTCCTCATAGTGCACGACAGTGCTCCGCCAGCATTGAGCCTGTTTTTCGCCACAATGGGAGCAATCCTGAAATATCAGCAGCATTTTTGTAAAATAACAACATACTTGTTATTTTACAAAACTGCTGCCGAGAACAGGGGTTTTAATGGACACTTTAACGACTTATTCATTATTTAACAAAAGTGCTTGCATAAAATGTTTAATATGTAACCACTTTGAACATTATTTCCAGGGCCTCTTTTGGTTCCCAGTCCCCCCATGCAAACCTATGTTAACGCAATGCATTGGGTCGGCTTATCATAATATTAAGCCAAAAATAGCTCATGGTTGCAAAGATGTCTCTATTAGGATACGTTTAAATATTTACACGTATCCTAATAGAGACATCTCTGCAGCCTTGAGCTCCTTTTTGGTTTAATGCTATGATTAACATAGGTTTGCATGGGTGGACTGCAGAGGCCCCATATTAAACATTTTCTGCCATTGTTGAAGCTCCTTAGCCACCTTCACTGTGACCGGCTTCCTATGGCTCTCCTCCAGAATATCGGCACCAAAATGGCACTGTATATGTGAGTGCCTTTAGCGAACATATAAAACTGGAGGAGTGCCACAAGAATACCGGTCCAAAGTGACATGTAACGAATCTGGCGGTTGCTAGGTCGATTCCCAACCCATCCTAGCAACCGCCACATGTATTCCGAAAGTGGCGCATTCCTACCGACTGTGTAAGAATGCGCCACCTTCAGGATAGGTCTTAAGTGTCGAAAAAGGTTGTTATCGCCTTCAACAACCTTTTCCGTACTTAACACCTGCTTGAGAATCAGGCCCTGTGTGTCGCTTGCCTTTGCACATGGAACGAAAACACAATTTGAAAAGATTGCGTCTCATGCAGAAACTCCATACGTGAAGACCTTGTGTATCTGTTTCTGGTTCCAGGTGCACAGAACAAATTGCTGAGATATGAGGAACCCCCTAGAAGGCCTCGAACATCGGTCAAACACAAAAGTAGTGTCACCATTACTCCAAATCCAGAACAGGACCACGACCTCTTTCTAAGGTTCTTCAGTGCTAGTGACCTCTCTTTTTTGGGGAAAATGTTCTGGACCTCTGTGTATTCTTATTTTACATTTTACGGTCTCTGTGTTCACCCCCACAACCTCCGAAGCATTTTCCCTAGTGCCACGACCATATCTGAAGACATTATGCAAAGATACGTTTTATGGGGCAGAACCCCCATTTGAAACGGTTCCTTGTGACAATGTCCCTGCAAAAAGGCCATGTGGAAAAAGAGTTGCTGCAAAAATGCTGTTGTTTGCAGGGACATTGTCACTGTGAACCTGTGGGCGTCAAACCCACAACCCCTGTTTTTAAATGTGTTTCATTATTTTTTTTTCCCCAAGGGGAGCAGGGCTGTCTCGCGCCCCTTACAAATTGTCACCATGCATACTGTCACCACAGCCTTTTCCCGGCGACTCTATCGATGGCAACCATTTGTGTGTGGGTAATATTACTGGCTACCTTTGGAACAACATGTAAAAACAACACATGTTTACAGGTGTTGAAATTGCACGGCTCCTATATGGGCATGTGCACATTCGTTTTGCACATATTTTTCATGCAATACATCTATGCATATAACAAACGAAGTGTGTAAAGGAGGTCCCAGACATGGCCTGCACCCCTTCCCCTCATTTCGAGGTACCAGGAACGCGCTCGCCAAGGTATGTGACGTATGAAGAGCAAATGGCAAATTAACCTACAAAGAGCTGCAGTGCCCAGTATACATCAGAAGATCCATACCGGCTGAAGCACCCATAACCAGACAACCCTGGGCAGCACAGTACCCTATCAGACAGCCATACCAGCCGCTGATATGAAATGAGGAGTACCTACACACGGTCCACGAAGAGACCCAAAAAGCCTTAATGGAAGGCCAGTGGAAATGACACAAGGGCCTGAACAGATACGAGAATGAACAAGAGCAGCTATCGAAGATAACACGCCAGTGCGAGTAACTACGAAATTGAATGGAATAGGCACAGAGAGGAGACAATGTTACAATGCCAGGAAACAGTGTTACGAGACCAGATGGAAGCAACCATCCTGTTAAACGTGTGTAAATAGGCTTGAAACGCAAGATGCTAAGAAATCGATATTGCTTGCAATGCTTAGTAGAAGATAGAGCGGCTAGCGCCAACCGTATATCTACCTCAATAAGGCACACTATACAAGTGCGACTCCATTTTGTAAAAGCAGAAAAGGTACCCAGGCGGCCAGAGGCCTGCCAGGCCAAGTTTCAAAACCCAGCCAAAGTCAAGAGAAGGAGCGGAATCGAAACTCAACAAAGAGTGGATCATGTCTAGGAAATCAAGGTCAACCAGAGAAGGAGAGGAAGGCGTCAGCTCACAAGACTCCAACTTCAGAGCATACCAGCCTGCCTCATGAAGGTCAAGATAAGGGGGGCCCATGCAGGTGGCTAGACTGACACAGAATTAAATGCACTAAAAGCTGGAAACTGAAGCAGATTCATGGTGAACTAACACTTGACCAGCCAGGCGCAAAGAAGTACCATTGCCTCATGTCATCCAGGACCCGAGGAGGCCATAACTTTTCCAGATAAGAGAATACAGTTTCGAGGCCATCCCTAGCCAACTAATTGACATGTCGCCCTAAAACACTGATTGATGGAAGGGAGACAGGGTGAAACTTGGGACACCAGGCTCAGGGGTGTCTATTCTGCATGCTGTTAATTAAAGTGGAGATTTATGTTTAGGGGTGTAACTTGCCCAATCACAATGGACCATGTAATCTAGGGTCCTATAGACACTGTAGCCAATGAGACGTCGTACTTGTAGTGACGTCAATCACATGTGATATAGAGGGATGGGCGTAGACGCCCACCCGATAAGAGTTATCCAATCCACATGCTCCATTATCATATACAGATATAACACCTATATTTAAGTTACCTTTCCTAACCAATTATATTGCATGATGATTTTTTTTATAGAAATTAGATGTCAATGATGACGATTTGTGCCTATAAAAATTGTTGTTCAACTGAAGTACGTGGAAGTCGGAGCGAGACCGGTGATCGCACTACAGCTGATTCCCATTTGTTTCCCTGTTTGATGTATGTATCATTAAACAGACTTCCCTTTGACAAACTACTGAGTCATCGTTATTGAGTCGTGTCGGAGTAAGTGAATCCTGCACCCCCTGTCCTCACATGGTGCAGCTATCTTGTCTTACAAGTTCTAGAGGGTGAGTGCTGACCAATGGGCCCGTCAGCGAATTCCTCTCCTCGTGAATACTTGGTAGTGTGAGGATGGTTACGGCCATCGATTATAGATTATCGATTGATATAGTCATAAGACACCCTTAGACCGAAGGCACAAAGTAACTCTTGGCCTTCGGTAAGATGACAAGTCCTTTCGCCATTCAGGCTGAGTAGACTGACAAGCTTCCCGTGGACAATCATAGAGTAAAAATTTCAAAAAAATCTGCAGTGGGTCTGAAGCAACCCGCCTTTCCAAGCATAACCCTTCTCATTCCCACGGGCAGCGGATCGGACGAAAACCTTAAAAGCAGGAAGAGGAAGGGGCGGTGATCCCGAAGTTCCAGAGAGGAAACGATGCGATCGGTGAGTGAAACAGTAAACTTGTTAGTTTGGCAAATGTTGTGTAGGCATTAGAGCCAGCAAGGGAACGGTAACGGAGGGTGGTGGATAAACAATAAAATAGTTAGAAGTAGAGAAGACTGTATATATATATATATATATCTATATATATATAAGGGTTAATGACTCGAGCATAAGAAATAAAACGTAAATCAGGGGAGCACCTGAAGTAAAAACGTAAAGATGTGCCTTGTTCCTGCACTTTAAATAGTGGTCAGAAGGAACGTGAACCCATAGCACACAGTGGGGGGACAATTTAGGCTACAATGATGTTTAAAGATGTCATAAAGGGGGTTCGTTGAAATCCCATGACGGGGTATTAATTTGAAGGCAGGTATACGTATGACCAGCTGGTGTCTGTCTAGTCAGTCAAATGTCTGTCATATATGTTCTGTTATATGTTCAATTTAAATAATTGTATTGGTGATTGTTTAAAATGCATTTTGGATTTATGCGATTCTTTAACTGAGAGGGAATCGCCACTGAATTGATGAGTTTTGAGTAAATTGTTGGTATAAAATTTGGCAGGAAAAGAGTGGATTGGAGCTTGCATATTTGGTGCTCGCTCATACTATTAAAAGAGTAAAAGAACTGTATAGTTATTGATTGGTGACGGAATTAAGAATAGAGGAAGTTACCCCGCTTGCGCATTTATGCAAGCAACTGCCCAAGCATGCAACAAAACTGAAGAAATATAGCCAGGAGTGGGTTAAGGGCACCGCAAATAAGATGTTTATGCCGTGGCCCAGAACGGGTCACTCTCTAAGGCTGTTTTACAGCACGTGACCACCTTCCTACATGCCACATATACCGGCAAAAAGCTAGAGAAACGTCTTGCTGTGTTAGGAACTGTGGAAAATGTTTGAAGAAACGAAGGTGGAAGAACCACCCGCAGATTGGATATTAAATGTATGTACAGAGGGGGGTGAGATGCCTACCGCGCCACCTGCCCCACCTGATCCAGTAATCGAAGGGAGTAAGTCAGAGGGTCTTTACCCGCTAAGAGAACTTAAGGCAGCCACGGGATACAGCAACCCAGCATATGAGTCGCCTGCATGCAGTGGTGACAACATCAAAGAAAAAGGGCAGGAAAGTAATCTTGCCTCCATAGTCCCGAGGGACAAGGAGAGACGCGGTGATGAAGGGAAGGATCAGGTATAGAGTAGTACATCGCTTGAGAGATAGGGAAAGAAGCAGAAAGGTAGTAGCGAGTTAGCATTTGCAAAGGACGAGTGGATGGGAGGTCAGATATTGCTAAAACTTGATGGTAAAGGGAGTGATGACATAAGACCAAGGGAATGGTCTGATGAGGTGCTGAGAAAGGAAAAGGAGAAAGAAAAGGATATGAGAGACGAGAGGATAAGAAAGAAGAATAGGTTGAGGCGAGACAACTATTTCGCGAAGAGCAAGAAATACCGCTCAGTCGTACACGATGCGCAGCCTATGAAAAGTACAAGCAGCATATGCTAAAGTTAGAAGAAGAAAGGAAAGTGCAAGAAAGGAAGTTAAAGAAGCTGAAAGACGAGGAAAGTAGAAGGGCAAAAGAACGTAGAAATGAACGGATGAGGGAAGTAGATAAGGCTAGAGAAGAAGCAAAGAAGCGAAAGGAAATAGATGAGGAAGCGGAACGTAAGTACAGACAGAGGGCACGAGATTTAGATATTTACAACGGGAAGTTAAAAAACCCAATCCTGTTGTAGAATGGGAAGACATAGAAGAATTCTTTCCTGCAAGCGATGCGGTACCAAGTACAAGCGGGACAAATATTGAAGATGAATTGGACACCAGAAGTATCGGGGAAACGATTGATCAAATTTATGATGAGATGGGGCTGGAACTAATTACCCAAGGGGGAAGGCAGGATGAGCGCTTAGAGAGCACTCTGCTATATGACACTGAGGATGTCACCCGAAGTAGTGGGAGCAGGGGACTGTCCCTAGAAAGGCTAGAGATTGGGCAGAACAAAGAAGATGCAAGAAGTTGCGTAAACTGGGAGTATTCAGGGTCTGACTCTGGTGGGGAAACGGAGGAAGTGGCATATGACGAAGAGAGATGGTATGAAAAACGCCTCCCAAGGGACCAAGAGGTACGATGGTCAGATGCTAGCGGGTCTGC
The DNA here is from genome assembly GCF_040938575.1 of Ambystoma mexicanum. Lineage (NCBI taxonomy): Eukaryota > Metazoa > Chordata > Amphibia > Caudata > Ambystomatidae > Ambystoma > Ambystoma mexicanum. The sequence continues at coordinate 91,549,157 of NC_090930.1, read as the reverse complement.
AAGTAGGACACCGAAGTCCGCTGGACAATCCAACCGACATGAAGAAACACCCCGCGGTCAGAGGGGGGCGCCGGCGCCTGCCTATGTAGACAGTTTAAGGTCATTGCCATCCCCCTCGCGCTTGGCCTAGAGGATCACGGCCTAGACACCCGCCACGAGAGGAGTTTGCCTATCTACCAGACGACCAAATACCCTGGTACAGGAACATACGGATGTGCCCACCTACCTGCCCAGCAGCCCGCCCTGCCCATGCCGACACCTGCGGCATGGATCAACTCGACTAAACCTACACATCGTTAGAGATGCCATGACGACCTAGCCAACGGTCAGCACACCTGTGCACACATGCACACCGGACACTCCCACACCAATCCACACGAAGAACACACTCAGTGCTATAACATAGGCGACAGACATACCCACAGACATGCATCTTTATTATTTTCCACATAGGCTCTCAAAATGCAGAAACGCAAGACGCATAATGAACTTATCTAAAAAGGCTTGCTCACAATTCTTCTAAGAATCATGTACCATAATGAAGAATATAACGGAGACACGATACTTAGGATAGAGCAATATGATACCGTAACCTAAAGAGCTCTGCATCAAACGGTTCCACCTATGCACCAGGCCCAAGTAGGCCGCAAGCAAATGTTTCCATGAACATTGAATGAGCGAGAGCTCGGTTGCTGACCCTGCAGAATGAGCCTGGCGAAAGCACACCGCCAAGGGCACGATGTTGCAATCTCGCACGCTGCAAGCCGATGCCAAGGTCGCACCTGCAAGATAAACCAGGCACACAGTGGGAAAAACAATATTAATGTGCTGAATTCGGCCTCAAACAAGGTCCCACCTCACGTGACAAAGCCAAACCTGACAGGATGCCAAGAGGAAGGCGACGCCTGAATCCCACGTTTCAAGACACAGGCAGATACAATTAAAAGACTCATTGGACATCTGCACCAGTGGGAGTAGTCTACCTCCCAACATATGAATAAATCCTCACATTGTTTACACCTACCCATAGTAAAAACATTGTTGCAAATGACAGGTGCACCGTGAGCTGGGAACAGCGATAGTCCCAGACTGGGAGGCTCGCGAGTGGACCAATCAGAACATGGGGCTCTTATCATTGACGCCATTAACATTGACCAATCCTCAGAGGTCTTCATGTAACAATTTTCATGTATCAAATTGAAGGGACAGCCCAAGTATATCACCTGACTAACCCTCAACCACTAATACCGTTCTCTATATGTATGCTATACTAACCCTACCACTCGAGTAACCAATCCAGAGTGGAAATAGGTTTTATGCTAAACTTTGTAAGATGACGCAAGTAGCGCGTCATACTAAGGTAAAAAGGGCCTGCGACCCCCACGATTGTGTGTGTGTCAGGACGGACACGTACGATCCTTAACCCATCCCTGCCGTTTTGTCTAATAAACAGCAGAGTCACCTTGCTTCTTGCGTGTGTCTCATACTCTATCTCTTTTGGGATATACGGGAGGAGTTGGGGCCTCCCTGCCCGGAGGTCTACGGACGGCCCGGCCGACCCCGGCAGAATTTCCCCCCGACAGACACCTCCCATGATGGAGCACCATTTAATAACTGTAGAGCAGCAGTGTGGAAAGCGCTGCGTACGCTATATCCAGACACGCCTGATATGGGAGCTATAATGACTCAAAAAATGAAAGAGTCAGAGGATCCGTTGATTTATATCCAGAATTTTCAAGATGTGTGGGTGCTCGAAACACATGAATCTTGGACAAAATCCATCCCTGTATTCTATCATATATTGTGCCAAGGGTTACCAGAACCGGTGTAAAAACAGCTCAAGAAATTGGTAGGAATTGAAGCTAAACCATGGGCCGAAATCCAGTTGACAATTGCACATTATTGCAGATTGCTGCAAGAAAAGAATCACAAAATGGAGGTAACGCATAAGGGGGAGGAAGCAAAGCTGGTGCAAAGGAAGCTCTCGAAGTATGCTCTCGAGGGAGCAATGCTCACCAGCCCGGCTGAACTAAGCATACAGCAAGCGACTAACCCGTCACAAAATAATCAAGGTAGCACAGGATTTACCCGAGGGGAAGAGGGTTTGGAAATAGAGGATGGCAGAGTAATCAGGGAGGGTTTCGAGGTAACCAAGGAAGGTTTCAGAATGTTCAAGATGGCTTCTAGAACACACGATGGGCAATCCAACTATGCCAGATGGACAGATGGCCCGAACACCGCCAGTATGTTGGCTGTGTGGAATGACTGGACATGTGGCACGCATGTGCAGAAGCCATGGCATGTGGCAAAATAACCAAGGGATGAGGGCAGGCATGGCGAATCAACCACCTGCCATCCCGCAACAGGGCGGTGCCCAAAATTACATGGTGCAGCAGCAGGCAGCAGGCTTGCAGCAAGGTGCACAGCAAGTGGTTCAACCACCGAACATGTGGGTATTCCACAAGGACAAACCCAGCATGCACCGCCGTAGATGACTCAGGGCAATAATCTCAGAGGGGGAATTAACCCTGGAAATGGGGGAAACCCACAAGTGTACAGTGAACCGAACCTATATATAAAATAGGACAGCTCACGGGAGACCCTGATGTGTTCTATCCTATCAGTGACACCAGACCCTAATAGGGAACCTAGGGTGAATGTCACCATAGGGGGTAAAGAATATTCCTTCCTAGTTGACACGAGTGCAACGCGTTTGTGCATACGAGAAGGCAAATTTTCCTTGTCCGGCGAGGCCATAGATACCGAGAGTTTCACTGGCGCTCATAGTAGAGTTCGCTTTACAGATGCACTCCCAGTCTCAGTGGGAGATCGCAAAATGAATGCACCTCTCTTGTATTCACGTCAGACCCCAGTAAAAATTCTGGTCGAGACCTGGTGACTAAACTAAACATGACCATCTCATTTACCGAGAATGGTATAGTGTGCTCCACCCCAGGATTGCACTACTCAAACGTGTGTGAAATGATCAGAGCACATTCTGGACGTGCAGCCATGAGGGCTATACCGCTGGAACCAGAAGTCCTCGCATATGGCGTGCGAGTGCTTATGGCGGGATTGCCTGGCCTCACAGACAGAACTATGAGAACCCCTGATGAATTTCTATTCAGACCAAGAATACCCATGCACGAAGAGAAGGGACAAGTATTCCCCCTAATGATACAATCTGCCGCAGTGCGAGGGAGAGTGGTATTGGTTGAAGGATATGACGATGAAGGCAGACAATGGTGTGCAATTGTTGCCATTGAAGAAGGGTATCGAGTGATTGATGTCACCCATGACGATATGTTCGAAGAACACCCCAACCTAGAAGAGACAAGGGTGGAAGTGAGTCTCATATATTGGGTCAAAATGATCAAACGGGAGGTGCCACAGAAAATTATGTTGGCACTAATACGCCCAGAGTACTTTGATAACGACATGGCCCATGTGCCTGCCGCAGTTTGGACTACAGGGCCCTATGACGTAGGTCTTCTGAAAGGGGCAGGTCAAGTAAAGATTAAGCTAAAGCCAGGAGCTATTTTGCCGCAAGCACGACAATACCCCATGTCCAGAGAAGCGGATGAAGGGATCGCAAAGACAGTTTCCGTCATGATGGAACAGGGCATTTTAGTGACGTCAGAATCACCTTGCAACACAGTTTGTCCTGTCAAGAAATCAATTGGAGGGTCCTGGCGTTTAATCCAGGATTTACGAGCATTAAATGATATAGTCGAAGCCGAGTACCCTCTAGTCCCTAATCCATCCACTATACTATGCAATATACCAACTGAAGCAAAATTTTTCGCGTGATCGATTTGAAAAATGCGTTTTTCTTGATTCCAATGCACCGTGACTCACAAGAACTGACGTCATTTACTTTCAGACAAATGCGCCTGAAAAGTACGAGGTTGCCACATGGGTACTGTGAGTCCCCGTCAATCTTCAACAGGGTCCTGCAAATGGACCTAAGCAATATCGCTGTGGACAGTGTTATTTTGCAGTATGTAGATGACATTCTGATCTGCAGCACCACTGAAGAGCAATGCAGGCGCGATTCTGTCCAGCTATTAACTATACTGGCTGAGAAGGGATACAAGGTTGACAAGGAAAAGTTGCAGTACTGCCAACAGGAGGTGTTGTACATAGGGCAACTGATCTCACATGAAGGGAAGAAGGTAACCCCAGAAAGGGCTGAAGCTATCCTGAACACGGCCAAGCAGCGCACGATAAAACAAATGCAAAGCTTCTTAGGACTGTGCAATTATGTCCAAGCATGGGTCCTTGACTACAGCTCGTATACCAAGCCCTTGCTACAGGCCCTTAAAAAGGCCCAGGCAACAAGAGAGGACATTTAATGGAATGCAGCAATGGAGAAAGGGTTTATAGAGCTCAAGGGGGCAATTTGTAAGACCCCATCTACTTGTTCTCACATACCGATGGCAGTTTTATGACGGCAGTGCTCGCACAGCGAACCTCGCTGGGGTACAAGCCCCTAGCATATTACAGCGGGAATATTGACCCAGTCATGAAGGGCCACTTCCCATGCAAACAAAATCTAGCTGCTGCAGCATTCACTATCGAAAGGGCATCGTCCATTGTGATGGGATGCTCCTTGACATTGTATGTTGAGCACTCACTGTTTGCCATACTAGAGAAGCCAAAGGGTACACTGACATCTCAAAGAGCATCCGCCTATGAGGTGATTATCTCCAAACCATCGATAAAAATAGTGCAATTTAAAACCGTGAACCCTGCCACATTCATAGCTGAACCAGTCACAAAGGGAGAACCTATACACGACTGTGCAAACTATGAGGAATTATATGATGAGATCCCGAGGGTAAAAGAGAATGCCCTGGCGAGTGGGGAGATTGTATTTATTGACGGGTCTTCAAGAATCGATCAAGAAGACGGACAAAGGTATACAGGCGTTGCCGTGATAAAACACCTTGCGAATGGGGAGTTTCGAGTACTCGTTAGTGCACGAATACCTTCTCATTATTCGGCACAACCTGCAGAGCTGTTGGCATTGATACTCGCCATTGAGAATCATGCAGACCAGGAAGTGACAGTGAACAGTGACTCCGCCTATGTGATATCCACAGTGCACGCAGGCTTAGTATTCTGGAAAAGGAGGGGATTCCTCAGAGCAGACGGCACACCAGTGCAACATATGGCCTTATTGGACAGGCTGATAAAAGCACTACAGCTCCCAGTGGGCATAGCAGTCGTGAAATGCGCCACTCATACCAAATGGACAGATTTCGTGTCACGCGGAAATCATGAAGCGGACACGGAAGCCAAGTGCATGGCATCCAAAACTGAAGCAATCATGGACGTGGAGGTGGCACGTACCCATGAGAGGATGATGGTAGCACGAGCCACACCTGAGACCTATAGTAACATGGGGCAGACTCAGCTAATGCAACTCCAAGGGGAGGCACCTCAGGAGGAGAATAATTTATGGAAGCGTCAAGGGTGTTCTTTAAACCCCACTGACGGGCTGTGGAGGCAAGACAGCACTGGTAAACCAGTAATGCCTGTTACCCTCCTGAAGGTAGCATTAGAACAACTGCACTACCCCATCCACATGACAAAAGAAAATATTGCTGCAACACTCGCAGAAGACTGGTTCACACCGAATTTAGTAGAGCATGTTGCATTTTTTATGGTGAACTGCATTATCTGCCAGCAATTCACCGCTGGGCACACATTAAAAGTAGTGAGAGGAATCATTCCCAGGCCAAATGGACCATTCCAGCACTTACATATCGACTACGTTGACATGATTCAAGTGTGCAACGGGTACAGGTATTTAATTGTGGTGGTGTGTCCCTTCTCTAGATGGATAGAAGCAGGCCCCTGTACACACCCCGATGCTGCGTGTGCTGCAAAGTTCATGGTGAGGGAAGTGTTCCCTAGATGGGGGGTGTGCGAGGTACTGAGATCAGATAATGGGGCCCAAACTGTAAATTCAGTTTTCGAACAGATCAGCTTGTTGCTTGGTATAAAGCACAAGTTCTCGTCAGCGTACCATCCTGAGGGGAATGGGATATGTGAACGAATCAACGGCTTACTTAAGGAAAGGATAGCCACGTTGTAGCTCACTTTGAGGAAGGAATGGTTGCACTGTCTACCACTGGCATTGTATGCTCTTCGGAACCAGCCAGGCTCCGACCATCATCTCACGCCGCACAAAATAGTTACTGGTAGAAGGATGAGGACCCCTCTTACCCCCCGAGATAGAGCTTGATGTGATGCCCAACCAACTATGGAGGTACTAGGAGAAGAGATGAAAGCCTACATGGACTGTTTGACATCCAGCACCTTTGTCATTTAAGGCCAACTGCAGTGACGGCAAAAAGGGGGTGGCAAAGCACAAAATGCAGCAGGAAGTGCTGAAGCAGACACCGAACAAGGAGTACATGTGCCCCTCGTCTTCCCTGGTGACAGCGTTTTGTTGAAGAACTTCACCAGAACAAGGTGGGACGAACCACGGTTTAATGGCCCGTTCATCGTAGAGGACTGCACCCCCTCCACCGTCAAGCTAGAGGGCAGAAGGGCATGTATCTTCGTAAATGACATTAAACCCTACATAGGAGAGAGCCCACCTGCTACATCCAACTGCAAAGAAGCAACAGACAACAAGGAAGAACCCCAGCACATGCAGACAAGATCCATGGCGAGGAAGAAGGACACATGAGAAGAAAACCAAGACAAAGAACCGAATGCAAATGTGGCATAAAACTGGACAGGTTCCCCAAGCAAAGGGGGATAAGGACATAATGAACACTCTGTACATCCCAGTTGCAGGTAAAGGGAAGCACAATCAAAGCCACAACAACATTGATAAAATGAACTGTTGAAAGCACAAAATGCCCAAAGTGACACAAGAATCAAGACCCTGTTAGACTGTAACCAAAACCTTGCCTGAGAGTGCAACGCAGTATCTTGAAGCAACCAGTATCGAGACTTTAATCAAGGAATTCATGGTACATTCCAGCAGAAATCTCAAGTGGGATGTGCTAACCTACTTTCAACTCGTGGTGTTATCATACTCGTCACTCATAGGGAGAGGAGCCAGTGTCACAGACTTTATTCGAGATCCTGCAAACAAGAAGGTAATCTGGCAACTGCTGACTGTCATAACGGAAGCCTTCATCAAACTGCCAGAGCACAGAGAAGAGGACACTAATGCTCCCACCTCAAGTGATCATTGATGAACTTACATTTACCCTATTTTTCCGCATCATAGAGGAATACCCAGGACTCGTCGGGAGAACCACAGATACCCTAACTTTTGTCAGGGACCCAAGAAACAATGACTTTCTCAACCAGTTATGGTACAAATTGAATTATGTGGTTGCAATCCACGCAGCAGGAAAGTGTAAAAACTGTGCGAATCAAAAGAAAAGCTTGTGATCAGGACACAACCAAACAGGGCAAATGTCCCTATCACCCGAGGACACCTGGTGCACAATGTCCTGTTTAGATTATTCACAGACTATCCAGAGATGGTGAGGAGGCCTGCAGATGTTCATGTCATCACCTTCCTAACGAGATTCCAGTGAGACTTTTAGCCGAGGGACAGATCGAGGAGACAAAACTGTTAGCGCTGAGAAAAAAGGCCTGTAATCTAGAGGCTAGAAAAACAGAGCAAATGTCATTAACACCAGAAGACAGACAATATGCATACCGTGTTTTCTTCCACCTCATTGAAAACTTTCCAGAACTAGTGGGTAGACCCAGCAATGTTGACATACCCGCATTCCTCAGTAATCCAGCAAAAAACGCGCAACTGAACAGGTTGAACAGGCTCCTGAGGGCAACTAGTGCAACTAAGAAGCAATTATGGACATCCACTACTGAGGAGAGCCTTAGAAGGAGGAAATCCAAAACTGAACTTTGTTGTCATCATTTCACTGTGGAGCAGATAGAGAAGAGAGACACTGTTCCTCAACTTGTCGCCGAGAGACCAAACGAAAGGAGCAGACACATGAACTTCGCCATCGTAGTTTTCCTTGCTCTGCATCCTTCTCATTTTTTCCTATTTTTTCATATATTGACTTCTGCTTTTATTTTTGTTACTGTTGGTACAATATCTTATCGATTTGACTCGTTTTCTATTTTTCCATATTTTTCTTTTTATTTTTGTTCCTATTTTTATAACTTTATTTTTGTACGATTAGCTTATCCTTTCCTATTTTAGCCGCACGTTCAGTTTTTAATTTATTTTTATTTTTACTTTATTTTTTATTTTTATTTTTCATGTTCGCTTTTGTTTTTATTTTTACTTTTATTTTTGCAACATTTCATTTTGTGTGATTTTGTAGCAGTTCTATTGTTTAATTTTTTCACATTTGAACTGTTTCCAGCACGTCCCCAGGACCAAAGCAAATTCGAGGCATGTACTAGGACCTCACATAGTATCGATATGCTTTGATGGACTTGATGTACCAGAGTTGATAGCCTAACCTTTTTCCATAGTCTAGCAAACAGAACCGTGCTACATACCCAGAGACTGCCATCATCACCCACAAGTGGGGGGACACTGAAAGCACTCGACACTTTAGTAGTAATAAACTTTCAATCTGTGAGACCAGAGCAAACAAAGGAATAAATAACTGACTATGAACTCATTCGAAATGGGGGCCCAGAATAGTAACTTGTTTTTACCCCCAACAGAAGGGCACCCCCGCTTTCCTGGAAGAACATGCTGCAAACTTTCACTCAGAACGATTATGTGCATATGTACTGTGATCATAATTGGTTTTCTATTATTAACAATCAGAATGGCTTTCTTTATTGGTGCACGAAGTGTCCCCATATCAGTGCACCCACCAGATAATGAACATCTGGGGCCTACAAAATCACCCCGACCCTACATAGTGATTCCAGTTCCAAGAAAAGCTAATGGTGAAGCAAATGTTGTAAAATTGAATATAATTAGCAGTGATACATATACACACGAGATGATGAATGAGAGAAAAGGCTGGAGACAGGGTCAGCACAGAATGAATGGTAATGTAGCACTGGCCACGGCACGCACCCACACTCAGAATGCACACACACAAGGGCAAGTGTCAATGGCTACAAGGCCTCCAACGAAGGCAGCAGAAAAGGAGAGACTGCCTGACGAACTTTCAATTCCAGAGACTAGTGGAGGCAACCAAGAAAAGCCAAGTGAAATGCCAAAGAAGGAGGGAATAGCAAGATCCCTCAAAAGAACAGAAGTGGCCACAAAAGAACTCACAGAGAAGACCCACAAGCTAATAGAGTATTCGTTCCCATTTATAGTCCAAGCAAAGAAACTACACGAGGAGCTGAAAAATAGAACTATTGAAACTATAACTGCAAGCACACCTGCTCCAATTCAAGGAACAAGCCGCAGGCCTACAGCACAGCCACAAATTGGGAGGTTCATGAACCAATGGTGGTTACGGAAGTCTATGGCAGACTGCAAAAGGGAAGGAAAGGAAGCAGAAATCCCCCTCCTACCACAGCGATGCAGTCAAGGCAGCCTGCTCCACTGAGATATCCGAAGTGGAAAAGCAGCACAGATGCATTCAGAGACGTAGTCATAGTAAACTACAGAAGAACGTTGAGAATCAAGAGAAGCCCTCATGAAGATAACAATGAACTTAATGACTACCTGGACAGCACAGCCCATCTCAGAAACAACATAAGGTACCAATGCATGAAGGAAGTAGGACGAAGGCAGTCAGAAGGAGAATGCTTCGTCTGTGCATTCCTCCCATACAGCATGGGAAAGTCCAAGATCATCGTGGCTGTAGAAATTGATGTCCCTACAGCACACTGTATGTCACATGTAGCTATGTGCAACACCAGAGGACAATTTATGGGAAGAGATGCCTCGTTGCTATGGGCCAACAAAAAGGATTACCCGGATGAGATGGCTATGTCCAGGACATTAAAACAAGAAACCGAGCGCACACCAGAAATCATGTGATCAGGTACGAGAACCCTGGCGTCAAAGGATCTGGGATAAGATGGGAAATAAACCCAAGATTGAACATTGAAGGGAAGACTGCAGAAGAGGCTCAAATGTGGAAAAACAGAGGCCAAATGCAGATCTGCGGGTCAGTGGTCTCCCCAGATGGATGGGAGGATGGAGTAGTAATCTGCCGAGCATGGATGGTCCTTGGAGCGTGCAAGGAAGCAATATAGAATTTGCAGTGGTTATGCAAACCTCTGTGGCAAAAACTAGTAAAGTTGCTAAAATGGGTCGAAGATAGAGGGGGACCCCTACAGATAGTGCCACTGGAGATCCCAAAACTATGCTTCAGAAACAATGGCACAAGGAATATGGGAGAGAATCAAAACTGCGGACGAATCTTTGAAGCTCCGGGAATGACACAAGGAACCGCAGTTATTATGGACCATTACTGGGCGTGTGGATCCAAGGCATACATAAGGCTGCCGAAAAACAGGGGAGGCATATGCACACTAGTGAACGTCCACGTTCTCGCACTAGTGATTCCTAAGAATTACCTAAAATTGGACAGTTTCCCGAAAGCAGATGCTCATCTAAGAAGAAGAAGAAGATCTGTGGAACTGATATCCAGGATGAAGAGGGAAAATTACTTTTCTCCCAGATCAGAAGAGGCATTCCATGTAATCCCGTACAAACACAGGCTGTTCAGCCTCACCTCAACAGTATTCACAACACTGTTCCTGCCCCACATCCAAGTTGGAGTGAATGCTAAATGGTTGCAGATAACCAGATGGGGGTTATTGCAGACCATCAATACCACTATAAAAGGATTCAATGTGATCAAAGAAGAGCTTAGAGTAATCAGACTGATGACCCTCCAACATAGATATGTGCTTGAAATGATCACAGCAATGGATGGAACTGTTTGTGCAAAAATCGGAGAATCATGTTGCACTGTAGCCAATGAGACGTTGTACTTGTAGTGACGTCAATCTCGTGTGAAACAGAGGGATGGGCGTAGACGCCCACCCGATAAGCGTTATCCAATCCACATGCTCCATTATCATATACAGATATAACACCTATATTTAAATTACCTTTCCTAGCCAATTATATTGCATGATGATTTTTTATAGAAATTAGACGTCAATGATGATGATGTGTGCCTATAAAAATTGTCGTTCAACTAAAGTTCGTGGAAGTCGGAGCGAGACCGGTGATCGCACTACAGCTGATTCCCATTTGTTTCCCTGTTTGATGTATGTATCATTAAACGGACTTCCCTTTGCCAAACTACTGAGTCCTCGTTATTGAGTCGTGTCGGAGTAAGTGAATCCTGCCCCCCTCTGTCCTCACATGGTGCAGGTATCTTGTCTTACAAGTTCTAGAGGGTGAGTGCTGACCAATGGGCCCGTCGGCGAATTCCTCTCCTTGTGAACAAGTGAATAACCCATGCATAGTACCTTTATCCATGGCTTTCTGCATGTATCTTTCCCTCCCAGGCATATCACAATGAGCCCCAGCAGTGGGCAATATTTAGATAACATTACCGTTTCTGTACATCTGCCCATGCATTCATAACATGGTGTAATCCTGTCTTCACTGTGCCCGCTGTTTTTAATTGCCCCAGACAGTTCTTATTACACTGTATATCTGAAGGCCCTCATGACCTGGTCTTGACTTCAGCCCACTGTTACTGGAAAATATATGCCATGGCAGCCCTGCTCTCAAACATCCCACAGGCACAGATGTAAATGTGATGCTGGACGAATTTCTCATTTATGTATTTGCAGATTAATCCCTAACCTAGCATGCCCACAATCCTAAATCTGATGTCTACTCATACTTCTTCTCGATTTCTCTTTTGCTTGTTTATGTTCTTAAATTATCTCCCAGCAAAAATATGTTTCTACAATTTCACAGGTGTTGGCACGTGGCTGTGTTGGTAAAACACATACTTTGTCTGTCTCCGCTATTAGATTTGGTTTCCACTGGCGCCTTACTGCCGGTAGATCATTATTTATGATACAATATTTGGCCAGAATTTTCTAGACAAAGCCCCAAAAAGGATGGTCTGTTTTTATTGCCTGCCCTTCTGATGCCTGCTGAAACAGAAGACCGGGACATAGTCTGTGGATTTTACTCTTATGCAGAGGAAACTGCAGTCTATTCTCTCTTTCCATGAGTTTTGTAATTGGGACAGGATCCAAAAGCAATCTTGGAATATGAAGACAGACTAAAAGCAACTCTCCCTATCCCACAACATAAACCTAATATGGCAGGTGTGCAGTGACTGTTTCTGGGAGTGAGAGGGGGTAGTGAGACAACAGTACCATGCACACATGTCCCTCGCTCCCTCTGCTCCCTCTCATCGACCTTTGTGATTCCACTCTCTTTGCAACTCTCTACCTGGGCATCAGTACCTTCCTAGTTCACTCTGCTCCCGCCAACCGATCATTGTGTTTCCAGTCTCTTTGCACCTCTCTCCCTGGCCATCAGTACCGTCCATACTCCCTCTGCCCCCTCCCATCGACCGTTGTGAGTCCACTCTCTTTGCACCTCTCTCCCTGGCTTCTGTACCTTCCTCGCTCGCTGTGCTCCTAACGATCGTAGTAATTTCACTCTCGTTGCACCTCTCTCTCTGGTCATCAGTACCGTCCTCGCTCCCTCTGAACCCTCCCATCGACCGTTGTGATTCCACTCTCTTTGCATCTCTCTCCCTAGACATCAGTACTGTCCATACTCCCTCTGCCCCCTCCCATTGACCGTTGTGAGTCCACTCTCTTTACACCTCTCTCCCTAGACATCAGTACTGTCCATACTCCCTCTGCCCCCTCCCATCGACCGTTGTGAGTCCACTCTCTTTGCACCTCTCTCCCTGGACATCAGTACCCTCCTCGCTCCCTCTGCTCCCTCCCAACGACTGTTGTTATTGCACTCTCTTTGCACCTCTCTCCCTGGCCACCTGAGTGTACTTGAGTAGGAAGTAGAGGACGATGCCCTAATTCCCAACCTCATAACCCTAATTCCCAACCTCATAACCCAAGCTGATAGTCGTTTACATCGGCAAAGGTAAAGGGGCCAGGAAAGTCAGTGGCTGTGGCTGAGTGAAGATTGCAAGAGTGGTGTGCTCCTCTCCCACCAAACACAGATACATAATGTCAACATCTAATTATCATGGGTGCCTGAGCATAGGCTGGGCATAACTACTATCTGATGTACATTCGTGTGCATAACTTGGCAATAACAGGCAAACCACATGGTTATCTGCTATGAATGTCGATACTCGACATGAAACGTTATGAGTACTTAGGCAAATAATGTCAACACCTAGCAAAAGATGGGGCTGTACCCACATTTTGAAGTATCTGCATAGTAGATAACCAGGCGACACGGCAATATGGAGGACAGCAGCCATTGTGCTGTCGTTGAAGGTGAGAAAGTTCGAGACATCAACAGTACAGTGAGGTAATTCCATGTGGCAAAACACATGCACCCAATATTCACATTTTATCAACATGCTCGATGCTACTCATTTGATGGGAAAATCACCTGGCATAAGGTATGACATCGGGGCATGCAACTAGAATGCCTACCAAAAGATAGTAGTATCTGGGCCTGTGACGGCGAATGATGAGACTACATGGCCATATGAAGAGCAACACCTAGGCATACAATGCCAATACCTGTCATATGCATTGAGCACATGAGCACATGATGGCAATACCTGCCAATTAAGGTGCGCCCCTGGGAGTTGTATGGCAATTCCTGACACATAGGACCTGGGCACATGAGGGCAGTGGTTTCTAATACCAAAACCTATGATGGAAACAACTTGCAAATACATGCAGTGTATAAGCACCTGATTGCAAAACATGTACAATCTACAATGCAAATGAACACCGCATATTAAAAAAAGAGGTCACTTTTAGTATGAGAACCGTTCCATATAAGGACAATCTCAGGTAAATGGTGTTAACATGTGGGTGTTAGCAATGACTAGTGTGTGTGTGTGTCCATGTAGTTATGGTTAAGTTGGTGTTTCCATAGGATGAGCACTTTTTGGGTGGCTTATAACTTCACTCCCCCTGGACGAATCCTCACCAAACTTTGCAAAAAAAGTATATGGTCCACTCTGAAGTTTTTTGCAAAGTTTGGTGAGGATTAGTGCAGGGGGGGAAAGGTTATAGGGGGTACCAAAACTTTTGTTTTTTCCCATAGACTGAATGGGAAAAAACTTTGCGCACGGCTACAGCCAGAACCGCTGGACGGATTTACACCAAATTTGTGGCAGGAGCGGCGGCCTGGACCCCAAAGCGTGCTTTTGCAAATTTGCTGTAAATCCGTCCAGTAGTTTTTTTAAAAAATGACCAAAATGTAAGGCAAAAAAATTTGTGATATCTATGTTCGCTTCGCGGACGGACTTCCCTGTTCGCTCCGCGGACAGCACCCCGATTGGCCCAGCGGCTTGCGTCATGTCCGTGGACATGCGACGTGTTTGCTGATTGGGCGGCGTGCTGCGTCATGCGCGTCAGATTTTCTGTGGCGCCCGCCATCTTGTATTTGCCGTCGACCGCGTACAGCGCGGTGAAACGTGGATAAAAAATTGTATTTATCGCCGTGTGTTGGTGTGTAACAGTGTTTGGGGAGGGTGGGGGAGTATGAGATAGGTTCAATGTTTTGCTTTTTATGTGCCAGATGTTTCTGTTGCGTTCTATTTGTCCGTGGAGAACACGGATGTTCTGACATTTTGTAAATAAACTAAATGGTGGGGTGTTTAGAGGACGGAGTATGTGTCATTTTTGTTCGCAAGGAAGGTAAAAATGAGCTATGAACACTCGCGGTGTACTTAATTGTTCGTAAATACACAAACTGGGGGTGTCCTTAGGACGCTGTCCGTATTGTAATCTGTCTAGTTGAATGTGTTCTAAGAACACTCGCGGTGTCCCGAAATGGTTGCAATTACATAAAATGGGGGTGTTCTGAGAACGTGGTTTGTATTGTTCGTTGTCAGGGTGAAAGTGTTTTAAGACCACTCCTTTTGTCCGCTAATAGTACAATTTCCTATTGGCGTCAACCGACTTTTTGTCCACTAAAGAAACAATAAATCCGGCTGGTGTGCGCCGACATTATGTGATAATCCTATGACTGGCGCTATTGACCTGGCTGACTTGCTTTTGCGACACTAAATCATATCTCCCGCCCCTAAGCCTGATATTATCAAAGCATTCATATTCCCCACCTCTCGCCGTGACGTTACAGGGTGCGTCATCAAACGCGCCCAGTCGTCTCCAGTCCTAAGTGACTTACACAGAACCCGGAAGGCAACACATATTATGTCACAACACAGCGCACCACAATTCGGAATATGTAAGAGTGTTTTAAAAGCAAACAGCAAGATTGTAAATTTTGTAAAGTACATTTATTTGACATCAAATGTTCAGAGAATATTCAGCAATTTACATTTGTCTTTGTTGTCGATCCGCAAAAGTTCATGTTGAGGCACGCGATGTTCCTTTGCGGTACAGAGGGTGTTAGATCAGCTTACAACTCAGTGCGCCACAATTCGGAATATAAAACTGTGGTTTAAAAGTAAACAGAGGATTGTACATTTGGTAAAGTACATTTATTTCACATCAAATGTTTAGTGAATATTCAGCGATTTGCTATTGTCCCTGCTGTCGATCAGAAAAAGTTTATTTTGAGCCACGCGTTGTTCCTTTGCGGTAGATAGGCTGTTGGTTTATGATAAAAGCAGTAAATGGTTGCTCTGATAATCGGAAGGTTGCCCCAACAACGAGCCATTAGACCACCCTATTGATTGGTATGTTGTTTGTAGGCGCTAGTACTGTGTAAGGGCATATTGGTCCTTGGCGATTGTCCCATAAAATGGTGAGGGTCATAAAGTTGAATATTTGGACCTGCACCTGGCAGTTGAAGACCCCATCCGCTGGAGTCTGTAAATCGTGACATAGGCAAAATGGGGCCACGTACCTGTTTTAAAAAACATAAATTAGTCTCACCAGCCGATCTTCATTAAAAATCATCATTTTATTTATTAGGGCGTGAAACTATTTGCTAACGAAGATAGTGCAACGGAGTATGTTAATAATAAAATAATAATATTTTCTCATTCATATAGCGCTAAGAACCGTGAGGTATCTAAGCGGTGCTTATTATTAACCACGGTGTGTGGTGCTCATTTATCGACCATGGAAGGATGAAAGGCTGAGTTTGGCCTTGCCGGGATTTGAACTTGCGCTAGCAAGCTGTGCACGGATGTCAAAGCGAGCGTTGTACTCGCTGTGCCACTTGGCAGGCTTCAGTGAAGTGGCACAGCGAGTAGAGTGCTTGACCACCTAAGACCGGTTAAATTAGTTTTATTAACCCACCCTGTGTCGTCTGCCTTTTTCAGAGCCCTCTAAATGACAGGGGATCAATTTGGCGGTGATAGTGCGCGGTAGAAAACATTATGCCACTTTCAAGGAACAAGTTCAACTTGAGCGGTCTTTAATGCTAAGCTATTGTAATTATATTTGGTATAAAATAATCTAAAGGGTTACTTACAGTACAAATGCAATTTCCATTGTCTACGAGTAGTGCAGTCCCAAAATACGACTCAGCGTGTGTGAACGATCTTTCTCATAGTGATATAATATATAAAAGTGGTTTTGTTTCAGAAATTTCATCCTTATCTTCTCTTACGTTTTAGCAACACTCCTTCAAGAGAAGTCTTTCATCACAATCTCTGTCTGTCAAGGTCAAAACACAATACAACCTTATAGTCCGCTTCGTGAGCCTCTCCGGGGCCCGAGAAAAAAATGGAAGCAGCTGACCTTCATTGTGAATGAGCATAAATTCTTACTTTGCAACATTCTGTGTAAAGCCATCTGTGAGAAGTTGGTTTTTGCACGCCATGTTTTTATATTGTTTGCGTGATATTAAAAAAAGTTTGTTTAAGGGACGTTATGGTTCTAAGTACAGCTGAAAGACCCCTAAAAATCGCAAGTTATGGTGAGCTATGAAAAATATCTCGCGCCACCACAGTGCACTGCTAAGACTAACACCCAGGACATCAAAGATGACATCGCAAATGTCATTGATGAAATCACTGATGACATCACATGTGTATGTACTTTTCATGGAATTTGTGTACTAGGGATTTTTATTATAATGTTGCGAAAAAAGTGTCAAGGATATTGCAATAAATATCATACCATTATTAGTGCTTTGAACGATGCATTGATATAAATAGCATTGTAATATGGGATTCTATCTAGTATACTGAGCTACTAATGGAGAAACATAGCATTGTGTGCAGAGTACAAGATGAAAGTATAATATTTCTAATGTTAATATGTTGAATAATGAAATGATAATTGTCCTGAAATGTTCGAAAATTCACAAAATGGGGGTGTTCTGAGGATGTTATTCGTATTGTGTGATTGCTTAGCTGTATGCAATGAGGGAATAGCACAGAGAGTAAAGTGGACGCCGTCCGCGGACACCGCGGCTGTTTGTGGACAGGGCGTGCTACATCCGGGTTTTTCCAGGAAATCCAACATGGAAAGAAGACTGTACGGATCAGCCAATGAGATGTGGAGGTTGTGGATTTGTGTTGAAAGAGACTGTGTGTGGTGAAGATGGCAGAAGTAGAGAAAGTCAGGGTGTTGGTGCTTGGAGATATGTTTGTGCATGGTTTACAACAGTAAGCTCAATGCAGGCATGTTTCAAAGAACTTTGATGTGAAAGGAGTGGAGGTGGTGTGGAGCACTGTGCCTGATTGCAATGTACAGGGAATTGTACAAGTTTGTGAGGATATGGCCACGATGAACAGTCCGCATGTGGTAGTTTTGCACTATGGTGCTTTCCATTTGGGCAACGTCAGTGCCCCTAATTTGTTGGCTGATTTGGAATGCTTGGTTCAAGCCGTAATGAAGATCCTTCCAAATGCGAAAGTAATTTTTTCTGGATTACTACCTAGGGCAATATGGGACAATAGTTCAGTTTTTTTGTCCTCAGCAAAACATTGCTAGGTGTGTCATCAACCGAGGCATGTGTGCCTTCATGCTTAGAGCTGGTATGTTCTTCTGTAATAATGAGAATATTGATGCCAGTAATGCGGTTAATTTTAAAGAAGATGGCATCTCTTTATCTTTTACGGGAAATGCCTTTCTATTTTGGAATGTAAGGTTTGCTTTGGAGAAGGTTATCTGAAGATTTTAGGAGTAAAGTAAGAAAAAAAACAAATATAAAAATACAAAATAACAGGAGTCTGTCAAGCATCTGTAAAAAAAAACAAAAAAAATGTCTCTTTTCAAAGCCAACTTCAAAGGGGAAATGGGGCACACTATATAAATTTACATTTACCACGCTCAGATTTTCGATATGTCCGCGGACATGGCGGTAGTACGCGGACATGAAAATCACTACGAGGGGGTTAGTATGTTCTATGTTACATGTATATGAAGTCAGGGATATTATGGTTAAGTTGTGCTACTAAAAACCTATGAAATTCAGTGAAAAAACTTTGTTAAAGGGACGTTATGGTTAAGTTGCGCTACTAAAAACCTATGAAATTCAGTAAAAAAACTTTGTTAAAGGGACGTTATGGTTAAGTTGCGCTACTAAAAACCTATGAAATTCAGTGAAAAAACTTTGTTAAAGGGACGTTACGGTTCAAAGTAAAACTGAAAAATCCCTCAAATTCGGCAGTTATGGTAACATAAGCGACCATAACTCGCACCACTGTGCACTGCTAACACTAACACCCAGGACATCAAAGATGACATCACAAATGTTGTTGATGACATCACTGATAACATCACATGGCTGGCTCTCCCTTTTTATCCTTTACTGACATATCGAAGACACATAGTTTTCTTCAGTAACAGTTAGGAAGTAAAAATTGAAAAGGTACTATATTTGTAAACTTAGGGTCAAGTCATATCATATGAAACATATACATATCGGAAGACACAGGCTTGAAAGAGAGCAATCCTTCTGTGCATGAAGATAATCATTAGGGTTATCAGCACTTTCTCATAGTTTTATTTTTATTACTCTACCTTCCCTGTATATGCTCATATTTGTATACATTATACTCATTCTCCTTTCCTTTGGGTGCAGTCACATCATGTGATACACATACATATGGTAAGTAGCAGCTTTGGAATAGAGCAATAGTTTCTCTGCATAAAGACAATCAGTTAGTTTATGAACTCTTTCTGCTACTACTTCTGCTTTTTTGTTTACTTCACTGTCCCTGTATATACTGATATGTGTATGTGTTGTTGTCTCTTTGTGTTTTGTCTGTAATAATTATGTATTAAGTGGGTTTTATTATCTAATTATTACATGTTTCACAGTACGCAAAACTCTAATAAGAAAGCAGTTATCATTTCAGTATTCAACATGGCAAGATTATGAATATGGCACCTTCATCATGTATGCTGCACACACTGCCTATGTTTCTGCATGAGTAGCTTAGTATACTGGATAGAACTTCATAATAGAATGCTATTTATATCAATGCATTGCTTAATGCACTAATTATCTCATGATATTTATCCCAATGATCCTTGACAGTTTTTGGTCAGTATTATAAGAATCCCTTGTACAGAGTTTTTATGAAAAGTGAATGCACATGTGATGTCATCAATGACATTTGTGATGTCATCTTTGATGTCCTGGTTGTTAGTGTTAGCAGTGCACGGTGGCGCGAGTTATGGTTGCTTATGTTACCATAACTGACAAATTTCATGGGTTTTTCGGTTTTACTTTGAACCATAACGTCCCTTTAACAAAGTTTTTTCACTGAATTTCATAGGTTTTTATTAGCGCAACTTAACCATAACGTCCCTTTAACAAAGTTTTTTTACTGAATATATATATATATATATATATATATATATATATACATATATATATATATATATATATATATAGATGCAGTCTATTGCCAGTTCCAATGCTGGTTTGTTGGTAAATCCTTCTCGTTGCCTGCTCTCTCCTCCACTAACCTACTCAACCTCTTCACCTACGTGGTGTTCGCACAGGCAACCTTTGCTTAATAGAAAACAAAAATAATTGCATGTGAATGCTGAATGTTCTCCCGCATGGGATATTAATTGTGCATGTATGTCATATGTGGTAGGCATCGTACCATTCTCTCACAATGTCCACATTTTTAATGTAACATCAACACAATGCATTTTGTGCTTTTGGTGCATACAACAATTTACTTCTCCCAAAGCGTCATCTGGATGTTCCATAGTTGTAACATATGTGAGACTATAGAATACTCTAGGAAGCCATCATCAGGGTGTTTATTGCCAGGTTATAACTAGAGCTTGACAAAAAAAAAAATCAGAAATTGGCAATTGATGTTCTCCAAGCCCTGATATGGAAAGGACCATAAACTAAAAGTGGAAAACAAATATAAATCTACACAATGAGATAAAAAGAAAACATAAAAACTGAACCTGGGCCTCAATGATCACGAGGACCCTCAGACGTTGTGACTCTCCGCAGGCCTTCAAAGATTACTCTTCAAGCTCTGCATTAACAATCCCACCCCCTCCAAAGGCTGCATTCTGGATTGGATTGCAGGCCTGAACTGCTTCACCCTTATCAATTCCAACCCCCTGCCCCTGGTCTGCCCATCATGCAATCCACTTCTCCATTTTCCAGCCCAACACACATTAGCCCCTGACCGTACCTTTGCAACCTGCACTAGCTCACAGTGCTTGCAAGCTGACTAAAGTGCACTTACTGCCCTCCATGGACATCCCAAATATCAAACCTCCCCTCTCCAAGGATCCCAACATCCTTACAGATCTATACGCCTCAACACTAACCAAGGGAGTTGACGCCATATCCCCCTCACACCTCGCAAAGCCAAATCTGTCAGACACGCCAACTCCCGGTTCACCCCAGACCTGCTTGAACTCCAGAACAAAAAAGGCTGTCCATATCTACCTAGCAAAAAAAATCCTCTGACACCACGAGACTGGAATTCACTAAGACATCCAACACCTACAAAAAGGCGATGATCAAATCCTCTTCCTTCAACCTGAGAATTCCCAATGTGAAGTCAGACATTAGGGAGATCTTCACCATCTTTAGGGAACTTGAGACCCCAGCCACCCTGCCCCCCACTTCACCTCAGTCCTTCACTAAAAAAAGAAGCCTTGTGCTCCAACATCCAAACCACAATGCTTTATAACATTGAAATGTTAAACAAAAAAAATAATCTCCAATCAAAGTAGCCTGAACTCGCCCCATCATGACACAACCTCAGCCACTGCCACAAACCCTCTGATCGCTGATGTCTCATGGTTCCATTTCGAAGAGATTATGGAATCAGAAGTACTTTCTATTGTGAAAAACCTAAAACCCTTTAAATGCAAAGGGGATGCCTGTCCTGCCACAACCATCAAGGACTGCTTGGAGGTCCTTGTACCTTTCATCACCGCCTTCATAAATGCCTCCTTCACCATGGGTCTTGTAGCGACCTGTCTCAAGAAAGCCTGGGTACTTTCCCTCCTAAAAAAAAAAAAACTTCACGGACCCCATGGCCCCCAATAACTATACACCTATAATGACAGTCCCATTCCTACTGAAAATGCAAGATAGAGCCGCTTAACTGCAGGTTCAACAATTCCTAGAAACCTACCACGTACTGGCACTTCGCCAATCCATATTCTGCCCCAGCCACAGCACTGAATCTGTGCTGCTGGACTTAAAAAACTAGATGGGTGAGATCAGGCTCAGAGATACGCCGGCCCTGCTCCTCCTTCTGGACCTCTCAGCCACCTTTGACCTAATAGATCACAAATTCCTGTGTCACCACTTCACCTGCATGGACTTCTTTTCTCAGGAAGTGACAAAATTGATTGCCTCCTTCCTAGAAGGCAAGGTCATGAGAGTGTTTGCAGAGTATGCAAGTGCTTCCCCAAACCCTATACCCTGTGGGGCTCTGCAAGGTTCCTGCATCTGCCCTAGTTAATACAACATATTCACTAAAACTCTCTTTGACATCTTGGACTACATCAGCATAGCATACACCAAGTATATTGATGACACCAAAGTTCTCCTTCCACTTAGAGGCAATTATATAGAAGACTCTAACACCCTGAATATAGCAAATTCCACCCTCCAGGCATGGAAGGCAGCTACCCACCTCTGTCTAAACAGGGATAACACAGAAATCTTGCTGGTTTCCCCCCCCTGCTGTACTGAAAAAGCTTGATGACCAATATTCAGCATTCGACATTGATGACATCCGGATCCCCGGCTCATCCTCAGTCAAGACCCTAGGGGTGTACCTGGATGCCACCCTCTCACTGTCACGCCAGGTCAATGCCATTGCTTCCGTGGCAGCAGCGTATGCAACCAAACTACTGAAAGCGGCCAAACCCTCTCCTTACAGTTGCTTTACCATCGCCAGAGCCGTTATAGGCTCAAGGTTGGACTACTGCAACAACCTTTTCGTTGGAACCTCCTCTAAAATCATCCAGACACTGCAAGTCATTCAAAATAATACGCAACAAGCGGCCCTGAACATCCCAAAAAGGAAACAAATCTCGGCAGCCAGGAAAGCTGCCCACTGGCTGCCCCTCTGCGACCGTGTTCTATTTAAAATCTTGGCCACCATAACCGATAAATGCCTTTCCAACACAGCACCCCCATATCTCTCACAGAAAATTGGAAGAGCCTGCTCCACCAGACGCACAAGAACCATGTATGCCCATCAACTCAAATAACCTAAAGTCAGGCATGCCAAAGCGGGAGGCCCCAGCTTCCCCTTCATTGCAGCCAGTGGACCTCCCTGCCGCCCACCCTGAGAACCAAACCATCCTACTGGATATTTGTCAAAGCCCTCAAAACCTCGCTGTTCGAATCGGCAGGCCCGGAGCAATCTTCATGTTAGATTTCTATGAATGTACATGATTTACTCCTGCACTGAACATCGCAATACAACTGAATGTATGTAACCAGTCAATGTAGCAGCTCTAGGTATTTCTGAATGGATTTGTTTTACACCTGCACTACCTGCATATTGCAATATGACTGGCTGCATGTAACGGATCACTGCACCAACACCACAATGTCCCCGGGCTGTTTTGTGCGCTTTATAAATGAAGCAAAAAATAAGTAAATTAAAAAAAAAACTGCCTAGTGGGTAGCCAAGCGCCTCGTTCCCACAAAATGATTGTTAGTATTCGATCAAAAGATACAAACACCCGAACAGATGTCCATGGAGTCAACAGGCTGCCAAATATTAGCAGTGTGGCGGTGGTGCCAATCGAGCTGGACCCGTTCCTGCGCCCCCAGCTTGACAGTGCGCGGTTGTTCTTGGCTGTCTGAGGGCACTTCTTTATGGTCTCCACTGAAAAGGAAACTGCATATGGTGCTAAGTAGCAGATAGAGACAAGATGCTGTGCCGGATGCATGGTTTGTCCACAGCAACAGGAACTACTGGCAGTACCAGATTCAGGATCGGGAGCAAAGGGGGCTGGCGGCAACAGCTTGTGAAATGCCATAATGTGGAATGAAGAGAGAGACGGAGAAGGAGGGGCATACCATCATGTTTCTAAAAGTCTAACCTATCAAAAATTATTATCTCCTCGCCTTCTTCCCTAGCATGACCAGGTACCCTGTGCCTGATGTGGTTTGACACCCTGTGGCATAATGACAGGCCTCATCGCGAGTTGGGCGGTAGCCCTTAAATGCGGCGGTAACGCTATTACCGCTGCATTTAAGGGTCCACCCAAAAATGAGTATGGCATGTTTATCCCCAGCTCAGAGCTGGAGGTAAACACGCTGGAAAAATGCTGATTTTTGGCACAATTACTGCGCTGTAATACTGCCGGCGGTAATTGCACCGAAAATGCTCCATTGGACCCAATGGGGAATGGGGAATTACGTTTACCTCTCAGCCCGTGATCCGGCGCAAATACAGTTGGGTGGTATCCCAGTCGGGATACCGTCCAACTCTTGATGAGGTCCAATGTGTCTTAATTCATTAGCATTGGTGGCATCTTTCTAAGAAATGCAGTAAAAGATGGTCTTAGGCATGGTGAGAAAAAGGTAATGATATGCGCGGAGATGAGATTGATAACCCACTACCGGAGACATTGGACAATGAGCCTTAATGCCGTTGCCTGTCCTACATTATCTTATGAGCTGACATCAGTTAATGGGGCTAAATTGGTGGTCCTCACTCAATTTCTTCAAGGTAATTTGATCACAATAAAAAGCAGAAAACAAAGGTGCCATGTTCCAAAATGTTCACTGACTACCCACCGACCGATGAGAGATTAGGGCAACAATGTTACTTTGATGCCCAATTCAATTTTCCACTTGCGTAAAGAACATACCACCCAAAGTTCAGTAAACAACATCTATGGACATCAAATGACCCCATTTAAGAACATGTATTTGCATCAGAACATCCTTTGGAAGTGGACATGATTCTTAGTGTGTAGAAAGGAATAGCCCTGATCAAAACCCATCTTCTAACAAGCAGCAAGGTGGCATTTTACATAATTCCCGCAAACCTTTCCAAATCAGTTATCCCCCATTCCCCCTTTCTCCCTCTTATTTGTCCAACTCCTTATTGTGAGAGGCACTTTTCCAATTGGAGACGGTTCATAAAGTATCCAATTGCATTCTATTTAATTAGCCAGCACCTCCCTCTGGGAGGTGAAACTGCTCCACTCACTCCCGTGATCCTGTCTCTCCGGCACTTTGTAGCGGGCAGTTTTTCAGAAATGGGTAAAGGTCCCCTGTTGCCTTTGGTTCTGCTGAAGTGTTTGCAGTTGAGGTATCAGTAAGACTCCCTACCACATCCGATGCAGGATAAAGAGCCTAGACTGGGTCCAAGCAGCAAGCCTCGTGCAGATGTGCAGTACCGGATCCTGACAATGTGCAGCGGAAGTAATCTCATCCATTCAGAACACCCCAGAATATGCCACGATGGAGGCAAAAGAGGCACCCAATAGGGCTTGTTAAGACAGTGCGGGTGGCAAGGAACAGCAAGTATGAAGTAGACCTCCATTGTGCCATTTGAGGCTTTATAGAAATCGTATTGGTCAAAAAAGATGCAGAGCAGAGAACCAACAGAGAGACAAGAATTATGCAATACAGTGCACGAGCCACACTTTCCAGAAATCAGGTGCAGTCATCAGTCATCACTGAAAGAACATGAGTCATGGAAAACTTATTCTATTTGTTTTCAGCCTCCACACTTTTTCCAGGGCCCTTCCCTTTACTACACAATGCCACCACATTCCCTTTCTTCTCCCGATGCCCTGAAACTGGATTCCAGAGCTGTACTGGATCTCTGCCCAGCTGTAGTTTTTTGGAGCAATCTTGAAGGTAAATGGTTGTTCAAATGGAGTGAAAAAAAATCCACGGTGCCCTTGGCCCTGAGAGCTTCTGTTCCTTGTCTCATGTCCAACTAGATTATTGGCAGGACTCGCAGTGGTGGCTGTGTCTCCTGTGAATTGCCAGAGTCGAACTCCTGGCGTCACTAGCATTATGCAATGTAAATGGCTACAAGACTTATCGTTGGCCGCAAGTCCAGAGACTGTATCTCCCCAGCCATGAAATCTCTCCACTGCTCCCGGTGGCTGCTAGGTTCAAGTTCAAGACCCTCTGCATCGTCCACAAGACCTTCTGGGGCCGGGGCCTGCACTACATCCAACTCTCTCTGCCTAAACACCTTCCTTCTAGAGCCCTTCACTCAGCTACCTCTAACTCTCTGAGGGCCAGACGCTTCTCCAAGCAGAGTCTGGGGTAGATCTCTCTCATCTGCAGGTGCCGCCCTCTGGAATGACTCCCAGCCTCTCTCAGACTTGAGCCAGACGACCTGACATTCTGGACGCTGCACAAGACCCTCCTTTTCTCCTCTGCCTCTTTCTCTCGCTTCCTTGCTAACCTACCAGTCTGCTGCCCTGACTGGTTGCTTGGTCCCTCAGAGCCTGATTGAGTACTAGGCTCCTCCAAGCTAGTCTTACTGTCACTGCCTCCTGGCCTATAGCGCACTTAGGGGCTGTAACTGCAACTTACAACCCTGCTGCTTCTATGTACTTACCCAGAGCCGTGCTACTCAGGCAGCACTTACTGAGAGCCAGGATGCCTTGACAGCACTTCCCCCACTTCCCCCCCTCTTCCCTTCCCCCTGCACTTTCTCAATGTCGCCCCTGCACGAGCTGAATGACACAAGGCCTTGTAGGATCATTTGACTTGTCTTCCCTCTGTCTCCCCTCCGTTGCCTTGTGGTGCCTAGAAACACTTGTGTGCAGGCACGTTATGAAGATCAAATCATATTATATCATGACATAGCATGGCTGGCCTTTGGCTGCTTTTCTGGGAAGTCTCTGCATGATTCTACATCACTCGTTTGCATCCGAGGGGAGTGGGGGGATAAATAATGTAACCTTAGAGTCACTGCCTCCCAGTCGAGGTAGTTATTTCTCTGCCTGGTCAGAAGATTGAGTATCCCTTGACTGTTCCTATTTTTCTTGAAGCAGGATGGGCTTCTGCCCTTCCTTTGTTTCGTAGGCCCTAGCTATAGATGACATTGTCATTCCTGTGGTCCTCACTCTTACTTAGAAAATGTGATTCTCTGCAAAGTTGGAGTGGAGTTCATTGTGTAAGGTTAGTAGCTATTTGTGGTTCAGTGTGGCCAGCTGCCCATTGCTAATTCAAATTGACAACACTCAGCTTGGTTATTTAACATGTGCATGTAAAAATTGCCTTTTCTTCCAAGGCAGTAAAGCACACGAGTGCCCCTCTCAGAGCGGTCATTGAAAGCAGGGCTCTGATCAAAAAGGTCTACCTGATGTAGCATTGCCACAAGAGCAGGAGTGTGCAACCAGTAGCTCTCCAGAAGTTTTGGACAGCAACTCCAATCAGCCCTAAGGAGGAATAATAGGAGCTCTGGTCCAAAACACCTGGAGAGCCAACGGTTGCAGACCACTGAACTAGAGCAACCAAGATGCCCTCTACCCTGAGTGTCTTTAGTAGGCAAATGTGTTGTGTTGATTTTCTCTTTCTTGTTGAACTGGTTAAAATGTCCAGTTGTTCACATGAGTATCCAAGGTAATTGAATTCTACTCCATGAAACCTCCATTGGCTGCCACTCACACTTTTAGGAGTCCATGGTGGGGGGTGGGGAGGTTGGTAAACTAGAGCAATATGCAAAGTGAGCAATGTTCTCTAATATTTACCCTGATGAGATTGCCAAAAAGGCTAAAGTGAAAACAAATCTGGGGTTTTCCCTGGATGCTGGGATGACCTTAGTCTCTCAAGTGCAGGCAATTGGTACGGGTGCTCTTCCAGCTGCACAAACTTAAATCTTTGTTACACTGTACCCTCAAAGGAGACTGAGTCCAGGTAGTGAGTGCTCTTGCTATCCCCGGCCTGGGCTACCGATACGCCCTTTATGAATCGATAGGTGCTCTGCACAGCCCGCTGATCATGCAGAATTCTACAGTTAGGCAAGATGGAGGTTCAAGGAAATTAGACCATGTTAGCAATCCTAGATGAAGTCTTCAATTGGCCACTTCTCGGCCCCCATGCCTTAACCCACCGGCTAGCATAACTATAGTATCCTGAGTGACCTGAAGGCAATTCAGACATCCTTCTAGTATCCCTTAATGAAGGCATTTCCGTAACCCAGATCTGAGTAAGAAAGAACACCCAACACCTGGGCTCTGTCAGTTTTAAGGATAAAGAGTAGCAACGGTGTATGTTTGTGGATGTGGAGCCCTGTGGCATTATTGATTGGGAGACATATCGAGACTCCAGATCAAAAATGGAATGCTGGGATGGACTAGGCAGATGGTTGGAGAGTGGAGCAATATGGGGGTGGGGCCAGATATTCCAGACTGAGTTGAGGCTGAATAGAAAAAGGACTTACCTGCATTTCCTTGAGTCCCACTGCACCATTACAACCCGCGTAACTATACTCTGCTCTTCAGTGCTGACGTCAGACCAGAATTCATGTTCACAGCCAGATTTTTTATTTTAGTCTCAATGGAAATCATAGCAGATTTCAAATTAATGCACAGATGTGTTTATGGCGATGCATGAGGCTCCGGTTTATCTTAGTTCCTATTTCCTGTGTACCTTAGTCAGCCCAGTAGTATGTTCTTCATTAAATATAAAAATGTCTACCTGCTCTGTTGGGACTTATATTGTCCTTCAAAGTAAGCAACGGTTCCTTGATAGTAAGCACAGAAATATGTACTTTAATTTTAGTAGAATAGGAGGCTCAAATAGGCCTCTGTGTATTATAGGCTCATATGCCAATGTATTTCGGGGCCTATAGCTCTTTCGTCAGGACTGAGCTTTATTAGTAAATGTATTAGTAAATGCATAACATTTCAAATAAATAGAGTCCAATAACAATAATATGTATTATTCCATAGAAACAAATCAAGGCAATAGGCCTCACTCAAACCTCTGAATAGCATTGAGTTCCTCAGGAATGCTCAGAGCATGAGAAAACCAACTTCACTGGAACTGAGGGTGAGGTTTAGCATGTGGTGCTGATCCCAGAGTAAGGAGTGGTCATATCTCCCTCTTTTAAACATTTTTCCCCAGCCATGATTCCCATTTCCGGTACACATTATTTGTGATATTGCATTGTGGCAGGAATTTCTGCAGCCAAAATTAACCGTATATTTTTCTTTTTTGGGGTTTGCACGCTGTAGTTCCAGCACCTCTCAGAATCCTTTTTCTTTGCTGTTTGTTTTTGTCCAATGAAATTCAAGGAAGTATTCGCCAATTCTTCTTCGTCTATGAAAATGTCACCTATTTTTAATACCTAGGTTACCACTTCCAAAGATGAATTACTCCCACCACATCTCATTAAAACGTCCTCCCCATTCCAGTAGCATCTTTAACATCCCTGTTTTATCGACTCCTGTAGCAGTGGCACTTCAATGTTGACCCACACAAGAAGTGGAGATTGACATCAGTGTTAAGAGCAAGGAATACATGAGTGGAGAAAGAAACTCTCACCTGTGTGAACATCCTACTACACATGACACCTGAGAAGCATACAAGAGACCGGGAGGATATCAAACAGCAGTAGGCGGAGTTACTGAGTGACATATCCATACTAACAAGGTATTGCGCCTCCTGTGGCAGCCAAAGGACCAGAGTCCACTCAATGATGAATTTTCCTCAACGAGACATTGGCATGATGCAGTCATATCTTGTATGTGAACTAGATTCAGTCTCTATTCAGCATTTTTATTATTATTATTATTATTATTATTAGTATTATTATTATTATTATTATTATTATTAGTATTATTATTATTGTATTTCTTGAGCACCCACCTACCTTCGAGAAGCAACGGAGCGCCTTACAGAGGTATACAACAATAACAATACACAACATAGCATATTACAGAGGTACACAACAGTAGAGATGCATAACAGAGTGCTTTTCAGAGGTAACAATAAAACAGATATACAGCGGAGGGTGGGATTCAGAGGGGCACCGAGGAGGGGCCCAGCTATGCAGGGTGGCAGAGAGGAGAGGAGCAGACAGCATCTAGCTAGTCAGGTGGCACAGGGGGTGACATGATGGCCTAGGTGTTGAGGAGAGACTCCTTGAAGAGGTGAGTCTTGAGTTATTTTATGAATTGTAGGAGCGTCGGTCTGAGTCTGATGATGACGCAGAGGAGGTCATCTCCCAACAGTCATGATTCCTGCATCATCCCGTAGGGAATGAAGTCTGGTTCTGCAATGTGGCAGCTGGCATTTAAGTAGCCATTTGGTGTCATAAAAGCATACCCAAGCTTCATGAGATGGAGTAAAACTTGCCAGCGTGATAGCAGTGAGATAGCTCACTCTTAAGTCCCACACTTATTGCATTGCTTCCTGCTGCCGCACCAGCTTATTGCATTGCTTCCTGCTGCCGCACCAGACCATGTCAGGAGCTGTGAGATGAAATTGGTGAGATGTTGATTGCATCAAGGTCTAAAGGCTCATCTGGCGACACATATGTGGGTGAGGCTCATGATATCTTGCTGCACGCTTTCACTACCGGTTCTTCTTAAGTTCTGTAGTGCCACTGCGTACGTAAAGACAGAGAAGTGACTTCCAATCACAGCCATGATGCTTGGAATTGTGTGCAGCCAATTTCTAACACATTTTTTGGCATTGTTGTGACCAATAACTGTGATGAGCTTCAACATACACCACGTTTGTCAATTTCTTCAATGTTCACAATTTCCAAACTATTTGTATGGTTGACCCTGAGCCGATAGTCATATTTGGATGAAATGGTCTCTGTAAATGTATTCAGCTAAACATCATACAACCAGGATGTTGGTGTGGTTCATGGTTGCCAGCTCCTTGACCTTTTTCCCAGGTTTGGAGGACGTGATGTGTATTTTTAATTTATTTTTTCTTTAAAAGCTGTGTGGGGTAGGGGGAGCAGACCTCAACAGGGCAGTGCCTCATGTAATTATTTTTTTGACAAACAATCACTGCGCAACCCAGCCAGGGTACACTTACTCTGCCTTCACAATAGAATCACGCAGGTGGGATAAACATAGATGAGGGTTTATCTCCTCCTATATCAATTGTATAGTATTGCATAGACACAGCGTGGGATAGTGTTTCAACCATGTCCACTCTGGTTTTAGATGACGCCCAACCCAGTGTAGACATCATAGAAAGACGACCTACTGCTGTGTCAATAGCTTTGATGCAGCTCAAGGTGATGTGTGTGTTTTTTTTTTTTTAAATAAGTTTACCCATGATCATGCAAATGACTGAGCCCTGCATAATGCTAGTGACGCCAGGAGAAGTAAGCTCCTCTTGGGTGGAAGGTGTATTTATGTTAAAAATAGACATTATGCACTACCCTGTGAGGGCATTTGGACTCTCCTTTGACAATGCTATTTAAAAAGAAAAACAAAGTGCCATTCAGTTGGGGGTCCTAAGTATTGTAGGATGGCACGTGAATATTCATCGGTCACCCACATTCTGGGGTCCAGATCCCCAATTATTCATAATTGCCCTTACAGTAGATTGAACCTGGTCCTCTTCCTACAATATTTCCATAACTAACCTCTTTGTGGGGCACCCCTTGGTCCCTACCTGTCTCTCTGTAACACTTACTATCATGCCTATGTATCAAATTCTTCCCTTGCTCTGTTTCTGAAGTTACCAGGGCTGTGATAGTTAAGGGATTGGGGGCTGTCAATAAATGCAATTAATAAATAAATTAATAACAATAAAGCCCTGCAGCGCTGCACGTGTCTTAGTCCTGAAAGCTGGGAAATCTGATGCAGTGATAGCCTTTGAAAGGAGAATCTTGCGAAGAAACATCAGGCAAGTCATAACAATATATGATGAACATCCCGAAGTTGCCAGAACACTAGCTAAGCTCCACAAATCTGCCTATCATGCCTGGCTCCTGAGACATCATCAAGGGTTCTGGTCCTCCGACTGGCAAATTATGTTGCGGGCATTAACATCAAATGACAGCAGCAGATTCTGGAGTATGTTTGGTAAGCGTGCAGCCGATGAAGAGGTGGATCAAATAAACCAAATTGACAGCCCAAAGTGTTCCAATTATATGTGTTTTATTTATTTATTTTAATGTTTTTAACGTGTCACTCGCCCATGGGCTTCAGAGCTCACATGTATACGAAAATCATGTTTCGATGACTCTGCCACTATCGTTTTCTGTTCTAAAGAGGCAGACCCATATAAGATCATTGTTGATGACATTTCTTTTATAAATAGAATTGAAACAACTTGAAATCCACCCGTGCACCAGGCCCAGATGGTCTTTCAAATGCTAACATCAAATCAAATTACAAAGTCTGGCTACCATTGCTACTATGCATCTTTAATCAAGTATTAACAGAAGGTACAATTCCAACTTCTTGGCAGAGTTCCCAGTTTTCAAAAAAGTGTGATAGATCTAACCCTTTTAATTAGAGACTCCTAGCGATGCTAGATCCCCCGGTGAAACTGTTTGCCACACTTTTGCATGATGAACTATATAAATGGACTGAGAGACATAACACACTAAATATCATACCGACTGGCTCTAGAAAGAAATGTTCAACTTTTCATAACATCTACATTCTTAAACGTCTGAGTGCCCGGGCCAATAAAACAACACGTGTGCCATTGCATGTCACTTTTGGACACTACAGCCAAGCCTTTGGCAATGTAGATAGACATAAGGCCTCATTATGAGGTTGCGGGTAACCCACCAGTGCTACCAGCAGTTTGTCCACAACCTCGTATTACCGTTACCGCTGCCTGACAACCCGGTGCTACTGGGATATCAAAGGTGGCGGTGGTGCGGTAAGTGGGTACCCTGAAGCACAGGCACCATTGTTAACGGTGCCAGTGCTTCAGAGAAAAACCTGCCAGTAGGGTCATGCACTGCCAACAGGTCGGTTGTTCAGTTCCGCTACCGGCAGATTTAAAGTGAGCCTGACCAGTAAAGGTGCCGGTAACTTTTTACCGGCACCTTTATTTACAGACCAACCTCACTTATAATGAGGCCCACAGACTCTGGGCTAAGCTGGCTAAATTAGGAGTAACTTCAGGTTTATTAAATCTGATATATCTTTTCTAGTTAGACACTATGGTACAACTTTGCATGGACAGTTGGGGCAATTGGTCAGAACCAGTTTCGACCAATATAGGCCTAATTCGACCAATATAGGCCTAAAGCAGGGGTGCATTCTTGCACCTCTGCTTTTTAACCTTTATATATGCGAAATTCTAGAACATCTTTCTATGATTCGCACATTTCCCACTAAAATCGCTATGAAACATGTGCTCTGGATGGGTTACGTGGATAAAGTGTTGTTGTTGGATCAAACTTTAGTGGGTATGAAGCATTCAATTGTTGCCCTGATTAATTATTCCAAAAGAAATCTCCTGAACATAAATACCAAAAAGACTAAGGTGATGCTACTCGATAAAAAGAGAGCACAGACAACCTTGAATTGGGTCTTTGAAGATAATTGAAAGTATTGAATCCTATATGTATCTTGGTGTTTTGATGGCCCCTCAACAACAACAAGTTATATATTTAAACCTAAAAAGTACCTCTTTTCTACAAAAAGCTGGCTAAATAGGGATTTCTCTAATAAACACAGGGGCTTTAGTTATAGAGGTATCCTATTAACTTTTGGCAAAGTCTGGCTCCTGGACTACGTATGGCACAGAAGCATATCCACTAACCCACACTTTGAACTATGATGGAATTGATGATACATTCTGGAGGAAATAACTTGAGCTTTCAAACAGTCTCACTACCTAATCTATCATGTTGGAGCTGGGCATAACATCCTGAATATAATAGCACAGATAAGGAGTAAATTACTGTTACAGCCTGAGCTCCCCCTTAGCCATTTTATAGTCGATAGTATGCCTGCAGATGATTTTGAATTGATCAGACAGATATTCATGGCTTTGAAAGGGAAAATCGAGGAGGCCAGGGGTATTGGAATATCAAATTCTGCATGCTTTGAATTACTTAAAAAGATGTTATATAAAAAAAAGCCAAAGGATGGGACTATGAGCATGATCGGTCTTACTGTGGAAAAAGAAATAACATATTGGAAGATATATGTGTAACTTATAACTATAATCAGACCCAGGAGTATTTACTTCAATTCCCATAGCCCAAGCTTAGAAAAACATACTTGCCTTTGTGCATCCATCTACTTCCCTGTGTGGCTGTGAGGGTCCACAGGCTCAATATACCAAAAGGATTGAGATACTGTTGTGTCTATAAACATAAAAGTAATGAAGAGACCATTAGCATCTATTTAATTCTTGTGGTGTGTTAATAGGGTATTACTGGAATTACTTTTCAGATTTTGTACCAACATTTGACTCAATAAGTTCTAAATGTCTTTGGCTTCTCTGTCTAGACAGCCACCATACTTATCTGTTAATTGCCATAATTAAACTGTAGCATGAAATTGAAATGAAATGTTTTAACAATAATGGACATTTTATGTTTCCGAGATAATAGTGTGATTGCAAACTGGTATTAAACCATGACTATTTGAGAGAGTAGAATAATTGGAAACTAGTAACACACTTTGACTGTATGAGATATAGGCATGACAGCAACTAGTTTTACATGCTTATGAATTTCCTATTGAATTAAATGTTCATGATTTATTATAATGCAATACATCACATTTGAATAGGAATGTTTTATGCACTGTACACTGACTATGTTTGTTATATCTGTGTGGAAAACCTGTAGAACTATATCACACTAATAAAACATTTTTTTTTTTTAAGTAACTATGGGTAATGCAGAAAAGTACTGGTTACCTTGCAATGAAAAAAGGTTTGGTTGATCTTTTAAAGAAAGGATCTAACGCTTGTTGCTGTGTTTTCAGAGTGTGTTTTTATTTATTATATTGTAGACATATTGTCTAGAGGGGGTGGTCAGCCGACACGTGTTTCAACCCCAAAAGGTCTTTCTCAAGGTGGGTAACGTAGTAAGGAGGAAAATAACCTGTTAGGTTTTGTTACTGGATGTCAGGAGAATCTGCAGCATTCACAAATTGTCCATGAATTTGCTGCTTTCTGCTTAGGTGTGCTGCAATGACGGCAAACCAGCGTAGTCATTACAGGGAGTGTTTACTTGTCCTGGCATTCAGCAGCATACACCGGCTGGGTATCTGTGAAATGTTATTGGCAATTAACCTCTCTGGAAAATGACTGTCCTGCATTAGATTGGGGGACACTGAATGAGGCAGGCAAGGACTGACACATTAGCTTCTGCGGGGCTGAGAGAAGTTAGACGTATCCTGTCCAGTCCGCTCCTGTTGTGCTGTCTCTGCGACAAGCCTGGTTTGAGAAGCTTCTCAGTGTAGTTCTTGGCCGGGATGAAGTGGTGCAAACCAATTTCAAAGGTTATATAACCTTTTTTCTAACTCTGCATTTTATTTTGTAATTTTAATTTGAGCTAATAAACGGCTGTATACGTGCCAGCTTTAAAACCACTAAGAGTGAGTGAATTCCAACTATTCAAGAGTACATTGCCTTCTTATTGAGTATGTTGGGTAAAAAAATAATAAGATATATAGACATCCGTGCACTGACATGTGGTAGAGCAAACAACTCTGGAACACACTACTTGAGCTGCTCCACCATTCAGTAAATGGCGCAGGACTTGGGTTAGCAATTAAACACATTGAAGAAAATCAGCAAACAACCAAAAGCTATCCAATAGATATACTACAGATCCTGGCACCACGCAGAGTAAATGAATAATGGGTTCAGCATGCCCCACAAATATGTCATATTGGGCTGGTAACCACCTCTTAACTCCTATTAGTGTGGAACACTCACATTCCTCACACCTAATAACAAAGTTAATTTCTTGGGAAAATGTTACCGTAATAACATAGTCCCGTTAACCTCAATCTGAATCTTCCTGGAAACGTGGTTACTATATATCAATCAACGCAAACCACATTAGACTATCATTAGTAGGATACTGCATCAACATGTGAATTCCCTACAGCATGTAATTGGTCTGCACCGGAATCACTCTAATCAATCAACAACCAGCCCAGAAAGTGTCAATACCTTAATCCCTACCCCTGCAACCACCCCTTTAATCCATCAACTTTCTCCACTTGTTTTAAATGTTGCAACCTTACACTTAACTCACCACCTTTAAGTGACCCACTAGGTCTTG
The DNA here is from genome assembly GCF_040938575.1 of Ambystoma mexicanum. Lineage (NCBI taxonomy): Eukaryota > Metazoa > Chordata > Amphibia > Caudata > Ambystomatidae > Ambystoma > Ambystoma mexicanum. The sequence goes on along the minus strand of NC_090930.1, from coordinate 91,513,464 downwards.
TGTACTGGACAAGCTCCAACCCTAAGCATCATATCTGAACAATCTCTGTCATCAATACCTGCACCCCGGAAGCTACCCCGTTAGCTAATCTTTGCCAGTGTATACCCATCACAAAGAACACATCTTTCTGACTGCAATGTGACTAAAAGAAACACCTGCCTTTCTTACAGAGACATGCACAGTGAGGCCAACATTAATAGCAGAAGGGTGTTATACATGACCACATACCATACATTCCTTACCTTCATTCTATCCTACATCCATTGAAAGGCATGTCAGTGCTTTACCGCATGACCATCAACTGACCCAGGACACTCCAGATCAGTGTAACGATAGGGTAAAAAGAAGCAGCAGCTGGTATCTTTCTGGATCCAGGTTTGAGGAGCATTATGAACCCATTCTTTGAAGCATGGGCTCTTTGAAAGGGGCAGGATGCCTGGGGAGGCCATTCTGTTGTGCGAGGAGAGAGATTGTTGCAGAAATTCTGCTCCCTGGACAAGAATCCAATCCATCAGCAGCTACATTTTGCAAGCAATTAAATAGCAGTGGAAGGAAGAAAACACCATGACCAGAAATGGTCCAAATCTTGCTAGAGTAAACTAAGGTGGCACAACACCCAATTGACCTAACACAGAGATTTGCCAAGGATCAATCGATCATGCTGTTAATGAGTCGGGTACAACCATCGCTTATTCCTGTGATCTCACAACACCTTGGCACTGCCCTGGTAACACATAAAAATACAAGGATCAGATGAATCATTGATAAAGGGGATACAAAACCCAACCAGGTGAGAAAAAGGAGAGAACTGCACTTCTAATCATAAAGCAAGTAGAGAATATAACCTGTCTGCTTTCTTGTCTTTTTATCATGATGTGCTAGGCATAACCCCCATTAATGCACTGTTTCCACCCTTAGAACTTCGCCCTGCCTCTCATAATAGCAATACAATACTGCAGAGCACAACAAAAACTGAACTGTCTCTCGGTGAATTAATAATTGCTGTCATTATTTCCCAGCTGAAAGGTACTTATTATATCAAGCTCGGAACGATTTAGGGGCAAGGGTCACCCTGACCTATGTCCTTCTTCATATACAAAGACATCTACAGTGGGCAGTGAACACACAGACCTATCTACCAATACCAAGTGGATATTGAGATTGTAACTACTGGTCTAACTACTACTAAGCCTCCTGGTGGAGAACAGCTAACATTACAACAGCAGAGTGTAGGTCATGGAAGTGGGCAGATTGAACCCACTACTGCATCTAACATACAGACAAAAACTGAGTTCCATTAAATATGGGAGGATCACAACCTCTGTCTCTGCCCCCTAAACTGCTTGAAACCTTCACTTCTGAATACTCGCTCTGTCGTGATGCATGCAACAGAAGTCGCTGACCTGATCACCTCGTCTGGCCTAGATATACTCTGTGTGACCAAGACCTGGCTACAAGATGCCTCTAATCAGGCAACAAACACTTCTGTATAGGCGCGTTACAAATGCCTTATCATATCATATCATATCATAACAATGCTAGCCACTCTCTTGGGGTTTCAAATTCTCAGAGCAGAACACACTGGAACCAAGGGGGGGGGGGGGGGGGAGTTGGAGGTTGACATTATTGCAAGAGATAAATTAAATCTACTTGTATTTAGCACTCATACATTAGAGAACTGTGAGCAAAATAAAGTATTGATAATAACACTACAGTTGGGTTTGTTTCCAACTGTATAGAAACCCAGGATGAGCTCTTTCATTTGAAGAAACATGTATTGCACTACTAGGAGTCTCCCTAAAACCCACCATACCCATGTTCGTCCTTCAATCTCTGGGCTCATAATGAGCCAGACCAAGAAGCTGCCACATTATTGTCCACGCTCAAGGTGATGGGGTTTGTAGGATTGTTTAGAGTGTTTTGGGAGCACCACTGCACAGGATCAATGTATAGCGTGTTTTTTTGAAGTGCAGCGCCACTGCATGGGTTTGATGCATTGATATAATGTGGTACAGCAAGACATGTGTTAATGAGCATTTTTTTTATGCAGCGCCACTGCATGGGTTTAATGCAATTGCTTCAAGCTAGGTGTTGCCAGTGCAACATATGGAGATGTAAATGAAGACAGGCTACACAGGTTAAAAACAAACCATTTTCTCATTTAAAAGCACATTTTATTTTTCATATTCAAAACTAACCTCATTAACAAAAAACTAACACGCTAACTCATTAATAATATAATGTATTCTACACTGCAAAATGAGGCAGGCTGAAACTCATTTTAAACGCACATTCAGATTTTTTTTTCTTTGCGTCTATCTGCGCTCTGTCCACAGTATTTGCAGGAAGCAAATACTCGAATAAGCAGGAAATCAGTTTGGTTACAGTTGCAACTGTATAAGCAAAGCCATTGTGTCCAGAGGATGGATAGGGCATAATAGAATTTTATTGGTTAGGATCCTTTGGTAGGAGGTAACCAGAGTTTTCTTGTATAATCTCTGGGAAGAAGCGAGGGAGAGACACCTTGACACATCTCGGAGAAGGTCTTGGTTGATAGCTGTGGATGCCTGATTCCTAAAGCAGATTCAACTTGGTTGCAGAGACTGGGATTTCCAGTCAACAAGTCCCAGTTTAAGTGACAGCAAATGCTTGTCCTTGCTGTATGAACCCCTCCAGAAGGCGACCAGCCAAAGAAGTTACATGCTGAACAAGCCTGGTAATTATCTCGTTGAAGTGTGGGGGCTGAGTGTGTGTGCAAAAATATTTAGTCAGTGTAGGAAAGGAGATTCCTGTGCTTTACCCATGTGTTTAATGTTGCAAATTGAATTTTTGTTCCCCGCCACTCTCTTCTCAGTGTATCACAAATAATGCCATTACTGTGCTATTTCATTTATTTCTGTAAAAAGAGTGAGATCGTGTTTAAATGCAACTTTTATAATACACAAAAATATCTGAAAGCAGACGGGTGGTGTGTTTTATTTTCTCTTTCCTTTGTGCATTTACCAATACAGTGCTGATGATGTGGGGAGATGTTTAGACAGTGCAATTGTCAATTTTAAGGTAGCTAAAAATAAGATTTGGCTGCAGCTGTGTGCACAATGTCATTCAGTATGAGCAATTACAACTAACTGTGTGTGTTATAGTCTGCCGGAGGTCTATGAGTCGGCAGAAAGAGAGTCCCTGGGCATAGCTCACCAAACTTAAATAAGTTGGTGATAGATACCGCATGATAGCTCGCTGCCGTAGATAAGACAGCGAGAAATTACCCATGGTGGCGCACTAAAAATGAAAATGTGTTGTTCCTGAAATGCATGCCTGAGGTCTCTCTAGTGATTACATGAACAATCTAAACAAAAATAAGGGGTTCTGGATATTGGGGCCACAAATAAAACAAAGGAATTATGCTCACCAAAAATACTACCAACCACGCATACCAACCACGCATACCAACCACGCATGTCTGTGTACTGAAATAATGCATATCCACTGTATTATTATTATACATAACCCAATCTGAATACAAAGAGTGATTGTTGCTAAATTATTTTTCGGCGGTAAGAAAATACCGGCAGGCCCCAAATCTACAAAAAATACCCAACATATTTATGGTGCTTTGCAGGCCGGGAAAGTGATCACAGAGCACCTACTGGGCGTGGCAAATGTGTCTCACACTGCCATCTGTTTATTTTGAATAGGTCCCTGCGAATGCAGGAAAATGATACCCAGCTAATTAACAGGTTGAAGACTGAATTAGATGGGGCAAGTAAAAATCAGGAAATGTTAAGAGCAGAATTGCATGTATGCCAAAAAGACATGCAATTGAAATGCAGAGATTTTGATGCTCAGTTGTCCAAAAGCAAGAAACAATTTGAGGATAGTGAGCAAGAATTGGTACACTTAAAAGCCTTAGTGGACCACATTAGACAGGATAAAGATGAGATTGTCTCAGAAATGCAGATTTTACAAAAAGAACATTTTGAAAAAGAAAGTGATCTCCAAGGTGCAGAGCAAGAAATGGTTAAAATGATTCAAGAAAAAGACAAGAGAAACAAAGAATTCAATGAATGCCAAATGCAAATGTGCGACATGCAGGAGGTAATAAATAAAATGAGTGATGAAAACAACTATCTGCAAAATGAAGCATGCAGGCTCCTTAAAAAGTGCAAAGACTTAGAACAACAAATGTGCATTCCCAGGTCCCAGGAGAGGCGGCAGGGTACTACATTCAATGGAGTGGAGGTAAATTCTAGTTCTGCCCAAAGAGCTAGTGCTCCAGTGACTGGGCTGGTGACTGAACTTGGTTGCAGCACCCTTGGGGGATTTGATACTCCCATTGGGGGCAGCCACCAATCCCATACACCTGAAACCAGGATTGAATCACAAAGTAGTGCAATTCCATGCATTGCAACAAGTAGCCCCATAAAAATAATGAAATCCATTAAAGCCCTGATCAAACCATTTAAAGAGGGAGGTGAATGCTGCATTGAGGATCACTTAGAAGCGGTTCATGACATTTTTAAAGCACTCCAGATACCTAAGGAACAGTACAGACAATATTTTCATTTAACTTTAGATGCCCCGACGGCCAGAATCATAAGGGGATTAAATGAACAGCAGAATATGACATGGGTGGAGTTTGAAAAAGAAATCATTTTTGTCCTTTTCAGTCATTGCAGGAGGCAAAGAAAGTCTCTTACACAATCACTGCTGGGCCTAATACATCCCCTTGCCAATTTTTACAAGACTTAAAAAGAGCATTTTCTCGCTCTGATGTATCTTTTGACCCAAATTCCAATGAGTTTAAAACTGCATACTTCTATGGGCTACAGAAAGACATCATATCCCAATTGGTCCGTGACTTTGACCGTGACAAGTCCCTTGAATGGATTGTACATCAAAGCACAAAACTATATGAGGTACTCTATTGTCAGGGTAGAGAAAGTGATAAAAATGAAAGATACTAGACCTAAATCTAAAGAACCCTCAGCAACAGTGATGGAAATCAGGTCAGCCAAGATGTCCCTTGAGTCTGCCCAAAGTCCAGGTAAAAATAATTCCGCACCTGAACAAAGGGTGAATCAACAAAGGTCGCCACACCCTGCACCAATGTTTCAATCACATGATCCTAGTAATAGGGAGAGTTACATTAGCCCTAGGTACTATGGAGACAGACCCCGGGCAGGATATCAGCCTGATATGTCAGGTATGAATAATAATCAGAGACAAAGCCAAGATCAAAGAAATGATGGTCCCTACCAGACATTGGGGACACAGAGCAGATTTGACCCCAATACCATGATATATGGTAATCAGGATAGGTCCCGATATGTGGATCGATTTGCTGATAATGGGAATCAACATAGGGGCCAGTACCCACAACCTGAGAGACAGGACATGAGGCAGAATATGAACTACACTCCACGTCAGTACACTGATTCCCCACTAGGGGACTATAATCAAAGGATGGGCGCACCCCGCTCTCCTCCACAAATGAATCAAGAGTTCAGGAACCATCCCAATAGAAATCACTCACCTGAGAGGTATCAGAATAGGTCCAATCAGGGGGAAAGCAATCAATATCGATCTAGGCCACACAGAGAGGATTCTAGAGAGATGGAAAGATTCCAGTGCCTCGAGGCCCAAGTGAAAATGTTAGCTGAGCAAATAGGAAAGCTCTGTACAGTGTAAAAACAGCCATCCAAGGAGGGGGCTGATGGCCATAGCAATGACCGGGGGGCGTCTGAAAAGTGACTAAGTACTCATGATACCTGCAGTGCCAAAAAGACAGATTGCCCTGATGTCATTTCGCATAATGACTCTGAGATGTCTAATGATTTAAAAGTGGAAACGCCAGTAAATGAACATGTAACAGAAAGTGCAAATACTTCTAAAAAAGAGGTACGGTTTAACCTACAGCTAAATCAAACATTGAAGGTTTGTGCAAATGAAAAAGAAACACCTGAAATTCCAAAAGAACAAAGGGACAGATTTAAGAAAAATAACTCATGCATGGGGAATACCAGTGAACAGGGAGTAAGTGGGGATGCTATAGCTCCTTCCCTGGACAGTCAAAATGGTGAACAAACACAGACAGAAAAAGGGAATACTCAAAAGGAGGGTACAAATCAATCACCTGAAGAATTCTTTGAGCCAAGTATTTTTGAAGAGGCTGAAAGGGCTGGTACCACACTAAATGATCACAAATGCACATAATTAAATAATGACAAATTACTAAATGATGTTGTTACACATGTTCAGTTGGAAGGTTGTAATGTGGTCCCTGATGATACCCAGATGGATGGGCGAACAGTGGCCACACTCCAAAAAACCTCTGATCATGGAGAAATGAATAAAGTCTCTTGCGCAGAAATGGGTAGAAAGGAGGGAAAAATGTCTTTCCATTTACCAATGTGCTTAGCCAAAAGTGAAAAAGGCCTGAGAAAGGTGAGTCCTGAAATCAGTAAGAATTCACACTTCTTATGTGTATTAGAGGAAGTTGAGGACAGATATTATGCACCCATCACTGTAGAAGAAAAATGCCAAACATTTTCTATGATTGACACTGGCGCACAGGCCACAATTATGTCCAAGGAGCTGGTGAAGAGTTTCAATGAAGGGAGAACCCCACAGAATCAGATCACAGTGAAGGAAAATCAAGATCCAGTGCATAACCTTAATGGGGAGGAGGTGCCCATCATAGGTGTAACTGAGGTTGACATAAAAATAGGAACGCACAGAATGAAACAAGATGTATTGATCACATCTATTTGTGAAATTCCATTTCTGATGGGGACAGATTGCCTGAAAAGATTGTCTCCTCTCATAGATGGGGTGAATGGAGTGCTGTGGTCCTTAACCAAAAGACCATTGAGACCTAAGAAACTAAAATCACAAAACAGCAACATAAATGAATGTCACACCGTTGATAAAACAAATGATGCTGTGGAGGTATATTTCCAGAATAGTTGCATACCTAGTGTCACTGTTATATTAATGTGTCAAGACAAAATGCAGAGCGACAATGAAAGACTACCTGTAAAAATACACTTGGACCCAAGGAAAAATTGGCAGACTGACATAGATGAGCACACATTACGTTTTTATTTAAAAGAGAAAACAATCAAACAGAATATTGCTCCTAAAACCGATTCAGAAAAACACATTACCACTCTTGCTGAAATACACATGGAAGATGAGCAACCATGGGTTCATGTTGGTATAAATGACTGTTTTAAAACTATAAAAGCCACTTTAGCGCTTGAACAGGAGAGGAGCTTCATTAATGAGAAATTGTTGCAAAAAATAATGGAGAGGGAGGAAATCCTGAAAATTTAGGATTAAAAACCAATATGTTTCTGGGTTGGACAGTCCAGACTTTGAAAACCGAATTGCAGGCAGATGCATGCTTAAAATTAGCATTGGGCAGAAAACAATTTACCATAATGTATGGATAGTGAGTGGAGCACAAAATGACTTTTACATGGGCAATGACATCATGCACAGAATGTGTATGGTGTTAGATTTCCTTAATCAAAAAATATGGTCACGCCTAGGTGGGCCGGCACCTGAATTTGAAGACAAAAGAAGGGCTTATCTTTGTGCACAACTGGTTCCTTATGCAATTGAATTACAAATGAGGAAAGATACTATTATTCCTGCATTTACAAAACAGTTTGCAATAACACTGAAATGCAAAAATGGACAGCAGATGAAAGACTCTGATGCATTTGTATGCCTGAAGGAATCCATAAAACAGCAAGGCCTGGATTATGAATACATTCCATTGGTAGATATTGGTGAAGGATCTGTAAAAATTATGGTAAATAATAAAGGTTGTCAGGATATTCATTTAGAGGAAAACTCCCCATTAGGAATGGCCATACAAAAATCACATTATACGGCAGATTTAAATAACATGGTGATTGGAAATATCCCTGAAAAGTATGTAGATGCCTAGGGTGAGTTGCCAGAACACCTGGACTCTCAGCCCAAAGGAATATTTAAAATTCATTCTGTGTACCCTTATGATTCAAATGAGACAGTGTGCTGCAATCAAGAGGATTGCATAACATTTAATTTAAATGAAAATGAAACAGAAAATCAGCCCATTGAAGTGGAAGCTGATATGCCAAAATATTTAAAAGTGGCAGCTTTACAAAAAGACACAGCCACACAGTTAGAGGAAAGCGCCGAGGTTCCCTTACCAGAAGATTTTCCAGAATTTTCCAAAATGGTAGAAGAGCAGATCTCCTTAGCAGATGCATGTGACAGCGATGAGGATAGAAACAATCTGAGGGAGATATTTATGGATTTTATGGATGTATTTTCAAAAGATGCTTACGATTGCGGTTTAAATGATTTACATGTGGCCACACTACCAGAAGGGTGTAGCAGAAGTCCAGTATTTGTACGCCAGTATAGACTACCGCTGGCATGTTTAGAATCATTAGCAGAGATTATAAAGAATTTGGAAGCTCGGGGAATCATCAGGCCCATTCATAGCACATCCAATACACCTATTTTAGGTGTGTTAAAGCCAAATGGTCAATGGCGGCTATGTGCAGACTTGAGTGAGTTAAATAAAAGAGTGTCAGTATCCAGATGAGCACTACCATTCATTGATCAGGGCTTAGCTCAGGTACATGGTTCAAAAGTGTTTACCACATTAGATCTCACCTCTGGATATTGGCGCGTGCCATTGGCAGAGGAGATACAGAATTTATTTTCCTTTACATTTGACAGGACTCAATACGCCTGGCTTAGAGCTCCGTTCGGGTACATCAATAGTGGGAGTGAATTTGGCATATTTTTGAGAAAGGCCATGCCGGATGTAGCGGAAAGAGGAACCATAGTTTATGTGGATGATGTCCTGATAAAAAATGAAAGCCTGAAAAGCCATTTTGATGAAATAAGACATGTGCTTGGCCAATTGCAGAAAGCAGGCGCCAAAGTGTCCTTACAAAAAGCACAATGGTGCAAGAAAAAAGTGAACTTTCTAGGCCATGAAGTGACTGAACATGGGCTAAATCCACAAAAGAAGAAAATAGAGGCCATACAAAAACTAAAGGACCCTAAAAATGTGAAAGAGGTAAAAAGTTTTTTAGGGATGACAGGCTATAACAGAAAGTTCATTGAAAATTATGCTGAAATCACTCAACGATTGACTAAACTTCTTAAACTGAATACACCCTGCATTTGGGAAAAAGAACAGTCTGAGGCAGTAGCTAAATTGAAGGAATGTCTTGTAAAGGCACCATGTTTAGCATATCCCATAAAAGGTAGGGATTTCTTTGTAGAAATGGGGTTCTCTGAACATTGTATGTCAGCAGTGTTATCACAAAAACATGATGTGAATCACAAAACTATTGCATATGCAAGTAAAGCATTTTCCCAAGTTGAAATGAAATTCAATGAATGTGAAAAGGCCCTATTAACCACTGTGTGGGCGCTACAACATTTCCGCCCTATTGCTCAGGGAGAAAAGGTGATTATTGAAACAAATCATCAACCTTTGCAGTTTTTAGAGAGTAAAAGAATAAGGTCAGGTAATCTAGCGCAGTCCAGAATCACTTCATGGACGCTGGCATTACAAGGTTTTCCTGTAGAAGTGAGATATGGACAAAATAAAAAGAGCCCAATTGCTCAAGGGTTAGCTGACTTACATGACTGTGCAGCTGAACAAGTATCAAACGAAATGGAAGTGGAACCTAGTTTGCAGGAATTTGAACAATCACCACACAAAGCTTTTGATGAAAAAACATGGAAGGATCTGCCAACTGTATATGTGGATGGTTGTGCTTTTCACATTGAAAATGACAGTAATAAACAATTAGTGTCAGGAATAGGGAATGTCTGGTTGAAATGTGAAGGCGTCCCTAGTGTAGGGATGAGGATTGGAGCTAGAAGCAGTCAAGTGGCGGAATTGGCGGCCATTTATAAAGCAATTGCTACTGCAGTTGATAATAAATTCAGTGAAATTGTCCTGGTGACTGATTCTGACTATGCACGAAATAGCTTTGTGGAGTATTTACCAGCCTGGAAAGCGAGAGGCATGGTTACATACAACAAAAAGCCACTTAAACGTGGAAAAATGATACAAGCCATAGACAAATTGGTGTCAGAAAATGATTTGACAATATACTGGAGAAACATTTGAGGACATTTAAAAACACCCGGAGAGGATAAGGAGGGAAATGATAAGGCAGATCACCTGGCTAAGATTGGGGCTGTGATGGGAGAATTGCTGCCTATAGATGATTTACTGGGTAAAATACAGATTGATGCAGTAACACGTTCTAAAACACCAAAGGAGACAGAGCAACCAGTGGTACAATGGAGTTACAATACCCCAGACCAAGATTTGATTGAGGCACAAAAGAATGATCAGATTTTGGGAATCTATTATAACCATTTGATAGATCCTGAACAAAAACCTTTAACAGAAAATGACTGTATGGGAAAAGAAGAGTTGAGGGTGCTATTAAAGAATAAAAAACGAGTTAGACTGCAGGATGGACTCATGATTAGAGAGTCCATAACAGGACAAATACAGTGGGTGGTACCCCTTTCATTCAGAGGATTAATGCTACACCATGCACATGATGCCATAACCGCAGGCCATAGAGGTTCACAAAAAAAATTGGAAATACTAAAAGATTATGCTTACTGGCCACATATGTCCCAAGATGTGGAATTATATACTAGAGGATGTCTAGAATGCGCCCAATTTAAACCTGCTTCACCAATGCATAGAGCCCCATTGATGAAAAGAGGCCTAACTCTTCCATGGTCAGATTTGCAAATAGACTATGTAGGCCCTTTAAAAAGGTCGAGCAAAGGAAACCGTTACATTTTAAGTATGATATGTTTGATGTCGAAGTGGATTGAATGTATTCCTGCACCAGATTGTAGTGCGCAAACAGCAGCCATATTGCTGGTGAACCATGTGTTCTCAAGGTTTGGGTTGCCACAAAGAATTGAGTCAGACAGAGGAAGTCATTTTACAAGTACTCTAATGAGTAAGGTATGGCAAATACTGGGTGTGAAAAGGAAACTACATATCGCATATCGGGCAGCCTCTTCAGGTGGAGTTGAACGGAGCAATAGGTCTGTTGTGGACATATTAAAGAAATTTGTGGCAGAAGCAGGTTCCAGCTGGGATTTACGTTTACCGTTGGTTTTGATGGCAATCAGATTAACTCCTGCCAAAGCAACAGGTATTAGTCCACATGAAGTCTTAACAGGTAGGAAAATGGTGTTACCACACCACTTACTATACAGAACACATGAGCAGACACTTGTGAGTGCATCCACAGTTCATGAGTACATTGATGAATTGAGGAAGCATTTGCAACATGCTTTTGCTTTTGTGCAGAGAAATCTAGAAATAGCTGCTGACAGTGCAAAGTCATACTACGATAAAAGAACATCAGTGAGAGAATACAGTGTAGGGGATCAGGTGTATAAGATTCATTTTGGAAAAAGTAAACAGAACAATTCTAAATTTCTAGCAGCCTGGCAGGGGCCATTTCGAATTATAGATAAGGTTTCTCCTGTAGTTTATAACATTTTAAAGACTGAAGGTGAAACAACAATAGAGCAATTTGTGCACGTAAATCAGATTAAGCCATGCCATCCCAGGCACGAGATCAGGCAGCTTGAGCATGTCGAAATAGATAAAGTCCCTTGAACGTAAAAAGGTGGAGTGACTATGTCTAGTCAGGAGGCAGTGACAGAGAAGTTAAACAAAAAAAGATTGTTGAAATGGTATATAAACACTGTAGTATATGTATATATATATATATAATATAAAAAAATAGAAGCTGAAGAATGAAAATGCATTAAATATTGAATGTTGTTTTATGTATGCTTGTTCTCTATAACATGTGCTTAATTTCAGAAGGCGAAAGGAAAAAAGGCGAAGTATTTTAGAAGGCGTGTTTTATTTTGGCAAAGGGTGAAATTGGTATTGTGCTTTATACTTAATCTGTTTCTTTTCTGTTTGATTTAGAATATTAACATATTTGTACCAGAGGTCACGGGAGACGATGGAGTCCTGGAGCCCACGTGGACGGATTCCGGAAAAGCCCCGAAGGGGGGGCGAAGACCAAGGCTGCAAAGCGATCAGCATTGAAGATGATACCAACAATCAGGCCGATTCATGGAATAATTAGCGCGGCGCAAGTGGGCAAAAACGTGCGAATCGCAGTGGAATAGCGAAAATCGCAGTGAACGTGCGAAAATCGCACGAAAAGCAGCGCACGTCGATTCATGGAAGGCCGTGCGCGAGAAAACCAGCGGATGTGCGAAAAAAAAGTGCGCGGCGCACGTTGGCGCACGTTGGCGCACAGGCCATCTAACAGCGTGCGCCAGGTCACAGCGAAAATCGCACAGGCCACAGCGAAATTCGCACATAGCGCGGCGCACGCAATAAAAGTAGGCGGAACACGGGCGTAACACTCGGAATGGGGAACAACTTGCCAAAACGTGGGCGTCACGGGGGAAGTACAGGGCACAAGTGCGCGGAACGCCCACACGCTCGCCTACAACACGTATTCATGGAATAGAATAGGGGAAAAAAGCGCACGCTCAAACCAGCGCACAGGCACAAACACGACCGCCACAAGAAAGGAGGCGGTAGCGTCTCTGCGGCTGTAAGAAATGTGCGCCAAAAGGTGCGCCAACAAATAGCACCTATATACTGCCATGATGAATGTCCCATACTGTGGCCCTCCAGGAAAAATGACGTGCAAAGGGGTACCCACAAACACGGACACCCGCTGACAAAAAATACGTGTGCATGTATACCGGGGTGCGCGGGAAGTGTCACACGCGATTTGCAGGGTACGTGCATCACAGGGGTTCGCGTGAAGTCATTCACACGATCGGGCCTGGGGGAGCGGGCTACGTGTATTACAGGGGTTCGCGTGAAGTTCCTCACGCGATCGGGCCTGGGGGAGCGGGCTACGTGTATTACAGGGGTTCGCGTGAAGTTCCTCACGCGATCGGGACTGGGGGAGCGGGCTACGTGTATTACAGGGGTTCGCGTGAAGTTCCTCACGCGATCGGGCCTGGGGGAGCGGGCTACGTGTATTTCAGGGGTTCGCGTGAAGTTCCACACGCGATCGGGCCTGGGGGAGCGGGCTACGTGTATTACAGGGGTTCGCGTGAAGTTCCACACGCGATCGGGCCTGGGGGAGCGGGCTACGTGTATTACAGGGGTTCGCGTGAAGTTCCTCACGCGATCGGGCCTGGGGGAGCGTGCTACGTGTATTTCAGGGGTTCGCGTGAAGTTTCACACGCGAATAGCCTGGGCGCGTGTATTTCAGGGGTGCGCGGAAAGTTTTACACGCGAATTTTGCACGGTACGTGTATTTCAGGGGTTCGCGTGAAGTTTCACACGCGAATAGACTGGGCGCGTGTATTTCAGGGGTGCGCGGGAAGTTTTACACGCGATTTCTGCACGGTACGTGTATTTCAGGGGTTCGCGTGAAGTTTCACACGCGAATAGCCTGGGCGCGTGAATTTGAGGGGTGCGCGGGAAGTTCCTCACGCGATCGGGCCTGGGGGAGCGGGCTACGTGTATTACAGGGGTTCGCGGGAAGTTCCACACGCGCATAGCCTGGGCGCGTGTATTTCAGGGGTTCGCGGGAAGTTCCACACGCGAATAGCCTGGGCGCGTGTATTTCAGGGGTGCGCGGGAAGTTCCACACGCGAATAGGCTGGGCGCGTGTATTTCAGGGGTGCGCGGGAAGTTCCACACGCGAATAGCCTGGGCGCGTGAATTTGAGGGGTGCGCGGGAAGTTCCTCACGCGATCGGGCCTGGGGGAGCGGGCTACGTGTATTACAGGGGTTCGCGGGAAGTTCCACACGCGAATAGCCTGGGCGCGTGTATTTCAGGGGTTCGCGGGAAGTTCCACACGCGAATAGCCTGGGCGCGTGTATTTCAGGGGTGCGCGGGAAGTTCCACACGCGAATAGGCTGGGCGCGTGTATTTCAGGGGTGCGCGGGAAGTTCCACACGCGAATAGCCTGGGCGCGTGAATTTGAGGGGTGCGCGGGAAGTTCCTCACGCGATCGGGCCTGGGGGAGCGGGCTACGTGTATTACAGGGGTTCGCGGGAAGTTCCACACGCGAATAGCCTGGGCGCGTGTATTTCAGGGGTTCGCGGGAAGTTCCACACGCGAATAGCCTGGGCGCGTGTATTTCAGGGGTGCGCGGGAAGTTCCACACGCGAATAGGCTGGGCGCGTGTATTTCAGGGGTGCGCGGGAAGTTCCACACGCGAATAGCCTGGGCGCGTGAATTTGAGGGGTGCGCGGGAAGTTCCTCACGCGATCGGGCCTGGGGGAGCGGGCTACGTGTATTACAGGGGTTCGCGGGAAGTTCCACACGCGAATAGCCTGGGCGCGTGTATTTCAGGGGTTCGCGGGAAGTTCCACACGCGAATAGCCTGGGCGCGTGAATTTGAGGGGTGCGCGGGAAGTTCCACACGCGAATAGCCTGGGCGCGTGTATTTCAGGGGTGCGCGGGGAGTTCCACACGCGAATAGCCTGGGCCCGTGTATTTCAGGGGTGCGCGGGAAGTTCCACACGCGAATAGCCTGGGCGCGTGTATATCAGGGGTGCGCGGGAAGTTTTACACGCGAATAGCCTGGGCGCATGTATTTCAGGGGTGCGCGGGAAGTTTTACACGCGAATAGCCTGGGCGCGTGTATTTCAGGGGTGCGCGGGAAGTTTTACACGCGAATAGCCTGGGCGCGTGTATTTCAGGGGTGCGCGGGAAGTTTTACACGCGATTTCTGCACGGTACGTGTATTTCAGGGGTGCCGGGGAGTCCCACATGTGATTTGACAGTGTGGGTCCTCCCAGGTGTACCCTGTACACCCTCCACGGCCCCTGCAGGCAGCCCACACCACAGGGGACTACCCTGCATCCCTGGTCATGTCCCGCAGGCAGCCCACCCAACATGGGCATGCCCCCCAGCAAAGGCACATGTCTCCTTGAACTAATGAACACCAACACATGTCCCCTTGCACCCCCACCCCCCAGCACTGTGGGGCACATGCCAGCAGTCCCCCACCCATGTCCAACTCATGTCCCCCACCACCCCCACCCCCCAGCAGTGCAGGGTCACCCTCCACCAGGGCCCCACTCATGTCTCCCACCACCCCCACCCCCCAGCAGTGCAGGGTCACCCTCCACCAGGGCCCCACTCATGTCTCCGACCACCCCCACCCCCCAGCACTGTAGGGCACCTGCCAGCAGGCCCCCACCCATGTCCAACTCATGTCTCCCACCACCCCCACCCCCCAGCACTGTGGGGCACCTGCCAGTAGGCCCCCACCCATATCCAACTCATGTCTCCCACCACCCCCACCCCCCAGCACTGTGGGGCACCTGCCAGCAGGCCCCCACCCATGTCCAACTCATGTCTCCCACCACCCCCACACCCCAGCACTGTGGGGCACCTGCCAGCAGGCCCCCACCCATGTCCAACTCATGTCTCCCACCACCCCACCCCCCAGCCACCAGGGTCACCCTCCACCAGGGCCCCACTCATGTCTCCCACCACCCCCACCCCCCAGCAGTGCAGGGTCACCCTCCACCAGGGCCCCACTCATGTCTCCCACCACCCCCACCCCCCAGCACTGTGGGGCACCTGCCAGCAGGCCCCCACCCATGTCCAACTCATGTCTCCCACCACCCCCACACCCCAGCACTGTGGGGCACCTGCCAGCAGGCCCCCACCCATGTCCAACTCATGTCTCCCACCACCCCCACCCCCCAGCCACCAGGGTCACCCTCCACCAGGGCCCCACTCATGTCTCCCACCACCCCCACCCCCCAGCAGTGCAGGGTCACCCTCCACCAGGGCCCCACTCATGTCTCCCACCACCCCCACCCCCCAGCACTGTGGGGCACCTGCCAGCAGGCCCCCACCCATGTCCAACTCATGTCTCCCACCACCCCCACACCCCAGCACTGTGGGGCACCTGCCAGCAGGCCCCCACCCATGTCCAACTCATGTCTCCCACCACCCCCACCCCCCAGCCACCAGGGTCACCCTCCACCAGGGCCCCACTCATGTCTCCCACCACCCCAACCCCCCAGCAGTGCAGGGTCACCCTCCACCAGGGCCCCACTCATGTCTCCCACCACCCCCACCCCCCAGCACTGTGGGGCACCTGCCAGCAGGCCCCCACCCATGTCCAACTCATGTCTCCCACCACCCCCACACCCCAGCACTGTGGGGCACCTGCCAGCAGGCCCCCACCCATGTCCAACTCATGTCTCCCACCACCCCCACCCCCCAGCCACCAGGGTCACCCTCCACCAGGGCCCCACTCATGTCTCCCACCACCCCCACCCCCCAGCAGTGCAGGGTCACCCTCCACCAGGGCCCCACTCATGTCTCCCACCACCCCCACCCCCCAGCACTGTGGGGCACCTGCCAGCAGGCCCCCACCCATGTCCAACTCATGTCTCCCACCACCCCCACACCCCAGCACTGTGGGGCACCTGCCAGCAGGCCCCACCCATGTCCAACTCATGTCTCCCACCACCCCCACCCCCCAGCCACCAGGGTCACCCTCCACCAGGGCCCCACTCATGTCTCCCACCACCCCCACCCCCCAGCAGTGCAGGGTCACCCTCCACCAGGGCCCCACTCATGTCTCCCACCACCCCCACCCCCCAGCACTGTGGGGCACCTGCCAGCAGGCCCCCACCCATGTCCAACTCATGTCTCCCACCACCCCCACACCCCAGCACTGTGGGGCACCTGCCAGCAGGCCCCCACCCATGTCCAACTCATGTCTCCCACCACCCCCACACCCCAGCACTGTGGGGCACCCTCCACCAGGGCCCCACTCATGTCTCCCACCACCCCCACACCCCAGCAGTGCAGGGTCACCCTCCACCAGGCCCCCACTCATGTCTCCCACCACCCCCACCCCCCAGCAGTGCAGGCTCAACCTCCACCAGGCCCCCACTCATGTCCCCCTGCACCCCCACCCCCCTGCCACCATGTGCAGCCCCCACCAGGTCCTCACAATCCCCAATCATGTGCGTAATGGTCAGCCTCCACAGCCAAAAAGACCTACCAAGTAACCCATTCACCCACATGGAAATGGAAATCACATGTTACACCCCCAATGTACATGAAGCAAATGAACCCATGTCCGTCACACACATATTTTCAAATTGAATGGGAAAACACACAACATGACATGCATGAAACCAATGACATGAAACCACACAGTGAACAATGTAAAAAAAAATGTATTGAAAAAAATACAAATGCCAAAGAAAGAAAACTAACTACAATGTAAATGTGAAAAAATAAGCTGCATGTCCGCATAAAAACACAAAACTAGAAAATCAAATCAAAAAAATAATGTCCAAAGTGAAATGTAAAAACTCTCCATGCAACAAAGAACTATGTACAAAAATAACAAGGGTCCATCATCACAACTGAACTAAGGAAACCTCCTAAAAAACCTACCTAAATATCAACTATATACAAAAAGTGGAGCAGTGTCCGTCGACTCCAAATAATAATAAGAACGAAAGGAAACCTAAAACTAAAGAACTATATACAAAGGCGGCGGGCAAGTCCAGCGGCTCACTCTGTGGTGTTCCGGGCCAGGGCATCATCGAACTCCTGTTCGATGTCCCGGAGGCGGTCCAGTTCCATGGCCCCGAGGGTCCGCAGGGACGACGCTGTGTCCTCCTCCAACCCCCTGCGGATTGCCTCGAGGCACTCGGCCCGCCTCAGGGCCCTCCGCATGGAGTTCTCCGCCCTGACCATTGTGAGCCGCGCCTCTTCCGCCCGCCGCCGCTCCGCACCTATGGCGTGGCCCAACCGCTGCCACACGGAAGACACTCTCTGTCCTGGGTCCTCCTGCCCTCCGGCCGATGCCTGCCCCTCCGATGTCGAAGGCCCCGAGCCTTCATGGCTCCCACCATCTTGCTGCTGCTGCTGCTCTGCCTCTGCCCGTGCACTGCCTCCTGCTGCCTGACGTGACCCGCACGGGTGTTTCCCACACAGCACGTGATGACAGAGCACACGTGGAAAGACTGCACGTCAGAGTCTCATTGCGTGTGATTGGTGGAAATGGCCCTACACCGGGATACAGGTGCGCTGACGTACTTGCGTGTGTAAGTGTCCGCGCACACCTCATATACACGTACATAGGCCAATCGCGTGTACACGCACTTTTGTCCAATTACACGCGATGAGACTCTGACGTGCAGTCTTTCCACGTGTGCTCTGTCATCACGTGCTGTGTGGGAAACACCCGTGCGGGTCACGTCACAGACGCGCTTACGCGCTGAGGGCCTTTGGTCCAATGGAATCGCGTATGAGTGCTGACGCGCTTACGCGCTAAGGGCCTTTCCTCGGTTTTCACGCTGACGTGCAGGATTTTCACGTGCCAATTCACTCCGTACCAAGCTGGCCACGCGTGAGCACACGGGAGACCACGCTCCTGCCCAGAAGGCCGAATTACTGCCCCCCAGAGCCCCGAGCACGCTCCCACCTGCTATCTGCTGCTGCCTGACTGCCTGCTGCCCACGTGCACTGCCATTTGCTGCCTGCACATCAGCCAGGGGTGCTGTTGCTGTGACCACCCCTGCTGGAACAGAAGACTCCCGACTGGAATTCCATCGCTCCACAGCCCAGCCCCAGGACCCAGTTGCCCACCCACTCCTGCCTCTGGGGTTGTCATGTCGGGGCTAACACCATCTGTGACCACTGACAACCCCCGGCCAGAGAGGCAGAGGGGCACCAGCTTCAGTGCCACCGAAGTTGGTGTCCTGGTGGAGCAAGTCCTGGGGCAGTATGATGCCCTCTTTGGAAGTTCCCGCACCGACAAGGAAGGACGGACTCGGATCTGGACAGACATCGTGACTGCCATCAACGCGGAGGGGGTGGCAGTCCGGGACTTACAACATGTCAGGAAGCGCTGGGAGGACTTCAGGTCCAGGACCCTGAACAAGGCCCGGCGCCTCTTGAAGGCAGCGGATGCCAAGGGGCGCCGGGGCCACTTGTCGGAAGAACAGATGGGGGTCCTGGAACGCATATCCCCAGCGCTCCACGTCCAGGTCCTAGAGAAGCAGAGCCGTCTGGAGTCGAGCGGTGAGTGTACATGCATCCTGGTTGTGAGCAGGGCGTGTGGTGATCATTCCCCATTGTGCCAGTTGCACATCTGTTTGTATGGGGTGGAGTATGGGTGGGGGTGTACAGGGCCGTGGGGCTGACACATGCGAGGGCTGTAATGTGTGAGACATGGATGGTGCTTGTGTGTGTGGGCTTGCATGGCAAATGCAGTTGTGCGTGCACACATGTTTGGATGAATGTGTATGTAAGTAGACATGTCCGTGATGTCAGGCATGTATGTTGTTTTCGGCTGCATGTATGAGCACTGTGTACATGTGCATGTGTGTGTATTTGTCAAAGGTGCAACAGTGATGCTACATGGATGCATGTGACAGCGGTATGTGGAAGCCTGATTGGCAGATGTGACATGGATGCCCGTCTGAACAGTGCGACACTTGGCAGAGGTGTAGACATGCATGCAAGTGTGGTGGTGTGTGTACATGTGTGGTGCACTTCCTGTGTTGCATGTGATGTATGGCTCCCCTTTGGCTGCTGATGCTGTTGTATGTGTGGGGATGGTGGTGGCAGTTGCGATATGGCTGTGGTATGGCTCATGTGTGCCAGTTGCAATGACATGTCTGTTGGGGATTGTGATGACATGTCTGAGGTTTGCCAATGCCACTCATGTGCAACTGTCATGCGTGTATGTGTTCATTGTACGTACAGTGCCCTGATGCCTGTGTTTTGTTTCTCCCTGTCTGCAGCGTCAACTGATGAAGAGGGCGGAGAAGGTGCTGTGGAGCACAGCGGCGGGGATCCGACCGCCAGCCGGAGACGCAAGGCCCGGCTCCCCTCCCGTGTTGTCATCTCGTCGGGGAGTGAGGAGTCCGGTGCCGCGTCCCAGGCCGCAGCTGCCGGGGGGAGGTCCAAGAGGCGGAGGTTGCAGTTGGACTCCTCGGCAGCAGAAGGGGCAGCTGGGACCCCACAGGGCCCAACAGGGGAAGATGGCACAGAGTCATCCAGGTTGGTGGGGGGTCTGGTGGAGGAGGAGGCCGTGCAAGCACCAGAGACGGGGTCTGGAGGTGGGGATCCCACTGGTGCTAGTGGTGCAGTCCAGGACCAGGGACAGGAGGCAGCACAGGCGGCCGCGGAGGTGCCTGTGTGCAATCCTGTCCCCGATCCTGTCCCTGCATCATCTTGCACCAGCAGGGATGCCTACGTCCAGACCCGTTTTCAGGCAGGGGATGAGCTGACGTCAACTGGCCTTCCTCTGCCTGCGGACGTGGCTATCCAGGTCCGGGTTGAGCCTGTCCTGGCTGGTGTGGCGTTGCGTCAACGGGCCATGCGAGGTGACCTGCAGTCTTTTCATGGAGAGACTGCACGTCATCTCGAATGGCTCGTTGACCACGTCAGCCTGCTGGGACAGGTCACCCAGACCGGATTCCTCCGTCTGATGGGGCTTGTTCCGACCCCCTCCTCAACTGGACCCCCTACGCGCCAGTCGTCCTCTGTGCCATCTTCCCACCCATCAGTCACCTGGGTGCCCTGTGGAGCTGCCTCTGACAGTGCGGCCAGGCTGGTGGAGGAGGCATCTCTGCCACAGTCGGGAGTCGGACGTCCAGCAGGGGTGGCCACATCAACAACTGCACCCCAGCCGGCGGAGGATGTGCAGGCAGCAGGAGGCAGTGCACGGGCAGAGGCAGAGCAGCAGCAGCAAGATGGTGGGAGCCATGAAGGCTCGGGGCCTTCGACATCGGAGGGGCAGGCATCGGCCGGAGGGCAGGAGGACCCAGGACAGAGAGTGTCTTCCGTGTGGCAGCGGTTGGGCCACGCCATAGGTGCGGAGCGGCGGCGGGCGGAAGAGGCGCGGCTCACAATGGTCAGGGCGGAGAACTCCATGCGGAGGGCCCTGAGGCGGGCCGAGTGCCTCGAGGCAATCCGCAGGGGGTTGGAGGAGGACACAGCGTCGTCCCTGCGGACCCTCGGGGCCATGGAACTGGACCGCCTCCGGGACATCGAACAGGAGTTCGATGATGCCCTGGCCCGGAACACCACAGAGTGAGCCGCTGGACTTGCCCACCGCCTTTGTACATAGTTCTTTAGTTTTAGGTTTCCTTTGTTTTTTCTTATGATTTGGAGTCGACGGACACTGCTCCACTTTTTGTATATAGTTGATATTTAGGTAGGTTTTTTAGGAGGTTTCCTTAGTTCTGTTGTGATGATGGACACTTGTTATTTTTGTACATAGTTCTTTGTTGCACGGAGAGTTTTGACATTTCACTTTGGACAACATTTTTTGGATTAGATTTTCTAGTTTTGTGTTTTTATGCGGACATGCAGCTTCTTTTTTCACATTTACATTGTAGTTAGTTTTCTTTCTTTAGCATTTGTATTTTTTTCTAATACATTTTTTTTTACATTGTTCACTGTGTGGTTTCATCTCATTGGTTTCATGCATGTCATGTTGTGTGTTTTCCCATTCAATTGGAAAATATGTGTGTGACGGACATGGGTTCATTTGCTTCATGAACATTGGGGGTGTAACATGTGATTTCCATTTCCATGTGGGTGAATGGGTTACTTGGTAGGGCTTTTTGGCTGTGGAGGCTGACCAATACGCACATTGTGAGGAACTGGTGGGGGCTGCACATGGTGGCAGGGGGGTGGGGGTGGTGGGAGACATGAGTGGGGGCCTGGTGGAGGGTGACCCTGGTGGCTGGGGGGTGGGGGTGGTGGGAGACATGAGTGGGGGCCTGGTGGAGGGTGCCCCTGCACTGCTGGGGGGTGTGGGTGGTGGGAGACATATGTGGGGGCCTGGTGGAGGGTGCCCCTGGTGGCGGGGGGGTGGGGGTGATAGGGGACATGAGTGGGGGCCTGGTGGAGGGTGCCCCTGGTGGCTGGGGGGTGGGGGTGGTGGGAGACATGAGTGGGGGCCTGGTGGAGGGTGACCCTGGTGGCTGGGGGGTGGGGGTGGTGGGAGACATGAGTTGGACATGGGTGGGGGCCTGCTGGCAGGTGCCCCACAGTGCTGGGGTGTGGGGGTGGTGGGAGACATGAGTTGGACATGGGTGGGGGCCTGCTGGCAGGTGCCCCACAGTGCTGGGGGGTGGGGGTGGTGGGAGACATGAGTGGGGCCCTGGTGGAGGGTGACCCTGCACTGCTGGGGGGTGGGGGTGGTGGGAGACATGAGTGGGGGCCTGGTGGAGGGTGACCCTGCACTGCTGGGGGGTGGGGGTGGTGGGAGACATGAGTGGGGGCCTGGTGGAGGGTGCCCCTGCACTGCTGGGGGGTGGGGGTGGTGGGAGACATGAGTGGGGGCCTGGTGGAGGGTGACCCTGGTGGCTGGGGGGTGGGGGTGGTGGGAGACATGAGTTGGACATGGGTGGGGGCCTACTGGCAGGTGCCCCACAGTGCTGGGGGGTGGGGGTGGTGGGAGACATGAGTTGGACATGGGTGGGGGCCTGCTGGCAGGTGCCCCACAGTGCTGGGGGGTGGGGGTGGTCGGAGACATGAGTGGGGGCCTGGTGGAGGGTGCCCCTGGTGGCTGGGGGGTGGGGGTGATAGGGGACATGAGTGGGGGCCTGGTGGAGGGTGACCCTGGTGGCTGGGGGGTGGGGGTGGTGGGAGACATGAGTTGGACATGGGTGGGGGCCTGCTGGCAGGTGCCCCACAGTGCTGGGGGGTGGGGGTGGTCGGAGACATGAGTGGGGCCCTGGTGGAGGGTGACCCTGGTGGCTGGGGGGTGGGGGTGGTGGGAGACATGAGTGGGGGCCTGGTGGAGGGTGCCCCTGCACTGCTGGGGGGTGGGGGTGGTGGGAGACATGAGTGGGGGCCTGGTGGAGGGTGCCCCTGCACTGCTGGGGGGTGGGGGTGGTGGGAGACATGAGTGGGGGCCTGGTGGAGGGTGACCCTGCACTGCTGGGTGGTGGGGGTGGTGGGAGACATGAGTGGGGGCCTGGTGGAGGGTGCCCCAGCACTGCTGGGGGGTGGGGGTGGTGGGAGACATGAGTGGGGGCCTGGTGGAGGGTGCCCCTGGTGGCTGGGGGGTGGGGGTGGTGGGAGACATGAGTGGGGGCCTGGTGGAGGGTGCCCCTGCACAGCTGTTGGGTGTGGGTGGTGGGAGACATATGTGGGGGCCTGGTGGAGGGTGCCCCTGGTGGCGGGGGGGTGGGGGTGATAGGGGACATGAGTGGGGGCCTGGTGGAGGCTGCCCCTGCACTGCTGGGTGGTGGGGGTGGTGGGAGACATGAGTGGGGGCCTGGTGGAGGGTGACCCTGGTGGCTGGGGGGTGGGGGTGGTGGGAGACATGAGTGGGGGCCTGGTGGAGGGTGCCCCTGCACTGCTGGGGGGTGGGGGTGGTGGGAGACATGAGTGGGGGCCTGGTGGAGGGTGCCCCTGCACTGCTGGGGGGTGGGGGTGGCGGGAGACATGAGTGGGGGCCTGGTGGAGGGTGACCCTGCACTGCTGGGGGGTGGGGGTGGTGGGAGACATGAGTGGGGGCCTGGTGGAGGGTGCCCCAGCACTGCTGGGGGGTGGGGGTGGTGGGAGACATGAGTGGGGGCCTGGTGGAGGGTGCCCCAGCACTGCTGGGGGGTGGGGGTGGTGGGAGACATGAGTGGGGGCCTGGTGGAGGGTGCCCCTGGTGGCTGGGGGGTGGGGGTGGTGGGAGACATGAGTGGGGGCCTGGTGGAGGGTGCCCCTGGTGGCTGGGGGGTGGGGGTGGTGGGAGACATGAGTGGGGGCCTGGTGGAGGGTGCCCCTGCACTGCTGGGGGGTGTGGGTGGTGGGAGACATATGTGGGGGCCTGGTGGAGGGTGCCCCTGGTGGCGGGGGGGTGGGGGTGATAGGGGACATGAGTGGGGGCCTGGTGGAGGGTGCCCCTGGTGGCTGGGGGGTGGGGGTGGTGGGAGACATGAGTGGGGGCCTGGTGGAGGGTGCCCCTGCACTGCTGGGGGGTGGGGGTGCAGGGGGACATGAGCAGGTGTGCAGGGTAGTCCCCTGTTTTGTGGGCTGCCTGCAGGGGCTGTGGAGGGTGTACAGGGAACACCTGTGAGGACCCACCCAGCCTAATTGCGTGTGATAATTCCCGCACACCCCTGTAATACACGTACCAAGCCAAATCGCGTGTGATAATTCCCACGCACCCCTGTAATACACGTACCTGGCCAAATCGCATGTGAAACTTCCCGCATACCCCTGTAATACACGTACCCTGGCCAATCGCGTGTTGAACTTCCCGCGTACCCCTGTAATACACGTACCCTGGCCAATCGCGTGTTAAACTTCCCGCGTACCCCTGTAATATACGTACCCTGGCTAATCGCGTGTATAACTTCACGCGTACCCCTGTAATACACGTACCCTGGCCAATCGCGTGTTAAACTTCCCGCGTACCCCTGTAATACACGTACCCTGGCCAATCGCGTGTTAAACTTCCCGCGTACCCCTGTAATACACGTACCCTGGCTAATCGCGTGTTAAACTTCCCGCGTACCCCTGTAATACACTTACCCTGGCTAATCGCGTGTTAAACTTCCCGCGTACCCCTGTAATACACGTACCCTGGCCAATCGCGTGTTAAACTTCCCGCGTACCCCTGTAATACACGTACCCTGGCTAATCGCGTGTATGACTTCACGTGTACCCCTGTAATACACTTACACTGGCTAATCGCGTGTTAAACTTCCCGCGTACCCCTTTGATACACGTACCCTGGCCAATCGCGTGTTAAACTTCCCGCGTACCCCTGTAATACACGTACCCTGGCCAATAGCGTGTTAAACTTCCTGCGTACCCCTGTAATACACGTACCCTGGCTAATCGCGTGTATTACTTCACGTGTTCCCTGTAATACACTTACCCTGGCTAATCGCGTGTTAAACTTCCCGCGTACCCCTGTAATACACGTACCCTGGCCAATCGCGTGTTAAACTTCCCGCGTACCCCTGTAATACACGTACCCTGGCCAATCGCGTGTTAAACTTCCCGCGTACCCCTGTAATACACGTACCCTGGCTAATCGCGTGTATGACTTCACGTGTACCCCTGATATGCACGTTACCCGCTTTGCGTTCCTTGTTTGGCTGCCCTGTAAACTGGTCCAGGGTTAGCGCAGCCCTTTGCGATGATTTAGCGATTTTGCTGGCTTTTCCTTGCGCGAGGGCGTTCTTGGGGGCGTTTCTGGCGCTGCTGCAGGGTCGCTGCGATACTCTGCGCCACGGCTGGTTTGGGAGCATGAAATCCATGAATACGCTGTGCGCGGAAATCGGTTTTAGCGCACGTGCCTGGCGCAGTCAATCGCACGCGGACACTCTGCGCCAGCCGCTTGCGACACTTTTCTGCGAAATTCTATGAATTACCCTATATGTTTAATGATGATGATATCCGGAGGGATCTTAAAAAATTCAGAAGCACAGGTTGTCATTGAACCTGGACCGGCATCTGGTATCGCGGTAGAAAAAGCACCAGGATTCATCATGAGTGATAGAAGGATGATTTTCCAAAATATCTACATACCATTGAATCCTGAGATTTTGATTGAAAAACATTTGAACAATACCGGAATTAAGATTGAACAGACTAAAGAGTGGCTAGAAATAAGAAAAGAGGACTCTAAGCAGTTAATAAGAGATATATTGATGCAATTGGAGAAAACATTTGTGAACCCAGCAGACATTAAGAAGAGGAGAGGAAAGAGAGGAGCCGTGATGCTGGCAATCTCATTGGTAATGTCTATAATTGGAGCCATAATAGGTACCACAATATCAACAGCCAATGCCATTTCAGTAGGGACACTAAGCACTAAAGCACAACAACTGAGTGTTGACCTAGAAATAATACAAAAAACATTAGAAAGGTTGACCAGGGGGGAGATTGATGTGATACAAGTAAAAATTGCATTTGAAATGGGTAATGCAGTGCCATTATATGTGGACTTGGAGAGGTTGGAGATGGGGTTTTTACTATGCATCCCATATGTGGCTCCTGAACTTATTTATCAGACCAAGTGGGTACACAATGTGGGATTTTGGCAAGAGGACAAATTTATTAAGATTAAGACTCCGGAAGTAGTGGCATTTCAGTCGTGGGAACCTGAAGTTTACTTGATACCAAACTTGGAAACGTGTGTCAAATTTAAAGAACAAAACTATATGTGCCCGGGTAAACCGTTTGTTCCTGATGCCACAGACGCTATTTGTGGTTTGAGATCTGACCCGATTTTATCAGAAGGATGTGAAGTGATCATTATCAATATGGGGAGTGAAGAATTGGCACAGGCTAAGATGGTTAGAGGTAAATGGTTAGTCAGCACCCATTTAAAGAACATGACAATAGTACATTTGAATCATGGAACATATGTGGTTAAACAAGTGAAATATAATGTTTTTACTTGCAGGTTCCAAAGGATACAATTGTGTCAATTGAAGGGTTAACATTGTTTCATGTAACAAACGATATTTGGGAAAGCCAAGTAGAGAATATCGATTTTTTTCAAAGGGACACATTTCCAATGTGGAGTTTTTATTGAATCACAAAGAAAAACATGTAATAAGAATTAATCTAAAAAAAAAAACAATATTACAGTTAGTAACCTGGGTATAATAGAAGTGGAAAGATTTAATTGGGGGACCTGGGGAGAACGCTCTATAGTGGGTTTGGCTGTCCTGGTGCTAATCATGGGTGGATGGTTGATTGTACTATCAGTAAAAATTAAAATGTTGATAACTTTAGTAGCTACGTCAGGAAGAGAAAGATACCCCAATACACACACATTTTGAAAAGAAGAAAAGAAGCATGTTTTTTTTTTAGAAATTGGCATGGATCGGAGCCAAGTTCTTAAAAAAAAGGAGGGTATATGTAGGATTGTTTAGCGTGTTTTGGGAGCACCACTGCACAGGATCAATGTATAGCATGTTTTTTGAAGTGCAGCGCCACTGCATGGGTTTGATGCATTGATATAATGTGGTACAGCAAGACATGTGTTATTGAGCATTTTTTTTATGCAGCGCCACTGCATGGGTTTAATGCAATTGCTTCAAGCTATGTGTTGCCAGTGCAACATATGAAGATGTAAATGAAGACAGGCTACACAGGTTAAAAACAAACCATTTTCTCATTTAAAAGCACATTTTATTTTTCATATTCAAAATGCACACCATTTTTTTCTTTTTACCTGAAATTCCTCTGTTGCAGGAGAAACATTTGATGATTAATGAACTAAACTCATTAACAAAAAACTAACACGCTAACTCATTAATAATATAATGTGATCTACACTACAAAATGAGGCATGCTGAAACTCATTTTAAACGCACATTCAGATTTCTTTTTCTTTGCGTCTATCTGCGCTCTGTCCACAGTATTTGCAGGAAGCAAAGACTCGAATAAGCAGGAAATCAGTTTGGTTACAGTTGCAACTGTATAAGCCATTGTGTGCAGAGGGTGGATAGGGCATGATAGAATTTTATTGGTTAGGATTCTTTGGTAGGAGGTAACCAGAGTTTTCTTGTTTAATCTCTGGGAAGAAGCGAGGGAGAGACATCTTGACACAGCTCGGAGAAGGACTGGGTTGATAGCTGGGGATGCCTGATTCCTAAAGCAGATTCAACTTGGTTGCAGAGACTGGGATTTCCAGTTAACAAGTCCCAGTTTGAGTGACAGCAAATGCTTGTCCTTGCTGGGTGAACCCCTCCAGAAGGCGACCAGCCAAATAAGTTACATGCTGAACAAGCCTGGTAATTATCTCGCTGAAGTGTGGGGGCTGAGTGTGTGTGCGAAAATATTCAGTCAGTGTAGGAAAGGAGATTCCTGTGCTTTACCCACGTGTTTAATGTTGCAAATTGAATTCTTGTTCCCCGCCACTCTCTTCTCAGTGTATCACAAATAATGCTATTACTGTGCTATTTCATTTATTTCTGTAAAAAGAGTGAGATCTTGTTTAAATGCAACTTTTATAATACACAAAAATATCTGAAAGCAGACGGGTGGTGTGTTTTATTTTCTCTTTCCATTGTGCATTAACCAGTACAGTGCTGATGATGTGGGGAGATGTTTAGACAGTGCAATTGTCATTTGTAAGGTAGCTAAAAATAAGATTTGGCTGCAGCTGTGTGCACAATGTCATTCAGTATGAGCAATTACAACTAACTGTGTGTGTTATAGTCTGCCGGAGGTCTATGAGTCGGAAGAAAGAGAGTCCCTGGGCATAGCTCACCAAACCTAAATAAGTTGGTGATAGATACCGCATGATAGCTCGCTGCCGTAGATAAGACGGCGAGAAATTACCCATGGTGGCACACTAAAAATGAAAATGTGTTGTTCCTGAAATGCATGCCTGAGGTCTCTCTAGTGATTACATGAAAAATCTAAACAAAAATAAGGGGTTCTGGATATTGGGGCCACAAATAAAACAAAGGAATTATGCTCACCATAAATACCACCAACCACGCATACTAACCATGCATACCAACCACACATGTCTGTGTACTGAAATAATGCATATCCACAGTATTATTATTGTACATAAACCAATCTGAATACAAAGAGTGATTGTTGCTAAATTATTTTTCGGCAGTAAGAAAATACTGCCAGGACCCAAATCTACACAAAATTCCCAACAGGTTTATCCAGCATGTGGATCACCCCCCTCATAGGTAAGGTATAACCTTGCACTTCCTACTCCTCTCATTGCTACCTGTCGTTGGACTGACCACTATTTAATACTGGTCGTTCCCTCTCTCCCTGCCACTCTTAATAAGAATAATAATAGACTGCGAATAGGTAAAGACACTTTAAGAAGGTCACTCCTGAAGGCTGAAGCATTTGGTGAACTAGCCATGCCTGTGCTGGTGAACACACTAACTTACGTCCTAGCTCACCAACATATTGAGATAACATCAAAAGTCATCAATAACTTGGCACAGGAAAAGGTCAGAACTGTAAAGAGTGAAGCAAGAGGCAAGACATGGTTTAATGACGATGACACAGGAAAATAAAGAGACACATTGAAAGGGTTTGGCATAAAACCCTTGCTCAGAAACCCTTACTAAATATCAGCTTGCAGCTACAGGTTATAGAGATGCCATCCTGCAGGCTAAACAGGATGAGTGCAATCATAGGATTACTGGTGCTAAGTCAAGTCAAAGAGTACTCTTCTCAATTGTTAGGGAACTTGAAGGAAAACATGTCTCTGTATCATCAGTAAAAAAGAATGACATCTGGTGTCACACCATTCAGAATAAGTTTTCCATGAAACTGTATCAACATCAGACCACAATTAATGGCCACCAGACTGCCTTTTTGGGCTCCACTACCTCATATTTACCTGGACATTGCCCTCCTAGTAATGCTAGTCCCTTATAACCACAGTTTAATTTCAAGCAAGCTACAGAAAATGAAATGATACAAATTGTGCTTACCCTGAAACCATCCCTATGCAAGGGTGACTCTTACCCACCCGGTGTTATCACGGGATCTATCAGTTGCCTCGCATCACATATCACTAATATGGTCAACTCATCCTTCCATACTATGACTGGCCCAGTATCTTTGAAGGATTGCTTTGTTACTCCTCTCCTTAAAAGCAGACATTGGATCCTGAAGTTGCGGGTAACTACCATCCACTTATGAATGTCCCATTTCTGAAGACAATTCCGGACAGGACTACTTACCTTCAGCTGTAGGGTTACATTGAGAGAAACCAACTGTTTGGAAGCCGCCAATTAGAGATTTTTTCCCATGCGCGGAACTGAGACTGCCATGATTGACCTAAACGCCAATTTGGTCAACATTATTGACTGAGGACATACTGCTATGCTTATGCTCCTGCAACATTCGCCAGCATGCCATCTTATTGATCACTATATGTTACTAGAAAGATGAACCGACACTGCTAACTGTCCCTAAGAGGTCACAGTCTGCATTGGTTCCTTTCTAGGTCCACGTTATTCCAGGGTTTCATATGATGACTGTAAAGCACCACCTGTATCTCTTTCTGGTGGTGTACAACAGAGTGTCTGCCTTTCTCCCACACTTCTTAACATTTATACCCGCCCACTTTTCAATCTGCTGGACAGTGCTGGAATATAATACACCAACTACGTAGATGATATTCAACGAGCTGACAGGGAACTGCGATCTCGATGCGTCCAACATAAATGAAACCTAGGTGCTGATCCAAACATGGGTGCCCATGAATTCTTCGGAACTCAATGATGGAAAAACAGAGATGCTTATTGTGAGCTCGGACCAATGCCTTCAAAAAATGGATGACAAATACGAGCAACTGAGGATTGTCCACTACTCTTTCCTTGTCATGTCATCTTTAAAGAAACCTGTACATAGGGGAACATGCTATACATGTGAAATCGTCCTGTGCCTATACCACTATACTGCTCAGACAGATTAAGTTTTACCAGTCCCCTACTAATCTAACATGTGTGGCTGGTGCTCTGGTCAACTCCAAAATAGACTACTGCAACAGCCTATTGGCTTGTACCAGGAAAGCCAAACATAATACCCCACAGGTGGCACAACATAATGCAGTAAGGGAAGTGTGCGGTCTGGGTAGAATCAATCGCGTGTCACTGAGTCTAGAAGGTCACTCCACTGACTACCTGTCCGGCACAGAATTTCACATAAAATCCTCAGTCTCCAATACAGTAATTGCGTAGGTAAAGCACCTGCATATCTGCCCCGTGCGGCTGCATCAGGCCACAGTGGTTAGATCCTTACGTTCTAATGGCAACAACAAATTGCACACTCCTCGCTTTAGTGTATAAAAGCTTTGGGGACACGAGCTTTGATGTTTGTGCTCCTGACCTATGGAGTGCTCTCCCTCCCGACTTACGTCAGATTTCCCGCTCTGCTAAATGTAAGAAGGCATTAAAGACTCACCTCTTTAACTCTGATGACTAACTCTCCACTTCTGACCGCTTATTCCTTGCCTGACCTCGATCTTGTCTCTGATTTGCAAATGTCTGTCTTATTTGTGCGCACTGAGGCCTATGGGCGTGCAGTGCGTTAAAATGAACTAATACTAATAATAATAATAATAATAATAATAATAATAATAATAATAATAATAATAATAATAATAATGATAATAACAATCTCGTTACAACATGAATAATATGGAAGTAATAGTTTGCAA
Source organism: Ambystoma mexicanum (assembly GCF_040938575.1). Classification (NCBI taxonomy): domain Eukaryota; kingdom Metazoa; phylum Chordata; class Amphibia; order Caudata; family Ambystomatidae; genus Ambystoma; species Ambystoma mexicanum. Next base: position 91,482,213 of record NC_090930.1, on the reverse strand, counting down.
CTATGTAGGCAGACATGTTTCTTTATAAGCATTGTGTTAAAAAAATAATATGAACATAGTTCAAAGTGTTACTGTCAAGACGACAATCGATACATATGTTGTCATGATGGCTTTCCCTGTAATGACCCTCAATTTGTAATGAAAGTGACATGCATACATTTACATTTCTGTTCTCTAATAGGCAGAATTAACTGTGAATATATGTGGGTCACATGGAGGTACTAAATCTCAACATTAAATCATAATGAGATTTAGGAGCCCATCCATTTAAAAAAAAAAGAATGTGTATTCTTTTGTATTCTACGATACGATACGTTATAACTTTATTTCGCTGGAAGGACCATAAAAGCTGATTGTCACAAATTCATAATAACAAAACATCAATCATACACACATTCTTCAAAAGCATTGTATTGTATTCGTCACTCCACCCTCCTCCGCCCGCCATGTTGGCCAATGGCACACAGGTCTATATAGACATGTTGTGCACCATCCAGAACAAGACGTTGATCTTGCCAGCCTTATTTTCAAGCTGTACTGCTGTGCTCCTTCGGTTCTGTGCAAACAGCTGAAACTGGCCTGAGCAGCTAAAATGCATGGTCAGAGGTATCACAGACAGTTTAGTGTTCATCATTAAAGTGTGCCTCTTGCACATCACAGCGTCCTGGATGGTTGTGATATTGTATTTCTACTAAGTAGTGGTGCAGGTGTAGATTTATGAGTGTGAGTTTGTGTGTTCCTTTTCTTGTTCAATTGGGCCACTTGGAGTGCTAAGGTTCTGTCTGGTTCTGAGATTACACATGTTTGAGTTCTGAGGCAATTCTCAGCATTGCCTTTCCAGGCAGTTATCAGGGCATGCTGGCTCTGAAGCTGAGCTGGGAGATGAAGGGGAATACGGCTGAGGGCAACAGTTGCATTCCTCCTTGCAGGAGAAAAACATTTCCTCATGATGGACAAGGAGGAGGAGAAGAGCATTCTCTTTGAAGCCGCTTCTTCACAGCTCTCTGAGACAGTAGGGGAGGATGAGGCCTTAGGGGGGAGCCCACTGGAGCTGGTGAGGAGGCAAGGCCATTTGAGGATGCTCCAGAGATGTCAACAGACACACAGAAATGAGAGGCATTGTCAAATTTGGACGCGCTCACAGAGGCAGGGTCTACTTCAGAGGCCCCCACGGAGGGGTTGGAGAAGCAAGAGAGTGTGTTCCTCATGTGGCAGTAGTGGGTGGTCCCAGCAAGGACTTTAGAGGAAGTGTTTGGGAAAGGCTCTGATTGTTCGAGGAACATAGAGATGAAAGTGCTCTCCACCAGTAGGGAAGGATTGCTTCTGAAGAGGAGGGGGAGTACAGTCAGTAGGTTGTTCAGGAACAGCCCGCAGAGGTGCTGCAGAAGGTGGTGGACAAACCTGAGGGGGAGATGAAGGGATAAGATTTGGAAAAGGTGGTGGTGGAAGAGCCTTTCCCTACTCCTGTCATGTTGGAGGTGAAAATACATGCCCAGGAAGAGCCACAGGTAGTGATGACCTCAACACCCCTACACAGCACACAGGGTCATCGGTGTGGTGGGACTAGTGTATCATTCCTCTAGGTGGATGTTTGTGGGGTCTTATGCAAAGTGGACAGGTATGGAAAGTGGGTCAAGCTGTGGCAAAAGGCAAGGGACGCCTGGGACAATAGCCAGGAGTACCCGCATGCACTTGATATGATATGATATGATATGATATGGTATTTGTAACGCGCCTATACACAAGTGTTTCAAGGCGCGACGAGGCAGGGAGGGGGGGAAACAAGGGGAAGACAGACAAACGATCCTACTAGGCCAGGTGTCATTCAGATCGCGCAAGTGCAGAGGTAAGGGGAAAAGGAGAAAGTGCAGGGGGAGGAGGTGGGGGGGAAAGTGCAGTACAAGGTAAGTAGCGTAATAAAATAATAAATAATAATAAAAGGGCCAGCTGGTGGCAAGTGCGAGGTAAGTGCAGAGCAAGTGCTGGGAAGGGGGCTGTAGGGATGCAATGACAGTCCCACAGTGCAGGGGGAGCCAGGGAGGCAGTGCAAGTGGAGAGTGGCTGGGCCCTGGACCGAGGTCACAGAGTGGCCCAGATGCAGGTTTAGTGCAAACTTCAGTGGGGAGTTTAGCAGGTTTAGCAGGGGAGAGGGAGAGCTAAGGCAGAAGCGAAGAGGAAGGTTTTGAGGTGCTTCCGGAACCGGAGATGGTTCTCCTCAAGTTTCAGGGAGGCAGGAAGGCTGTTCCAGAGGGAGGCCCCTGCTGCGGAGAGAGATCTACCCCCAGCTCGTTGCTTCGAGAAGCGGCTGACCATGAGGGAGTTGGAGACGGATGAGCGAAGGGCTCGTGAAGGCAGATATTTAGGAAGAGAGAGTTGAAGGTATTGTGGCCCCAGGCCCCAGAAGGCCTTGTGGACAATGCAGAGGGTTTTGAACTTAATCCTCGCAGCCACTGGGAGCCAGTGAAGAGATTTCAGTCCTGGAGAGATATGGTCCCTGGGCTTGAGGCAGCAGAATACGTTTTACAGTGTACTTAGAGTCTACTAGCGACCATGCAACTATCAACATCCCTTTATCTGTGTGGAGAGGAGGGCCCTAGCATGTCCCAGGGCTGTGGTGTTGCACCCTGTCACAATTGGCATGCCATATCCAAAGCTGCTCACCAATCCAGCCTTCCCAGTTATTGCTAGTGACTGTGACCAGCAGCAGAAGCTATTCGTGGTGCCAATCCAACAAGCAGTTGAGGGGTGGTTCAACACTTTTAGAATGCTACTTTGGGCAGGGCTTCCTCCACTAAATCATGTAGCAAGGAGGGACCTCATTCTTTCACTGTGAGGGCTCTGTCACCCTAGTGGTGGGGTGTGGGTCGATCGGGACAATGAATTGATGGCAGCTAGCCTATGCAGATATATTGGACTCCACTACCCTGTCCACCAGTAGGTTGTTGTTCAGGGGGGAAGGAACGAGGCAATCATGGTGGTGGGTCTGGCGACAGAGGGATGCTGCAGCATCCATGTGATAGAAGAGCTGGAAAATGCTACAAAGTCGGGAATCAGGAGAAATGCAATGGGGGGGCACCCTTTGAAAGAGTCTTAGAGTCTCAGTGGGTGGCTGTGTTCATGAGAACATTAGTGGGTGGCTGCATTGTATGAAAATAAACCTGGGATCAGGAAGGGTGGCTGTACCATGAGGGAGAATCTGAAAACCTTAATGGGAGCTACAGAATGTGAAAACATCTTACAACCTAAATGTGAAAACATCTGACAACCTAAGTGGGTAGCTTTACCCTGTGGAAAACACAAAAGATCCTTAAGGGGCGGCTGCACCCTGTGGGAGAAACAGAACATTTTAAGGGGCACCTCTGCACTGCGCAAGAACCTGAGAACCATAGACAGTGGCGCTGCCCTGTGCAAGAGCATGACAATGTTTGACAAGTGTGTTATGAGGATTTCAAAAGCATGACTTGCACTGCAGACAATGCAACAGCAAGTGTAAGTCAGTAACCGGACAGGGCCTCTGTCACAGTTAATGCACTGTGACAGCTAGTCTTGTCTTACCACACACACAATGAAACATCCCACTGCACCTTTTAGAGTCTGATGTTTGCCTGATAACCAATCATTGTCAAAATAATCATGCAAGCTGGTGTGTTGGCTATATGTTGTTGTTATAATTTTCTGGAATGAATTGTTTATTATGTTTTATTAATGACAATTGTGCAAGATTCTATTCTCAGGGGATCGAGTGCCAACGCATCTCTGTTTCCCCCTATTTCCTGTAAAGTAGTCAAACAATGTAATGCCAGTCCCTTATACAGAGAGGCTTTTGCTGTATTTAAGATTTTGAACAATAACATCAATAGTGTTGCCAAAATATGTGGATGCATCCATTGGATAAATGAATTAATACATCTTTTATAATACGCTCAGTATCGGAGACCATTCTCTGAGCGCGGGATACCCAATTCTAACCTGATAACCACCATGGGGACGCAGCTTGGAAAATGTTATACTTTGGTGCACTCTATGAGGTCAAACTATTTTCATTGTGGTTAGCCAGACATTCAATCCCTTATAGCAATGATGGAAGAATATTTTGTCTATAATAAATTAACAGGGAAATTAATGTAAACCTGCAATATTTATGCTTCATTTAGTTTTTAGTTGAGCCAGAAATGCAGGTATCTTTTCCCATTTATCTTGTCTTAGTGTTCCCCACTGTTGTAGTATTTTTAATTGAATAAGCTAGATATCAGTTTCAGTTACAGAATCCCATACGTGTAAAACATATCCCCTTCTCTTGGTTGCTTTTTTTAGGGACGATCATTATGACTGTTTTTTTTTAAATGTTTATCTTTAGGTTATTAGTGATGGCGTGATCCACCATTTTTGTGAGACTTCTCTGTAAGCCAATGCTAGATTTGTCAAGAAGAAAGACATTTTCTGCAAAAGATTAAATACTTCACGCGTTGGTTCCCAATTTCTCGTGGAAGGGTCTAACACCCTCTAGTTATTTCCCCAGATCACACATATAAAGGTTGAAAAGGCAGGGAGCTGATACAGATCCCTGTCTCAACCCTACTCTGGTAGTCATGTCATCAGTGAAAGAGCCTCCCAAATTGGTTCTAATGCGAACAGATGTATTAGAACGCAGAAGCACCAATACATTCAACAATCCTGATGGGATATTCAGGCTCTTCAGCTTTCCAAAGTCAATGGCGATCCACGCAATCAATGTGGCATGTAAGTCTAGGAAGGCCACTTAGAGGGTATCCCCTTCAACTACCCGAGTTTCATCTGTCAATTATTTAATCATAAGCCCGTTCAAATCTGTCTCCACTCTCTTCCAAGCCAACATAGCCGCATAGGATGGGGGGGTGTTTTGATTGCTTTTCTGTGCACCCGTATTAAGACATTTGCATATTATAAAGCTGTTTTGCTTCATTCTACTATGACTTCGTCAGACATGAATTTGCGAGGATGTACTTTGGTGTATCAGAAAAATGGCTTTCCACTGGTGAGCCAAACGTCTGCCTGAAGAATCTTAGACTTGAGTGGGGAACTGCATCACATTTTACATTTTGAGGAACATAATCTCAGATTGTCTGGAATGAAGACTATGCAGCTGACACACTCAGCACTCTGAGGGCTTGTGGCGCGACTGCGCAGACCCCCTCTATGAATGCTCATCTGCCTGTTGGTGGTATCCTTTAAGAATCTGAAATTCCACTGTCACTTGCATCTTGGTTCTAGGGAATCTTACTCTAAGCCAATGGTATTGAAACTTTTTGGTATTTTTTATGCTGAGTCCTACCTTGACTAAAATATTGTTGTTGTACACCCTTTTTGACAAGCCTGCCACCCCCGGCAATTATTTGGGCCCCCCAAAGGGAGCCCACCCCACAGCTTGTAGATCACTGCTTTGAGCCAATGGCTTCAGCCCAAATTATTGTAGTGTAACTTTGAGTTCTGCGATCATGCATTTGGTGATGCTCAACGCACAGTGAGGAAGAGATAAATGCCAGGTGTCTTGACTGTTGGGCAGCAGGACAAGGAGCCGGTGATCAGAATTCTGCTTTTTGCTGCTTTCATTCCTGCCAAACTTGTGCTCACATATTCACAGGTTGCCATCTGTGTTGTGGGCAGTTACTTGCTGACAGCTGTCACACCTGCCGTGTGATTGACTGCAAACATCTGTAAGCTGCATTCGGGGCGGCCATCTTGGATCTCACATGCAGGTGCCACGCCAACATTCGTTAGCGAGAGTGTCGGAGACAGAGGCGGCTGGCTACCAGCTGGTTCGTGGCAATCACATCAGCTGGCAGTGCAGAGGAAGTCACTGTGGAAGTGTTGAGCATCATTACTGTCGTGAGGACATTCCTTTGAAGTGGATTCATGTATTCCAATATGTTGCTCTCAATCACCTGGGAATAGGGTGGGAGGACACTACACTCTAAACCTCTGCCCCATTTCTGACATACATGTATGACCTAAGGCTACTGTCCCAGAAATATCTTAAAGGGTGCGGAAATGGGGATCGCCCCTGGGAGGCCCCCACACCTTGTTGTCTGATGCAAAGAACTCATACATGTTGCATGTCCAGAGTTTGTGTTACCGCTCTGAGCAGCTGTGACAGCCATACATGTTGTTCCAAACCCTGGCCGAATCTAACAATCCAAGTCCGGGATTGGAGCGAGCAAAGTTGCATGCACCCGACGTCCCAACTACTCAAGCTTAATGCTCTCCCTCTCACCACTCACACTGCAAGGGAAATCCCCCACCCATTAGATTGTCATATCCACCCACTTCCCTCTGCAGCAACCCTCAGCGTCTGCTTTGGAACAGGAAGAGGGGCTCTGCACGCAGTCATATTTAGTATGATTTCTTTTCTCTGTTAAACCTGTTGCTCTCAGCACCACGGTCTGTAAACCAGGGGTGCTAATAGCAATCAACACCTGTTCCCCGTGATAATGTGGTGATATCCCAGGGAACTTGTTTTAATTGCTTCGTGCCCACAGAACTTTACCACACGGTGCAACCCAAGTTACGGGGGCTTATTGCATAAATGTGCACGGCTATGAACCTGAACCTCCTCCAAGACTGTTGTTGGCAATTACATTACCATCTGACCACTTAAACCTCTAATGTTTTCTAAAGTAATACACAGAGGTCTGAGTTACACAAGTGTTTTCCAATGGGAGATAAGCCCAGAGTTAGGGTGTGTACTATAGCATAACATATGCAGTTTTTTCACCTGCATTTGGGTATTATCTTTATAACTTCCAATAGCCAAAACTGAAATACATGTTAATTGGTTTCAATAACACAATGGTTAAAAGGGTGTCTAAGCCCTTGTTGCAGAGATCTGTGCTCACATGCCACATCACAGTGCTATCAAATCCCGGGATATAAATGCACATGCAGTCTCAGTATGGGGCAGGTCTAGTGCTCAGTCGCTCCAAACCTGGACTGTGATTCAATCAAATCTCTCAGGCCTCTGGCCAGCATGTTTTCAGCTAAACCTAAGATCTGTATCTACATCCACAACCAAAAACCGCAGAAGGCTCTAGAATGGCAACATATTTACCACACCCAGCATAGAGCACAGAGTTAGTAAGGAATCATATGTGATCCTGGGCAGATATCATCCTATCTCACTGTATCGGCTTCAGTGGAAAGGTTTGCCCTCCCACATTTGGGTCTCATTCTTTAACCTATTTTCATTTTTTTTTTTCATGCAGGTCATTTGACTGGAAGGGGACTTAGACTGCATTGAGCCAATCACATGTCTCAGGCCTCTGGCCACCATGTTTTCAGCTGCATCTTGTCTAACATAATCCACGGATCCCTCTGATAGTTATTTTAATAAGTATAATGTTTAATACACTTTCTGCAAGTAAATAATTGCTTCGAGTCCAGTTCAGCATTGATTATTGTGTTACCAGTCTGCACGCGTGTGGATCAGTTGATCCTGGGATAACATACACATATATTTCTAAGACTAAAAGCATTAAATTCCCAGTAGCCAACATGCACTTCACATACGCATGGAGGCCCATCGTCGAGCTGTGATTTAAAAGAAATTAATAAAAATAAAAACAATAATAATAAAAGTTATTTGGTTTGGCGAATGTGCGTGCTTCTCTGGGGAAACCGCAGCTATTTTGTAGTCGCGTTATCTGTGCTTTTTGTCACATATTCAAAGTCCACACTTAACTTTACATGTAACTTTATTTGTAGTATATTGTCAGGATCTCATTTTTTTGTGATGTGTGTTTCCTTTTCAATTTCTAATGTCATGTTTCATTCTGAGTTTCCTTTTATTTTTCTCATTAAGTTGCTAAACCTCTGCTTTTTTAATTGTTTCAAATGTTCACCAGTGTTCTTGTTCACACGTTTGTGCAGGGACGTTATTTCACCAAAATGCCAGGGGTAGTGGAAGTGACATCACATGACCCTTGACCTCTGATGACATCACAGGAAGTGATGTAATTTGACCCCACCTCGATGTGACATCACAGGAAGTGATGCAACACAGACTTTCACCTCTTGAAAAAACAGGAAGGGGCATCACATAGCATTGTTTCTAAGTACACTTAGAAAAATATGCTTACGATATCACTGTGAAGTGATATACATTTATAGAAGAATGGATCACCATATGTATCATTAATATCAGCACATATAGGGCCATATTACCAAATTATTATCAATGCAAGCAGACATCCAAGGCCAAACAATAATGAAGCGCTTCATATAGAACAAATATGCATAAAATACCACCCAACCTGTGTTGGTTGGCACTAATTTATAAACCTCAGCAGGATGAAAGGCTGAGTTGACATTGCTGGGAGCCGACGCTGCAAACCTGCAAATCACACGCACATTGCAGCAGCGAGTGCTCAACCCACTGAGCTGTCTTACCAGCTATAGCTATCAGAAATCCAGCCACTCCATAAACAAAGAGCAACATGCTGCAGGCCACAGCCCAGGAGCATCAGTTTATTTATTTGTTTAAAGAAAAGTAAAAAAAAAATATTTTTTAAAAAATATTTTTGTTTAGGGTTAGCCAGGGAGACCACAGGGGTAGCAAGGGAGAACTCAGGGGTCGCAGGTGCGACCCCTGGCGACCCCTAAATGACGTCCATTGTATATATCACATTGCACATCTTTTTTTTTTTTTTAATAATAGGCCTGATGCTAATTGAAGTTGTTGTCACTTTTTGGTGATTTGGATTTTTGTTTATAAATCCAGACAGTCTCCTTAATGACTTCTGACAGATCATTTTATTAACTCTGATGGGGATAATGCCTCAATAAAACAGTGTCATCTCTCAGAGTCACTATGCTCAACATTAGTTTCAACTCCTGGCTTAACGACCTAGTCAGAAAATGGATCATGCATAATACATCAAACTTTGCAAGAAGGTTTTTGTAGCTGTGGCAATAAACATCCCATTGCAATGGTCAGATTTGGAGCCCACATCAAAGGAAACAGGTCAGGAAACCAATCTATTCTTAACCACTGGCCACTCCAGACCAAACACATCATCCAGAATTGGAGGAATGCTGGTCAACTTAGTATTGCAGGATATGGTATTATAAATAATACACAAGGAACATGATAACTGTACCTTAGAAGTGAAGGCCCTTTTAACCCTGCATTCAGGCAACCCCACATCTCTAGTTGAGATGTTCAGCCAAGAAATGGTGAAATGCACCAGAATCCCAATAAAAATGGATAACAAATGATTTGAACAAAACGAAAACTATCAATCAAAAAAACAGCACTAAACTTAGATCATATGTGGCAAAAATGTCACCTGGATAAGAACACACTCGGAAAATGAAATGATGATGCTAATATCACATGATCAAAAAGGAAAAAAGACAATATTCTTTTAAAACCACATAGCATCTGCTCAAACTAGGATCACTGAGCTATTTAAAATCTGGAAATATATGTGTCCTGCATATCCAGATAAGCCCAAAGTTGTTTGCATCCCAAACATTAGAAGAACACGTATCTTTGTTCTCCAACTTCAGGATACTGTTACCCTCTTCTAATTCAACATTGATTGCCAGCTCAGACCCAATATATTCCCACACAAACATGTACGTGGTTCCTCTCATATTGCAAACACTGCCTCCACATCATCATGTGACATTATTAAATGTGTGAGACTAATGAAGGCCTCTGGGGAACAATGTTCACTCTGTCCGGCAACCTTGTTAAATTAGTCCACTGATACCCAAAGTTCAATCATCCCAAGTATATGTAACACGGCCCTGAAGATTAGGGTTATCCTGTGTAAATGTAAAGATGCTTCCACTACTTGATTACTCAGAACATACACATTGGATGTCTCTATGCCAGATAATTGCTGTTACAGCTCGACCATTCTATTTATGGCCAAGATCCAGGAGAAGGTTGTCTCCTCCCCAATTCAATCAATCAATCAAGCTTTATTTCGGTCATAAACCATAACAGCAATTCAAAACAATGTACAATTATACACCAAGTATTAACCATTATTAGTGCTCGTTAATAGTCAAATAATAAAAAGACACCAAAGTGTTATACAATTGTTCGAAACAAATCGTAAGGAGAACGCAGCTTGCAGCCTTAATGAAAAAAAAGAACAGCATGAATCACACCGTAACAGAGGGGGACTACACAATCTAATACTATGTTAACCCCTTATATGTATTGATGGCTTTTACCCTCAGTAACCAAACTGTGCAAAAAACGAAATGTTGCAAATACAAAACACACACTTTGCGGGTTGCTTAGCTATAACAGTGCCTCCCTTATATTACAAATCTCCACATTAATTAAAATTGGTCTCAAATATCTGCTTCTCAGTGCCTTGTGGCAAATCAACATACAATGCAGTCCATCTTGCTGTTTAGACTTGCACAGTGGACATAAAGCAGACTCAAGGGATTTCCAGATGAATGTAAAGCTTGCCACGGCCAGTGTCCCTAATCTAAAACGGAAATGTAAGGATTTCTCATAGGCCGAACTAATTAACATCAACATATGCTATATCAGCCTTAAGCAGTCTGTTGCCAAAATAGTCAGGGCCAGCAGACAATTTCAAAGTGTTGCAGATAAGATTGGTTCTTAACTGATAGTTGATGGCTATGTTTACTATCTTGCTTCCTACTACCTGGTAGGAGTTATGGCTCCATTATATTTTTCCATACTTATTTTTGATTTTGCTGTTTGCGGGCTCCCAACTCCCAGACTCCTGGAATCTAATCCCCAGGTAGTTAATCAAGTCTACCCACTGAAGCAGAGTGTTACCAATTCCAAAAGAGACAGGCCCATATTTGGATGAACTGGGCCGAAAAAACCATGGTCTTTGATTTTCTGACGTTTAATTCCAATTTTAAATCTGAACATTTGATCTCAAAGATTAACAGAGCCTTTTTTAAACTGGCTGGAGTTATTTATAATATTACTGCATCATCAGCATAGAAAAGGGCCTGATATTTTGCTGATCTTATTTTTGGGTAATCCTGGCACTCTTTTAGCAAAACATTAATTATTTATTGAATTAATATGTTGAAAAGCAAAGGTGCAAGGACACATCCCTGCCTCACTCCCCTGCTTACCTTGAACGCATGTGTACACTCATCCCCTATGACAAAACTTACTTTCACCTGGTTTTGGAAATACCATGATGATATTATAGCGATTAGCTTTGGGGTACCTTTACAAGTTTCAAGTTTACGCCACAAAGTTGCCCTCAACACTGAGTCAAAGGCAGTGTTGAGGACTGGCTATGTGACATATAACTTCATCTTAAATAGAGTTACATATTTTTCAATTAAAAGAAACAAGAAGAAACATCGGTACCTAGGTTTTGCCTAAAGCCTGCTTCGTGAATGGCACAGGTAGTGTATCTCAGTCGTAATACGCTTGTCTTGGAAGCAAGATGACGTATTGCAACATAAGTGTGAATCCCAGGTCCGTACTTAAAACCTTGTCGATATTAAGGGCATTAAAAAAAAATATATATATATATATATATATATATACATATATATAATTATATAATGATAACTACTTGGTTGGAGTCAGTCCACAACTGTAAGTGACAGAGGAGGCACTTTATGAAAAAAATCCCAGCCACATCTAGCAGAGAAATGGGGTGGTAATTCAAAGGTGAATTTCTATAAACCTTTTTGAATAGGGGATAATTGGAGCCTGGTGCTAGGTGGGTGGGATTATAGCAGTGCAAGAATGATGTTAAAAGCTCTACATAGGATTGTGACCCACACAGTCCCATTCCGTCTCCTCCCTCCTTTCTTCCCTTTCTCTCTGACAACACCTGATGAGGTTTCTAGACACGTATGATCTTTGAAAGTGTCGTCCCAACAGGTGCTTCCCTGCTCCTCCAGAACCATCAAGGACCATATTGACACCCGCGCTCCAGCCTTGGCCGATTTCTGTAATCATTATTTTGCCAATGGAACTTTCCCCTCTTCCCTTTAGCACTCCCTTGTACACCCACTCCTCAAGAAGTCTTCTGCCGATCCTACCTGCTGAGCAAACTATCGGCCAATCTTCATCACCCCTTTCCTGGGTGAACTCTTGGAAAAACTGGCCATCTCCCAGCTTACTATCCACACTGATCTGTCGGTTGTCTCCATGACCATCAATCTGACTTTAGAGCTGCCAGAGGCACAGAAATTGCTCTCCTGAACAACCGTGAATATGATCTCTAATCCTGATTCCAGCATTCCTTATGTCCTCACCCTCCTTGATCTTTCCTCTGCTTTCAACATGGTCAACCACACCATACTGATCAATCAACTCTCTGAGAACCTGGGCATCATGGATCAGGCACTGGAGTGGTTGACGTCCTTCCTCTTGGACTGCCCCTCCTAGGTCCAACTTGGTCCCTTTAGCTCCACCACCTCTCTCTCTACCTGTGGCGTTCCCAAGGGCTCTATCCTTTCACCATGGTTTTTCAACCTTTAGTTGGCCCCTTTAGCCCACCTGATCTCTACCTTCTCCTCTAACTTTCAGTGTTATGCGGATGACACTCAGGTTTCCTTCAGGCTCCCCTCAGCCTCCTCTCCTTTCTCCCTCATTCCTGACTCTCTATACGTGAGACAGGATTGGTGTGCCTCCAACAATCTCTGCCTTGATGCCAGGAAGATGGAGATCCTTCTCATTGGGACCCCTGCCCTGCTTTCCCGCTCTCACTCTGGCCGCCTGCCTTGGGCACTTTTACCTTTGCCTTCCTGTAAGGCAAAAACCCTTGGTTTCATCTTTGACTCCACTCTCTCTTTCTCTCCTCACATATCAGATATTCTCAAGAGGTCCCACTACCAGCTGCACCTCCTCAAAGGGACTCTTCCCTTTCTCACTTTCCCCCAGAAGCACACTGTCACCAGAGCCCTGGTTCTCTCTAGGTTGGACTACTGCAAGACCCTCTTTCTCAATCTGTCTTCCTCTACTCTCGGCCCTCTGCAACTAATCCAGAAAAGGACTGCAAGTCGTATCCTTAGCCTTAAACCCAGTGACCAGATCTCTCCAGCCCTGAGTCTGCAAGGATCAGGATTAAGACCCTTTGTATTGTCCACAAGGCTTTCTGGGGCCGGGGCCTGCACTACATCCAATGCTGTCTTCCAAAATACCTTCCTGCTCGAGCCCTTTGCTGAGCTACCTCCAACTCTGTATGGGTTAGATGCTTCTCCAGGCACAGAGTGGGGGGTAGATATCTCTCCTCTGCAGGTGCCTCCCTCTGGAATGCCCTCACTTCCCCTCTCAAACTTGAGCCAGCCTAGTTGAAGTCCCGGAAGCAGCTCAAAACGTTCCTCTTCTCCCCTGCTTTCTCCCTCTCCTGCTTGCCTACCTGACCTACCTGTCTGCTGAACCGGCTGGTTGCTTGGCTACCCTTAGGGTCTCACTGGGTACAATGCTCTTTCTTGATCAGTCACCCTACCATGCACCTAACCCCACTGTACCTTGTTCTCCTTGCACTAGCCAGAGCTGTGCTGCCCTAGCTGCACCTACACAGGGAATCGATGCCCTTTTTTCACCTCCTCTCCCCCAGCACTTTCCCTCCTCCCTTTCCCCTTGCATGTCAGCATCCTTGACTCAATGGGCATCTCGTATACTAATTATACAGATGACACACAGGTGCTAATCCCACTCACTGGTGATTATGAGGCAGATATGACCACTCTCACCTCCATCTACTCCACTATCCACTCCTGGATGGCGGACCACTGGATATGCCTCAATAGTGAAAAAACGGAAATCCTGCTTATCGGTTCACCCACCACCTTGGGTAACCTTGATCAGCAATACACTTCCTTCACTATTGATTATATTCCCATCAAGGTATCTAACAACGTCAAGACACTTGGAGTTTACTTAAACTCGGATCTTACCATGGACAGACAAGTGATGCCATTGCCTCCTCGTCGGCCTATTACTCCAAAGTTCTTAACGCAGCCAGACCATTTCTATCACGACAGAACTGCCTTATCATTGCTAGGGCAATGATTGGATCAATGCTTGATTATTGCAATGCTCTCCTCTTAGGGACCTCTTGCAAAAACCTGGCCAAACTCCAAATGGTTCAAAACAACACCCTCAGGGCGGCCACTGGAACTTCAAAGAAAGATCACATATCCGAAATCAGAAGGCAGGCTCATTGGCTCCCTGTCAAGGAGAGAATCATCTTCAAAACCCTCTCCCTCGCACATAAATGCCTCCATGATCTTTCACCCCCATACCTTGTCCAATGCATTGTTAAACACACCGCCACAAGACTTCTTTGGAATGGGTATTCCAACATGATTCTCACACCCATGACAAAAAGAATCGGCGCTGGAGGATCTAGTTTTGCCACTATGGCCTTCCCACTAACCTAAGAATCTTTGAGTCCCACCAAGCATTCCGCAAGGCAATCAAAACCAATCTTTTTGTGTGAATACTTTCAAATGCTCAATGTTGTAATATTGACTGCACATTTGTATGTATACTAATGTTCCAGTAACCAAGAGACCTCTCGGTCGCCTGTGAACTACTTAATTTAAAACTTTACATGTAACAGCACCTCGATGCCTCTAGGCTGTAAGTGCGCTATACAAATGCAAATAAATAAATAAATGAATAAATGTCTCATTCACGCACTTGCACGGTCGCAATGACACATGACTGGTAAGATTGCTTGTCTTGTCCTCCCTCCCTCTGTCTACCCTCCCTTGCCTTGTTGTGCCTAGAAACACTTGTGTACATGCTTGTTTTAAATGACTTATCATATCATGTCATATCCTCTTCTTTATAAAACTCAACAGTGATCCAATTGGGGCCAGCCGCCTTTCCATTCTTCATTGACCCTAGGGCTACACCGGCTTCAAACATGCTCAGGTGTACAACACATTCTTTCACCTCACCAGTTAGAGCTGTGTTACATTCATGCAAGTCTTCCTCCGGGTGCAACTTGTACAGATTTGCACAGTGGGACTCCAACTCATCAGCCAAGATACAGCATTGCTGAACCTGGGATCCTGTCTTCATCTTACCTGCCACCATCCTCCAGAAAAGGATATTACCCCCCTGTTCTAGCGCTCTATGCAAGGCTGACAATTTTTCACACTAAAAAAGCTATTTTTATAAAGCAATTAATTCCCTATTGCATACTCGTAAAGCTTGCAGTTTCACCTTTTGCAACACTTATTCTAGATTTAACACAGTTTATCATGTTTTCTTGGCTGCATGGGAAACACTGTCATACCAAGATGTCATGGCGATACACCTTATTCTATTCGGAACAAATGGTACAGTTACAAAGGAGGCAAGAATAGACTTTATATGATCAAAATTAATCATCGCAGAAAGCACAAATTGATGTTATATCATTCATTATAGACTCATATGTGGAAGGTTTTTGCTGTCGTTCGATTACCATTGCCCATTTTTCTTGTTTCCGTGCGTTACCAAAAATCATAGTCTTCTGTGATGTCCCAATGCTCGGCACAATCCCCATGTCTGGGCACAATCAAATAACAACAGACAGGGGTTAATGGTCTTTCTCAACCCTACCACATATTTCGAAATCAGTGACAAGGTCCAATTGATCACCTGAAAGAACAACGTAATCAATTAATGAGGCGCCAGTGGGTCCCACATACGACTTCCTTGCCAGTTGGTCCTTTTGAAATCGTCCATTGCAGGCTCTCAAGTACAGCTTAAAAAGTACTCTTGTCACTTCAGAGGCCAAGGGGTATATTTTCTTCGGGGCAGTGGCAATCACCAGGATATCGATTCATCAGAGAGAAAAGCAGAGAAATATCCAGAAGCCAGCACGCTCACACTTGGTATACTCTGTGACCTTCTCTCAGTTGTCTAAGCATCCAATCACCACCTGCTAAAGAGATGATAAACCTCCATGGGACCGAATGTTATAGTCCTTTTCTGGCTCGCCTCATTCCTTCAAGATGATCCATCTCAACTGAGATTAGGAGTGTCTAGATTTTCATCTATTGATTTTAACAAAAGTCACCCAAGGTTCCTCTAGCTCTCCTTGGAAAATGAATACCCAAATCAAACTGTTTGTTGCATTCATTGGTCAGTTCCCCCCCTATGCTCCAACTGAAGGCAGATGATTCCAAGAGAATCTTCAACCAAGTATTCAGTCAAGCAGATCCAAGCCCGTTTTGCCAAAGTCAGTTTTCCTGTTTAGGCTTTCCTACTGCTACGAAAAACCATTGTTCTTTCCACTCCCCCTTCAGCCACTCTTCAAATGTGGGGGACACCTCCACAACCCCTGTCAACCCACCGGCCTCTTCTCCATTTCCTCCGAATATGCCCCCTCTCCTCCCTCCCCATCCCCTGCATCCACAGCAAAACTTTCCACCCACTCTTGAACTAGAACCCGCCTCCCCCTTACTTCCTTGGTGCCTGCCGCTACTGCTGATTCCTACAAGGCTGGCATCCAGGATAGGTAGCCTGTCAGAAATCAGTTTGCGGCAAAGGTGGGCAGAGCGTTTCAAGCCATCTTAAAATTGCTTCAAGCAGTGGACAATAGCCTGAGTCTGAAAACCAGCAAAACTGAAATAATGCTGTACGAATCCCTAATGCAAACTGCCCTCATATTCAAAGTTCCCAACCCATTGTGGCTCCCACCCGCCACACCAGCCAATACGGTAAAAGTCTTTGTGATTATTCTGGATGAAGACATGACATTCATATATCAAATCAGCGAGACATCACAACAAGCTCACCTCAAGTGCATGTGCTGATTAAAATCATTGTGTTCTCAAAAATGGCACATACAAGAATTCCCCTTTGTTAATTGAACTCTATTCCTTGCAGATTTAGACGACTGTAAAATCCTGTGAATCGGATCCATAAGCCATCCATACATCAACTACAACTTATTGTAAACAGAGCTGTAAGAATGAACTTGGCTCTAAAACTGATAGACCCCATTTCACCAGGATTCAAGTAATTTCACTGGATCGCGGTTGAAACTGGAATCCTTTTAAGACATTGTGCATTCGATAAAGCACTGTTTCTGCTCCTTGCCCTTACTGCATTGCATCTTATCTAGAGAGCAACCATCCTGGAAGAAACCAGGCCAGTCAGAGGGCAAACACAGACACATGCATGTCACATCCAAGATATGTCGATATAATGGGTGACACTTTGAAGTGAATGCACCCAACATCTGGAGCACCTACCCTAAGAACAAACTGATTAAAAGGCAAATTTCAAGAAGCAAATGCAGGGATTTAAGTTTCAGAAGCAGTCCCACACAGTTGTGCCCTGGACAATGTGCATGCAGTTTCCAACCACCTGCAACTGGGACCCCCCTCTGCAGAGACCACTTAGACTATGTGGATGCAGTTTTCAACCCCCTGCAACCCGGACCCCCCCGCCCCCAGCAGAGACCACAAAGACTATGTGCATGCAATTTCCAACCCCCTGCAAATGGGACCCCCCCTCTGCAGATAGCACCTAGACTATGTGGATGCAGTTTCCAACCCCCTGCAATGGGGACCCCACTCTGCAGACACCACCTAGACAATGTGCATGCAGTTTCCAACCCCCTGCAGCCCCCCTCTGCAGAGACCACATAGAGTATGTGCATGCAGTTCCCAACCCCCTGCAAACGGAACCCCCCTCTGCAGAGACCACCCAGATTATGTGGATGCAGTTTCCAACCCCCAGCAACCGGGACCCCCCTCTGCAGAGACCACCTAGACTATGTGGATGTAGTTTACAACCCCCTGCAATGGGGACCCCCCTCTGTAGAGACCGCCCAGATTATGTGGATGCAGTTCCCAACCCCCTGCAAACGGGACCCCCCTCTGCAGAGACCACCTAGACTATGTGCATGCAGATTCCAACCCCCTGCAGCCGGAACCCCCTCTGCAGAGACCACCTAGACTATGTGGATGTAGTTCCCAACCCCCTGCAGCCGGAACCCCCTCTGCAGAGACCACCTAGACTATGTGGATGTAGTTTACAACCCCCTGCAATGGGGACCCCCCTCTGTAGAGACCGCCCAGATTATGTGGATGCAGTTCCCAACCCCCTGCAACCGGGACCCCCCTCTGCAGAGACCACCTATACTATGTGCATGCAGTTCCCAACCCCCTGCAGCCGGAACCCCCTCTGCAGAGACCACCTAGACTATGTGGATGTAGTTCCCAACCCCCTGCAGCCGGAACCCCCCTCTGTAGAGACCGCCCAGATTATGTGGATGCAGTTCCCAACCCCCTGCAACCGGGACCCCCCTCTGCAGAGACCACCTATACTATGTGCATGCAGTTTCCAAACCCCCTGCAACTAGGACCCCCCTCTGTAGAGACCACCCAGATTATGTGGATGCAGTTCCCAACCCCCTGCAAACGGGACCCCCCTCTGCAGAGACCACCCATATTATGTGGATGCAGTTTCTAAACCCCTTCAATTGGGTCCCCCTTCTGCAGACACCACCTAAACTATGTGCATGCAGCTCCCAACCAACCCCCTGCAAACGGGACCCCCCTCTGCAAAGACCACCCAGATTATGTGGATGCATTTCCCAACCCCCTGCAACTGGGACCCCATTCTACAGAGACCACCTAGACTATGTGCATGCAGCTCCCAACCCCCTGCAAACGGGACGCCCCTCTGCAGAGACCACCCAGATTATGTGGATGCAGTTTCCAAACCCCTGCAACCGGGACCCCCCTCTGCACAGACCACCTAGATTATGTGGATGCAGTTTCCAACCCCCCGCAACGGGGACCCCCTCTGCAGAGACCACCCAGATTATGTGGATGCAGTTCCCAACCCCCTGCAAACGGGTCCCCACTCTGCAGAAACCACCCAGATTATGTGGATGCAGTTTCCAACCCCCAGCATCCGAGACCCTCCCTCGGCAGAGACCACATAGACTATATGCATGACGTTTCCAACCCCCTGCAACCGGGACCGCCCTCTGCAGAGACCACCTAGATTATGTGGATGCAGTTTCCAACCCCCTGCAACGGGGACCCCCTCTGCAGAGACCACCTATACAAAGTGCATGCAGTTTCCAAACCCCCTGCAACCGGGACCCCCCTCTGCAGAGACCACCTAGACTATGTGCATGCAGTTTCCAAACCCCTTGCAACCGGGACCCCCTCTGCAGAGACCACCTAGACTATGTGCATGCAGTTTCCAAACCACCTGCACTCGGGACCCCACTCTGCAGAGACCACCTCGACTATGTCCATGCAGTTTTCCACCCCCCTGCAACCTGGACCCCACTCTGCAGAGACCACCTAGACTATGTGCATGCAGTTTCCAACCCCCTGCAAACGGTAACCCCCTTCTGCAAAGACCACATAGACTATATGCATGCAGTTTTTAACCCCCTGAAACCGGGACCCCCCTCTGCAGATACCACCTAGATTGTGTGCATGCAGTTTCCAAACCCCCTGCACCCGGGACCCCACTCTGCAGAGACCACCTCGACTATGTCCATGCAGTTTTCCACCCCCCTGCAACCTGGACCCCACTCTGCAGAGACCACCTAGACTATGTGCATGCAGTTTCGAACCCCCTGCAAACGGTAACCCCCCTCTGCAAAGACCACATAGACTATATGTATGCAATTTTTAACCCCCTGAAACCGGGACCCCCCTTTGCAGAGACCACCTAGATTATGTGGATGCTGTTTCCAACCCCCTGCAATGGGGACCCCCCTCTGCAGAGACCACCTAGACTATGTGCATGCAGTTTCCAACCCCCTGCAAACGGTAACCCCCCTCTGCAAAGACCACATAGACTATATGTATGCAGTTTTTAACCCCCTGAAACCGGGACCCCCCTTTGCAGAGACCACCTAGATTATGTGGATGCTGTTTCCAACCCCCTGCAATGGGGACCCCCCTCTGCAGAGACCACCTAGACTATGTGCATGCAGTTTCCAACCCCCTGCAAACGGTAACCCCCCTCTGCAAAGACCACATAGACTATATGCATGACGTTTCCAACCCCCTGCAACTGGGACCGCCCTCTGCAGAGACCACCTAGATTATGTGGATGCAGTTTCCAACCCCCTGCAACGGGGACCGCCTCTGCAGAGACCACCTATACAAAATGCATGCAGTTTCCAAACCCCTTGCAACCGGGACCCCCTCTGCAGAGACCACCTAGACTATGTGCATGCAGTTTCCAAACCCCCTGCAACCGGGAACCCCCTCTGCAGAGACCACCTAGAACATGTGCATGCAGTTTCCAAACCACATGCACCCGGGACCCCACTCTGCAGAGACCACCTCGATTATGTCCATGCAGTTTTCCACCCCATGCAACCTGGACCCCACTCTGCAGAGACCACCGAGACTATGTGCATGCAGTTTCCAACCCCCTGCAAACGGTAACCCCCCTCTGCAAAGACCACATAGAGTGTATGCATGCAGTTTTTAACCCCCTGAAACCGGGACCCCCCTCTGCAGATTACACCTAGATTATGTGCATGCAGTTTCCAAACCCCCTGCACCCGGGACCCCACTCTGCAGAGACCACCTCGACTATGTCCATGCAGTTTTCCACCCCCCTGCAACCTGTACCCCACTCTACAGAGACCACCTAGATTATGTGGATGCAGTTTCCAACCCCCTGCAACGGGGACCGCCTCTGCAGAGACCACCTATACAAAATGCATGCAGTTTCCAAACCCCTTGCAACCGGGACCCCCTCTGCAGAGACCACCTAGACTATGTGCATGCAGTTTCCAACCCCCTGCAAACGGTAACCCCCCTCTGCAAAGACCACATAGACTATATGTATGCAGTTTTTAACCCCCTGAAACCGGGACCCCCCTTTGCAGAGACCACCTAGATTATGTGGAGGCTGTTTCCAACCCCCTGCAACGGGGACCCCCCCTCTGCAGAGACCACCTAGACTATGTGGATGCAGTTTCCAACCCCATGCAACCGGGACACCCCTCTGCAGAGACCACCTAGACTATGTGCATGCAGTCTCCAAACCCCAGCAACCGGGACCCCCCACTGCAGAGACCACATAGACTATTTGGATGCAGTTCCCAACCCGCTGCAACTGGGACCCCCTTCTGCAGAGACCACCTAGACTATGTGGATGCAGTTTCCAACCCCCTGCAACGGGGATGCCCTCTGCAGAGACCACCTTTACAATGTGCATGCAGTTTCCAAACCCCCAGCAACCGGGACCCCCCTCTGCAGATACCACCTAGACTATGTGCATGCAGTTTCCAAAACCCCTGCACCCGGGACCCCCCTCTGCAGATAACACCTAGATTATGTGCATGCAGCTTCCAAACCCCCTGCAACTGGAACCCCCCTCTGATCAGACCACCTAGATTATGTGGATGCAATTTCCAACCCCCTGCAACGGGGATGCCCTCTGCAGAGACCACCTATACAATGTGCATGCAGTTTCCAAACCCCCTGCAACCGGGACCCCCCTCTGCGGAGACCACCTAGACTATGTGCATGCAGTTTCCAAACCCCCTGCAACCGGGACCCCCCTCTGCAGATACCACCTAGATTATGTGCATGCAGTTTCCAAACCCCCTGCAACCGGGACCCCCCTCTGCAGCGACCACCTAGACTATGTCCATGCAGTTTCCCACCCCCCTGCAACCGGGACCCCACTCTGCAGAGACCACCTAGACTATGTGCATGCAATTTCCAACTCCCTGCAAACGGTAACCCCCTCTGCAAAGACCACATAGACTATATGCATGCAGTTTTTAATCCCCTGAAACCGGGACCCCCCTCTGCAGAGACCACCTAGATTATGCAGATGCAGTTTCCAACCCCCTGCAACCGGGACCCCTTCTTCAGAGACCAACTATGCTATGTGGATGCAGTTTCCAACCCCCTGTAACGTGGACCCCCTCTGCAGAGACCACCTATACAACGTGAATGCAGTTTCCAAACCCCTTGCAACCGGGACACCCTCTGCAGTGTAAGAGGATTCAATTCAACACTACAGCTAAGTCAATGCCTAGTCTGGGATACTGAATGGAAACCCTTATTGATATATCTTTATGTCCAGTTCATGAGTTCTGGATGACTACCCCTATATAACACCCCTCTCTTAGAATCCCCCTGACCCCACTGAGCCAAGAAGTAGTTCTGTTTTGCAAGTTTAAAAGGTTTATTTGAGAATTTAAACAATATATATATATATCGCACTTTATAATAAATTAATAATTGAATATCACACTTAATCTGAGCAGTAATCAATAATGGATAGTCCGGCACTAGCACACTTCTTTATAATCAATGATGAGTGGTTATAGGATGGATACGATAGCAACTTTTATGGTTTCAAATGGATGCAATGTGGAATGAAATGCAGTACAGAAAATAACTTGATAGGATTTCAGCAAAAGACAATGTCATCACTTTCTTGGACAATTCACCCCCCCCCCCTTAATGCAATGTAAGGAGATGAACAGAATGGGACTCAGTTCTTAGGAATGCAATCAAATAGAATTCAGTTCAATTCCCCCCCCAGCAGCTTATACAACAGATAGGAGTTTTGAAACACAGACCCAAGTGCTTTGAATATGGTGACAATGCAGTGAGAAATATGCTGAAAATGCTTTTAATTCCCTTCAGGAGGTTCAGGGTGAGTGGTATCTAGTTAATATTAGTCCAGACTCACTCTAGCAATGATTCAGGGATGGTTCTTAAGAGGCAAACGAAATTTAGTAGTTCAGGCAAAAGCAGCTATCTTTTTACAAGTAAAGAAATCGGGCCAAATCGCGGCAAAATTCGCGGGTGCGAGAATCGTGATTACGGAGAAAGTGTAAGGAGTAGGGGGTCGGTTCTAGGCTCGTTGAAAAGCTGAGATTCTGAGCTTTCAGAAGAAAGTTAAACCAAGTTCCTAGCCCAAACGGTTCCAGAGATACGGACGATTAAATAAAGGTAGTTTTTCGGATTTGAAATTTTAAAAGTTCAAAGCGACAGGTTACAGCTTGCAGCTAGAAAATGACAGGTGACAGCTTTGCAAAATGACAAGTGACAACTTCTAGGAGGCAGTTCTGGTTAGATTAAAATAGATTGAATTATATTATTTTAACTAAGTGATTGGTTCTGCACAGTTCTGCTAGGTACTCACAATATATTTAGAAATAGGCCTCGCCACGGATCTGGTCAGGTTTTGGACTGGACTCCGGTTCTGGTCTCGGCACTTCACAGTGATCTGGGTCAGCTCTCTGGTTCTGCTAACAGCGGTCTGGGTCACTCTGGATCTCTGGCCTCTGGTTCTGGATACTGCTCTGCTTTCTCTGGGTATTGCTACAGGTTCTGGAGATTGATGGATTTGAAGTCTGGATCTCTGGATGTGAAGTCGTCGATCAGCATGCTCCGCAGCAAATGGAATTGAATGTCCTCTCTAGCTTCCAGTGGCTCTTTTTATGTCTTTTGAAAGTGGGTGTGTGTGCAGCATCACTAGCCAGACCCTCTTTCAACTTGTCATTGGCCCAATTCTCCCCTCTCCCATGATTGGGGAAGGAACTGTGAGTCAGAGTGATGCTGTAGGTTTTATGGGTCAGAGGATCCTCCCCTGGTCAGTTTGCCCACAAATCTATATTTGATCAAAATACACATTTCTCAAATACATAGTGGTTTGTCATTGCATGTACATATTACCTATCACATGAGGTAGTCTCTGTCCCAAATCTGCTCTTCCTGAGGGCTTGCATTCAGAAACGGCAACATTTTCGATTTTAGTGGGTTATGCAACCTTGGTTCTTCATTAAAAATTATACACATATACACGGCCTGTCCATACATACTCCAGTAAATTCCCATGTCTCTAGCTTAAACACAGAGTCTGTAGTAGCCATAAATAGTGGGGTTTTGCCCCAGAACATCACACAAATTCCCAACGCGTCTTAAAATGTGCACAGAAAAATCACAAGAATTATGGTATCATTTAAATAATTTTGACAAGTCTGCACCATGAGTTATACATCTTTCTTAGAACCATATTCTGGCCAACAGGGGTGTGTCTTTTCAGGTCACATGGTGTAGAAACCAGTTTATCCAGTTTCTGCCAAGCTCAGAGACCCTGCCCCTCCCAGCTTCTGCCAAGAGGAAGCTATTTTACGGCCACCCTAATAAACCATCTGCCTGGGCCCAGGACAGGCCTTTGTTCAACTCCCTGTAGCTGCTCCACCCCTAATCTAATCAGAGAGGTGACAACTCCTTTTGGCAAGGGGAAGAGTGGCTGAGCAGGTTTTAACTCCTGTGGGGGTAGATGTCAGGCAGAATTCAGTTTCATTAAGCCAGGTTTCAGATAAAATGTCACTTTTTGTTCCCCAGTTTAAGTCAAGACAATTTTTACATATGCAGCTAGAATGCTGATTCTAAGTTCAAAACTATGACATTTCAACAATGACAAACTATGTGACACTCAAAAGTAGGTCACTCAGTTAATTTAAACATTTTCGATTTTTGGCAGTTTTAAATCCAGTTTCAGTTAGGCTGCTGCAGACCTGCAGAGCTCAGCCAGTCTTGTTATGAACATTGTTTTGGGGCTCTTCAACTTCCCAGATTTAGTATGCACACATACTTCATTCTGCCAGATGTCCGCTGGTGTTCAGTGAGATTTTTGGATGTGTTGCAATGTTTGAAAATAGGCATTTTGAGCTGGCATTCAGGGAAACAAAAGGTGATTTTAAAGTGCGTTTTTTCCTTTGGCACCCATTTCACTCATGGCACCCCGGCCCATCCTGCTCGCACTGGTGGGTGGAAAGTTAGGCAACCATCTTAGTGTGCGCAAACTGCGTGGTTCTCCTGGATTCTGGCGCACTTGTGGGCTTTTTGGCCATCTTGGATTTTCTAAGCCCACAGCGCCAAATGTTGCAGCATGATAGCTCAAACGTGGGTCAGGACACCCAACAGCAGAGACCACCTAGATCATGTGGATGCAGTTTCCAACCCCCTGCAACAGGGACCCCCCTCTGCAGATACCACCTAGACTATGTGGATGCAGTTTCCAACCCCATGCAACCGGGACCCCCCTCTGCAGAGACCACCTAGACTACATGGATGCAGTTTTCAACCCCATGCAACCGGGACCTCCCTCTGCAGAGACCACCTAGACTATGTTGATGCAGTTTCCAAACCCCCTGCAACCGGTACCCCCCTCTGCAGAGACCACCTAGACTATGTGCCTGCAGTTTCCAAACCCCCTGCAACTGGGACCCCCCGCTTCAGAGACCAACTATGCTATGTGCATGCAGTTTTCCATCCCCCTGCAACCGGGACCCCCCTCTGCAGCGACCACCTAGATTATGTGGATGCAGTTTCCAACCCCCTGTAACGGGGACCCCCTCTGCAGAGACCATCTATACAACGTGCATGCAGTTTCCAAACCCCTTGCAACCGGGACCCCCTCTGCAGAGACCACCTAGACTATGTGCATGCAGTTTCCAAACCCCCTGTAACTGCGACCCCCTCTGCAGAGACCACCTAGACTATGTCCATGCAGTTTTCCACCCCCCTGCAACCGGGACCCCACTCTGCAGAGACCACCTAGACTATGTGCATGCAGTTTTTAACCCCCTGAAACCTGGACCCCCCTCTGCAGAGACCACCTAGATCATGTGCATGCAGTTTCCAACCCCCTGCAACAGGGACCCCCCTCTGCAGAGACCACCTATACTATGTGGATGCAGTTTCCAACCCCATGCATCCGGGACCCCCCTCTGCAGAGACCCCCTAGACTATGTGGATGCAGTTTCCAACCCCCTGCAACCGGGAACCCCCTCTGCAGAGACTACATAGACTAAGTGCATGCAGTTTCCAACCCCCTGCAACTGGGTCCCCCTCTTCAGAGACCAAACGGGGCTTGGCAATCCACCCCATGTCTCATTTGCCACCATATCTTCCTCTGACCCGGTTAAGGTCCAGGCTGGATAACCTTTCCCCACTGCCACATATCATATATTGGACACATCTGTAGCATGATCGTACTTTGTCTGTACTGAGATGTCTTGACACGCTGCCCCTTTTCAATCAAACCCCGAACATGTACATGCTCACCGGTCCTACGCTTTGATGTGCAATTTGAAGGGACTTTTTTTGGAATAAGGAACCTTACAATAAATACATATGTGAAATCAATAAACCGTATCCTAAAAGACACGTCACTGCATTGACTTGTTATTACAATACTCAACCATAGGATAATTATACGTTATTTATATAGTGCTTGTGCCAATGCGTTTTACATAGATCATGCGCCTTACACACGTTCAGTAAAATAAAATGAACATGTACATATTTGCATACAATATCGACCAACTGCAGTTGGTACTCATGTATCGACTGCGGAAGGATGAAAGGCTGAGCTGGCATTGTAGGGATTTGAACCTGCAACTTGCAGATCACACACAGATCACAGCAACAAGTGCTCAACCCGCTGAGTTATCATGCTGGCATAACAAAACACTACTTAAAGGCCAGCTATCAGCAGAGATACTGACATTAAAGTATAGGGTGTGCAGCTATACTGCACAAAAGGACACAATGTTCAAATGTTCAAATGTTGGAATTAGTTGAATCGCTGCAGTATCTTTGAGCACTCAAGAAACAGCCATCCAGTAGTATGAATGGTGATTTATTGTGATCGCAGCCGACACGTGTTTCGACCATTTGGTCGTCCTCAAGGCAATAACTACTAGGGATATAGCTCATGTGGCGTAGATTAAGACACTTGCGTCTTTAGCATATGTCTAGTTCTTGACAGTAACCTAAAAGGGCACTTTATGCGATCCCAATGGTGCAAAGATAAAGTTTCTGAATTAATTCTTGTAGTCAATTTGGCGGTCCAATATAAGGTATCAATACCTAAAGCGAGTATAGATGGGATACATCACACTTGCAGCAACAGTGATTCCCCTATCACTGTTGCTGCAAGTGGGATTTATCGCATGGGGCTCTCATAAAGTGCCCTTTTGCGCGGTATAAGTGCACACCCTATACTTTTATGTCAATATTTGTTGGAGGAATTTAGGGGAAACTCCTGTGCAGTTTTTGCAGCATCAGACTATTTATAGTTTAAGAGAGTTGAGTGCACTCCAATTAGTCACTCCCTTTCTTTTTCGTATTTATCAGCAGAGATAAGTTTAGAGATATGGCAGTGGTTGGTTCATTTTGCTTATATTAGGAAAACTTTGGGTAAAGCTGGACGTGAATTTCATCGGTAATATGAATGTGTGCTCCGTCAAACTTGATGCACGTGATCTAACATCATAGTAAAAATCAAGTAGCAGCGAAGACAGTAAAAGTGCCCGCGACCCAGAGGACTTGCAATGGAGGGTCGCCACCGCGGGGACCCACAGGGGTAAGTCTGGGCAGTCAAAAAAGACAGAGTAGAGAACACAGACATGGCGGGGGGTTGAAAGGCGCGACCTTGAAGAAGCGGGACTCAAGAGGGTGAGGCAAACAGAAGGGCACTCATCAGCAAGGGGACACAAAATCACAAACTCAAGTGCAAGTCATTTCTTTTGCTTTTTTTTTGCTTTCAAAGTATTGAATTCAATGTGTGTTAAATCAACAACGCACTACTTAAAGTGGTGATGGCCACGGCTTCTAGGCAAAGAGTTTGCATTAGCAGGTTAGCTAAATTAGGACTAGAAACTTCATTTTTTATTTATTTTGTTATTGTTATGTCATACAGTTAAACAAAAATCTTTTAACACAGGCATCATAAAAAAGAATTAACATCTCTCTAATTAAATCAAATTCTCCTCCACCAAAAAATAAAAATAAATGAGATCAACAATTTCAATCTGTTAAAATTCGAAATATGCCATATGCATTTCTCCACAGCATAGTTACTTAATGTTCACACTTCAGACAGGTTCATGAAACGCCAATAAAAGAGGGAGCAGATGTCACCACTCCTTCAAAGGGCAGATTTTGATTAAACGTGTCTGTCTTCAGTTTCGCAGTGTGGTTAATAAACTAATTTGTTAAATAGATATGTGTTACAGCAGAGCCGCTTTCTACAAGAGGTTTAAAGGTTTTAAATGACGACACAGATATCCAGGATGATTTAACAGCGCCACATACTCTAAAGGACCATAGGTTATACTTCAGTTTGGTTAATTAGGTAAACTATGTTCTTTAGGTTCAATATAGGCTTCAGGTGCAGCTGCCCCAAAGGCCTTGAGGCTTTAGGACTAGATAACTTTCCATCTCTATGTATTATCTATGCAGATGTTGGTTACAACACAGACTTGACTCTTGATTAGACCTATGAGAAACCACTTAACCACAAACCAATTGTGAAAGTGGCTCTATGCTTATATATTGAGCTATTTAACCTATGTAGACGTAGGAGCATAAGGGAAGGGTACTGCCCACTTTTCTCTTCTCTGCACAATCAAGATAGAAGAGGACACTTAAGGTTTGCCTCTCAGTCTCCAAGTGAAGTCACGTACGAGACGGCTGATGCTGTAAGCTGTCAGGGGCCTCTGGTGACATGTAACCTAGGACTGAAGGAACAGCCACATTCTGTACGACAAGTCCGTGGCAATGACTTGTATATAGAAAAAGAGGCTCAAATATATTTATAATTTACAAAAGACTCAAAATGTCCTTTAAGTGGATGCGATGCCTTTATGGAGGTACTTTGGGTCTCAGTGACATAATATGACGCCCATGTTTTGACCCAATTATAAAGAAGATGGACTACTTTGTGGAAGTCCAACCTTCCAGGCTACTACCAAGGTAAGGATCCTCGTTATTACATATGCAGACAACATGGCGATTGCTTCTGCATATCCATTAAGCATGTGTTCACAGTATGTGTCCAGCCAATACAGAATGTGATGATTGTTAAGACATGGGGTAGGGCTCTGACCAAGTACACCCATCAGCTGTGGAGCCACGTAGGTTAAGCCATCAGCATGCACCCCTGGCCAGTGATACATGACAAGACTGACTCACATTACAACACTGATATATGTCCATGTAGCTGGATCAGTAATGGTTCCCCGGGTCTAAATAAATCATCCTGTCTCTATGACGTCATAACATCTATAGAATTTCAGAGGACAATAGGATACGACTAGACGTTAATCAATATCCTTAATAATTGGTCTTGTAAATGTAATTTCAGTTGCAATGCCATCTGAAATGTATTTTGTTATCTAGCTTTCTCATGATAAATATTGTATTAGGCAATCTACTGAATATCAGATTTCAGGCTCCTGATGGTAGGCATGTTGATCTATTCACAAGTCTAACGGCACACTGAAATGAAGGCATACATTAATCTTAACAAAACAACGATTGCACCCTATACGTACACAAATGTAAGTGCACGTCGTTACGAAATTCAGACCCAGTAAGTTCTTAATAAGTACCCATGATACCCTATAAACACACTGAAATGAAGAATTTAAAAATGCACAATTTGAAATCATGGTGTGCTGCCTCACATCTAACACTCATGGGGGAGATGTGAGACAGCACACCATGGGCCTCATTACACGGAAGGCGGTAAGGGTTAGCGGTCACCGGTAATGGTATCGGTGACCGTTAACCCTTACCGCCTTACTACCAGGTCCCTTTGCGGGTTGGTACTTTAACGCCTGCTTTTTAGCAGGCGTTAAAAATCAACCCGCAAATGGACCAGGGTGTTAATTACGCTACCTCAATTTGCGGTACCGTAATTAGCACCTTCCCCATTCCCATTATGCCCTATGGGGCAAAAATGGGAATGGGCAAGGGCAATGGGGAAGGGGGAATTACTGCCCGCCAACCTTGGAATAGGGTGGTAATTCCCCTTTCCTCCAAGGCGGTGGCGGTATTTTACCGGCATGGAGCAAGGTGCTAATAGCACCTTGGTCCACCGCCTACCGTGTAATGAGGCCCCATGACTCCAAAGATGTAAACAAGTATACCTAAAATGTCACAATGTCAGACGACATTCATTTCATCTGAATAAAAACATCTGTCTGGATCTTCCTGGCAGCCCCACCGAACGTAACTTTAATGTCCATGCAAATAACAGTACGGCACTTTGGAGCAGTTCTTAAACTATGACACTAAGTCAGCACAAACATTGTGTAGTGCAGCCTCCATGAGGTGTCAGAGTTGTGAGGTCAGTTCAATAGAGTTCCTTTAGCTTATTGGATGCCTTTAAAATGATCATTACAAAATACGTCCCCAGTGTCCATGTCTACCTTAACGTGCCTCATGCGTGTAAGTGGTTTAATGAGTTGCATGTGAGTTGGCATATGCAAAATGAATGAACATGTATGAATTGTATGACGCCCACTATTAGACTTCCAGGAGGAATGAGCAGGGATTCTGACCCCTGCCCTGACTGCCTGACAGACACCTGACAACCCCTTCTTGTCCTTCCCAAGACAGGACTGCCCTTAATGGACTGAATTACCTGCAGGCCACGCTGAACAGCACCTCAGCAAGCTAGGGTGAGCTTTCAGGCACCTCTCAGCCTGCCAACCAGCATGCAGCTGGAATCCTCAAATTTCAATTAGCTTTTTCTCTGACCCAAAGGTTCTTGCCTCACATAACCCTTATCAAGTACCTTATGGTAATTGAGTGGAGTTTCCAGACGGCCCCTTCCCTACATTGGCCAGCATACATATGCTTGGTTTGTAGCACATGGGATGTGAACGTATGTATTTGTGAGAGAGAGGGAGAGAGAGAGAGAGAGAGAGGGAGAGAGAGAGAGAGAGAGAGAGAGAGAGAGAGAGAGAGAGAAGAGAGAGAGAGAGAGAGAGAGAGAGAGAGAGGTGTTGACAGTGGCAATCTGAGCTAGCAAAATGAGACATGGGTTTAAGGGTGTTTTGCCTTGTAAGCACGTCTCACCCCTCTGTCTGCTAATAGATCCCTGCTAAGATCTCAGACCAATTTAAACTACAGATATGCCCCCCCAACAGATGGGCACCACAAGCCTAGCCATGTGCACATCAACACTTGCCGGACCATGACTTATCTTCCCTCTTTAGCCCGTCACACTTTTCACATCAGACTCAAAGCACTCAAGTCTATCAGCTCCTCCGTATGGTAGCATACCGGCAGGTTCCTCTGCCAAATCCAAAGAAAGCATAATGGAACACAGAAACCAGGCACTTCTACCCTGCGCCCATCAACACAACAGGTTTCGCATTTGCCTCTCCCACCGTCCCACAAATGATTCTCTCTCCTCCTTTTCTTACAGAATCAATTGCACCAGGGTCACCAATAGTGCTGGAAAGGTGATACACAAAACCACTTTCATTGCACTACATTACATTGATCAAGTAAAACTATACTTCTGGCCAGGGACCTTGCTATATTCATTAATTTCTTATATTCCTTCATAATTAAGCAGTAAACCCTGGGCAGCGGGGATATTACCTGACTCAGGAATGCCCCCGTGGCGAGGGGTTTATAGCTATTAGTACCCTGACCCTCCAGACCGGTGTACTGATAGTTTTTTTCTGTTCCGAAACGCTGTAGCGTTTCAAAACAGAAAAAAAAAATAATGTGAAAGGAAATGGCCGCAGGGAAGGGAAAACGGAGTCCGTTTTCCCTTTCCATGGCAGCTATCAGGAACGGACGCGCTGGGGACAGAAGTGTTCCCAGCGCGTTCGCTCCTGAAATAGAGAAATACAAAGGTAAGTGGGGTTGGGAGGGTAGGGAGAGGATTGTGTGCAGGAGGGGGAGGGTAATTTACCTGAATCCCCAGCGAGGTACGATGGTGGCCTCCAGCCGTGTGGCGGCTCAGAGCGGAGATGGCCCTGCTTCGAGCCTCCTCATTGGCTGAGGGGCTGCCACGCCCCCTGCTGGGAACAAAGGAGTGGAATCGCGGCCGAGGGATTCCCAGCCGGGTAAAGCCCCGGTGAGGGCCAATCAGAATAGTTGTTATATTCTGGTTGACCCTCGCCGGGTACTAATAAAGTTTAAATATTAATTGATTTCACAACATAAACAAAAAACGTTCGTCTGTCTGAAGCCCAATTTGCAGTATAACAAGCTGATGGATAAATATATCTACCGAAATTGAAAGCAAGTGTCTATCTTGTTTAAACAAATGTCAGGAATTATAGAAAAGTGCCCCCATCCCCAAAGTACAATTGTGAATGACTCTTTCACAGATCCCCCCCCACCTGAACTTGCAAGAACCCCATCCAAAATGGCAGATCAATACAAGCCGCTCTGATGACGTAATTGATTAACACTTGATGATCTATTCTCTTCAATGACTTATTCCACACCACACCCCCACCGCATAGTCTTCTGTGGCACACCCACAACTGCTCCGTCAATGCCCCTGCACTGCCCCCAATATGCCTGGCGATCTAATTAATCCGATAGTGAGCTTCATTTAGTTTGTGTCAAATCTATCAAATTGTTCAATGTTCTAATTGAGCTAATGACTTGTATATCAAATGTTAATGGTATCTGCATCCTCAGTCCAAATGGATGTGCTTCGCTGTTTTTAGACTCTTCCTCCATTCATTCATCAATTCATGCATTCAGTTAATCATATCTCCTTCCATCAGTTCTCATTCATTCATTCGCCGTGATGAAAACCATTACTCTTTGTGAATTCACGGTATCAATATTCAAGCTCCATTTCCTTGTGAATGTATATTGCGATCACTAATTATTCTAATCATTATGACATTGCTCGTGCATTGCATTCGTGTGAACACGCCTCTTTCCTTCATGGGAGCTGTTTCAGTTCATTCACGCATTTCACATCATTCCATCTCTATCGATATCTCTATCGATATTTGCATGACTGTTTCTTTCAAGAATTCTTTCTACCTACTCAGTGCTGTGTCATCTACTTAAGCTTTACAGCGCCAGTCTGAGGGCCGTAACAGGTGTTAAAGGCCCTTAAGGCTGAGTTAAAGGGCAAAGTAGAGCAAGGGTAATGGCCTGGGGTCCTGGTCTATAAACCTGCTGAAATATGATGTAATAGTTTTTCTTTTATTTTTTAATATTCACAAGTGTTTCAGGGCGCAAGGTGGCAAGGGAAGGGTACGAGGGAGTTTGAAAACAATGATGTTACTAGGCCCAGTGACACTGAGAAGGTGCAAGTGCAGGGGAGAGCGGAGTGGGAAAGTGCAAGGGGCTGGTGATAAGTGGAAAGTGCTGACCATGCGATGAAATAACAACCGGTAGTGCGACCAGAAGGTGGCAAGTGCAGTAATTAAGCGCAGACAATGGGCGTCTGGCAGATATCACATTCACAAACACGTTTTTTTTTTAAATTTATTTTTATTTTGTATGATAAGGCTCACCTTTCACGTTTAAGATGTGTACTTGCTTTTTATGAATATTGGAATTGGATCATATGTGTGTTGCGTGCCTGTAAAGCCACATGCTATGCCTGCAGAGTGAGATACATGTAGGGCCACTGGGGGCCATGGCCTGAAGCAGCAGCTGGGGCCAGCAGTAAGCAGGCAACTTAAGTGTCCCGTGCTAAGTGGCCCGCTCTCTGCGTCCTGCTCCAGAAGGCAAGCAGGAGCCGGAGCAGAGAGGGGACCGAAGCGCTGTGACGAATAGCGGCAGCCTCAGGGAGCACAGCGCTCTGTGATAGGCTGAACACGTTGGGCGCTACACCAGTTTGCATAGCTCGAATCGTGTCCAATCACCTTTCAGAATGTATTGTAGTAGGTAGTAACCTCTGTCCGCTCCAATCAGTTTTTCTAAATCGAAAAGGTCATGGCCCTGCCCACTCACGTGTCCAGGCCGGAAGAGGGAAGAACACGGCATCTCATGTGTTTGGGATTGTGTGTGTGCGTGTGATTGTCAATTTGTTTTTGTGGGGATGGAGGGAAAATATATGTAGCGGGGGAAAAGAGTGGGCGGAGAAGTGGGTAACCGTGAGTGTGTTTGCGTGTCTGCATCAGACAGTGTGTCTCTGGTGGGAGTTTGAGTGGGGATTCTTTGGGTGGGGAAGGAAGCCACTGGGGAAGAAATGGGTGCACAGGGTGTGAATTCGGCACATTTCTAAGAAAACCCACAAGCGCGGGAGAAAATGGAGGTGGGGGGGGGGGGCAAGGGGAACAGCTTCCCTGGGTCAAAGGGGTGTTAAACTAGTTCTGCTTTTGATAGCCGCATAAAATCAGCCACCATAAATCCATCTTTTTGGTGCATGGCCCTCAAAAAGCGGGAATATCAGATAGAACTGTGTAGAAGGATTATGTTATACAAAAGAACACACCAGAAAAAAAGGTCCCAATATGCCAGAATAGTATTTTAACTTGCACATGTTCTCCAGGTGTGTTTTGCATATTTGTCAAATGCGTCCTTATTTTTGTTGGACTTGGGGAAGCGTAGCAGTATTTGTTCTCGTGTCGCTAAGGAATCTGCATTTTAATCACACCTTTCCCCCTTGACCAATTTGGAGGATCTTGTACAAATCAGTGCCTGCCCCACACTTCAAATTCAAAATGTGGAGCACTTATTATGAATTAAATACAATTCCTATTGGGTGTAAACCGAGTTAGACAGGGGCAGTATTCCATCTTAACCTCTTATAATCCTGTAGATAGCAAGTAAAGGAGCAGTGAGTGCCACACATCGCAGGTGGTGAAGGCGCTCTCCCCCACCGTACACCTCCCAGATTAATGAGACACCACCTCGACACCCTCTGTCATCCCTTCACACTGGTCTCCCCTCCCCTTGCTGCCAGAGCCTTAATTGTGGATGCGGCTCTGTCTCGCCCTGGGGAGAGGTTATTCTCAGCCGGAGAAATAGAGATATCTCAACTCCCGGCAGCTGTCAATCCCGGTGACCTTCGCGTCTCGGCCGCGGCGGCTGCGGAGCCCAGCATTATCTGTTGTTATTGTTGTTTGCGTATATATTTTCCCATCCGCTCTCTTTGAGCTGAGCTGTTGTTTCCTGACGCTCCACCGGGACCGCGTCAGGAATCGAGTTCCAAGCTGACAACGACAGAGAAAAATCTAATCGTCCTTCGTATGACCTCCATTCACTCGTCTCTGGCTCAGATTTTTCCCCTCCGGCAATTAGGGAGAGCTGACAGCTTGGTGACAAGAGGTGCCTTCATACAAATGGACCGGTGTGCCGGCGGTGTTGGTAGCTTGCAGGCATGCTTGCTCAAACAAAACTCACGGACAAGGCCAAGACAACGAGTAGCCCGATCTAAGAATACATTCTGACTCTACTTTTTACTCTCCGAACCTTCTCCCAATGTGCTTTGCTGGATAGCTATTAATATATGAAACATGGTATGTTGGGATATTTATACCATGCACTATCACCAACAAAGTGGTCCCCTGGTGCTCTGGCGGCTCTGATAGTTGAAAGGGTGGGGTGTTTTAGCGGGGTATAGTGGGACAAAGGTTGAGCGAGAAAAACATTGTGATGTACTGTTGGCTGCTTCAGTTCGGTTAGCACCGTTCGCTGAGCATGGGTGCGGTTCATACATCATAGACTCCCATGTCCTGTTGTGAGAGACTATGGGCCTCATTACGACCCTGGCGGTAAGGGGTTAACGCCAGCGTTAGCTGCGCCGACCCCTTACCGCCAATTACGAGGTCCCTTAGCGCCATGGCGCTTTTAACACCTGCTTTTAGCAGGTGTTAAAATCCATGGCGCTAAGGGACCATGGAGTTAATTACGCCACCGTAATTTACGGTGGCGTAATTAACGCCTTCCCCACTCCCATTATGCCCTATGGGGCAAAAATGGGAATGGGGAAGGGTAAATGGGGATTGGGGACTTACCGCCCCGCCGACCTCGGAATGGGGCGGTAAGTCCGCCAACCACCATGGCGTAAACGTAGTTTACGCCATGGTGGTAAAGTCACGGCCCAGGCGGTAACTTACCGCCTGGGTCGTAATGAGGCCCCCATGTGTGGTTTGTATTGTTGTTGCAGCGTAGTGAAGTGGGTGCGGATTGCTGCGCAAGGACGCGGTTGTGTTTGTGAGGTGTATGCAGAGAGGAGAGTCGAGGTTTTATCAGTTGGGTTAGTGGATTCTGCTGGCATGCAATGAGAGAACTTCTGTCACCAACAGTGCCTGGGTGAGTCTCTGATGCAACCATGCTGGAGATCCCTTGCAGGGATATGTTCTTGACAGTTGTTCACC
This sequence comes from Ambystoma mexicanum, assembly GCF_040938575.1. Classification (NCBI taxonomy): domain Eukaryota; kingdom Metazoa; phylum Chordata; class Amphibia; order Caudata; family Ambystomatidae; genus Ambystoma; species Ambystoma mexicanum. Next base: position 91,446,115 of record NC_090930.1, on the reverse strand, counting down.
CACTACAGGGCGATTTATCTCCAGAACAGGTTCCATACCATCCTCAGAAGCGTGCCCGCTCCCTGACCCGGGCGAGTTCTGAAATGGCCGTGCAAAGTGCTGGTGATTAATAAAAGCTAGCGACTGCCGTATTCCAGAAAATGTGCACAGATGCAAGCAGCACGTTTCACAGAAGGCAAACATTACCCTCATAAAAAATACTAACATAATTACAATGGATTTTTTGAATAAGGGCACGTGGTGCTAGAAGGGCACAGTATTAGCAAAAGGGCAAACAGTGCTAAGAATGCAGTCTAAGAACTCGCGTGTGTGATAGGGCCCATGTTGCCCTAATGCTAATACCATTTCAAATTGCACTTGGACTGGTGACAAGGTTCTGTCGTTCCCCACCGATTTTCAATGATGTCCATTTTGTAACAAACTGTGAACCTCTTTAATGTAGCCTCATTATTTGGATGGTCATGAACTGCAAACAATATTATTATTATTATTATTATTATTATTATTATTATTATTATTATTATTATTGTTATCATTATTATTATTATTATTAGTAGTAGTAGTATTATTATTATTATTATTAGTATTATTATTATTAGTAGTAGTAGTAGTATTATTAGTATTGTTATTAATAATTATCATAATTATAATAATATTATTATTATTATTATTATCATGATTAATATGATTATTAGTATTATTATTATTATTATTAGTAGTATTGTTACTATTGTTATTAATAATTATCATAATAATATTATTATCATTATTATTATGTTTATAATAAAGCAAACGACACCTTTTAGATGTGCCTAACATGTTATGTATTACTAGTAAAGTAGTTGCCTTTTTCTTGCCACCACCTTATCCCTGACCTCGAGACATAACACTTCCATTGTCATAACACAACTGCACGTCAATGTTGACGAGGCGGCTGGGGGTTTACTGCACCTGGCATTACTATTACAAGGAGCTTAATGCCACTCTAGGGATTCTAGACAGCACGGCATGTTTTAGGTATCGAAGTTGCATGAGAAAAGTGGGGGAATGGGGGCGCCCTGATAAAAGCCCACCCTGGCCATTGGAAATGGCCTTGGACCATCATGGTGTCGGTGCATGTTGCGCACAGTGGAATAACATGTCTAGGGCTGGTGGGGGGCTGTATACCGGCTGAAGTGGGACTTTAATGTAGTTTACTGCCAACGGGGGTCTGGGGGGTTCACATGATGAAAATGAACAGCCACAGGTGCCTAAGTAATGAAGCCACATTTAAGACTGGGGACTGCCCCTGGGTGGTAGCAGTGCACAGTATAAATCAAAATAACATGACATAACGAATAGACGGAAGTCATTCAAACATGTATGTTCATGTTTATTTATTTATACATCACACACTGCAACCACAATTCCACCTAGGCACTACATGCTCAGAAAATAAGCCTCAAAACGATGTTTTGCAAACCATTTACTCGAAAAAGGGGGATGAAATCTATACACAAGGAGATTTTGCAAACCATGTACTCGAACAAGGTGTATCCGGTGATAATGTTGCCTGGGAAAAGGTCACAAGGGGTGACATTGATCCAAATGTGCACTCTGGCGAAAATCAAGCACTTTCCCCAAATATTCTGGGGCTGGAGTAAGGATAGTAATTAATACCCGTCCTAGAATATGTGGGGGAAGGCTTTTAGGAATGCAGGAAAAAATAAACACCTACCTGGTGACTTTCCCAGGGGACATGTCCACATAGACCTGAACAAGGAGGATGACATCTATACATGGTGGTATATTCATCCTATGCCTCCAGAGTGAAATGTTCATCTTGCCAATCAGGGTGCACGCCTTATGGTACATGGTTGCGGGTATGGCCACATATCCTCACAGCTGTCAGAATAGCACTCATCACTGTGGATGGCTCTCACTTCCCCCTCACTCGTTGCACGTCACATTCTCCAATTGCCTGACCCTCCCACACCTCTGGTCAATTTGTACTTTCATGAAACAGTCAAAGGGGTACCAGAACAATGCTGCAGAATGTCTGTCGCTCAGCGTCCATCTTGACTGGGCCTTTTCCATTTTCTCCTTCGTTTGTGCTCAAATTGTGCATAGCGCTTAGAACCTCAACGCATGGACTGGTGCTAAGAGTGCTTTAACCTATGCTCCTGTTCCAATATGGGCAGTAATATGCCCTTAGTACTCCTTATGCACCCATGCCTTCATCTTGGACCCACGATTGCTGAAATTTCAGGCACATATTGTGGCAATAAGACCCGAGACAGGGGGCCAATACCTCCCCAGGAAATGCCCCCCGGGCCGTAGTTACATTACCGTAGGTGATATTGGCCTGCTGCCGAGGGTCTTATAGCCATTAGGACCCCGACCCGTTAAACCGGGCTACTAATGGCATTTCTTTCTGTTTTGAAACGCTGCCGTGTTTCGAAACAGAAATAAAAAAAAATGAAAAAAATGGACACAGGGAAAGGGAAAACATAGTCCATTTTCCCTTTCCATGGCGGCCATCGGGAGCAGACGCACTGGGAACAGAAGTGTTTCCAGCGCGTTCGCTCCAAGAAAAGAAGTAAAAAGAAGGTAAGTGGGGTTGGGAGGGTGAGGAGGGAGGGGATAGTTTGCGGGGAAGGGGGGGTGGAGGAAAAAAAACCTACCTGAGTCCCCGACGGGGGACGAAGTCAGCCTCCAGTCATGGGGAGGTTTGGAGTCGGGATTGCCCCACTTTGAGCCTCCTCATTGACTAAGGGGCTGCCATGCCCATCGCCGGGAACAGAGTACCCGGCACTCACTAACATACACAGGAATACCGTGTGGTATGGCTCGGAAAAGAGCCAATCCACACGTTGTATTCCCGGTGCGCAGCACTTGCCGGGTACTAATTTGTTCATATTGCCTGCTGGACCGCGTTTTTGCAATTAGGTTGCCTAGCATTACTGTTAGGAATTGCAGTCTGACAAGGGTGGAGAAATCCAGTAACTTTAGATTTGTATGAACTAATAAAATGATGCAGGTAACATTTAAGGTAGGGAAGTCTGTTGATCAGAATTCTCTCCCACAAGCTCCATCCCAAAACCATAGTGTACACGTATCTTGCTGTGCCAGTGCCCTCATCTTCAGCACCTGCTTTCCAGTGGCACAGAGCAGGTTCAGTGGTCACAAGTGTCCTCTTCACAAATGCAGTGACAGCCAACTCTCTGCAGCACATGGGGTGTGTTAAACATATGAACCAGTGTTCTAGAAACGACACAAATATGAGCATGCTATCCTGGTGGCACATTAAACTGAAATTATAAGCCATATCTGAGTTTGAGGTATAGTAGATGGCTTCTCTCACAGTTATACAAGCCGCAATATGTTGATATCACACATGTGTTAACCCTGTGAGCGCAGTTAAGCTGTGGAAGGGCTATGTGTATTGCCCTCAGACAGACTGCCTCTGCTGCTCAGAGCAATAAGATAGCCCAGGGGGTTGCCGTCATGTGTTCCTTGTTCCTTCATGGGCAGACTACGTCTTATCCACTGAGGCAGACACTCCACAGGAAGCTTTCATGGGGACAGGATTAAACGGGCATCCTCAGACCAGGGTGCTACGTACCAACATGGCCTATGATGCTATCAAGAAGGGAAGGAGGAAGGAGTAGTGTACACAGAGTGAGCTCCGTACAGCTAGAGGAAGGTTCCACCATCTTGTTTCCCTTGGCCTCCGTTTTTCCTTCCTGATCCCTCCACTTCCTGTAGCACAAAGCAGTGTGGGTGTGATGCCAGAATCCAAAGTCCACTTGTTCCAAGGACGTAGGCTGTGGACTTCTGTTTTTAAAAGAAGGTGTCTCCCACTCATCTCCGTACTACAAGCCTACAAGAAGAGGTTTTTGTTGAACCCTGTTCGGAGAGCAAACCTTTCCAAAGTCCTTCAGTTATGAAGTGAAGACACATAGTACTAGGCAGCGGAAAGCTCGGCCCACTAACCATTCCCAGAGCATTTGGCGGGGGACCTGCTGCTGGAGCAAGACCTGCCTCTTTGCCAGCCACACGGGTGCCCAGCTCTTCACCATGCTGAAGGACCCATGGAGGTGAGTGCCAGACTTCCTCAGATGTAGGAGTCCGAGAAAAGAACTACGCTTGACTATGAGACTCTGGGGTTGGACTCTCTGCTCCTGAGAGTAGAGCAACCAGGAATCCTAATCTTTTACTGTCAAACCATTTCAAGCCATGATACAAGCTTGTTCAACACTGTTTTGAACCAACGGGACCTTTTGGAGCTGCCTTTAGCACTCAACAACGTTTGAACCACAATTCCACCCATTCAAACCAGTTTTCCGCTGAACTGCACCAGTTGAAGAATGTGGTTGCCTTAGCTGAAGTGAAGAAGCATTGCTGCATTTGCATCACACAAACTGCTTTTCAAACAACCTGTATCTTCTTCCCCCTAGTTAGTGATCAAACTAATAATGATGTCCTCTCCAAACCGTATTCTTTGACCCCCTGCATCGAACCAACTTGCCTGTGCATGCCATCACCAGCATCACAGCTATCAAACCTCCACCACTGAACCAAACCTGGTGATCACCAAGATCTGTGTTGCTTGAGTAAGGCTTCAAAACACAGCATCCAACCATTCAAACTCACTTTGACATCTGGTAGTTGCTGGACCACTGTGACTGCCATCTTAAGAACCACATCGAACTGCCGAACAGCCCAGAAAAGCCTGGTTTGCTTTGTCAAACTGCCAAGACACTGCAAAGGTATTATTGAATAACTGACCCCATGGATGATTTGGGGCACACGAGACTGGCTAGGTCACATCAATCTCTTTGTTCAACACAAAAACATACACGTTTTGATTATTGTGTTTTTTTATTGCCTATTCCTCTCCCTTTCTCATTACCCAGAGTGCTGTTTTTTTCTATCTTGCCTATTCTGTGTTTTTTTCTACAGAAGTAGATTTGTGTAGTGTTTTTCTAGTGTATATATGTAGAGAACGTGTGAACTATTTGAAAACAGTACAACTCTTACATTCAAACAGATGAGCATCCACAACATTTCAAGATTAATTGCCAAGAGTTGTGTAAAAAGCATTGATGCACAGGGGTCCACAGGGGTGCAGGGCTCACTGAAATGAACGTGTTAAGCTTACAGGGCATACTTTTTGAATTTTAAGTGTCAAAGAATTGCGGCCAAAGAATTGTGTTCAGCTAATTAGGTCTATACATCTCAATAATAAAGTAAGAATATCACTATTAATTCCCTTATATTATTCATTAGAATGTTAATGTAATGTAAAATATTTATAACGATACGTTATTTTTTAACATTATTAAAGATAACAGTAATACCCGTTAATAGCAATAATTAACTATATGGTAATGTAGGTCATTTGTCATATAGCAATTTTTAATGAAATTAATGGATAACTTCAATTTAATTAAGTTTAAAGCATTACAGAATGAGAACATGTTGCATTCACTTGATAACATTTTACAATTTGTTCACATTTACTTAATTTTAAAATTGATCATAATTACTTTTCTTCATTAAGAACTGACTATGAAGGCTTTCTTCATAATCCTTTCATCATAATGATAAAACAACACATTTCTAATACACTAACCCTGGTAGGAAACATTTGAGTGATTCTGTACTCTGATCTCTCCATGGGGTCTCAGATTACTACCCTCTCATAAAATGGTGACTTCAATCTGAACAGGCTATGGTGGCCATTTGGGTTTGCCTTGGCTCCCAAATGGTAACAGCATTGTTAACACATTTATGTCATCACTACTCACTTTTTATTGTTCATTGGTATCTTGGACAAGCACATTTTAGATTTCACAATTCCAGCAAAATTGGTTTCTCTACCTCATCGGTCTATAATGTGTTGCACTACAATCAAGACCGGGCGACCGGGCGGGATACCAGGTGGTGTCCCATCAGGCTTCTTCCTACAGGCCTCTTTTGTATCAGAAAAAAGAAGCTTGGGCCTGTGTTGCCTGGAATTGTCTTATGACGGCAATGCCTAAAATCAGCCAGAGACAGTGAGACAATGGGCATCATAACGGGTCCGGTGGTAACCTTGCCAGTGCTACCGGTGGGTTGCTGCCTGACCCGTAAATATTTACTGGTGCCAGACTTCCCGGTGCCACCGGGAGATTACAACCCCAGCTGCTCGGAAAGTCAGGTGTCGGAAAATGTAAGTTCCCATTCCCACAGAGTCCAATAGGCTAACAATGCTGGTGTTCCGTGAACGGTCTGCCTACCATGGATGCTGTGCCCGGCAGGGTCAGAACTGCAATGTTCCGATCCGGAAACAATGGTGCCGGTAAGCTTACCAGCACCCTTGTTTCTGGACTGGCAGGTTGTAATGAGGCCCAATGATTGAATTCTGCTGGACACGCAACCTCACACTCACAAGTTAAGGCCATCTAATGAGCAAATATGGCTTGTGATTTTCAGACATTGGCCCTCATTACAAGTCAGGCGTTAAGGGTTTAACGGCGCCGTCGGCGCCGTTAACCCTTAACGCCTGATTCACACTTTAACGCCTGCTTTTTGCAGGCGTTAAAGTCCAAGGCGCTAAGCGACCTTGGTGCTAATTACGGCACCGTAATTTACGGTTGCCGTAATTAGCGCCTTCCCCATCCCCATTATGCCCTATGGGGCAAAAATGGGAATGGGGAAGGGCAAATGTTGAATGGGGAATTACCGCCCCACTCACCTTGGAATGGGGCAGTAATTCCTCCATCCACCATGGTGGAATCCGGCATGGACCATGGTGCTAACAGCACCATGGTCCACCGCCTGACTTGTAATGAGGGCCATTATATTCCTAGGGTTAGTGTTTTGATAAATGAAATCAGCACCAAGCACACGGTGCATTACATTCTCAGAGGGAATTAATGCTTTAATCACAATTAGAGATATAATTATCAAATAAAAAAAAATAGTATGGTTATTCTTACGCTCCCAAACCTATGTTTGATTTCCTGCAAAGCAACCCCTTCTTAAAAGTTGATTATTTACAGAATGATGGTGAGTTACAGAAAGTGATGTATTTAATAACTGACCCAGATAGTTCATTTACAAAATGCAGACTGAATGCAATCCAGACCACCTGAGACCATGCTAAGTGACCCACAATACATGTGTACAGGGTCTCCTGATTTATTTGTTGGTGTTTTGAGGCAACACCATTGTTATTTAGGGTACAGCCCTTTGTTTGAGAATCCCACCTCGATATATCATCCAAATAAAAGCACTGGCTATAACCTTTCATATGACTGCCAGTAGCGGAGCAGAGGGTGTGATGATGAGGGGGTCTGCCCCTCCATGTACCTCTGCACCCTCTCCTCTTTGCACCCACTGAGCTGGGCTGGCAGCAAATGCACTGCTTTAGAGTTTTTTTTAAGTACACAGGCATGAGCAAGAGGCCAATGAAGACAAATCCCTGTATGCTCACACCAGAAAATATACAACCATCTAGGGAAAAAAGGCCAAGAGATTTCTTGCAAAGATAACAAGTTTTAATCGCACAAAAAGGTGCAAGCAAAGAGCTCTGATGCTCGAGAATCTTCTGCCAAAATGTGCATGATAAATACGTTATAAGAGTACAGAGCATCATCAGTGACATCATTACATATAGTAGAAACCAGCGCGGCTGGTTGGTGAGACCTTATACATGGGCCTGCCCCATAGCGGATGACAGGCAACGATTGGTTGGTTGCAGTCTCGTCCGTCTGTCTTAGATCACGTGGGATCAGCTGGGTTCATCTCTACAGGAACTGAAGGTCAGGCTCTTCGCATGTTGCTACTACAGAGTTGATGTTGTATGATAATCCTACTGCATCATTATGGCATGTATCTGGGAAACGTGGGGACTGGCACAGCGGTAGGAACATGATCACACTGACCCACACAACTTTGCTCAGTTCATATCGCACTCTCCGCACCAAAGGATTCCACCCTCGTTTTGAACTATAATATATTCCTCCCTGAACCTCATATTACAAAGGGTTTATTTATGGAATGGGGTGAAATGGTTGTGTTTAAATAGATCTTTTATGACCATTGGTTTTATGAGTGGTGGTCTGAGGTCACCCACTATCACGGAATACATCGATTCTTGGACTAGGTCAGTGGTGGGAACCATTACTCCTGGTGGGCAGGGTGGGGGTTGGAGGTCTGTTGTTGGCCTGGCTGTGATGAATGTGGGCTGTGCGGAGCCTGGCGCTGACTCATAGCCTTGCAGGGTGCATTCCTCAATGGTATAATAAGTAATTGCAACAATTAAGGAACAAAGGGAAGTTTCTATGGGAATTAGGAGTGCAGGTTCATCTGCCCACTGCGTTTCTGCCTGTTCAGGTCTACCCGCCGGACCTACGTTGACGGTGCGGACTTGCAGGACTGAATGTGTCTACCGTAACTATAAAATGGCATTTATTTATATGCGTGCAGTAAGTCTATGAATCTATATTTCCTGCAATATTATGTCTGTGCCTGGTTTCTTAGCACAGCCTTCTCCCCCTAGTACATTGCACGTCTGTATATGGTACTCAACTCACTCTAAAGTTGTAGGGGATGGCAAAGTCTAATTTCCTTCCCACCATTCCCCCTTTAGTTACTTCTACAGTAACTAATTCCTCTGCATGCTTGCACTCATTTTTCCTCCTCGCTGCAGCTTCACATGGGGCATTCCCTTTATTGGCATCCTCACCATAAATATATTTTGCAGGCGTTCTCCCTCTTCAGCATGCTCTTCAGGAGTACATGTCATATAGATACAACCCCCATCCCCTGCTAAATCTACCCATACTTCCTTGTAATATTCAGGGTCTGGGCAGGGACAATACTAGTGTGGTGGATTCTGTCTACTTCATCTCCATTGGGTATGCGGACCATGTGGGAATGGAGTTGTCAGTTTGTATTTCTATCTCCTTTGCGCTAAGAGGTACTTTTGAAACGCCAATTGAAACCATCATCATTGCGCTACTAGGCATAGCTTTGGCACAACAATGGAGACCCAGTTGCGATTTACAAAAAAGGACCAGCATCTTCACCAGGGCTCCCATCCATCTGTTGTAAACCAATCCACCTTTTGAATGCCATCTTCTTTTTTATTTATTTTATTTTGACCCCCAGGTTGTGCAATACAGCTATGACGTGTGACAGGGACCCATTTTCTGCATCTTCAGAAGGCACAAACATGCAACATAAACTCCCAATATTTTTGCACATGCCTCCTTCCTTCACCATCAGCATATCCAAGATGTAGCGGTTCTGCATCGTCATCAGTCTCAGGGTGCGCAGCTCGACCTTTATGACGTTGAATCCCTGCTTAGTGTAATTTGCCAACAGGACCAATTCCCAGCGCACAATTTGAAGCCATTTGCCGTTGGCTTGTGCTTTTACTCCTGGTAGTGTTAGTGATGCAAAGCAAGTCTCAGCTGAGCTGCTCTACTTGTATTCTTTAGGAATCTCTTCAAGTAGTGCTGCTGAGTCTTTAGATAGATAGTTTGAGATTCTCTTTTTTCTTTGCAGTTTATCATATTGACTCTTCTCAGGGAGGATGTCAAATTCTGGTGGTGGCTGTATGTTTTATTCTTCGACTGCTGGGGACACTGTTGATGCTTCATCAGGCATCGGCTCCCCTTTCAGGTGTTCTTCTGGGACTATTAGTAGTACTGAGTTTAGCATGGCCAGCGAACAATAGCCCCTCCATAATGGTGGGAGGTGCAAGTACGCTTGTTGGCCACACACCCACTAGTAGTCCATCAGTGCTGCTGTGCCCCTTTTCAGATCTGGAGCCAACAATGGTCTGTTGTATCGCTCACTGAAGCCGACAAATGCAGTTTCTTTGCTGTGAAAGCACAGTTTGTAGCTCTCCTCTGGGTGCACTTTAACTGCCTTCTCTATTGCTGCAATCCATGTTAGTTTTGTGATGTGCTCTGTTTTTTCTTTTTATCCCAGGTAGCTTTCAGCTCAGCATCTGATGGTTGTTTCCTGCCACTTGTTGTTTACATATTTTGATCCGTCGATCATTAAATATGGCTGTTTTAAGCAATTGATGTTTGTCGGATTGTTCTTGCATTTCTGGTCAGCTGGATCGACAAGCTCTGGATGCATGCTGTGTGCCTGGACTGTGTCTTTTAGCCTACATAGCACACGATGAATCAGGCATTGTGCCTTCACAATTGAGACTTCTTATGGTACTAAAACTTTGAGTGCCCCGAATGCATTGGGTATTAATGAACATACATACCAACCTCTATTGGTCGTTCATTTCCCACCACACTGATGTCGGATTAACAACTATTTGAGTGCTTTTGATGAGAAATATCTTCAATAGCATCCAGGCCTAGACCATGGTGTGCATCATATATGGGCTTATTCGCTTGTCTTTTCATTCTATCATGGCGTGATACATACCTCCTTGGTGATATGCTACTGCTAACATTGGTACTGCTACTATTATTCGTGCTACAAAGGAGGTTTTTAATAGTGGGAAGTCATATTTCAAACCTTTTACTGATGCATACACTCATATGGGCACTGGTAGTGCTTGTTTGTGAAATATTGTACATATATACAGTTGTGTTTAGCAGATTGTTTATATTGGGAGGTGTACTTTCATTAAGGAGTGTGTTTGTGGAGATGTGTACTTTTGTTCAGGCTCCCCCTCTTTTAAATAGCTTGCCCAGATAAAAGATGAACCCACATAGATTCCTAAAATAAACATACGTATGGTGAACAAGATGGCAGTAAAGAGCAAGCCGCAGTGATAAGAATATAGTCTAGTAGAACTAATAACATTTCTATTGTTATGCATAAAAAGTTTGACGTTGAATGTTCCATTTTCTTCCTCCTGTAATGGGAACAAAAAACAGGTGGGGAGAAGGGGAACAAAAGAGGGGAAGGGTAGGAAAGATGAAAGGAGGGGGATAGAGAGAGAGACAGTGAGAGAGACAGAGAGAGAGAGAGAGAGATAGAGAGAGAGAGAGCGAGAGAGAGAAAAAAGTTTGTTATAATTTACAGAAATTATGCTTTTTAGCAGCAATGCATGTTTGGTAGCTTGATCATGCACTTATATTGGCAGCATTAAGCTATGAATGGTGAAGTAGATTGGTTGTCTTGTTTTAGGATGCTAGCAAGGAATTTGGTGGTGTCTTGCGAATGTCTGAGAAGTGTATTAAATATTGAATAGCCTTTCACATTTACCGCGAGAGGGGTGAACACCACCACTTCATAGGGCCTGCAGTACCTAGGATTGTTCAACTTCTGCACAAAGCTCCTTACATACAGAAGCTCCCCCAGCACCAATGGTTGGGTGGACTGGGACTATCCGGGAATGGTGGTGCAATCTGTCACAAGACGCATTTGATCACACATGTTAAATTTGTCAAGTATTCTTTGAATTTATCGCTCAGAACTGTTGCAGATCTATGGGCATATGATGCTCTCCTCACAGGGAAGATGGGTGTGCAGGCTCCTGCTCATTACTATGTCGTGTGGTTAGAGGTGGTGGTCCTTATTTAGCTGAGCAAGCAAATTAAACAGGGCCAGAAGCAAACAATGCACCACATTCTTTGTTAGGGTGTTGCTTGCAAAGTCTGGAAAGCATGTTCTTGAGAAGGTCATTGATTCATTACACAACGCCATTTGCTTGCTGTTGATACATTTGGCACATGCGGTGCTTGATGGCAAGTAGTGTTGTGATTTCCTTGAAGAGCTTATTGAAAAAGTGGGTGCCATTATCGGATCTCAAAACATTGCACACCCCCACCTCTCATACAAAGAATTGTGTGAAACAATTGGCGTCTGGGTGGGCACACAGGCCAGCCTCAACCCACCAGGAGACGGAGAACAATATTACAATGAGATATTGAGCTCTGTTACATCTCCCAGTCATGTATGCTTAGTATACGTGGAGCTCGAGGAATGGCCCGATAGGGCGGACAATGTGCATCATAATGAACACTTGGTATGTTATCCAGCGTATGACCATGGTTGAGAGATGCTCCTGGAGATTTGGTAGGAACAGTGATCCTGTATGCCTGCTGTAATGTTTTGTTTTGAGCTGTGAGATGAGTAGTGCAATTGTTCTAATGCTGTGAGCAGTAGTGTTAGTCTGAAAACAAAATTACCTTTGTCCTAGCCCCTTATGGGCGACCACTTGCTAGTCTCCAAATCTACCTCAGGGGGTGTGGACCACTATGCCCTCCCTGCTCTTGTATCTCAGGGCAATTGTGCACTGTGTTACTCCTAAGTTACTATGCTATGCACACACAAACATACCCTAATACCATAACCCTAAGAATAGACACAATATTCAACATACATGACAAACCAAATACTAAGAAATGACACGCAAAATAAGATAACAATGGACAGAAATGAAAACACACAGGTCAGTCTCAATTATAACAATAGAATACATTTATTCATACACAGCAAGGCATGGTGCAAACACTACTGTAATGCAAAACCCAAATGTGTACCCTTTTTATGCTCTGGGTGCAAATCTACAATGCAATGCAATAAATAGTAAGCCTTACAGGCTTCTAATGCAAGCAATCTAATAGCAATGTATCCAGTCCTGCTGGATCTATCATGTCTAATGCAGCCTAATAATAACCAATTCAGCCTAATAACAATTCTCAAGCGTAAGCATTCAGTATTCCTCTCAAATCCACACCACACTTCACTCTCTCTAAGACAATCCCTGTTTGATTTCCCCTTCTATCAAACCAAAAGCTCTGTGTGAGTGCCTGTCCTAATTCCCCATTGCACATGTCATATTCAGATCAATTAGGACTCATATCAGCAATACTCCCCTCGGCCAAGTGCAAGCTTCCCAATCTTGTATATCTCCACTCCAGCTCCCTTGCAGCCAGCCAGTCAGGGCTTCTCTCTGTTTCGCTCCCTCAGCAGTCTGCATCTGCTGCCAAAGCTCTGCCAGTCTCCCTGCTAAACCGATCTGCATCAGCTCTCATAAGAATGCTTCTCCTTCTGCATGTTAACCAAAGCCATCCGATTCTGCTGCACCCAAAATGCTTCTCCCTCAATGGCACTGCTTTCTTTCATTCGCCTCTCGATCTCATGCCAATTCTCTTCCAAAAAGCCTCTTTCCAAGTCTTGTCCATCTAATCACTCCCAAACCCTCCCCCCTGGATATACAATTCAATGACGTACATAAATCTCTATGGTTACATTAAGCATTCCCTTGTTTCTGTCAAACCAGCATTTCTCTAGCCAAGCACCTGAAAGTGTATGCAGGTCTTGTTCTGTTCTCAGTCACTGCGTGTTCTGTCATCGTGACATTTGTACATCATATCTTGTACATGCTATCTGTTTTGCGAAACACCATCTTCCCATCTCCCATAGTTCTCCATTCACTCCACTCTTAACAAGCTAAAAATCCCTTTCTCTGTGCATGTTTCTGCCTGAAGCAACTCACTCCCTGGATGCCCCCACCTTTTCTTGTCTGCAAACAATTCAGGTACTGCTGGTACCATGCCCTTCTCCTGTTCTCTATTAAGGCAAGAGTCACTGTCTTATCTCTGTCTGCCAACCAAACTGTTTATGCATTCCTCATACCAGTGTAACTCAAAACATCTTTCGCTGTGGCACTGATCTTCTGTGTGTCTTCAGAATGGCTTCAGAATGGCTTAGGAGCCAGCTACATGCATTCTAGCGTTTACTCATTCTCTCTCTCAACCCCAAGCGCTATACCATAGCTCAATCCATACTCTAAGTACACACTCATGTGTATCTCTAAAGCATACATAATACATAATAATCAGTCTATCTCTACTTGTCTCTATATGTCTCTACATGCACTTCAAGTATAACAGGCCTCTTTCTCTAGCAAATGCAAATGGCTGAATAATATATGGATAGCTAAGGGATAACTAATCAGAATGAATGATGGATAATACTCAGGATGAAATGATGGATAAATGAATCCCTAAATGATTCACTAATTACTAATGATTCACTAAATGAGTAATGGATTTCTAATGATAACATACCAGGCCTATTAATATAATATCTGGTTTTACAGTAGTTCAATGGACAGTATTGCCTTCCCTGTGCATTGCTGTCTCCATAAAAGATGAGTTGGTGATTGTATGCACCCTTGCTTGAGCCAAATGTCTTTTTCTTCCTGGGGTGATCTACATTGGAGCACATTTATTTGTGCTGTGTGCAGCGTTGTTTATGTGTCCCTCTCTGGTCATGTTGAAACGGTACTGACAATGTCCTCCGCAGGTGTGGGCACTGGGAGGTACGCTGCTGCTTTGGCCGCCACATCTGCAGCTGTGTTTTCCTAAGAAATGTCATCAGTGTTATTGGTGTGGGCAGCGCATTTGAAGACTGCCACTACAGATGGCTCTGTCAGGGCAGAAATTAAGGCTTTTAGCAACTCTACATGTCACACGGGTAAACCGTCTACCCGTTGGAAGCCTCTTCTTTTCCAGCATGAGAGACCAGCGTGCACCGTTGTGGAGACATATGCTGAGTCTGAGTAGACGGTCACATTGCGGCCCTTGGATGCTCGGAACGCCTCTATGAGTGCTATGAGTACCACTGATTATACCGAGTAATGCATAGGTAGTCTTTTCATCATTGATGTTTTGTATTCCCCTGCTTTTAGGTGCACCACTGCCGGCCAAGGATGTCTTTGGCCTGTGTCCTGGTCGATTGTTGCTGACCCATCAACAAAGAGCACCTCATTCTCCTCTAGTGGACTGTCTTTTGCCTTGGGCATGTCATCCGCGTTGTCCTCATATGTGGCACAGCGGTGTTGTTCCAAATCCTTGCCTGTGCATGCTTCTGGCTTCTGTTAGGAACATGGCAGGATTTACTGTCTTGCATTTTACAGCATGGACATTTGGACTTGAGGTGATAGTCTCATAAACTGATGCTCTCTGGGGGGGTTTGGATGGACGTCAATCTTTCTAAGATCTCAAATACTAAGTTCTCCACGTACAATGTTACTGATCACCCCATCACAATTGTTGAGCAATTCCCGTTGGCGAAGGCAGCTGCAGTGAGAGTTTGTTCACATGCAAACTGTCCTTGAATCACTGAATCCAGTGTACTGCTGTAATTGGCCAGTAGTTTATGGCCCATTATGCTCTTCTGTGTCAGTACTGCAGTCATACGTGTGCATTTTAGTGTGAAAATATGTAAAATGCCTGCGTGTAGTTTGAAGTGGCGAGAACTTGGGCAGTAGAAATCACTTTGTTTAGGTCATTGAAACATTGTATCATGTCTCCTGATCATTCTAGCTCATGGCTGCCTTTTTGTGGTTCCTTGAGGCCATGTAGGAGTGGCCTTGTGTATTCTGCATAGTCCAGAATCCAAGCCTTGCAGCAGTTGCAGAACCCCAGGAATTTCTGCATGTCCTTTACTCAAACTTTCTTGGGTGTGGCATGCATAGTCACAGCCCTGTCTGGTATAATTCTTTTGTCATCTGCTGAAATAAGCTGTCCCAAGTAGAGTACCTCAACCTGGCAGTATTGGAGTTTGGTCTTGTCAACCGTATATCCCTTACAGGCTTACAGTTGCAGCAGGGTAATGGAGTCTTAATGGCAATTTTGCTAACTTTCACTGCACACTAACAAGTCATCTGCGCACTGGATGACCGTGTTGGGTACATGAATGTTAACTACGTTTTCATGCAGTATCCTGTTAAAAATGCTAGGGCTCTCATAATACCGTTGGGGCAAACAAGTGTTCTCATAGTGCTTCCGCCATGTGTAAATGTTGTGAGATACTGTGAATCTGGGTGCCAGGGTATCAAGAAGAAAGCAGTCTTTAAATCGACCACTGTGAAGTGTGGCGCTTCCTTGGGGTGCTGCACAATATGGAGGCAGGGTTCGGAATGAGAGGAGATTCCTTCTGTACTATGTCATTGAAGGGGCAGAGATCCTGGATCATTCTCCAATTATCCTGGTTGCTGTATTGCATGGTGAGGTAGAGGACACTGTGATCCCTTGGTGCAGTAGGCCTATATTATGCCTTTTGTCTCTTCTAATGCCTCCATTGATAGTGGGTATTGTTTCACTCGGGGTAGTACTGCTCCCTTCTTTATTGTTGTTCTCACTGCGGTCACTTCTTTTAGTAGCCCTACATAGTGTGGGTTAGTTGTCCATAACTGTGTCGACACATGTTGTAAGTGGCCCGCAATGAAGGGGGGGGTGACAATGGTCATTAGAGGGCTGTATACCCTCCTGTACTGCACCATGATATTGCAGGGGATGCAAATCTCAATGATTAGTTCCCGTCATCGTCATTATCATCAAAGAGTTATGCATCTGTCAATTCCTTGAGGGGTACAGTGGGATCAATGCACAATACAGTGCGTCACTGGCACCCTTGGTTGTCTGTGCCAAGGACCACAATTCTTTTGACAGATACCAGCAGCTTTTGCAGATCTAGGGACAATATGGTACCTGCTACTAACTCTGAGGACACTACAGGGTGGAAGATGAAATTGGTTGGCAGTCTCCAACAGGATTTGGTAATTTGCGGCACTGCTTGCACGAGCAATGTTATGCCGTAGATGAACATGTCTAAGTCAACAGCTATGCCTCGCACCACTACATCATGTGCCATGGCATGTATTACGAGCATCACCCTCATTGAGCACATGCCTGGCATCGCGCAGACAATGACATTTTCTGTGAATGAGATTGTCATGTTCAACTTGCTGAGCAGATCCCTGCTAAGCGACTAGACAAGAGAGCTTGCAGAATACAGTAGGGGAGCACATACTACCATTCCTCCCACCTTTACATCTATATCATTTGTATATGGAACCGTTAAAACCGCCCCAGAGAACCCCTATGTGTCAAGAGTATTGCCAGATATCGGAAATGTCACTTTCACTGATGCACGATTTCTCAGCGCCTGAATCTACCATAAAGATGAAATGATTGTTTCCTACTTCTGCCCCCACCAAGGGTTCCTCTTATGGGTATTGGGCCATCGGCAGGACTGGATATGCATGTGCTCTCTGTGGGCTGTCCTAGTCAGGATAGATGTCTGTTCCTGGGAACAAGAAAGGGTTTCCCCCACCACTGTATCACCTTGCAAAGGGGCCACTGTACCATTGGGCGCGCCACTGAAGATATTTGCGTTTCCGACCTGCTGCATGTTGGTGTGAGGCTGGTAATGTTGCATTGTCTGTTGTGGGTGTCGCAGAGGGGAGGCCCTGGTATCTGTGGAGGTAACTGAGTATAAGCTTGGTGTATCTCATATGATATTGAAGGGTATTACTACATAATATCCCCAACAAAAATATTGCCGTAGATATGGCTGTTTGGTTCACCATAGGCAATATTTTTGTTGGGGATATTATGTGGGAGCGGGGGTTGCGGGGGAGTTCCACTCACATAAAAAACTGATGAGGGGATGCAGGGGTGTCCCCCGCAGAGTCCATGTGTGAATTTCGCCACAAAAATATGGTGATATTTTTGCATCGCAATATTTTTGCAGCGGAATTAACACATGGAACCGTATTGAAGTCATTCTAGTGTTCGGTCTTTAAGGGGCCATAGTTCTGCTGGCCACAGACATATCCCATGTCATGTCTTCTCCTGCACTCCCTCGAGAAGTGCCCCCAATTCCCACAGTTCCAACATTGCCCCATTCCTCCCCTCTGGTTACCTTTCTCCTGACTCCCGCCTTGATACTCTGAACCCACCTTGTCCTCGCTACTGCCCCCCTTGCCACTGTGGGCAAGAGAATCGCAGGGTCCTGTCCCACGGGCAGTGTTCTCCTTCCACCCACACTGCAGCTATTCTGGCATCTGGAAAGTTAGGGGTATATCCTCCCTCCTCTATGTGTGTTGGCATTGGTCAGGATGCCACCACAGCCACTTTAGCTAATTTATTCTGCACCGGTTTTCCTTCCTCTGCCTTCTGCCTCTGAAGCGTTTCTTTCTCACACTCTTTTAATCATCTACAGAGATGCACCATAATACTTTGAATTTCAGACCACTCCTTCACCTCGTCCCCCACAATTTTGTCGAGTGCCTTTTCCACTTCTTTGGGTAGGCTTTGTTTTACTCTAAATAGAAAGGGGCTATTGACTGGTCCCAGGCATAACCCGTTTCTGCCCTCGACATCTCTTTGACAATAAGAATTAATTGTGCGGTGTCTTCATCATCACCCATTGTGCATTGCATGATGGATTGCAAATCTGGCTTGTCTGGGAACACTTACTGCAGTGCATCCCAAACCTTTGCTCTGATCTTGTGAAACAATGCTCATTACACATTGTTACTCCCAGGTACCCCACTTTCACCCATACATCGGCAGCCTGATCTCCAACTGCAGCCACCAATACGTTTTTCATGTTTCCTATTGCTATGGTTACTCCCGCTGTGTGCTTTTCAAAAGCGTATATACACATCCCCTCGCCCGCCGATTAGGTTATTCTTATCCACCTGTGCCCTGTGCCCAGGGTACATACTGCAGCCTCGTGGCCCCCTTGTGTATTAGGGGCATTTGTATTTTCAGTTTGTTCTTTCCGGCCTTTGTTGCACTTCCCTTTTTCATTGCTTCTGCCGCCTGTCCAAACCTCTCCCTCAACCAGCCGTCCATAAGCTTTCCACCGTTGGGGCGTGTTGGTGCGCTTGCTCTGCCTCGCCATTCCAACCGTCCTCAACCTCATCGTACTCGTTCCACTCGTCTTCCTCTCCCCATGTGACCCAACATTCTCATAACCCAAGCTGTCTGTGTTGCCGTCACGCTCTATGTGTATGGTTTTATGAGTGCGTTTTATATTCTGAATAAAAAATCTCCTGACTTCCATTCATCTATTCCCTGCTGCACTGGCTGGTCTGCCTTTGTTACGTCACATGCTGCCCGCAGTCTGGCTAGTTCTGTTTGTGTCGATGCCTGTGTTATTTTTAGGTCCCTTGGGCTAACATCTGCGTATGCTTTGACTGCTAGAGGGGAGAGATATGGGGGCAGTGGTGCTGTCGTTGCTGTCTATACATTAGAAACTGTTGATACATACGTTGTCTTTGTGTATACCACAGCAGGACAGGCTGCTAAAGGATATATTCCCTTCTTTCCCGTCGAGTCCTTCCCATCTTCACTTGGGCCTTTGCCTTTACTATCGTTGCAGGCCCTTCCTACTCTCTTGCGCTCCTCTTTATCCTCAAACGTTTTTCAGAGGTTCAATATTTTGCTTCTGTTCTGTAATTGTTTCCCTTTGTAATTTGCTGTCGAAAAGATGGACATGCGTTCTAGCATACTTCCCCCTAGTCTCGGTCACCCACTGGTTGTGATATATCTTGAGCCTATTGCAGTACAACGGCAGAGTCGTACACATGTATTCAATGGGCGTTTACCCCCCATGGTTACGTCTCCCATGAGTCTGCTCGAAGTGCTACGCCTGTGCTGATGCACCACCCAATTATGCACTTTTTGTCAAAAACACAGTTCAATTCCCATCCCCCATTTTTGTCGACACAACAAATCAAAAAATACTCTTGTTTTCTTCCCTCACCCACTAGTTTCTCCTTTCGGTCTCGTTACTCGCACAAACCACACTGTCTTCACACGCATGTAAACCACACAGCGCCCCTCCTGGGGCTCCTCCCTACAGAATATTTATATATTTATTTATTTTTACATTTATAGTAGCGCACCACACCTTCAGGCATCAGGGTGCTAGTTACAGAAGTGCATGTAAGTAAACTTTCTTAGGGGGTTCAAAATAACATAAGCATAAACAGACGAAGCTGCGCCTTGTGTTACGGGGGCTACATCAATTATACTAGTATTTGAGTCAAAATAGCAATACATGCACAAACTGGCAAAGCCTTGCCTGATGTTACGGAGGCAGCAATGTATAGATACATGTGAGATTTAAAAGAAGATGCTCAGTTATGAGTGTGGCAGATATCATATGTTCGAATAGCCGCGCAAGCTATGAGGACACATGCCTTAGTTGGCACAGCAGTCAGGAGTGGAGCAGATCCTTGACAGCCGTTATGTTTAATGACAGTTTCACACGTGGGCGAGCAGAAGGTTGTTGGTGACACATAGAACAGTGAAGGGCTAGAAGTGATCTGCGACATTCCGAAGAGTGATGGCAGTATGGACAGGCAGACAGTTGGTCAGTCAATTAGGGATACAATGAGAGCAGGAGGTGTGTGACTTTGGGGATATGGCTAATGGTTATTTATTGAAGCGTATCTGATTGGATGCAATGCTAAAGTTTTTAGATGCTAGCTGTTAAATTTTGTGCTGAACTTGTGGACGCAAGGTGAGGCTTAGTAAGTCAGGTACTGCAGAGGCAAGTCTGGTGGTAGGTAAGGAATGGAGGGTTTAACTCTTAGTTCGTAATCCAGGCCTCTCCACACCTTACTAGGGCACTTTGAAGTAGTTGGAAGAGGAAGGGTTGGGTATAGGTAGAGCAAGGCTATGCAGTCAGTAACAAAAAAGGACTGAGCAATTACATGTCGAAGCGGATGAAGGCATCAGTAGTGACAGGCAGGGCTAACCTTGCATAGAAGTGTTGTAACAGCATTCAGTAGTTGGGGCGGGCATGGTGGTGTGTGCCACGCCACTTTGCTGGCCGAGACCGGCAGAGACACACAATCCTGGCCTCATGTGCAGGCCTTGGTTGAATGCCAGCATAGCCTCCCTGCTCATTTCGAGGATAATGGCAAGGCCATGAAGTAGTCAATCACAGGCCAGCAGTACAACTGATGCAGGCTGGCATCCTGGGGAGACCGAGGACATTGCAGTGGCCATCTTTAGGTGGTCGGGTCATCCTTCAAGGCCTAAGCAGGTATGTTGGTCGATGTGCTCGGGGTTGTCAGGGGGCTAGGACCATGGATGTTGCTAGGACCAGCAGAGACACACAATCCTGGCCTTATATGCACGCCTTGGGTGAATAAGATGAACAAATAAAACAAACTAGAAAAAAAACAAGGTAAAATAAAAATCACTACTGTGCCCAAGCTCTCTAATTATACAGAGCTCTGATGTATAAGTACACATTTTTGGGGATGGTCACTGCTGGTGGGCGGATCCCTTCCAGAAAGGTTGCCTGAATACCTCCGCAGGTACGAGGGGCACTGGGATCACTCTGGGATCGTCAAATGAAGGCACAACCCTGTATATTCATGCCAGAAAAAATACAAAACGCTAGGGAAACAAGGACAAAAGATTTCTTGCAAGGATAACAAGTTTTATTCACACAAAAAGTAAAGGTGCAAGCAAAGAACTCTACTGCTCAAGAATGTTCTGGAAGAATCTGCATGAGCAACACATTATAAGAGTAGAGAGTGTCATCAGTGACATAATTACATATCTTAGAAACCCATGTGGCTGGCTGGTGAGACCCTATACATGGGCCTACTCCATAGGGGATGCCAGGCTATGATTGGTTCCAGTCTCGTCCATTTGTCTTCCCTCACGTGGGGTCAGCTGGGCTCATCTCTCTAGGGACTGAAGATCAGGCTCTTTGCATGTTGTTATTGCAGAGTTGCTATTGCACGATAATGCTACTACATCATTATGGCATGCACCTGGGAGACTTGGGAATTGGCACGGGGGTACACAATCACGCGGACCCACACTTTCTTTGGTCAGTTCATAGAGCACTCTCCAAACCCAAGGCTTCCACCCACGTTTTGAACTATATTCCTCCGTGTACCTCGTATTACAAATCGTGTATTGATGGAATAGGTTGAAATGGGTGTGTTTGTTTAGATCTGTTATGACCATTGGTTTGATGGGTTTGGTCTGAGATCACCCACTATCGAGGAATTCAGGGGTTCTTGTTCTGAGTCAGTGGTGGTTGCCATTACTCCTGGTAGGCCGGGTGGGGGTTGGAGGTCTGCTGCTGGACTGGCTGTGAAGAATGTGCACCACGAGCAGCCTGGTGCTGTCTCATGGCCTTGCAGGGTGCATTCCTCTCTGGGATAAGTAATTGCAACAGTTCAGGAACAAAGGGAAGTGTCTATGGGAATTAGCAGCGCAGGTTCATCTGCCCTCAGCTTTGGGCCTGTTCAGGTTTCTCCGCCGGGATTATGTTTTCGGTGAATCCATGCAGGACTGAACGTGTCTACCATAACTATATCATAACTATAAAATGGCGTCTCTTTATATGTGCTCACTAAGTCTATGGGCCTCATTACACGGAATGCGGTAATGGTTAACGGCCACCGTTAATGGTAACGGTGACCGTTAACCATTACCGCCTTACTACGAGGTCCCTTAGCGGGTTGGTGCTTTAACGCCTGCTTTTTGCAGGCGTTAAAAACCAACCCGCTAAGGGACCTCAGAGCTAATTACGGCACCGCAAAATTGCGGTGCCGTAATTAGCGCCTTCCCCATTCCCATAGAGCCCTATGGGGCAGAAATGGGAATGGGGAAGGGCAATGGCAGAAGGGGGATTTACCGCCCCACCAACCTTGGAATGGGGCGGTAAATCCCCTTTCCGCCAAGGCGGTGCCGGTAATTTACCGGCATGGTCCAGGGTGCTAATAGCACCCTGGATCACCGCCTTCCGTGTAATGAGGCCCTATGCATCTATATGTTCTGCAATATTATGTTTGTGCCGGGTTTCTTAGCATTGCCCTCTTGCCCTAGTACATCGAATGTATTTCTATGGGACTCGCCTCTCTCTAAAGCGCCTAGGGGGTTGGGAAAGACTAATTTCCTTCCCAACACCACACCAGCCCAATGACATTCAGATAACCAAGCAGAGCATGGAAGAATGACCAACTTGTTCCGTAGCGCTGTCATTGCTTCTACTGGACTGAAAATAGACCACCTGGCAGCAACATGTGAACGAGAAGGTAAGATAAAATGCATGTGTTTGTGTCTGTGCAAGAGTGACAAATGCATGTGTTTGTGTCTGTGCAAGAGTGACAAATGCATGTGTTTGTCAGTCACAGTTGCATGATCTAAGTTGTTTATGGTAACAATGCAGGATTATTTTGTTTGTACAAGGTCATCCATAGAACTATATTGGGAAGTCTGGTATTGCTTGTTACCCCAGCTTCATTAGAGAGATTTCCAGTGATCATACTTGCATAGATTGGAGCTACAAAACATCAACGTATTTTAAAGTGGGAATTCTGGCAAATACTATGGGACAGTGATATGAAGTGTCAGTACTAGCATATATCCTTGGACAGGGTTGCATGAAAGTGAACTACAGGGGTAATGCTGGCAACTGTTGCAGGCACAGGCTTCATGAACATTTTCTAAAATTCTCCTGTATACTGCCGTGACATGGCATCTGCTGGAGTTGTTCATCTGTTTCACCTACAAAGCCATTTGCAAATCGTTATTCTTTGAACTTTTTAAAAAGGAATTGTGATGTAAAATGCACCATTTAGAAACAGTATTCTTAAAATGTTCCATGGGGAGGTCCCCAATAAATCCACCATATTACAGCGGTCTCCAACGCTAGGGTTCTTCACTTGAGCTAATTCATGTGCACTCCTATTGCCACACTAATACACATCGTCACTTCTGCCACTCAATGTGACCCATTTAAATTGCCAGTGCCCCTTCAGGAGCTGCCCACTCTCAGAGGTATCAAAATCTCCCTCTGCTAATGTTATTGACGCTGTATGCAGAGGCTGGTACACATGTGAGGTCCAGGGACCAGGCACCACCCACACACATTTCCAACACATACCTACATCTTATTCCTAGTGCAGTGCACAGAATGTCCCGGCAACAGCCTGGTCATCATGTGCATTGTAGATGCGTGGTGTCCTAGGCCAGCCTGGGACTCCGTGGCAGGGCCTATGTCACTTCCAGTAGCTGGGTGAGGCCCCCAGAAGGGCCTGCAGAGTGACCCCCCTGTGATGTCTCATCAAGTCTTGTAAAGTAGAATGAGCTTCTTTCTGGAAGTCCTTCTCATTACTACTCCAACTATTCCCTGAAAGAGCTTCAGGAACTTGAAGGAATCTGCCTGGGTTTCAGATCGCGATCTAAGTGCATATTGGCTGAGAGTGGAACAACATGCATACGTTAACATGTACAGGTCTGTGTCATTTCAAGCATAGCACATCTAGGTTCACAGTCACATGAATCTAAGGAACAGAAGAGATCTTCAATCAACACCTGAACCTATTAAGACTCCAGAACATAATATTTCTTAAACCAGAAACATGAACTAAAACAACACAACACACACATGGAACCTGCTAGCAGAAGTGGTAACAGGGACACATGGAAGAAGAGGGGCACAATGAAACTGATTACCTTATGGGAGAACATCTTGCTTGTTCTACCTATGCCGTAGCAGTGTGTTACGGAATGGCATTGCCAAGGAAGGTGTTTCCTCGACAGACTTCTGCAGTTAGCCAGATTAGTGTAGTTTGGCAGTAAAGCAGGGTACAGTGTGATTCCTCACACTATTGGTTATTCTACCAGTCAGAAGGACTACATGTGTTCACAGTGTTAATACATAGACTGAAATGTTGTGCATGCAAGGCCATGACTAGTGAGTTAACATGGAAAATCTAAGCTTTTGAGTTGCTTTGGAGATACTAGTGGGCCTCATTACATGGTAGGTGGTGGACCAAGGTGCTATTAGCGCCTTGGTCCATGCCGGTAAAATACCGGCACCGCCTTGGAGGAAAGGGGAATTACCGCCCTATTCCAAGGTTGGCGGGGCGGTAATTCCCCCTTCCCCCATTGCTTTTCCCAATTCCCATTTTTGCCCCATAGGGCATAATGGGAATGGGGAAGGTGCTAATTGCGGTACCGTAATTAGCACCCTGGTCCTATTGCGGGTTGGTTTTTAACGCCTGCTAAAAAGCAGGCGTTAAAGTACCAACCTGCAAAGGGACCTCATAGTAAGGCGGTAAGGGTACCATTACCGGTGACCGTTAACCCTTACCGCCTTCCGTGTAATGAGGCCTTGGTCATCAAATGTAAATACTCTGATCCCAGGAGAACACCTATTGTACCCATTGTTTCAGTGCTTAGAACCTGGCTTCAGCAAAGCATGATAAACCGTGAAAAGGATGAAGTAAATACTCTTTGAATAGCAGCAATAAGTGCTGCCTTATGCGGAAAGTGCAGTGGGACACGGGGAGAAGTCAGGACTGAGTTGCATGGTACAATGGGTGGCAGCCAAGTGGCAAAGTATTAAATGCATTGTATTTGGTATTTGGTTTATTTATATTGTGCACTCAGCCCAGGGGCATCTGGGCGCATATCTTACAAAGGTAACAGGTAAACAACCTCCAAGTTACAATGCTTGAGTACACGGTACAAGCCATCATGGCACATAGGACACATATATTTCAATGAGTACGCAGGATATGCAAGCAACGTGCACAGCCAATTGTAACAAGTTGTGATGATTCCAAATGTGTTTCTCATCCTCCACCCGACATCCAACATGGCCGCCGATTCTGTAGCCAGAAATCGCCCACTCCGTGATCCTGAGGAAACCAATTCCAAGATGGCCGCCGCAGCGGTAACCATCGCAAACGCACAGCACAGGCTAGTTGTTCTCTCCCAGGAAGCCTCTCAATCTTCCACCTTAACTTCCTGTTTACCTCCTTATAACCCAGCAACTTCAGAAGGAAGAGGCGTTGCTACTCTCACAGGAGCCGGCACACGCTTCGTAAGTCCGCTTGCTAGAATTACGAAAAGCTCTCTCTTCCAAACAATTCCTCTACTCCATACTCACGTTCTTGTTTTCCTCTCCTCCCTTTGATTTCAGAAGGTATTACGGAACCCTTCTTTTTCATTTCCGGGATCGGATTTTCATCTAAGCACGCTTAGAACCGGAATCCTCTTCATACCTCCTTCTAGTGAGTTCCTAGGTACAATCTGTGGTCCATCTTGTTTTCGGTGATCAGACTTCGGCTCTTCATTCTTCATCCTTCCCTTCTACGATATCCTGTTGGAATTCTTTGGACGCTTCTTTTCTACTCAGGCTGGCTCAAAAAAGACTTGAAAGAGAAAGGGTAGGGTTACCTCCTTATCCATCCCGCTATTTCAGGACTATATTCATTTATCCTAATCTTATGGGTTCTCTCTTTCTACCATTATAGAATCACTTACCTTTTACTTTCCAACGGAGATCCTTTACCTCTCCGCACTCTTCCTGTTAGACGCATGGTAAGCTTCTAAAACCTTTCTATAGGTATTCTTTTTTTTACCAGACTATCAGGATTAACTGTGTTTCTTTTACTTACTACATGTAGCCCAGTAACTAAAACAACTCGCCTAAATCAGCAGGAAATCAGCCAGAAGAATACCCAGATCAACTTTCCTCGCCTGGTCTTCACAGGGAAACAACGTACCCCAGCAGCTCTTCAAGGGTTTTATTCCCCACGAGGGTTTCCCTCAGGGTTTCACTGAGGACAAGCTCTTGCAGGTCCTTTGAGAAATCCTCAGGAGAATTTCTCTTATTCTTCAAAGGATCACACCTATTCGTAGAAACACCAGGGGTTCTTCGGGTACCTGTTCATCCTGCAAGATCCCAGGTAGGTGGTCTTTGCTTCTTTTCCAGAGTATTTTGGAACAAATTTGTTGTCGATTCTTAAACAACCATAATAGTCATAACAGTTAGCAACGCCCGAGTGTACATTTGTTCCTTTTACGCTGGGCAAGAGGCATAAGAATCACAAATCATGGATTCACAACAGCAGCAACAGCAACAGCAAATCCAACAGCTGATTGCTGCCGTTCAATCCTTAACTACTGAAGTACAGCAGTTAAAACATGAGAATAATTCCTTAAGACAACTCCAACAGCAAACGGCCCAACAGGCTGCAGCCCCTCGTACCCCACACTGCTCAGAAGTTCCTCCAGGACCCTTACCTGGAGGACAGTTTGATGGTAACCCGCATAAGGTTAAGGAGTTCTTAGACTCCTGTACTGTGCAATTTGCCTTTAAAGCAGCGTATTTTCATACCGATAGAGATCGTGTGGGATATATGGTCGCACAAATGACTGGACCAGCACTGGCTTGGGCCACACCATTAATCACTAACAATAATCCCATTTTAGATTCTCATACTGCATTTTGCAATAGCATCCGTACCATGTTTGGCCGTCAAGAGATTCGTGTGGCTTCACAGGAACACCTCCTAGATCTAAAACAAGGAAGTTTAGACATTTTGGCTTATATAACCAAATTCAAGCAGATGGCAAGTGAAACCACATGGTCAGATGACGCTCAAGTCACACTCTTCAGAAGGGGATTATCTGAAGACCTCAAAGACGAGGTGTCTCGGGTCCCACGCCCCACTACACTATCTGAATTCATTGCATTGGTAATGCAAATTGATTACCGCATGAAGGAAAGAGTACTAGAGAGAAAGAAGGGAAGGAATACACGAATTACGTTCGCTCCTTCTTCCCGTTCACAGTCTAACGATGAACCTATGCAATTGGGTACAACAGCTCGAGGTCCTTTGACTCCCGAAGAAAGAAACCGTAGGAGGACCTTGGGTTTATGTATGTACTGCGGTTCGAATAACCACATGGTACAGGATTGCCCAATTACACCACCTAGGCGTTCGGGAAACGCCAGCTCCCGGCCGTAAGAGGAACCACGGTACGGGAACCAGCATGTAAACAAGGTTCCTCTCCAACATCCTTCTCATCCTTCTGTACCAGTCAGAGTAATTCTCAGATGGTGGTACTCATGGTATCCTTCTCTTTTGGTAATCGTCTGCTTCAAAACATACCAGCTCTAGTGGACAGTGGAGCAGCCGGAAATTTTATTGATGATCAATGGGCCATTTCACACGGTATTCCTAGGTCCTCAAAGGTAGAGCCCATTCCAGTGGAAAGTGTGGATGGTAGTCCCTTGATTTCCGGGCCCATCAAGGATCATACCAACCCCTTCATGATGATCATCTCAACTCATCAAGAGATTCTTACATTGGACATTATTCGAACAGCCCATCATCCGGTAATTCTAGGATTACCGTGGTTAAAGAAACATAACCCGTTTATTAACTGGACAGCTGGATCTTTCTTTCTGGGATCTGAATACTGTATCACCCATTGTGTCAAGAATCAGCAAACGGTGAGGGTTGATTCGGCTCCAGTACCCTTGAACAACCAATGGGTAACCTCTCTTAACCAGGTTTCTGGTCTTCCAGAATGTTATCATAAATTCCAGGAAGTTTTCTCTGTCTCAGAATACACTCAACTACCCCCTCACCGTAGGGATGACTGTTCAATTGAGCTGGTTCCTGACCAGCCATTACCTTTTGGACGAATGTACATCTTGTCTGAGAACGAAAAGGAGGTTCTTCGTGAATATCTCAGAACCCATCTAAAAAATGGACTGATTACCGAATCCACTTCACCTGCTGCTGCCTCTCTGTTTTTCGTTTCTAAAAGAAACTCCAAGGAACTCCGTCCGTGCATAGATTTCCGTGGACTGAACAAAATCACAGTTCCAGATAAATACCCTATGCCATTAATACCCGACATCCTTGAAGCAGTCAAAGGGGCCAACATCTATACCAAATTAGATCTCAAGGGTGCATATCATCTCATCCGGATAAAACCGGGTGACGAATGGAAGACGGCATTTCGAACTCCGTTTGGACATTTTCAATACAGAGTAATGCCTTTTGGTTTGTCCAACGCCCCGGCTATTTTCCAGAGGTTTATGGATCATATCTTTGCAGACCTGTTACTCCACAATATGGTCGTCTATCTAGATGATATCTTGATATTCTCTTTCAATGTCCAAGAACATCAGAAACATGTTGAAGAGGTGTTACGGCGGCTCCAACAAAATCATTTGTATTGCAAGATAGAGAAATGCTCCTTCCATCAAACTCAGGTTACCTACCTAGGATATGTTCTTTCGGCCAGAGGAATGGAAATGGACCCTGAAAAGGTTTCTGCAGTTCAAAACTGGCCCACTCCCTCTTCCGGCAAAGACATCCAACGCTTTGTTGGATTCGCAAATTTTTATCGAAGGTTTATTCCCGAATTTTCAAGGCTCACCCAACCTTTGACAAATCTGCTCAAAAAGGGAATAAAGTTTTCATGGTCCCCTACTACAGATCAAGCATTCAACAAACTTAAGGAGTTGTTTACTTCAGCCCCTATCCTGTTGACACCGGATCAATCCCGCAGGTTCATTGTTGAAACTGATGCCTCTCAGTACGCCCTAGGTGCTGTTCTGCTTCAACTTGATAATTCTAATCAAGAACGCCCTGTAGCGTATTTATCCAAGACACTTGCCCCTGCTGAACTGAACTATACAGTTCTGGAAAAAGAACTCCTTGCCATCAAGCGAGCCTTTGAAGAATGGCGCCATTTACTCTTAGGGGCCAAACATCCAGTTGAAGTCAGGACGGATCATCATAACCTTCGGATCCTTCAATATGCACAAACCTGCAATAGCCGCCAGGCTCGTTGGGCTCATTTCTTTTCTCCATACAGAATTACTTTTTCATTTATCCCTGGAAGGGACAATTCAAAAGCTGATGCTCTTTCACGCAAGGAACACCTTCCCAACGAACCATTTAAAGCAGAACCCATCTTTCCCCTTACGGCTTCAGGGCTACAAACCACATCAGATTTTTTGTCACGACTCAAGATTCAATCTAGACACATTACCAAGGACCAATTATCACGTGCCAATAGAATGACCTTGACCAAGGTTGATGATTGCTATTTTCATGGAAATAAAGCTTTCATCCCCACTCGACCCCTCCAAAAAGAAGTCTTGGACATGTGTCACTCTTCATTGACAGCGGGACACCGTGGGTTCCTATCAACTCTGGAATTGATGTCACGTTATTTCTGGTGGCCGACATTCCGGAAGGATGTCAAAGAATATGTTGGATCCTGCCCTGTCTGCTTACAAACCAAGGTTCCTCGAAAAGCACCTCTTGGAGAATTGGTAAAGATGCCATTACCCTCTCGCCCTTGGCAGATAATATCAACGGATTTTATCGTTGACCTCCCACCTTCCGGGGGTTGCTCCACTATAATGGTAACCATCGATACCCTGACTAAGATGGCTCACTTCACTCCACTTGTAGGATTACCATCGGCAGCACGGATGGCTCGCATCTTTATCAGTAACATCTTCACGTTACATGGTTTACCCGAAACTATCATCTCTGACAGAGGGTCACAGTATACCTCACGATATTGGAAGCTTATCTGTTCCCATCTTGGTATTTCTCGGGCTCTCAGTTCCGGCTATCACCCCCAATCCAATGGCCAGACCGAGAGACTTAATCAAACACTGGAAGGATATCTCCGAAGTTATGTATCAGCAGCTCAAGACAACTGGAAAGAACTTCTACCCATGGCCGAGTTCACATATAATAACTCATACCATTCTGCCATTAAAACAACTCCTTTTAATTGTACTTATGGATTCAACCCCACATCTTTCCCCACTATGAAGAAATCTGAAACCAAATTTCCAGATGTGGACTCTCTAATGCTTCAGATACGTCACGGGCATAGTTCAGCCTTGACAGCACTACAAAATTCTCAAAACAAAAGAAAGTATTTTGCAGATCGACACAGAACCCCAGCTCCAGTGATTAAAAAAGGAGATTGGGTATGGCTATCCTCTAGGTTCCTTCCTCGCCATCTAGTACCATCCAAACTCTCTCCACGATTCTTTGGTCCATTTCGGGTCATTTCAACTATTGGTACAGCTGCCTTTAAACTCCGACTTCCGGTCTCCTGGTTCCGGATTCATCCGGTCTTTCACGTCTCACAATTAAAACCTGACAATCGAAGTACTTTTCATCCTGTGGTCTCGGTTCGCCCTCCCCCAGAAATGTGTAAAACCGGACCAGAATATGAAGTTAAAGAAATTTGTGACTCCAGATATCATCGGGGTCGGCTACAGTACCTTGTGGACTGGAAGGGATATTCTCCTGCCGACCGCACATGGGAACCTGAAGCTGCAATTCATGCTCCTCGCCTCGTTAAGAAATTTCACCTCAAACACCCGTCTAAACCGGGAGGAAGCAGGTCTAAAAAGGGGCATACTGTGATGATTCCAAATGTGTTTCTCATCCTCCACCCGACATCCAACATGGCCGCCGATTCTGTAGCCAGAAATCGCCCACTCCGTGATCCTGAGGAAACCAATTCCAAGATGGCCGCCGCAGCGGTAACCATCGCAAACGCACAGCACAGGCTAGTTGTTCTCTCCCAGGAAGCCTCTCAATCTTCCACCTTAACTTCCTGTTTACCTCCTTATAACCCAGCAACTTCAGAAGGAAGAGGCGTTGCTACTCTCACAGGAGCCGGCACACGCTTCGTAAGTCCGCTTGCTAGAATTACGAAAAGCTCTCTCTTCCAAACAATTCCTCTACTCCATACTCACGTTCTTGTTTTCCTCTCCTCCCTTTGATTTCAGAAGGTATTACGGAACCCTTCTTTTTCATTTCCGGGATCGGATTTTCATCTAAGCACGCTTAGAACCGGAATCCTCTTCATACCTCCTTCTAGTGAGTTCCTAGGTACAATCTGTGGTCCATCTTGTTTTCGGTGATCAGACTTCGGCTCTTCATTCTTCATCCTTCCCTTCTACGATATCCTGTTGGAATTCTTTGGACGCTTCTTTTCTACTCAGGCTGGCTCAAAAAAGACTTGAAAGAGAAAGGGTAGGGTTACCTCCTTATCCATCCCGCTATTTCAGGACTATATTCATTTATCCTAATCTTATGGGTTCTCTCTTTCTACCATTATAGAATCACTTACCTTTTACTTTCCAACGGAGATCCTTTACCTCTCCGCACTCTTCCTGTTAGACGCATGGTAAGCTTCTAAAACCTTTCTATAGGTATTCTTTTTTTTACCAGACTATCAGGATTAACTGTGTTTCTTTTACTTACTACATGTAGCCCAGTAACTAAAACAACTCGCCTAAATCAGCAGGAAATCAGCCAGAAGAATACCCAGATCAACTTTCCTCGCCTGGTCTTCACAGGGAAACAACGTACCCCAGCAGCTCTTCAAGGGTTTTATTCCCCACGAGGGTTTCCCTCAGGGTTTCACTGAGGACAAGCTCTTGCAGGTCCTTTGAGAAATCCTCAGGAGAATTTCTCTTATTCTTCAAAGGATCACACCTATTCGTAGAAACACCAGGGGTTCTTCGGGTACCTGTTCATCCTGCAAGATCCCAGGTAGGTGGTCTTTGCTTCTTTTCCAGAGTATTTTGGAACAAATTTGTTGTCGATTCTTAAACAACCATAATAGTCATAACACAAGTAGCTAAGGCTGTCCGCATATAAGGTCTTTGCACAGCAGGCATAGCTATAGCATGGCATGTGTATACAATTATGCACTAGGTTGGAAGACAATACACTTTGTTTGCCCCCACTTAATACTTGACACACCTCTTACCTGTCTCCAAACCCTGCTTATCTGGGTTTGAAATCGCCTTGGTGAGGCTTGATGTGACATTGAGTAGGGATGAAAAGACAAAGTTTAGGGCAGTTTGGATGTCCCCAAAACACTTAAGGAGGAAGACAGTAGGTAAGAAAAGAAAATGCTGCACAAAAGGAAAAACAGACAAAGACGTGTTGGTGTATGGTTCTTTAGTTGTTCTTTAGGTTCACTTACACTTTCTTCCAGTACACCAGCAGGGTTTTTAGAAAAGGTGGAAAACACAAGATACAAGTCCATGTAAAATATGGACAGTTCTTAAAAAATGTATAATGTCTTCAAAACATGTATACAAAAACCATACAGACTGTCCAGGGCTGTCTCAAGGTCCTTGCTGCTGCTTTTGGATGCTCTTCTGTGGATGCCAGGTTCTCCGACCGTAAAGTAGTTCTTTTGTAATAGTCAGACAGCAGTAGTGTGCAGGGGGCCACAGAAAGTCTTTACTTCAGCTGGACTTCATAGCATGGTGGGAGTCCTTTGATGAATTTGGCCGGGCTGTATATGTCAGGAGCAGCCTGACATTGACTTCAGCAATGGGGGACACCACAACTCTCAGAAAGCTGGGCCACATCTGCCAGCTGCAGCCCAGGGAGTAGTGATGGGCCACCTGACAGGGGGCTACCCCTTTAAATCATATGTAGCCCTGGAAGCTGTGTCGGCATTGAGCGTTCCCCGCTCTGGGTTTCACCGGTTATTACAGTGCTCAGGGCCGGTGGCCACAGGTGGACACATGGGAGGCAGCAGTGTTGTGAGGTGTAGATGAGAATGGACTCCAGGGACCAGATGACAGAAATGTTGCACTGGTGCAATTGCATGTCTGCACAATGTTAGCACTAGGGCAAAGAATGCCCTCTTTCTAACACTGGGACATATTAGAAAATCATTGCATCATGACAAGTGCAGTCTGGCATGGTATAAGCACAAGGGCAAATATTGCCTTACTGTAAAAAAGTTTCCCCTAGTGCTAATATGGATTAGTATACATCATCAAGTATCCCTGATTGAATGCAGCACGTGACCAACATGTTATGCAAAATATCTGCTTGTATTGCTCTTGCTCTTAGATCGTAAATAAAGTAATGTCATGTAAAATATCATTCCCTACAGGATTTCTCATTTTATAATGTTCAAATATAAACCCTTATCACAAAATATATTCAGTAGTTGCCATTCAATTCGTTGACATCTCTGAATCTTACCATATGTTTCATTCAACAACCCTACATTTTTCATTTCCCCACTAGTCCTTCATCAGGGGTTTATTAGATTTACTCTTCCTCATTCGTTAGGTAAGTGAGCCACCCTTCATCTGTGTGGTGCATACATTGATTTACTTCTTCTGACAACATCTGTCACTCCTTCTATGTCCACCTCTACCGCTGTTGGCATATGTATTCCCTTAACTGTGCAGTGCCACAATGCTAAATATGCAATCCTCCACAAACTGTAGCAGCCCCCTCAGTAACTGGCATAAAGGTGGCTTTCATGGGTCCAAAGCTTCTCTCTGCATCCAAAGCTCTACTATTTATTTATTATTTATGTATTTATTTATATCTCTCCGAAGCCTGCAGGCATCAGGGCGCGTACATGAAGACAAGGACAACAAATAATGAACGGGACGGGAGTATACAGGGTATGCGTGCTAAAGTCTGATCTTCAGATGCTGCCAATGGAGCCACACGCTATACACAGCAACTATGCCTGCTTCTCCCGATACACTGTGGTTTTCATCCTCACATGTCTGTCAGACCGTGATGATGGAGCATTGACTCTCACCCACTGAGAGAGACAGAGACATATGGGACTCATCACAAGTTGGACTGCAGCTGTAAATACTGCGGTAACAGTATTACGGCCACATTTAAGGTCTGGCCCTATCACGAGATGGGCGTTAAATGGGCTGTTTTACCTCCAGCTTTTTTCTAGAGGTGGAAATCCCATTAAGCAGCCTGTATTTCCACCGCCTCTATTAGCGCACGGTATTAGCACCGAAGATTCTCCATTGGATTTACAGCAAAAGCCCAAACTGTGGTCCGGTGGTAATACCGCCAGACCGCAGGGCTTTTACGCTATTACAGTTGGGCGTTATAACAGCCGGAATACCACCTAACTCCTGATGAAGCCCATAGAGACAGGGAACAACAAAGAGAAAGAGAGAAAAAGAGAGTTCAAGAACCAAAGAACACTAGGTTGCCTAATATGATGATGTAACAGCTGATAATATTTCTACAGTACAAAATCTATAAAAATTAAAAGGACATCGGGTGCCAAAAACACATGTATAAAATCATTCTAATCATGATATTGTACTGCAAACGTCAATAGATCTCTAATGTCTGCCCCAGAATCTGATGGCTTCAATACACACCTAACTCAACTGCATGTACTCAAGATCATTTTGTACACTTCGTATAGCTACCACAAGGCTTGATGAGTTAAGCTTTCACTGTTAGCATGTATAGTCAGACTGCAGGACACAGGTTTGAATCCCCAAAGAAACAATTGATCCCTTCATCATTACTACGCTTGCCCATGGAATCCCACAAGGGTCTGTTCTGGGTCCTTTTCTATTTTCCCTCTACACTTCTCCCGTTGCTGCGGTTATTTCATCATTTGGTCTATCACATCATTTTTATACTGATGATACTCAGCTTTTTCTGACCTTTTTCTTTTTTCCTTCAGGGGCCACATTACAGAAACTTTGCACTGGTGCAAGTGCAAAGTGTGCACAGTATTAGCACAGTATTAGCACTAGGGCAAAGTTTGCCCTAATTTTAAAAACACTGGGACTGCTAAAAAAAATAAATTGTTGATGCATTTTTGCATCAGGGCAAAGTTTGCCCTTGTGCTAATAACATTGTGTGTTCACACTAGGGCAAACTTTGCCCTGGTGCAAAAATATAGTGAAAATGCATCTTTTTTTGTGGTAGGGCAATTGTTATCCTGGTGCTTTTAATGTGCCAAACTGCACTTGTTGAGGTGCAACGGTTTTTAAATGTGTCTCAGTGTTTTTAAAAAAAGGGCAAACTTTTCCCTAGTGCTAATACCGTGCTAACTTTGCACTTGTACCGGTGGAAAGTTTCTGTAATCTGGCCCAACATATTCACCACAAACTCTCTGCTTGTCTATCAGCTATTAAATAATGCATTTCGACTCACTTTCTCACACATAACGCTGTCAAAACTTAGGTGATCTTCTTTTCTACTAACACCCTTCCTCCTCGTATTTGCCCTTCCTTTTGTTTTGTTTCTGCCATCTCTGCTTCGTATTTCCTCCCCAACTCACAACTTAGGGCTATTCATTCCTTGATTCTGCCTTATCCTTTACCCACCACATCTCTCTGTCCTTGCGCGCCTGACACTTTCATTTATAAACTATGCAGAGAGCTTGTCCCTTTCTGACTTTACATGCCACAAAACTGTTGAGATCTTCTGATCTTCTCCCGGCTTGTCTATTGTGCCTCTGCTCTTTTTAGTCTAACATCTACTCGTCTTGCACCTTTGAAATCTATTTTAAATGCCTCTATCTGTCTTGTATGTCTTGTCTCTTTTCAAGACTCTATGGGCCTCATTGTGAGCATGGCAGTAGCCGTGCCTGTATGGCAGGCACGGCTACCGCCATGCTTGCTACCGGCACCGCCGCCCGCGATTGGGGAATAACCGGCCCATTACGAGATGAATGGCCCCAGGTAAGACCTAGCGGGCTGTCAGGAACCCGCGAGCAGAACTCGTAATGCAACGGGACGGTATGAACGGTGCTGGTGCCTTACCGGCACCGTTCAAAATGTCACCGCCACCCTTATAATGAGGCCCTATGTCTTCTTCTCGTTCTACTCTTGGCCAGCTATCATTTCAATCTAAACTCAAATGTAACTTTTTATGTGTAATTTTCAAGTCTCTCTATGGTCTTGCACCTGACTATCTTCCTCTCTGGTCACATTCCAACCTCTTCGCTCTTCTTCTCAATTTTTTCGTGTAGCTCCACGTCCTCCCAATCTTGTTTTCGGTTCTTTGCCTCCTTGCCTCCTCTACACTGGAAAGCGCTTCCTTATTCTCTTTGCTCTATTTCTGTCAATCCTCTATTTTGTAAGTCACTGAAGTCCCACCTTTCCAGCGAAGCTAATATGACAACTTGTTTTTAAAATTTTTGTTATTAATGTTTCATTTTTATTGTACCGATTGATTCTCAGCACACCGCCTTGGATTAAGGGGCTATATAAAAAGCATTTTTAAAAATTAATAAAATACAAACAAAAAATACTAGCTTGAAAAATTGAGAACTATTGAAATTGGGCAGTAGAAACAGCTCTTTTTTCAGTGTGTTGAAGCGTGAGGAGTGGAGCATCCACCTCTATATGAATATTAACATGTCCTCTAGGGAGCAGAAAGACAATGGGCCTCATTACAAGGTAGGAGGTAGCCATGGTGCTTTTACCACCATGGCCACCCCCTTACCGCATTCCGGGTCCGGGTTCTCGGAATAGGGACTTACCGGGTCATTCCAACCGTGGAGGACCCGGTACGTCCCCATTCTGAGAACCATTCCCCATTCCCATTCGAGCCCCATAGGGCTCAATAGGAATGGGGATGGAGCTAATAACGGGCCCGCTAATAGCGGGCTGGTTATTAGCTCCCTGGTTCCTTAGCAGCTCCCGCTAAGGGCGCCCATAGCGGAACCCGCTAAGGGACCTCGTAATGCGGCAGTAAGGGGTTAACGGCAACGGCACCCTTACCGTTACCGTT
The DNA here is from genome assembly GCF_040938575.1 of Ambystoma mexicanum. NCBI lineage: Eukaryota > Metazoa > Chordata > Amphibia > Caudata > Ambystomatidae > Ambystoma > Ambystoma mexicanum. Next base: position 91,408,962 of record NC_090930.1, on the reverse strand, counting down.
AACCCCTTATCGCCGACCTCGTAATGAGCCCCAATGACATTAAAATAGCAAAAGTGGTTGTCCGTATCCTCGCTTGCCACGATAACAGCCTGTCCAAACACTACCACTCTGACTTCTGATTGTTAGGTCTCACATCCATAAACAGGCAATGCCCGAGACTGCAGTGAATCTAGTGGCACACTCTCTGCTAGGTGGACAAAGTTAAATAGGGCTGGCACCCTCAGGCAATCCTGTGGTCAAAATATTCAGGCAAATTGACATAACTAGTGTGATAGTTCATACCACTCCATCAGGGCTTTATGAAAATGGTTCTTCATTTTATATTTGTCAGCTATGCAGCTAATATTGTTTCTAAGCTTACTGGTGAAAAGGACTGGGCCATCTTCAGAAAATGACCCCTCACTGCACAGCAGCAAGGAATATCTCTTTCTCAAATGCACACCTGATCAATAAACAATCATTCCGTTGGATCACAGGACTAAAGAAACGTGGGCCCCAACGTAAGGCCAAAACCCAGTTACCTGTGCTTCAGAAAGATCTTAAGCTTTATAGTCGGGCATCATGATGGATAATGGGTCACCTGACAATGTTGTAATCTAATTACCTGCACAGTTGGCATTGCTCTACGTGCATCACCAAGCATTAGGAGGTGACTATAAGGAGACTAGCAGAGCCTTACAAAGCTCTCTGATACATACAAATATACAAGTGGGAGCAGCTGCAGCCTCCCTTTGAGACCTTACAGTTTATGGCAGGCAAGCGTAAGCCGAGATTAGCCAGACAATATGCGCGTTTTGCAGTCTTCTTCATTTCATCATTACTGTGACCCTCCCCCACATTCAAAACACACATCACCAAAAACGAGGACACAGCATGGTACCTGCAATCACCCCACTCCAAAATCAAATCCTTCGTCCCACCACTAGTTTGAGAACAGTTTTCTAAATCCTAGCCATTTCCCACCTAGGCTGTGGCAATGCCCTACTAGCCTGAGGCCCAGATGCTATTTTGGGCTCTGTGAACGCATGGATCATGCAGCAGAACACCCCATCACAAAACAGAGAGCATTCAACCACATCATCAACCTCAATTAGCTGCACTGGCAATCTCTTCAAGAAGACACCATGCAAAATACAGCCAACCCCACCTACAAGCAGTCACATTTAGCAAAATGCCACTCTCTCTCTGTCCAGGAAACTCTCCATCTAAAGAGGCCAGCACAACAACAGAAGCCACAACATCACCAGACTGGAAACAAAGAACTGCAAGAAGAAAAATACCAGGTAATTGGTGTTGTGTTACTATGCTACATGCAGCTGCAACAAGTTACTAATGCACATCAAGCCTGCTCTGACACGTCAGGAAGGACTTGAAGAGTTTACATTTTAAAGGACAGCTCACCAATTGCTGATTGCTCCGCTCAACCCTTGTTCTCGCCCTCTGGAGACCCCTCCCACTCACTATCCCAGCTAGCCCAGCTTTCCCCAGTCTCTAGATGAAACCCCCCAGCTGCATTCCCATTTTGCAACAATCTGTTTCCTCTGAGCTTGGTCTGTCCTTTATGAATCCCATGCATACATGTTTAAATCAAGAGAGTAATCTGTCCCATCATTACTGAATGATGATATCAGTTTCATGGGTTTGTAAGAGATTGATCAGTGCTGCACCCCACAATCCCTGAGACTTGGGATCTCAGATACACCATGGTATCCACCAGTTGGCAAGAATGGCAAGAACAGCCTTCACTATCGCTGACCCCATCCACTACAAGCCCCCTGACTAGAATGTGCATATGGCTTGGGGATCAAGATCACTACTCACACTTTTGCCCTCCTCTACAGCTCTAGCTACCTCAAAAGCTTGGAGGCTTTTGGGTTTGTTAACCTCACTGCCATCAGGGAGTCCCCTTTCCTGACATAGGGCCTCATTACGAGGTGGGCGCAAAGGGATATCGGGCATCGTTAAGGACATCGGTGCCGGTAATCCCTTTGCACCCTATTCCGAGGTCCCTTAGCGGGTCCCTCTATGGGCCCCTGGTTTTACCAGGTGCCCTTAACGGGAGCCGCGAAGGGACCAGGGAGCAAATAACGCTACCGCAAATTGCGGTACCATTATTAGCTCCCTCCCATTCTCATTGAGCCCTATAGGGGCTCAAGTGGGAATGGGGATTGCCTTTTTCAATGGGGACTTACCAGTCCCTCTAAGGTCGGAATGGACCTGTAAGTCCCCATTGAACCAGGGCAGACTCGGTACCGGTATGGGAGGTAGTCATGGCGCAAATAGCGCCATGACTACCACCATACTCGGAATGAGGCCCATAGTAATGAAAGGTGCTGGATGACAGGCCTTTCAATGAATTGTAGGGAAGGAAATTAACCTTTCCCACGCCCCCAGTCATGTAAGAGTGAGGCGACTTCCCTTATATAGACCAGCGATGTATCAGGGGGGAGAGGGCCACGCTAAGAAAGCCGACACAAAACCAATATTGGATGAATCACAGACTTATAGACTTAGTACACACATTAAATAGACACCACCTTGTAGTTATGGTAGATACATTCAGTCCTGCATGGCTGCGTGGTAAACGTAGGCCCAATGAATAAACCTGAACAGATCCCAGCGCTGACGGTAGAAGGACCTGCGCTGCTAATTCCCATAGAAATGTCCCTTTGTTCCTCGACTGTTTCAATTACTTGTTATCCCACAAAGGAATTTGCCCTGCAAAGCCATGAGACAACACTAGGCTCCTCATTGTGCACATTCATCAATGCCATGCTATCAGCAGACCTCCAACCCCCACCCAGCCCACCAGGAGTAACGGCACCCAAAAACTGACCCAATCCAAGACCCCTTAATTCTGACAAAGGAGGTGACCTCAGACCACCAACCATGAAACCTGTGGTCATAAACAATCTGAACGAACACAATGATTTCACCTTATGCCATAAAGACACACATTGTAGTACGAGGTACAGGGACGAATAAATGACATTCCAAAGCAAGCGTGGAAGCCTTGGGTGCATAGAGTGTGATATGAATTGGGTGAAGTATGTGTGGGTCAGCATGATTGTGTTCCTTTCCCTGTAGAGTCCTTGAGTTTCCCAGGTGCATGCCATAATGATAGAGTAGAATTGTCTTACAATAGTAACTCTGTGATAGCAACTTACAAGGAGCATGACCTTCAGTCCCTACAGCCCAGCTGACCCCACATGATTGAAGATGGACAGACGAGTCTGCAACCAATCACAGCCTGGCATTCCCTATGGAGCAGGCCCATGCATGCAGTCTTACAAACCAGCCACACAGGTTTTTACTGTAAACTGATGACTATGTGCTGCCTTATAAGCTTCTGCTTGTACTACTTTTCAGCAGTCTTCTCGCGCAGCACAGTTATATGCTTGCACCCTTATTTCTGATTGACGAAGGGCCTCATTACACGGTAGGCGGTAAACCATGGTGCTGTTAGCACCATGGTTGCCGCCGGTACCATACCGGTACCACCATGGAGGAAAGGGGAATTACCACCCCATTCCAAGGTTAGCGGGGCGGTAATTCCCCCTTTCTCCATGGCCCTTCCCCATTCCCGTTTTTGCCCCATAGGGCATAATGGGAATGGGGAAGGAGCTAATTACGGTACCTCAAATTGCAGTACTGTAATTAGCACCAAGGTCCCTTTGCGGGTCCCAACTTTAACGGCTAGTCTACACCAGCCGTTAAGGTCGGGTACCGCAAAGGGACCTCGTAGTAAGGCGGTAAGGGTTAATGGCCTCCGGTACCCTTACCGGTGACCGTTAACCCTTACCGCCTTCTGTGTAATGAGGCCCTAAAACTGCAAGAAATATATTGGCCTTTTTTCCCTAGTGGGTTGTATTTTTTTCTTGCATGAGCGTACAGGGGCATGCCTTCAGAATCCATTTTCCTTTCCAATGTACAAACATCAAAACAAATATCAAACGGCTGTGTTTCCAATGTTGCTGGCACTGCTATTTGTTTTGGCTCAGAAAGCTGTAGGCGTGGTCTGTACCAGATCTCACCACTGACCACCAGAGATGCAACATGACTGCTGTTCTCCAGGAGCACTGGGTTGAATAATGGATAAATTGAAAGCTCAGCCCCACACTACTACTTCATCAGCAGTGATCCCAATCATAATGGTGAAACTGTCACGGACCGACAGGTAACGTGGACGAGGGCAGTCTATAGACCTCCTGGGGAGGGGTGTCAGTTAGTACAGAAGTAGACCACACAGCAATAGTACTATGACACTAAAATAAAATAATGCCCCACCAAGGTTCTAAAAAAATAGAGTACTTTAATGAATTACAATAAAAAAAGAAAGCAAGTATTATAACCCACCACTGTAAAAGAAAACACAGAGAATGTAGACTTTGGGACACAATGTCGCTCAGCATTGGAAACAGGAGTGAATAGGCATTGGTTTCAGCAGCAGTTGTCAAGTTATTAAAAATGTCTTCAGAAAGGAAAAAAAGTGGGGTCTTACAAGTCACACTTGCCCTTTAAGGTGGGCTTCTGGAGACAGAACCACTTCAAATATCTGTAAATGCTTATCTTTCATGCTCAAAAGGACCGAGTCATGCTTCTTGATGCATTAAGAGGATTGAGTCGGCATCATGATGTTTCAAGCTAGTGATTCTCACTGAATCACAGGTGTCAATCCATCTTGAGATCTGGCAACAATGCAGTGAAGTCCTGTAGCCGTGATTGCCTCAAATCGGGTGCAGAAACCAAGGGACTGTGGATCGAGTAGACATCTCAAATTGGTCGAGCTGGCTTGACGAGGTCAAACGGCACAATGAGAATCTTCTATGCTGATCAGATAAAAAACAAAGATGTGCAATCAGGCACAGGATGAGTCAGTGGAGGGGCTGCTCGAAGGTGTTAAAACAGTGGCAAGTTACAAGGCGTATCAGGTAATATAATTATGGCAAAAATCTTGTGGTAACCCGGTAAAAGTGTGCCCCATTATACCATTTAAGGGGAGCGGAGGTTGCGGGGTGTCCCCCGCTCCTCTTAAATGGTATAATGGGTCCGGGCTTGTGGGGGTGTGCCCCGCATGTTTTAAATGGACTGCGCCCCAAAAACGGCGGTATTTTTGCCACGATATTTTGTTACCACGGCAATTTTTGTCACGATTATATCACATGGAACCTTGCAAGGGCAGCTTAGGGTGCTTACAGCAGCATGGACAGTGGCCCTCATTACAACTGAGGTGCTAAGTGCACCAACTTTACCACCATGGTGTAAACTACGTTTACACCATGGTGGATGGCGGATTTACCGCCCCATTACAAGGTGAGTGGGGCGGTAAATCCCCATTTCCCATTTTCCCTTCCCCATTCCCATTTTTGCCCCATAGGACATAATGGGAGTGGGGAAGGCGCTAATTACGGCACCGTAAATTACGGTGCCGTAATTAGCACCAAGGTGCCTTAGCACCATGGAACTTAACGCCTGCAAAAAGCAGGCGTTAAGGTGGGAATCAGGCGTTAAGGGTTAACGGTGGCGTTAACCCTTAACGCCTGAGTTGTAATGAGGGCCAGTGTCTTGAAACAGTTCAGCTGGCTCAAAAACAGTGCACAGCTACAAAGCAGTGCCTTGTGCTTGACTTCTTGGTGATGGCTACCTCATCCCGATTTTCCAATAAGGTCATACTTTTTCCTGTGATCTTCCAAGGCAGGAAAGTCTAAGAGGGCACTTGCACGGTTCTGTCTCCTCCAGAGAGCAGCTGCTGGTTTCCAATAGTCTTAAGCAAAAATGGTCAAGCCCATATGTTGCTTCAAATATTCACCTTGGAATGGTTAGTGGGAAGAACTTGCCTCTTCTGTCTTTATCTCTGTGGAACAGAACTTCTTGTATAGACAGTACATAATCTCAACAGATCTCCAGGTGAATCATCTTTCTAAATATAAATCAACTAAGAAGGACCACAATTAACTCATTCCCTTCTAGCCTTCTGAGGGGCCAAATCCTGGCTGATGTTTCCAAATTGTCTTGCCTGGTGGTGTAATAACCAGAGTGCTGTGTTTTCAGGAAATTGGGAAGGGGAAATGACGTTTGGGAGCCACAGGAAAATCCAAGATGGTGTGATCCTTCTGTAGTCAGTAGCACTCTCCTGGTCTAATCTGACTACATCTCCTTCTTCCGTATTGCTACATCCACAAGTCGCCTGTATTGAGCAAGCTGAGGAGTTTACCATTCTACTGACAGGGCTGGTGTTGAATCTCTGGTTCCTAGCTAACTAGGGGGAGTTCCTCTTCCATGGAGAAGGTGACAATCCTTCTAAAGGGGATCAAAGAGCACGTTTTTTGGCTGGAACACAAATGGTTACTATGTCGCCAAGCTAACCCAGACAGCTGAATACACACATTTAGTAAAGCTCAAAGGAATTACCCATTCCTATGATCTGCTTTTGAGCAAGACATCAAAGTAGATACAGTGGTTCCCCCATTTTAGGAGAGCTGTGCTGAATTTGTCTCATTAATTCCTTTCAGAGTCACCAAGGGGCCATGAAGAAACAGCATCATTTCATAAATAGGTTATGTTGGCTAGGCAATTATAAACATGAACAATGACATATTGTAAAACCCTTAGGCCCTCATTAGGTGTTTGGCTGCAGCCATGGAGCTATTAGCTATTAGCTCCATGGATGCCGCCAAACTGGGCTCCTTTACCGGGTTCCTGCAATGAGGAATAACCGGGTCATTCCGACATAGGAGGACCCGGTAATTCCTCCTTGCAGGAACCATTCCCCATTCCCATTTGAGCCTCCATAGGGGGGCTCAAATGGGAATGGAGAATGGCCCTGGTGAATGGGGAATTACCGGTCCCTCCGACCTTGGAATGGACGGGTAATTGCTCCATTCACCAGAGGGGAGTTGGAAGGGTTTTGGAGGCAGCCATGGAGCTAATAGCTCCATGGCTGCCTCCAACCTCGTAATGAGGCCCAATACCTATTACCCTGAAGATGTCCCTATGGGAAGCAATGTCACCAAACATGTAACCACACACCGGTCGCATACTTCATGATGGTGGGTTTCCCAAAGTGCATATAAAGTCACCACCTTCATGTCTAAGCTACCAGGTGAACTTAAAAGTCTCCTATATATTCATACATTGATACTGTGAGTAACGCCAAATATATATGAATGCTTGAAGTATGGCATAGAGAAATGATTCAATCAGACCCTTAAGAATCTTATGCAGAAGCTTTTGCATTGGGACGAGCTGTTACCCTGAGGCCTCTTCCCATGTAAAAGATGCATCAACGTCCACATGACCTTTACCATTTGAGTTGTTGTATGGCATGGAGCCAAGTGTCAAACTCTGTATGCTAAGAGAGGAGTGGCAGACCCAAGAGGAGGGTGGTCAGAAGACGGCTTCATGTGTCCAAGATATTGGAGAGATAATTAACCTGGATGGAAATCTAGTCTGACAAAACCCACCAGATGGCCAATACAAGAAGAAGTGGCTGTTTGACCAGTAGGTACAGGTGTGAGGATTTAAGGTAGGTGATCTGGTGTTGGTGCCAATGCTAACTTCAGAAAATACATTCCTGGTCATGGGGAAAGAGCCCTACTGGGAAATCGTGGTTCTAGGAGCCCTGTACTCTCTAGTGAAGCAGGATGATTGCCGAAAGACACCGTAGGTTTATGTGTACTGGTTGTAATCCTGGAGGATACTGAAATCATGTCCAGTACTGGAACCACCCCTTCTGTGAAACAGCATACAGCGATTATCATTCCTAACTAAGTAAGAGAACTATGGAGTTAGCTACGAATTTTCAAAGATGACTTTATTGAAGAACTAGAGTTTTTCTCCCAGGAATAGGATGCAACCTTACCATCTACTAGATGCAAGGGGCCAAGACTTACAAAAGAGCTACAGAAGAATCTACAGAGCTGTCAGTACTTCTTCATTTTCTTTGCAATGTTCACAGGATTATGGAAATCACAGTGTAGTAGCAGTCATTTGTGACCCAGGAACTTTGGCCCCAGAGGCCTTGTAGGCAAGGGCTGAGGCAGACTAGAGGCTGGAGACAGTCCTCGGGACTGGGGTGCTCTTCCCCACAACCTCGACCGCCCTGTGGAAATATATCCCAACCCAGTGAGTTTTGGAATTGCCAGGTGGCTGTCTGGAAGTAGGCAGCAGCATCGTGCAGGAGTGAAACTGACCTGGTCAGCACTGAAACATCTGATTTTCCATCTCTAACTCCATGTCCAACACCTACACTGAGCAGCGGCAGAAAGCAGAGACACTTATGATATGATATGATAAGTCATTTATAACACACCTGTACACATGTGTTTCGAGGCGCGATAAGACAAGTGAGGGGGAAACAGAAGGCGGACAAGACAAATGGGCGCATGTATCATTCAGATCATGCAAGTGCAGGGGAGAAATGCCAGGGAGAGGGGAGGGGGAAGGAGATGTCTCCTTTCTTTTCTGTCTGCCCCTCTCAGACGTTTCCCACTCTGGCAAGTTACAGAGTGCAAGCAGTTAAGGGTGTGCTGCAGTTGGCCCCCTACGTAGAGTAATAATAACCTGGGTGTGTGTCTAACTTGAAAACTAAACATAAATGAAACATATCATGCTTTTCCAAGTTAAAGCAAACAAAACATGGTGGGTGGGGAACTGTAACAAATCAGTATTGACTTAATGTACGGTTCCATGTGATAATGTCGCAGGGAAAACGTCACCAATACTTTCCCCAAATAGTCTAAGAGGGGTATCAATTTATATTATAAACTCCCATCGTTGAATATTTGGGGACGTTGTCTGATTTTAATGAGGGTGTATTTTTTGGAAAATGTCGCCCCCTGGCAGCCAATTCCCAGGGAACTTCACTGGACACCTAAAATAGCTGGAGCAGTCAGCCATGACTGCAAAGTATTGTAACATGATTGACAGATAAACACTTAGGGGTGAGAAAATATGTTAGGACAGGCCCCAATCCCAGGAAAATGTCACTTTTTGGGAGTGGTAATATATTGTTTTTTGGCCAAAATGAGGCGACAGAGAATAGAAAAGACTTCATTTAGAGCAGGACAGCACACAACGTTACAGCTTTTATCGTCATCCAAAACCCATGAAACAGGCGACAATCGCAAAAGAAGGCACACATCTGACCACACCATAGGCACTGCGCTTAGTCATGAGAACATCGTGGGCAAAACGTGTGGGGATTCCACGATGCACAGAGCATGTACAACAAGAAACTCTTAAGCAGATAATAGCATTAGTTTGGGCGTTGGTACTCTTGTTCAGAGAGGAATTGCCATAGCATTTCGGTGCTGGACTGCCCATGTGGGCGGGACAAAGACTGATATGCAAATGTATATTTCCCTTCTGTGAAAGGTACAGTGAGCAAAAAACGTGTGCTGCAAACTCTCATGTCAGAACAGGTTATCACGCCATGTTCTTTCTGGAGAGGAGCACCTGCTACCCTTTTTTTAAATAAGTCTTTGGGCCTCATTACGACCCAGGCGTTAACCATGGTGCTATTAGTGCCATGGTTGACGCCGGTACTTTACCGATTCTGCCATGGTGAATGGCAATATTACCGCTCCATTCCAAGGTTGGCGGGGCGGTAATTCCCCATTCACCATTGGCCCTTCCCCATTCTCATTTTTGCCCCCATAGGGCTCAATGGAAATGGGGAAGGTGGTAATTACGGGACCTCGGAATTGGACAGTAAGGGATTACCGGCACCAGTGCCCTTACCGGTACCGGTAATCCCTTACCGCCCGGGTCGTAATGAGGCCCTTTGTGTTTTGTATTGTCCAGCCGACCAGTCAGTTTATTTGGGCAAGTGGTAATATTGAAAGACAAAAACAGCAGCAGGTTGAGAGTTGTTGACATAATTCCATTGTTCATTCTTCCTAGTATTAGTTAACGGAATGCATCAAACAAACACATTCAACCAGGGCACAGTGAATGTGTCATTAACTTGAGATTTCTGAACTAGCGAGAGGGTACCACATGAGACAAGTATGCTAGGGTAACATATCCAGAGAGAATACAGCACCAAACATGAATTAGCACTTGACAAGCGACTGCTGCTTTCGGGGGCCTGTTTCTTTAACCAAAAGTGTAATTACAAGTCAGCAACGTCCGCATATATCAAATATGGTGCCGGGGGCTGGCAGGAGTCTGGTGCTCAGGGAAGAAGCATGGAAGATAAACCGATGGGAAAAACGGATATGTACCAAGTTTGCTTTAGGAAAGCCACGCTGTGCTGTTGTTATCAGTAGCTCAAATGGAAACGAATTTCAATGTATATGATGTGAGTTTTTTCTAGTAGACATATCCATCAAAATAGGAATTTCAGGCCCAATCCGAGAAGCATGACATTACCCAAAACACCCATGCATAAGGGGGCTGGGTGCACGTAGAAAGGGTCTTGACGCTGTGTGAGGTGAAGGAGGGGTGTGGCTGGGGAAAGGGAAATGGTGCAGGCCCTTGGAAAGCAACACTCTTTTTACCAGCCCTGCTTTCATATGATAGCAGTAGCTGGAGTTTGAAAATGCATCTGGCAATATATGATGGCACGAGTTTGAGCATCGTGGTCTGCACTTGGCACAGTGAGGCTGCACTTGATTAATGATGATTGTTCTTGAATTATGAGGCTGCAATTGTTATAAGAAGGCCACACTTATACATTTGAGTCTGATTTTGTCATATGAAGATCAGTCTTGGTCATATGAGGGTTTAGCTGAAATGTTGACCATCCTGCCATAACGTGGCAGCACTTGGGCATAACACGGGAGGGTACACTGGAAAGTGGGGGCAGTTCTCACAGAGTATCTTGGCGGTGCTTGACATTACCTGGCTGTCCACTAGCACATCAAGGCAGCAGCGTAGACATTGGGTGCAGTATAAATATTGGAAAACATATGTGCGCATTAACCTGAGACTTATGTTAGTACTGTATTTCCGTAATGTCATTTCTTGTTCTGCCTTGTCACGTTTTACCATAGTGAAATCACTCCCTGTGTTATTGTTCGGTAAGGGTGAAAGGTTGTATGATGTTACTTCCTGTGATATTGCTTCCTGTTATGTCACTTCCTTTGTGACATCACTTCTGTTATCCCTGGCATTTTGGTGAATTGGCATCTCTTGCTTCAAACCCTTTGATACTGGCTTTCGACCTGGACACTGTACAGAGACTGCTAAACTTCAAATCTCCGATGACCTCCACAACCTCAATGACAAAGTACAAACAACCCTACTGGTACTCTTTGACCTCTTTGCAGCTTTCTACTACATTCTGCTCAAATCCTAACCCACAGGAACAAACACTCAGGCACCAATCTCCTTCCTCACTGACAGAGTACACTTTTAATCCATGACACCTTATGCAAACAAAGACCCCTCCTGGCAAGTCCAGCTAAGGGATTCAACCTCTATGTTGAAAGGGAGAAGAGAGAGGGTGACAGGAGATGTCCTGCAAGTTTCCTCCCTCTCTCAACTCCCTTTCAACCTCTAAGTTGAATCCATTGAAAAGACTCTAAGCAAACACAACACCTATTTCCACCAATAAGAATATATTTCCAAACCGTATCTCCATCACAACTCCATACCCTCAAAAGCCGTTATTTCACAAGGACCACCTGGTTGGCCACCCACTTCCACAAGTTCAACCCTTCCAAATTGGAATACCTACTCATGTGCCCAAAGCACATAACCAGCCTCACCCCTTGATCAAAGAACTATGTACAGATAACCAACACATATTACTAGACACACACCTGTCAAATCCTTTGACTTCTCTATTGATCACCCTCTCTTTCACTCACCGCACATGTTCTGTCAACAACTACACCTCCTAAGCAAGATAAGACTCATCCTTCACCATGATGACTTTCACACCGCAGTCCAAGCACTTTTTCTGTGTAAGATGGACTATGGTCTATGGTAATAATCCTGTCATTAGACTCCCCAACAGCACCCTTTCCCTGCAAGCCATACAACACACAGCATCCAGGCTCATTCTCAAATGACCAAACATTAACACATCATCCCTGCTCTTGCCCAGCTCCACTGTCTCTCTGCATCCCGAATAATCACCTTCAATGGACTCTACATTGTATTCAATGCCATCCACCTCCAAATCCCATCTCACCTGCATGACAAACTCAAACCCATCACCCACAGAACACCAGATAGGCAAGCCAACACCATCTACACATCCCACTCTACAAATTAGCATGCACACAAAAACAAACATTTACCAAGTGGGTACCCAGAGCATGGGCCACACTAGCGCTTCACATCCACACACCAATCTTCCAGCCAACTTTTCTTATTCTATCCTGAAAAGATGATGTTACTTCTCTTTCACCTCCCACCTTTTGGACCTTTGAACCATGTAAAATGCTCTGAGACAATATGGGTGGGGCCAAAGGTTAGAATGAAATAAAAATAAAACATAAAATGGTCACTCATCTGAGGGTAGAATTGGCTGCTAATCCTGAGAGGTTCCACCTAGCAATTATTACAATGGAATGTCCAGGCTACAGGTTTGTAGCAGGTACTGGACAGCAACAATAAGACAAGATAGAGACAGTACAAAAGATTCCAAAACCTCACACCAAAAATGGTATTTGGGCAATCTGGGGTGTGCTAGGCTTCTACTGAAGAAACATTCCCCAATGTTTCAACTTTAGGAGGACCCTCAATCCACCAATGTAAGGGTACCAAGATGAATCAGATAACTCTGGACTACTGAAACAGAAGAGAGTTTTGGTTATCTGAACAGATCCCTATGCCATCCAGTCCTCATCATGCCATCCTTAAATAACCACTTATCTGACAAACTGAGTATCGCAAGTCAGACTTTTAGCAGTTCTTGCACAATTATGACATGGGGGCAAATACCACATTATATTTTTTAGCCAAAACTACACCTGAGAGAAACCCCTTATTCAGCCCTAGAGCTGGAATGCATATTTGAAATAGCCCAATCCTGAAACATTAAAGGAAATCTCTCACATCCGTAAACCCTCAAGGGTAATCTACCTCAGGGGCAAGGAACAGAGGCATTCATATGGAGGCCACATTTGTGCAAAGGTGTAAGAGTTTGGAGATGGATGGAGTTTATTGACAGTTGGTGAAGCGAGGGGCTGGAGGGGCGGAGAAGTTTGTAGAGGGCAGAAGGAGTAGAGGAGCAGTAGTATGATGAAGTAAGATCTGAGGAGGAATATCAGAGGGGCAGGAGAAGAAAGGGGTGAAAGGAAGAGCAGAGAGCAAGATATGAGGATGAGGAATGTGTAAATGAAAAAGTCAAAGGGTTGGAGGATTGAGTAAAAATGAAGGGAGGTGTTATGTTATGTTGATTTATACTGTGCACTGATACCACCCAAGGGCAATCTCCAGGTGCTCACCTGGCTCTGCAAAAGCGGAGGACAGTGTGTGCTAGTGAGGACAGGATGATAGGATAGATTCAGAACCAGGAGGAACTGGCATCTGTATGCATTGTCTTCCGTGTGGCAGTTGGTTGGAGAGGCCCCAATCCACAATTTTAACTGTGTGGGCAGAACTCAGTGCCTCAGAAATGTGCTAGCGTTTGTGTTGGGTGTGTGAGTCCTATGAGGTTAGAGCAGAGTTGTGGTCATGCCCACTGGTTAGTTGTATACATAAGGGGGTCCACAGTCACGGAGGACCATGTTCAATGGTATGTTCCTTCTAAGGTTACTTCCAGAGACACAGATAGTCAGTTGAATGTGTGGATTAGATTAGTTCTCAGTGTATCTATGTTTGGTGTGGCTAGCCCCTGGTCGTGTATATTGGTGTTGGGTATGTTGGAGGAGCAGGAATGGGGAAATTGGTTAGTACATCGGTTAGTTTGACATTGCCTCTGAAGTGTGTTGGTTGCCTCACTATAGCACCTTTCCATGTTCCTGGCTGTGGTCTGTCAGCCAGCCCGCCTCCTCCACAAACACAGAGGCTGACTTCCACTATGGATTTGAGGGCAGGGGTTGGTTGAACACAGTATTTTCCCAATTATTTGGCAGGATTAATCAGGACACATATGTTTGTCTTGCTGTGCCATTGGCTGCTAAATTGGTGCAGAGTGTCATGATGCCTACCTCCAAGGAGCCAGGTCCGACCCAGCAACCCCAGAGGCAGGCATCATTTCCCCCAGGGGAGTGCCAGCGGGCCCAAGCTGGGGCCCTTTGGACTCAGTCCTGGCGCCTTAGGCGCCAGGTTCATGTTGGACCTCTGTCCTGGCGCCTTAGGCGCCAGGCTCATAAAGCTAGACATGTGTTCAAGTGTTTTAATGTGCACTTACCTGATGCAGACCATGCTGCCACATCCAGGCCCTCTTGAGGCCTGAATAGGAACTACTTTACCTGTGGGACTACTTTCCACCCGGGTGTGGTCGGGGAAGGATACATACCTGATCGGAGGAAGGATACACATTTGGCACTTCTTCCAAAGCTATTTAAACCACACCCGATCAGCAACTCACGCTTCGCGTTGTTCTGCTCCTCGCAGCTGGACGCTCACCGTGTCAGCTCCTGCATCTGGACTTCAGCCACACCTGTCAGCATCCTGGGTCACCTGCAAAGGGAGACAAGAGACCTACCAGCTAATCTGCACCACAGAGACATCACCGACGATCCTGAAAGGGAAGACATCATTTTTAAAAGCATTTCGTTACGATCGCTGCAGCGCTGCATTTCACTCACCTTTCCTGGGTTCCTCCATCTTCAGCAGCGATCATCCGGATACACAGCCACTTCCCAGAGCCTAGAGAAAAAGACAAGAATAAGAGGTGAGAGAAGGAAGGGAATAGGAAAAGCTCAGTTTCCTTCTAAGACTTACCTGTTGGGTCATTCCCATTTCATTTCAGGTCTTGCTGCTTCCAAGCAGGACCCCGGCCCCTATAGGGAAAAAAGACAAAGACATTAGATGAGCGAATGCAAAAACATTACCTGAGCGCTCATCAAGGACTTACCAGATCTTTACTGGAACTGCACGTTTCACTTCAGGTCGGCGCCATATCTCCGGCATTCCGAACCCCGGCCCCTATGGGGAAAAGACATCAACATCAGCGCTTTGTTGAAAGAAGTCTCCAAAGGAATCTTCATTCATCACCTGAAAAAAGACAATGAACATTATTATTTAAAGCTTGAACTTTTGAACTTGCAACAGAACTTTTACAGCGCCTTACCAGTATAATCACGCTTACCTGAACTCCCATCCAACCTCAATCCAGTGAAGTAACTGGGTTCAACGCGCCCCTGCATCAGAAGCAGGATGGAGAGCTCGTCCTTTCAGACCCTAAGGTGAGACTTCACAGGGAATCGTGGAAGGGTATCGTGGAGGGTTGGAAGAGAGTGGGAGGCTTGAGCATAACTCAGTCAGTAGGTAATACTCCCTTTTCACGCACAGGGGAATATTCCTGCGAGCCGGAGAAGCCAGAGTAGAGGGCCCTTCCTGTCCATCTTCAGAGTCCTGCGCTTCACCATTGAAGAAGCATCAGCACTTGAAGCCAGACCTGCGCCTCCGTGGGAATCAGGTGAGCGTTACACAGAGCTGGTATGATAATACATTTGGGGGAGTGGTGATCTACCGGGTGACCCTAGTTATGTTGTTGAGCAATTCATAGGGTGATTCTCTAATTTAGTGCGTTACCTGTCTGGGTTGTTCTAAGAGCATGAATTGCACTTGGGATGCTTATCCATGGGTCAGTCTTTTGATTGGGTGGGCTACTCTTCACCGATCTCTCTAGTTGTGGGCATGACTGGCGGTGGGGAATCTGGGCAGTGGTGTATTCGGGTCCTCCTTTGTTTCACCGCTGTTATCTGTGACTGTGTCCTTTGGTGTGTTGATTTTGGTCAACAATGATGTTTTTGCTGCCATTGTCCTTTAGTGCTTTCCATTGTCTGCTGAATAACCAGAATTGAAGTCATTTCCTAAAGGTGATGTGACCTTTTGTGGTTCTAATTTATTTGTGCATGGTGTTCCATAGGTTAGCAATTAGGCGTGAGAATGCTGTTCCTCCAAATGTCCTCTTTTTGTATAGTTTTATCTCTATTTGTAAGTCATTATTTGATCTTAGTTCCCTTCTTGACTGATTTATGGGCAATGCAGAGGGCTCCTCAAGGCTATGATGATGTGGTTTCATCTATTTAATCTTAGGAGAATACTGGCTGCAGTGTTTCGGTCCTGTTGGAGTTTCTTGTTGAGGATTTCTGGCATTCTTAGTTAGAGGCTGTTTGCGTAGTCTATTATTGTTAGTATCAGAGATATGATTGTGAGGGTTCTGTGTGGAAAGGAGAGGTATGGGAACAACCCTCTGAGTAGTTTTAGGAGATAGAAGTACTTTCTAATTCCAGGTGTAGTGCATTGTCCATGAGTATTCCTAGATTATTTAACATGTTGGACGTCTTTGGTTGAGTACCCATGCCAGCCGGCCAGTCCAGTTGTGAGTTGGTTGCATTGTTTTCTGTGGGTGAGATCGTTATTTCTGTTTTGGCCGAGTTCAGTTTGAGGTTGTTCGTTGTTACCAGTTGTAGATATCTGTGAGACAGTTGTTCAGGGTGTTGTTTCGTTATTGGGTCATAATCCTCTTCGTAATCAGTTGTGTGTCATCTGTGTAGCTGTAAGGGGTTTGTCTGTGGGTGTGAATGATTTTCATCAGGGGGGACATGTAGATGTTGAAGAGTAGTGGGGAATCTGAATCCATGTGCAACTCCACAGGAGATGTTTTTGGTGTTTGAGATGAAGGGTGATAAGTAGGTTCTTTTGGTTCAATTTGTGAGGAATGAGGCATGCCACATTAATGTGGATTCCTCTATACGACATTCCATGTGTATTTTCATTAGTGCTGTTTGGCTAATTGTGTCAGATGTCCCAGATATGTCCAGTAGTATGAGGAAAGTTTGGGTGCCATTGTCTGAATGTATTTACAGGTCATCCGTATTGATAGAAGTGCTGATTCTGTTCCTCTCATTGATGTAAAGCCAACTTGCAAGTGGTCAAGTATTCCGTTTGTTTCAACGTATTTATGTAGTGTCTTGAATACATGGTTCGCCAAGATCTTCGCTGGGTAGGGAAAGTTGGATATGGGTCTGTAGTAGCTTGAATCTTCTGCTCTTTTTGGTTCCTTTTTTACCAGTGGCTTGATATATGCTGATCTGAAGGAGGTTGGTTTGATTCCTGTTTTAATTGATAGGCTCATTAGGTTCCGGAAGTGTGTCATTGGGATTTGGTGGTTGAGGATTTCTTTGAAGATGCCCAGGGGGGTAAGGGATACGTGGAGATCCTGCAAGGTTGGTGTCCTTGATAAGTGCAGAGAAGATGTCTTCCTTAATCGGTCGAGGCGGATGAGATTTGCTGTCGTCAGTGTTTTGTTAGTTGTCTGTGGTTCAACGTTGATTGATGTATTAGCGTGGTTCATGTTGATAGTTTGTTAGATTGTTTCTATTTTGATCTTAAGTTGTTGGTGATGGTGTCACATAGTGCTTGTGCTGGGATGATTGCTTTTTTTGCAGGATGAATGTTTTCTTTATTTTGATTCTTGTAGCGTAGTGTTTGTTTCTTTGCTCAGAGTACTGTTTATTTGTATAGGCAGAGTTGACTTTGGTATTACATTGTGTCCTGTCGGTTGTACCTTTCTCTCCATGTTTTTTTTTCCATTTTGCCATTGGTTCTATTGAGCTTTTTCAGCTCTCCTGTGAACCATTTTGCAGAATGTTTTTTTGGTGTGGCTTTTAAATATTTTGCCGGTCAGATGGTCTAGAGCCTCTCTAATCCAGATGCTGAGTGTGTTTTCCACTATGTCTGGGGTTGTTACGGTTGGCACTGTGGTGTTAGGTTGGGTTGATTCTAGCAAATGTGTGAAGGTCTGCAGGTCAAAGCTCTTACAATTTCTTTTTTTGGTGGCGTGTAGTGTTTTCATCCCGAAGTAGAATGGTATCAGGTAGTGGTCACTCCACACTATCAGTGTAAGTGGCGCGGATGCACCTAGTCTTCTCTGCAGAAGATTGTGTCCAAGGTGTGTGCAGCATTGTGGGTCGATACATTACCAATTTGCTTGTAGTGCAGTATGTCCAGGAGTGTGCAGAGTGAGTTTCCGGATATTTCTCTTTCTTGTTCAAACTGTATGTTGCGGTCTCCCAGTATGACTAGGTTGTTGTGGTATGTTCATAGTATGGTGATGAGGAAAGAGCTACAAATTAACACCTGCTGCTGCTGATTCAATTCTGCCCCCTCACCCTCGTGACCCCTGAGCGTGCCAACATCTTTGGACAAAAGTAGATTGCTCTTTGTCTTCTCCTCTCATTGCCATCTCCACAGTTATCCCCCGCTGGGCATCATCTCCTCTGCTGGTAGTTATACATCAACACCACTCTCTAATGCTGTCTCTTGTTTTCCCTTAGCTTTATCTTTCTTTCAATAACACTCGTTTGACAAGCATTTTTTTCCCTCCTCTCCTAACTCTGACTATCTATCTCAACTTCTCTAAACATGCTCCCAATCTTTCCTGGGTCCCTATCTGCAGTCGCTCATATCCTGCTCCCCAACTTTTCCTACCCCAGTCCAGAGCATCTAATTGTATGTATTCCCTGCTCCAAATTCTCCCCCACCTCCACTCCCACGAGTTATTACTTTACAGTCCACCATCCAAGGCATCCACTGCTTATGGCTCTCTGCCATTAGACATCTTCACACACTGCTCAACTTGTGTCTTGTCTACTGCTCAAAATCAGCTAAAATATTCATTATAAAGATAATTTTAAACTTGAATCTGAGCTTCCCTGTTACTGATTCCTATATTAACATGCCCTTTAATGGACAATAACATGCATGTTAAACGAATAATTGGAGGTATTAGGTGCTCCATTCAGATAATGTTCCCAGTTCACCAATCACCATAAGAATATTATGGATAGGACCTTCATATCTGCATCACTTCCCTCCCAGTCCCTCTTTCAGACTTCTCTGTATAGCTGTCCTCTTTACCTTCTCCCACTTCCCTCTCTGCTTCCAACCTGTCAACCCATCTGCTCTACTCCTGCCTACTGTGCCCACTAGCCCACTCTCTGGTCCTCCTGAAGCTCACTCCCCGACTTACACATGCAATACCAAAAATAATCTGACACACCCAAATGGGGAATGGGACTAAGAGAACAGGTTGTAAGAGTTAAGTTTTGTTTATATAAACATTGGCATCCAGAGAACTCTGCTTCCCCGAGAGCACTCTGGCAAACATTACAAAGATATGAGCTTATGAAGGGAAAAAGCGTCATGACTGACATCACTCTATATGGGATTACAATTGCTTGCGATTGGGTGAATAACATTGATACACATGCGTCTATGGGTGCTGCTTCATCCGGATTGGTTGCTCCATTGGCGGGAGGGTGAGCATCACTTGGTCCGGCTGCCAGCGTCCAGGAGGGGTGAGGCTAGGTCTCGGTGAGGTAGGGTTGACACTAACTAAGCTAGCATGACAAACTACCATTAGACATATAATAAACAATGATCATTAGTTTAAGCTTAAGTAAGTCTTCTTGAACCTTGGACTTATATGGAGTTACCAGTCGCAGGGGTCTTGGTCAGTGTGTGATAACATTGATCATGGGGTGGGCCTGTGCACATCAAAACAACTTTGGGGCATTCTGACATTTGTTAGTTCTAAGGTTCAATATACTGTGACAGAGGTCTGGTTTTAGTAGGGGGCACACTGGGGTGGGCTTCACAGCAGGGTCACACTTCTGGTACATTAAGAAAATACCTTAGGAGGGCATGGGGTTACAGTGGCAGTATTTTTCCAACAGCAGGGGTAAGAGGGCACAGGCAGTTTTGTGGAGATGGATTAGCTACAAGTCATGTTTCGGGCCGGTTCACACACAGGACAGTGATCTCAGAGGAAGAATGAGATGTTACATTAGTATATTTGTTTCAATTGTCCCCGGCGCATCCGTGAGAAATGGAGCTGTGAAGCTTTCAGACAGAGTGAGA
This sequence comes from Ambystoma mexicanum, assembly GCF_040938575.1. Taxonomy (NCBI): domain Eukaryota; kingdom Metazoa; phylum Chordata; class Amphibia; order Caudata; family Ambystomatidae; genus Ambystoma; species Ambystoma mexicanum. The sequence goes on along the minus strand of NC_090930.1, from coordinate 91,388,967 downwards.
AAAGGTGGGGGCCATGAGCGCGGAGTGTGCGGTGCTGCAAAGGGGAGATAAGCCTTTTCATATTATCGCAGTGAGGCCTAGTCCAAAGATGGAGTCGAGGGCACAAAAAATGGAAGCCAAGAGTCCCCCACAACAGCCCCGCATCTGCTTACTGTTTAGCATGCCTGCGGGCAATGGAGGCGCCCCCCACTATTGTACGAGCAAGTGGTCCACATCATACTGAATGTATGAGGGGGGCCTAAACGACCCCTTGCTCCCACACATTCCCCCTTTTCATTACATCTAAAGTAACAAACTAATCCTTTTTATTATTCTCCCTCCGATAATACTCTGCTTCTTGTACTGCCTCATCCCATGCCGGTGTACCATTTATTGGCATCCAAGCTCTACATACACCTCTTAGGCTTTGCCCTCTCCTTGCGTATTCGTCAGGTGTGCATGTCATGTATATACCCCCATCCCCATCTAGGTCTACCCACACCTCCCTGTACCATTGCAACTCCTGTGGCTCTTTAATTGTGGTGTGGTATAAGTTGTCTATCCTGTCCCCATGCTGATGATGAACAGCTGCCAGGTGATACTTTGGTGGGTTTGACTCCCCAGTTTGTATTTGTGTGTCTATCATGGTTGCTACTGTTGTCGGTTTGCCCATTGTTACCATCATCAGTGTTGAACTAGGCATAGATTTTGCACAACATCGTATGCCCAACTGGCACACGCAGAAAAATAGCAAACGGAAAAATGACTACTGGAACAAAAATGTTCATCATAATGCTGAACCACAAAGGTAACCAGTTGAACATGTTGTCGAACCAGTTGCTCAGCTCTATTCCTCCTTCGTTCCTCATTCTTTCCCCCAGACTGTGTACTGCCGAGATGACGTGGGAGAGGGTCCCGTTATCCGCATCTTCAGAAGGATTGAATGTGCAGCACACACGCCCGATATTTCGGCAAACACCGCCGTCCATTGCTGTGAGAAGGTCTAGGATGTACCGGTTCTGGATTGTCATTAGGCGCAAGACGCATAGTTCCACCTTGATCACATTGAATCCTTCTTCAGTGTCATTGGCCAGTTGGACCAGTGGACGATTTGCAGCCATTTGGTGTTTGTTCGCACCTGAAGTCCTGGCGTTAGGAGGGAGGCAAAGGAAGTCTCGGCTGAATTAAACAATTTGTATTTATTAGGAATCTCAGTGAGGAGGTTGGATGACTTGCTGGAGATATAGTTGGATGACCTCCTTTTGCAGGACACTCTCTCGTAGTTCGTTTTCAGACAGAATGTCGTATGTGGAAGGCTCTGTGGTTGCTGGTTGGGGTGCTGCCAATGTGCCAGCCAAATCTCCTGCTGCCAATATGCCAGCCGAATCTCCTGATGCAGATATGCCATCCGAATCTCTCCCCCCTTAGATATGGCTTTTTGGAATTACCATTAACGCTGAGTGCAGGGTGGCCAGGGCGCAGGTACCCTTCCATGATGTTGGTAGATGCAGGTAGGCTTGCTTGCCACATACCCAATACATGTCCATGAGTGCTGCTGTACCTTTTTTCATATCTGGGATGATGATCATTTTGTTGCATTTCCTGTTAGAACCCATTGGTACCTTTCCTTCACCATGAAAACAAAGTTTGTGTGGAATTTTGTCTGTGTTTTGATGGGTTTCTCAAGTGCAGTAACCCACGTGAGCTTTGCAATGTGCTGGGTCCAGACGGGAGTACACGTTTCTTTGACCCATTGAAAGTTTTCTTCAGTTAATCCTCGTAGCGCTTCTGCTTTACACGTGATTGTCTCATCATGCCACTTGTTTTCTGTAAACCTTGTCCCTCTGATAACACAAAATGGTTCTTTGACACAAAGCACTCCTTGCAGCTTACTCGTGCAGGTTTTCTAATTCTGCAGCATTTCTATTGTAACTGTGTGTGACTGGAAGGTGCTCCGCATCCTACATAATACGAGATGAATTAAACATTGGGCATCCGACAAGGGCACTTCTTGAGGTCTAAGTATTTTAGGTGTGCCTGAAGCATGCGGTATGAGAGTGCAGACATAGCAGCTCTCATTTGTGGCTTGTTTTGCTGTTGCACTCATGTCTGAGTACCACTTGTTTGACTGATCTGGGTGGTGGGGCTCTTCGATTTCATCTAATCCCAGGCCATGGTAAACATCATATCTGTTCCCTCCCACCCCCTTTTCCACCTCCTCCTCCACCATTCCCGGTTATTTATCATTTTCACTTTCTGGTAATTTATGGGGAAGACATCTGTCCATGTTGCGTCACTCATTTCACTAGCAGCTTGCCAGGACTGTGGTGCTGGGGTGTCTTGTGTAATGTTAGCATTACGATTAAAGTGCATTACAGTGCCTTGTGAGGTAGGTTCTACGGTTGCATACACATCAGTATTGGTCAGATCAGGCTTGCTACCCCAGGAGTAGTCCCCATCATACTGATTGGTCTTGTTATCTTTACTTCTATAGCGGAAAGAGAAAAGAGGGGAGTTTAGGCAGTTCATTTATTATGCAGCATGGTGAGATTGTTGTTTACAGAGCCCTTATGTTTCCCCATAGTTGTAACTCTAGCCCATATGAGCGTTGAGCCTTCCTGTATCAGCTTTACCCCACTCCCCCTCTTTCATATCTTTAATTATGAAAGACACTGTTCAGTACCAGGCCGCGAAAAATAACATTACAGAAAACAATATTGCTGAAAATTAAGTCCACATTCAAAGCTATACCATTTTTTTATTCTACTGTCTACTCTATCACTATCTATATTTGTGTTGTCGTCAGTGAGGCCCTCCTTTCTGCCATTTTTCCACCTGAAGGGGTGATATAAAATTGTTAAGTACAATGCATAAATACTTTTCATCATTTCTTACATTAATTTATTTTCCATTTACATCACATTATTTTTTTACTTTTCTGTTATTTAACTATTTTATACTTTCAATTTCAAAATCCTCTTCTATTTCATAAATTTTCTTCTTAAAAGAAGAAAAATAAACTCAATTGAAAACCATAAAAACTTTAGTAGTGACACCCAATATTTATATATGTAAAGTACAGTAAGAGACAGTGAGAGGGACAAAGCAACAGTGGGAGACAGGGTGAGAGAGAGAGAGAGAACTATATACTGTTTGTTATATATATATATATATATATATATATATATATATATATATATATAACTATTTTTATCCTTTTTTCTTATCATGCAGTTCTATTTGTAAACTATTTTTTCTTTATAATTTTTAATTTGATGTATTTTGCACATCTTTATTTGAGCCACTCGCAACTTCGTTGCTCTCATGTTGCTCACATTGAGGGTTTATACTATCATGTGCTCTTCTCACATCTGACAGATGCACCCAATATTTCAACCCCTTCACTTTAACCGCGATTGGCGTGCACTTTATGACCTCATAGGGTCTATGAAATCTCAGAGAGTTCCACCTCCGCACAAAACTTCACACATACACATTTTCTCCTTGCATTAATTTTCCCGTTTGGCTGTCCTGCACTGGCATTGTAGTATCTGTCTCAGTGTTTTGTGTAAATGGTGGTGCGATCTGTCTTACTATGCTACGCACTGCGCATGTTAGTTGGGTAATGTATTCCTTAAATTCATTCCCCAGCACTGTGGCAGCCCTGTGAGGGTCTGATGCTCTTCTTACCATGGATAGTGGCCTATGGATGCGCCGTCACATCACTATTTCATGCAGGCTCAAATGGTGGTCCTTACTTAGCTGTGCTCGTAGTTGGAACAGTGCTAGGGGCAAGAAATACACCCAGTTTTTCTTAAGGGTGTTGCACAATTTGGGCATTTTGCTTTTGAGCAGGCCATTGATTTTTTCTATGATTCGTTCGCCTGCGGGTGATAAATCGAACATAATTTGTGCTTTACACCCAACAATGTAGTTACCTCCTTGAAAAGATCATTTACAAAATGCATGCCATTATCTGACCTATGACATCACATATGCCCCACCTTGATAAAACCTCCCATACTAAGAATTTGGCAGCACACTTCATGTCTGGGTGAGGACATAGTCCAGCTTCCACCCATATTGAGAATGGACAAACTATTACAATCAGATATCTTGCTGCATTGCATCTTTCCCCCATATCTGAGTAGTCGATGCAGAGCTCTCTAAATGGGCCCACTGGACGTGGTAGTGTTCCTCGCAGCATTCTAAGAGTCATTCCTGAACTGTGTGTTTGGCAAGTTGTGCATTCCACTGTGAACTTTGACAAATGTTCCTGCAAATTTGGAACAAACCAGTGTCCCTGTATTTCAGCTGCAATGTGCTGTTTAGTCACATGTGTTGGGAAGTGCAGTTGTTGAAATGCTATTTCTAACAGTTCCAAGGAAATTACTACCTTCCCTGTCAGTTCCTGTCACCATATCAAACCTGTTGGTGACTGTTTACATCCTCTCTTTCCCCACAATTCTTGTTCCTCTACAGGTGCACGTTTTTGGAGCTCAATTATGTGGGTAATTGGTATTTGGCTGTATCCCTCCTCTGCTGTATCTGTACCAGATGTTTTTACAATGCACTCTACTGCTTGTGGGATATTAAAATAAGCTGCTTCTTTTGCGGTGCCATCCGCTGCCGCGTTCCCTAATGAGATTGCGTCCATGTTATTGGTATGTGCTTGGCACTTCACCAATGCTAACACTGACAGTTCTGCTAATGCTTCTATTAGCTCATTAAACAGGGCTGCATGCTGCACTGGTGAACCATCTGCCCTTCTAAACCCTCTTCGCCGCCAACGTGACAATCTTGAGTGCACTGTTGTTGTTGCATATGCTGAGTCAGAGTATATTGTCACAGCACACCCTTTAGCTGTATGTAGCGCTTCAATTAGTGCTATCAATTCTGCTGCCTGTGCTGAATAATGTGAGGGGAGGCGTTTTTGTACAATCACTTCATACTCTCCTTCTTCCACTCTTACTAATGCTGCCCCAACATGATTTTCACCTGTCTTGCTGTCTATGGTGCTGACCCATACAAAACGTATATTTCCCCTTTCTCTAGTGCATTTTCACTTGCTTTTGGAATGTCATCTTCTTCTCCTTCATATGTACCACAATCATGTTCCTGTATGTCTTCTACTGTGCATGGTTCCGTAATGAATATGGCTGGATTCACTGTTTTGCACCTTACTACATGAATGTTTGGGCTTGAAATTATTATTTCATATGCTGTTGCCCTTTGTGTGGTGAGAGTGCTTTTGGATCTTTCTAAAATGGCAAACAGTGAGTGTTCTGCATATAGTGTTACTGAACAACCCATCACAATGGTGGGGTTTTTTTCTATGACGAAGGCTGCTGCGGTAAGAGCTTGTTTGCACGCAAAGTGGTCCTGCATTACTGAATCTAGAGTACCGCTGTAGTAGGCCAATGGCTTGTGGCCTAATGATGTATTTTGTGTTAGAACTGCTGTCATTAAAATGCCATTGCAGTGTGAAAACAGATAGTACTCCCGTTCATAGTCTGAGTTCGCTAAAACTGGTGCATGCGCAATGAGATCTTTTAACTTGAAATACTGTGTGATCATCTCTTGTGTCCATTTTAATGGAATGTTGTCTTTCTGTGCTTCTCTTAAAGCCTGTAATAGTGGGCGTGTGTATGCTGCATTGTCAGGTATCCATGTGTGACAGTAATTACAAATAACAAGGAATATTTGCATTTCTTTTACTGTTTTTGGCATTATTAAGTGGCGTATTGCTGCTGCCTTGGCTGTTATTATTCTTTTTCCATCTTTTGAAGTCAGTTGTCCTAAATAGTAGAGTATTTCTGCTAAGCAGTATTGCAGCTTACCTTTATCCACTTTGTATCCTTTTGTGGCTAATCCGCCCTGCACTGTTCTTCGCTCCTGCTGCAAATGAGCAAGTCATCTACGTATTGAATTATCGTGCTCTCTACAGTTATGTTACCAAGATCTTCATGAAATATTATGTTCAAGATACTGGGGCTCTCACAGTACCCTTGTGGTAGTCTACAATGCTCATATATTTTGCCCACCAATGTAAATGCTGTGAGGTATTGGCAACTTGGGTCAAGTGGTATCGAGAAGAGGGCATTCTTCAAGTCCTCTACAGTAAAGCAAGTGGCATCTTTAGGTATGCTACATAAAATTGATGCAGGATTAGGCACTAGTGGACATTCTTTCTGTATGACGTCATTAAGTGAGCATAGGTCCTGGATCATCCTCCAAGTCCCGCCCCTCGCTTTTTTGATTGGAAAAATTGCAATGTTACATGAGGATGTGGACGGCACTATTATCCCTTGTTGTAATAATGCATTTATTATTTCTCGGATCCCTTCCTCTGCTTCTCTTGATAATGGGTACTGTTTTACTCTAGGCGAGATTGCACTTGGTTTCAATTATATTTTATGGGTGTGACCTCTTGTAATAGCCCCACGTCATGGGGGCCTGTGGTCCATAATTCTGGCAGTACCTTTTCCATATCTTCCTCAAATATAGTGGATGGCACATTAACACTAGCCATGAGAGGGTTATGTATTTCTCTGTGTTGGATCATGATGTCACATAGTACACTTATTTCCATTATTATATCCTCACCAGTATCGCTGTCAGTGAACAATTCTTCATCAGTTAAATCATGTAACGTTATGTTTGGGTCTATGCAGAGCACTGTTCTCCATTCGCAACCATGTGTGTCCAGTCCTATCACTGCAATACGTTTGTTTGAGACCTGTACCCCTTCCAGATCAATAGACAAAATTGTGCTGGGCAAAACATATGTATTTACATCTGTATGTCCATGGCAGAAGACAAAATCAGAAGGCACCTTCCATTCTTTTCTTGTTATTTCTGGTACCACCTTGGCACGCACCCTTATCCCATATATGAACATGTCCATATCTATGGGCATTCCCCTTAAAGCAATTTTGTCTGTCATGGTGCTTATGATCAACATTGCTCTTACAGGGCACACCCCCGAGGTAGAACACACTATTCCCCTCTCAATAAACGAGATGGTCATATTCAATTTACTCAGGAGGTCTCTTCCCAGAAAATTTATTGGCGAGTCTTCATGATATAGTACAGGTGCTCGCAATGTTTTACCCCCCACCGTTATGTCAAGATCTTTTGTGTAAATAACTTTTAAAATAGCCCCAGAGAACCCTTGCATTTCCCAAATGTTTCCCTGAGAGTGGGAACCGGCCTTCATTGAGACACGATTTCTCAGCTCCCGAGTCCACCATGAAGATGAACTGTATGTTGCCTATCTCCGCCCCCACTAGTGGTTCCTCTTCTGCATGTAAGGCAGTGGATAGGACTGGACACGCAAGTGCTTTCTGTGGGCTGTCCTAATCTGCATATGTCTCTGTTCCTGGAATGGAGAATACATTGTCCCCCACTACAGCTGCACCGTGAAAAGGTGCCGGCATGCCATTTGCAGAAGTTGCAAAAATATTGGTGTTTGCATTTCCCATAGTGTTCTTCCTTGCCATTTTTTGCTGCATACCCCTCTGCTGTGGTTGCTGAAATTGTTGCATTTGTGGGTCCCTCTCTTGTGGTTCATTATACCATTGTTTGTTCTGCCCACTCCCTCCCATTGGTAAGCCATAGGGAGTGCCTGGGTGTGGGAGCCCATATTGCTGTTCGTTTTCCAAGGGGTGTTGCTCTTGGTAATAACCCATTGGTCGCATTCTGCACTCTCTCAAAAAATGTCCCCACCTCCCACAATTCCAATATGATCCTTGTGGTCCTCCTCTCATTCCTTGCCCTCCAAACCCTCTATTTCCCATACCTCCTAATCCCCCTCTCTGTCCTCGTTATCCACCTCGTCCTCTTGCGGGCCTGCCCTGCCATTGGGGGCCTCTGTAATGCTCCTTTCCATCCCATTGCTCTTGTCCGTTTGCAGACCAAGCTGCTGCCATCCTTGCTGGTGCACTTCCTACCCCCTCCTCTCCTTCCCCCTGCCTGTCAGTGGAAGTTGTTGCATTCATTGCTATGACCTTCACTAATTTATTTTGTACTAACGTTGCTTTGTCTGCCAACCTTCTCTGTGCTATCTCTCTTTCTCCTTTCTTTGATACTCCTACAATGATGCACAATTATGCTCTGAATTTCTGGCCAGCCTTTGGCTTCTATCCCAGCTATTTTTTCCAAGGCCTTCTGTACCTCCTTCGGGAGCCCTTTTTTAATTATAAAGTAGAACAAGGCGGTGGATTGGTCCCACGCCGTGCCTGTTTCAGATCTCCACAGGTCTTGCACCCAGAGGATGAATTGCACGGGCTCCTCCTCCTCTCCCATAGTGCATTGCATCACTAAGTGTAAATCTGGAGTGTCCGGAAAAGTTCTCCGCAATGCATCCCACACTTGTGCTCTAACGTTATTAAATGATGACCCATCATGGCGGTCACAGTTCATTGTGACCCCCGGGAAGCCTGCCTTCACCCACACTGCGTCTGCCTGGTCACCAACGGCAGACACTAGTAAACTTTTTACATCGCCTATAGCTAATGGCACTCCTGCTGTGTTTTTTTCAAATGCATGTATCCACTTTCCTGCCCCACCGGAAACTGGGGCGAGAAGTTTCAACAGGTTATTCTTGTCCATCTGTGCCTGCTCCCTTGTGTATTAGGGGCATTTGTAATTTCGCCTTTCCTCCTTTCTTACTTACCATTCTTTTCTTTGTTTTACTTACCAGCATGTTCCCTTCTCTTTGTCTTAACCTCCCTTGCCATCTTGGCACAGGCCTCTCATCCTCTTGGTCGAATGGGAATGGCAGCAGAGACCCCGCTGCTGCTGCCCCATCTTCGTATTCGTCTAGATCACTCCACACTTCCTCTATCTCTTCCTCTGACTCCCTTCCTCCCTGTCCCTCCCCTCTTTGACTGTCTGGGGTTCCAGGTTGTATTATTCTTACTGGCTTGCCATTTAAATGGAAAAAGAACTCTCCTGATTGCCATTCCTGCTCCCGTCCTTTCAGTATTAGGGCTGGTGGTGGTGTGGACGGTGTAGATCCCCCCGCTACACTTGGTGGAGGTGTGAGATCAACTGCTGCTAATGGTGGTACTTCCCCTCCCCCAGGCAACATTTGGGTTAACTCGATATAATCGTGTTATCTCCATTTGGACATGTGCGAGCTGCCTGTCTAAATTTCCAGTCTCTGTGCTAGATTCATTGAAGGGGCACTAGTTGATCCGTATAACCCTCCTGTTTCATACAGTGGCGGAGCTGTGGCAGCCACTGCTGTCGGGGTAGTTGGTGCAGTTGGTGCCGGCACATACATGGTCTCACTGTAGCCCACTGCGGGCCTTGTCAATAATGGGTAAATTTGGGTGAGGTCATTCTCTCTTGTTTTTATTGTGCATTCCTCCCTTGTAGCACCCTCTCCCCCATCTGGGTACTTCTCTTTCTCTGTGGGAGTATCTGTACTTACCTAGCCACTAGGGGTTACCTCTTCAAACATTTGCCATAGGTCTAGTACCTCCCTCCTCTTTTGCAATTGCTTCCCCCTGTATTTTGCTAGAAGATGTGTCGATACAAGATCTAATACTCTTTTTTCAAAAGACCCTCCCTCAGGCCATATTGGTGACACACCCTCTCCTTTTATTTCAGACACCCACTGGTTATGGTACTTCTATATTTTCTCACTATACAAAGGGAGTTGTTGGCAGATATGCGCTACCGGCGTAGTACCTCCCATGATACTGTATTTCGTACTCTTACCAGCGTTCACTTTTCTCCTGGGTATAGTTACACAATCTCAGTTACCAAAATAAATTCCCTTCTCTAACACCTCTTTTCAACCTTATTTCACTGTCAATCATCAAAAAATACCAATGACCTTTTTTTATTTACACCTTAGTGCAGTAATCACAAATTAATAACCAACATAAATCACAAATTATTTACCAACATTTCTCATCAGACCTTATCCTTGTGAATACACAGATACACATGTACTTGCTGACAAAACAACACGGAAGACTTTAAAACATTGAACAGGTAACATATACTACCTTTCAGTTTTACTCCCCCTTTGAATTACTTTAGTTTATTATCCCTCGTTTTTATCTTCTCAGGCACTCCCCACCTCTGAGCCCCCTTACGCTGCCTCTCAAAGAATTCTGCTCACACAGAAAAAGAATATTCTAATTTACTACTCCGAGCCTACTAAATATATGAGACTCCTACTTTTTTCTCTTTATCTTCACTTGTCCCCTGCACTGGTCAAGACAATGCTATGCGGTGCTGCCTTCTACCCCACTTCGAAGCTAGGATCCTGTATTCCTTTTATCTCTTTTTCCACAACAACCTAATGGCCATATAAAGGATAGATAAGAAAAAGCCTCAGTCATATTCACACAGGCCCTGAACCTCACCCTCAGTTTCTATTTTCCCACTATTTTGTCCCTCTTGTTTTTTTATACCACTTTCTCAATGTATACTTTTCTCCCCTTAGAGTCTCGCAACCAATACTCACGTGTTCAGTAGGGTGGTCTGAGAGCCGCCGTTCACAGGCTATCCACAATCTGATCCGCACCCCAACCAAGCGTGACCCACCTTGGCGAGCAGTTAGTTGGGTATTTGCAAAGATGACGGGGACCATTGGAACCTTTTGTTTTGTGCACAAACTTGTCAACCATGGAGGAAATGGTTTTGATTGGGGGGTCCCGAATCACACCGCTCGGCACAGGGCCTCGGTGCACCTGTCCCAATCACGTCACGGGGGTCACCAAATATGAAGGCTCACTCCCCGACTTACACATGCAATACCAAAAATAATCTGACACACCCCAATGGGGAATGAGACTAAGAAAACAGGTTGCAAGAGTTAAGTTTTGTTTATATAAAAATTGGCATCCAGAGAACTCTGCTGCCATGAGAGCGCTCAGGCAGACATTACAAAGATATGAGCTTATGAAGGGAAAAAGCGTCATCACTGACATCACTCTATATGGGACTACAATTGCTTGGGATTGGGTGAATAACATTGATCCATATGCGGCTATGGGTGCTGCTTCATACGGATTGGTTGCTCCGTTGGCGGGAGGGTGAGCATCATGTGGTCCAGCTGCCAGCGTCCAGGAGGGGTGAGGGTCAGGTCTCGGTGAGGTAGGGTGGACACTAACTAAGCTAGCATGAGAAACTACCATTAGACATATATTAAGCAATGATCATTAGTTTAAGCTTAAGTAAATCTTCTTGAACCTATAAATTGCATGCATAAAATCAGACCATCATTCATTGGGACGTATATGGAGTTACCAGTCTCAGGGGTCTTGGTCAGTGTGATAACATTGATCATGGGGTGGGTCTGTGCACATCAAAGCAACTTTGGGGCACGCTGACATTTGTTAGTTCTAAGGATCAACGCCTCCTTTACCACTGAATCTATCCTCACCAACCTAAAACAATCCTGGGTACTTCCATTACTTAAAAAACCTACTATTGACCGTGCCATACCCACTAATTACCAACCTATAACGACTGTCCCCTTCCTGTTAAAAATCCTAGACAGGGTTGCCTATGTACAAATACAGAAGCACCTGGAAGAATACCACCTCTTAGGATCTAGACAATCTGGATTCCGCCCTCAACATGGGACCGAAACTGCACTCATTAACCTGAAAGCTCAGGTTGATACACTCAGGGACAAAGGGCAAGTTGCCCAGCTCCTCCTCCTTGACCTATCTGCAGCTTTCGACTTGGTTGACCACTCTGTCCTATGCTCTCACCTCCGCACAGCAGCACACTTCTCTCCCGAGGCCATTACTTGGATCACTTCATTCCTTAACGGAAGACCTATGAGGGTCTTCTCCCCCAATGCTGCAGCAGACCCAATACCCATAACCTGTGGCGTCCCACAGGGCTCCTGCGTTTCCCCCACACTGTACAACATATTTACCAAGCCCCTTTTTCGATGATCTGGATAGTCTTGGTATCACCTACACTAACTATGCAGATGATACCCAGATCCTCCTTCCGCTTTCTGGTGATTATGGAAAGGATTTGGCCTTGCTAAATAGGGTGTACATCATCATTCATGCATGGATGGCCACTCATGGACTATGCTTGAACGATGAGAAAACGGAGCTCATCATCCTGGGCACTACGCTCAGTCTAAAGAAATTTAGTCCAGCCTACAACTCCTTCACGATAGATGGGAACAATATCAAAGCTGGACAGGAGGTCAAAACACTGGGATTCTACCTGGATTCTAACCTTTCCTTCAAAAGACAACTGAGTTCCCTGGCATCATCAATGGCATACACGTGCAAATTAATCCGCTCAGCCAAACCATTTCTGTCAGACAAAAGCTGCCTCACACTCGCTAGAGCCCTATACTATCCCGCCTTGACTACTGTAACGCCCTCTACTTGGGAACCTCCAAGGCTACCACCAGCAAGCTACAAACCCTCCAGAACAATGCCCTGAGAGCAGCCCTAGGTATCCCCAGAAGAAAGCACATTTCAGGACTCAGCCAAATGTACAACTGGCTACCCACTAGAGACAAAATTCTATTAAAAACGGCCTCAATCACCCAAAAATCTCTCAACAATGCAGCCCCGATCTACCTGATTAACAGATTCCACAGACAAGCCTCCTTGAGACCCCTTAGAACTGCATACAAAGACTGCCTATCTGTCCCAAATTTCAAACTCTCCACCATAGGAGGTAATAGTTTCCCGGTTCAAGCAGCCAAACTATGGAACTCCTTGGCCCCTAACCTGAAAGTAGACATGCCCTATTTGAACTTCCGCTCAAAGGTAGTCTCATGGCTGAAACTGAAGGACCACTAAGATAGCCAAGTGCCAAGGCTACCCTCTTGCTATCTGCACACTGTGTCACCACGTGGGCCCACCTTTGTACTTTGTATATACTGTATATTTTGCCTGCTCTCCTACTCTGCCTTGTATATACTCCCTTTTGCCATTATGTATATTCTTCACTTTGTAACTAAGCTTCGCATATTCTTGTAAATACTGTGCCCTGATACCCCTGGGTATATCTGCGCATTATAAATAATAAAACAAACAAACAAACAAGGTGCAATATTCTGTGACAGAGGTCTGGTTTTAGTAGGCGGCACACTAGGGTGGGCTTCACAGCAGGGTCACACTTCTGGTACATCAAGAGAATAACTTAGGAGGGCACGGGGTTACAGTGGCAGTATTTTTCCAACAGCAGGGGTAAGAGGGCACAGGGAGGTTTGTGGAGATGGATGAGCTACAAGTCATTGTTCGGGCCGGTTCACACACAGGACAGTGATCTCAGAGGAAGAGTGAGATGTTATATTAGTATATTTGTTTCAATTGTCCCTGGCGCATCCGTGAGAAATGGAGCTGTGAAGCTTTCAGACAGAGTGAGAAAAGGTGGGGGCCATGAACGTGGAGTGCGCGGTGCTGCAGAGGGGAGAGAAGCCTTTTCGTACATTCGCAGTGAGGCCAAGTCCAAAGATGGAGTCGAGGGCACACCAAATGGAAGCCAAGTGTCCCCCACAACAACCCCACATCTGCTTACTGTTTAGCATGCCTGCGTGCCACTATAGTACGAGCAAGTGGTCCACATCGTGCTGAATGTATGAGGGGGGCCAAAATGACCCCTCGCTCCCACACATTCCCTCCACCTCTACCCTACAGTCCACTCCTCAATTTATTGTAGTAACTAACACAATTAGCCCGTGCAAGCCTAGACCCTTATGGGGCATTTGTATTTGTATGTCATTGTCATTTATGAAGAACTTTCACCTAAGTTCTGAACGGGCATGGCATAAACAACAGTACGAAAATAACATTCAAATTGACAGTACATTGATTTGCAGATGAGAGAGAATACATCCTCAAGAAGAAGAGAGAATAGGGGAGTTTTTTTAGGCATGTAAGGAAATTGTGATAAGAGGGTGAGGAACCGAAGATGAGGGGTAACACGTACCAATTTTTGTGGGCAAGAAGAGAAAGGGAAGGAAAGCGGGAGAGGGGCAGGGAGGTTTAGAAACAGAGAGCAGGAAAAGTGATTGATGTGGTAGAAGTTGGGGGGAGACTAAAAGAGAGATGAGTGGAAAGATCGTAGTTAGCAAGGCCATGTAGACACCTGTAGACAGTACAAAGAAAGTGGAAAAGTATAGTACAGTCAAATGGTAAGAAAGAGGTAGATAGCAGAGAACGGAGAAAGAACTAGAGGTGCTGGAAGATGGATATTTTATTTTAGTTATTTTATTTTTGCATTTGTGACAACACCCACACCTGAAGGTATCACAGCGTTAGTATCTTGTTAGAAACATGTTACAATGGGATGCAAGACATATGAATTACATATAACTGACTGGTCAGAGATAACCAGTAAGATAGCTCAGTGGGTTGTGCGCTCGCTGCTGCAATCTGAGCTTGATCTGCAGGTCGCAGGTTATAATCCCGACAAGGCCAACTCAGCCTTTCATCCTTCCAAGGTCGATAAATGAGTACCAATTTCGGTTGGGTGATATTGTATGTAAATATGTGCTCTGTAAAGCGCTTTGGATAAAGTTGCTATATAGATATTACATCATCATAACAATTCAGCACAAGACACAAATAGATTGTTATTCATACTTAAGTTTTAGCTATGCTTTTTTTAAGGCAGGGAACAAGTGTTTATTGCAAATATGAACTGGCAGAGTTTTCCAGTGTGGCAGATGTGACATGGAGGCTGGTGCTGCCTGCTATTATTCTCTTGCAGTGGGGGATGATCTGAGATAAATTGGCACTGGATCTGAGAGCACGTGTGGGTAGAAACTGGGTGATACAGTCATTTAGATGTTGGGGGCATCTCTGTGTAGACAGTGATGTGTGATAGCGTTTTGAATTCTACCCAGGCTATGATAGGGAGCCAATGTGATTTGCGTCTACTGGTGGATATGTAGTTGGATCTTTGGGTATGAGGGCAGTGTGCAGCGCTTTGTTTTGGAGGAGTTGGAGTTTGGAAAGATTTGTTTTGGAGGTTTCAGTAAGTAGTACATTGCAGTAGGCTAGTTTTGACAGTATAAGAGTTCTAGCGAGCGTGATGCAGTTAGCTGGCGATCGGAATTATCTACTCAGTACAATGAGTCTCAATGTGTAGGCAGTGGATGAAGAGAGGGCATTGATTTGTCTATCCATGGAGAGGTCGGATTCTAGATAGACTCTTAGGAGGGATCAAGGTGTTTGATCCGGTTGGTGAGCCAACGATGAGAAGCTCAGTTTTCTCTTCATTTAGGCAGATGTTATGAGTGGCCATCCAGTTTTGCATGATACTGTAGACTTCATTGATTTTGATGGTATCAGCAACATAATCACCAGAGAGCGGGCCAAGGATTTGGGTGTTGTCCGCAAAGTTGATGTAGGTGATGTCACTGGCATCGAGGATGTCAAAAGGGGGTTTAGAAAATATGTTTTAGAGAGTAAGGAGAGGCAGGAACCTTGTTGTACACCTAGGATAGCTGGGAACACGTTAGCTGCCTCGTCCCCTATCGCCACTTGAGAAGTCATACCGGTGAGAAAGGATTTAATCCAATCTGTGGCTTCCTGTGAGAAATGGAAGTATTGGGTGAGGTGCTGACAAAGTGTGCTGTGGTCAAGAGGGTTGAAGACGATGAAGAGATGAAGCAGTAGGAGGATCGCTAGGTTGCCGGAGTGCCTATTAGTATCCATCTGTACTTTTATGTCTAATCGTGCAGTTTCTGTGTTGTTTTTAAGGGGAAAACCGGATTGTCAAATGCCTAAAAAGCATCTTCTAGAAATTTCTGGACTTGGGCATAAGCTAGGTGGTCTATGATTTTTAGTAGAAATCGGACGGATGTGATGGGGCGGTAGTTATTTGGTATTGCCAGGTCATGGGAAGGTTTTTATATTAGTGGAGTGATCCAGGCTATTTTGATTGAGGAGAGCACTGTACTAGTTGTAAAAGAGGTATTGGCAATTTCAGTAATTATGGTCATGAGTGCTGGTGAGCATAGCTTCACAATTTGGGGTTGACAGGAATCGCCTTTACAATTGGAAGGCGTAAGGGCCTTGATGGTTGTAACTACTTGCTCTAGTGTAACTGGGGACAAAGTGAATAAGGAAATGTTATGAAAGGGGACTTCTTTAGGGTGACTGATTAAGTTTGCCAGTGATGTTTGTTAGCCAAATCTGTGTTTTTGTCATAAATTTTATTTTGTGGGAGAGTGCAGCCTGGATCGTGGTGCCACAGGCTTTGTCTTCACAAATATTGGTGGTAGGGGCGATGGGAGATTCCAGCTCACAGAGGATAGTAAAGAGCTCTTTGCTGTTGGAGCTGGAATTAGTAATTCAATCATAGAGGTTGTTGGCATTGGCCTTGATAACCTCTTTTTGCTAGCCAGGGTGGAGAGTGTCTTGTGATTCGAGACAGAGGGAATTTTTTACAGAGGTGTTTGATGGATATTTATTCCCTCTCCAGGGTTGTTAGCAAGTCGACGAAGCGGATGCTATTGGTTTGAGGGGTTTAGGCATTTTTAGTTTGAGGGGTGCTTATGTATTCATGGTATGTAAGAGCAGGGGTCATATTTTGCAGCTAAATCCTGCACTAAATAGTTTAGAGGCAGTATGTAAGAGTCAAGTGCAGAGGTGGTGGATGGTTATCGTCATGCATTCATTTCCGAGTGTTGCAGACTAGTCTGGGACTAACTGGTTTCAGTGTTACTTTGTAGGGTTTCGTGAGAGGGAGGGAAAAGTGAATGATGTGATGGTTGGTGCAGGGTAATAGATCTATGGCAGATATTTTGATGGCAACATTGGTGGAGAGTTTCCAGTCCAATCCAGGATTGCACATTTGGAGTGGGTTGGGATGTGCCATTTGGGGTGAAGAACATGTCACTTCTGGCATTGGTTAAGGCCTTTGCTTAAGGCCCTTGTCTGTGTGACAGTGGAATCATTACAACCCAAATTGAAATCTCCCAGGATGGTGCATTTGGTTGCAGAATTCAAGAAAGCAGTGATCAGCAGTGGGATGCCCAATTCTGGGTGACTAGGCCCATTGGGTTGCCTATACAACATGATAACATTAATCATGGCTAATGGCTCTGTGCCAGATTCAGGAACAGTGTTTCATACCCTGGAGTAGTGGGCAGGGGAGAGGTCCTGAATTGTAGTGACATTTTAGCAATGAGGGCCACTCTACCTCCTGGATGGGGTAAAAAGATTGTTTGGGTGAATTTTAACGTAAGCCTCTGTGGTTGAGATGGTTTTGCATTCTTGGTGGGTAGTCGTGGATTTGTGATTAGTGGGGGTATCAAAGTAACTAGTGGAAACTTTGGCTACAACATTATGGATACATAAATTTCTAGCAGTGCAGGCAATATTACCATGATCTACATTTTTTAGGATAACATGTTACAATACTGGTATTAAAATTTGCATTGGTATACACGATTGCGGGGGTACATGGGCACAACGTGCTGAGTACTATAACATTGTTGAAATTACAAACAGATAGTACTATGAAAGGGGAAGAGGAGATGAGAGGGGGAAACATGATCAGAGATGAGAGCAAGGAACAGAGTGAAGCAATAATCAAGATGAGAAATGTCAACCTTTAATGCCCTCAAACTATGCACATTTGGCTGACACTCACCACCCAAAGAGGTAAAAGACCCCATTTTGCAAAAGGTCCAAATAACTGGAGTGGTTGTAGACCTGATTGTTCTATCCTACATCCTCCAGTTCAATCTCTACTACTGGAACCTACTCGTTTATTGCATTAGCTGTGATTGCCTCGTTGACCCCAACACTTGGATCAAATGTGTCATGATTCGCCATGTCATGATTCACTATCCACCTGGTGACCCTACACTTTTTCTATCAATGGATGGTCAAATATTTCTAGCACCTTGAAAATCACATTGCATATGTTTGCAGTCCTTTGTGGGTTCACTCTTTGGGTGGATTTCCCATACAATAGACTTTCTCTCACCTTCCCCAACCTATGTGAGTCCCTAACTTTAAAGATGTGGACTTACAATCCCACCCACATTGGATGTGATACCTTAAATCAGGGGTCTTCAACCTTTGGCGTTCTAAACGTTTTGGGCTTCAGCTCCCAACAGCCCTTGCAAGTACTTTCTATGGTGAGGGACCACAGGAGTTTTATTTCAATCTAGAGAGCCACAGGTTGCAGATAACTGCCTTCGATCAGATGCTCTCCTCTCTACTTGTCCGTTTCTGTGTATTTAATTTGATTTATTGAACATTTGTATGGCATCTATACAGCAGAAAGTGTTTCCAAAGGCCACTTTGAGGTTTGTCCTTTTCCTTGGCCTGACCTTCATCTACTTGGAAATCATCTCCATTAGTCCCACAGGATGTATTCCTCCTCCCTAGTTCTCGGAACTCTTTGACAGCTTCCTATTTGCTCTTCTACCACTGAGTCGATCTTTGCCTGCCTATACTCAGATATTGATTAGCCCTATGGACTACTTTGCTTAAGTTGTTCAAAAGAAAGTCAACCCTCCTACTAAAGCCAACCTCTAGTTTAATGTGGAAGCCACATCGCTTAAAAGGAAAACAGAGTTTCTGAATAGAAAATGTGTAATACCAAGGGCCATAACGGTAAAAACCCTGTCTTGATTATTACAAGCGTTGAAATGCATTTATCTTGGTAAATAGAAATAGTTCATTCAGTTCCGCATTGCTCTATCTTGTAACCCTCCAGATGAACATATCAGAATATACAAGAAACTCAGATCTCTTCCTGCATGTTCCTTTTCCCTAATAGTGCTGAGATGCTAGCAGACTCCAAGTCCTCTTTTTTTGTTCAGAAGATTGACTTAATCCACTGGGCCAACTCCAGCTTGGCTAGATCGAGTTGTGTGGTTGTTCAGTTTGTGCATTTGAGTTCAACAAGTGGTTTGTTGGGAATAGGGCATTCATGGTTAGGCATACATGGTACTGATTGCTGAAAGACTGACAGCAGAGGTTGTGTAGGAAAGGGACAATGATATGGCTTAGTATTCCAGCTCTCAGCCTTGCTGGTGACTTTCGGATGTTTTGAAACGTTTTAGCTGTTTCCCAGTATGTTCAACTTATAAAGCCTCCCTATAATCCATGCTTGGAATGTTTATGGTAACCCTCTCCAGAATTGCATGGTCTGGCTGGATACACTTTTTGTGGTGGCCTAGTAAGAGGAGCTCTTGATTGTGTTATGATTGACGACCATGTTTATTAATTATGTGGCTCTGCAGATGTTTTGGACTTCAACTGCCACCATACATAGACGACATATTCAGAGATGAAGGATGGTGAGAGTTGTAGTCCAAAAAACCTAGAGGGCCACACATCACTGGCATAAACATAGACTGATGGATATTTTGTCACAGTTGAAAGTGGGCCGGGCAAGTGTGGGGGAGGGCAGGAATAGATGAGCTAGTCTGAGCGTATGTTGTGGTCCTGGCATAAGTAAACCGTTTATTAGACTCTATATGCACCCACTTGTGATGTGGTGGTGAGCTGATCCTAGGATTGTTATTATGGGCTTACTAGTGGGCATGTGAGTGACGAATTAGGTATGTGACTTTGTGGACCTCTTGCAGGTGTTTGATTAAATTGGGTTCATATCATAGTCAACGGTGAGGGATCATGGGAGTTGTAAAACAAAATGTCTAAATGGTCGCAGATAATAACCCCACTTTTGCCACTATACCTTGCACTTACTTGCACCTGTCGTATCTTTTCGATAACCCTTCTTGCAACTATTCAGCACAGTGATGTTTTTTTTTAAATATGTTATGTCATTCAAATGTTTCAAATAAATACTTTTCTTTAAAAAGTTTTTAAACATTTTTTTATCCAGCGTACAGTGTCTGAAAGAGATCATTAACACATCTGAAATACAACACTGAGAGATGCATTAATGAAAAGACAATTAAAAAGAAGACCCTAATTGCGGCTGTAAATTCTAGTCGTGGGAGGTGGGGGCAGAGGTTGTTCACACTGCTCTGCTTGCAAAGAGTGGAGCGGCGGAAAGGGAACCGTGGTAAGTAAATAGAAGGGGGATGCGTCCTGTTTTTTTTCTCGTGTCTGGCAGGCCCATTTCACCAGGGGACAATACCTCCCCAGCATTGCTGAGCCATTATCTAAAGCTAATTAAAACTTGACAAGAAGATTAACACATGGAGGGCAGTTTTAATTAACTTAATATCGCCTTCACTTTTGCTGCCTGATGCAGTGCGCCAGACGCCCAGGACTGAAAGGCTACACAGCAGCGAAACAATAGAGAGAGAAATGGGAGGTCGCGGAAGAGTACAATGGAACTTATTTGAAAGCGTTCATTGGCTCGCCCTCACTCCGGCTTCGATCCATCTCTCACTGAACTCCTCAAGTTTCTTTCCCTCTCTTTGCTCTTCCTCTCACTTTGTTCTTGATTATTTGTGCTCAGTATTCTTCCTGTCTCTTCTAAACTCCTGCCCTAAACTTCTGTTTTTCATTTACAGTTGGGGAATTGAGGGGTGGAGGGATCATAATATAATGTTGGGTCTGGCATTATTGTTATTAGCACCCCAGGTTTCCAATCCACTAACCAGGGGAGCTGCCAGAAAAGTTTTCTGTATGAATGAACGGAACGCCTCGCAAGATGGCTGCCGCGGAGGTGGACGACAGGCTCCAAACCAAACGGATCCCATCTTTCATTTCCATGGCAGCCAGCAGGAAGACAGAGTGGCAGCAACATTGGCAGTGGGTGCGCTGCCACCCTTGAAGGAATCAGGTAAGTGAGGGTGGGAGAGATGTGGCACCAAAGTGGAAAGGAAGGGCAGGTGGCGGAAGATAGCAGGGCAGGGTAAGCAACCTTCAGTTTGCTCAGAAAACAGGCTTAGATCGTTGGATTGCTTGCTTCCTCCACCCCAGCTCCTAATAGAGGTTAATTTGTTGCAGCAGGGAAGTGCAATTGAATTTGACCACTCGCATAGTGACAAAAATGCAAGGCCATTTTATGTCACGGTAGGGGTATTGCTCTCCCAATTCTCTCCATTTCAAGTGTATGAACTCCACATGCATGTATGATGGCTAGCCACGAGGGAGACCTATGCAGCCCTAATGGTCCTCTGATCCATCCAGGCAGGAGGAGAGATAAGGTCAACCTGCAGCTATTATGGGGGAAAGGGTGACATGAAGTGTGCTTACCTGTGTCAAGGTTACAGGTTGTGTATGGTTCATAAGTGCAAGCCATGGCTGGGGCTTACAAAACCCCAAAGCTCACTGCGCTGTGGTGTGAGATAGTGGACCTGTCCAATATATGTTTATAGCTGTGTGGCACTGGAACACTGTACATAGGGGACACTCCAAGGAGCGTTGCAGGTTGCAGAGGGAGATGGGAGGAGTAAAGGGAGCAGGGACAGAGTGATCTCTGGATAGAAGAGAAGTAGAGTTGAGTGGATTGATGTGACATTGGTGGGATGTTCGTTGACTAGCAGGGTGATATATCCTGGCACAATCTGCCCTGACCATGGTGCTCTGGGTCTTGTTTTGGTTTTCTTGATTCTAGCTTACAGTCTGGACCCCTTTATTGAAGAAACCCAAGAACCTGCTCTTCAGGGAATACCTAGGGGTCACTTAGGGACTTCGGGTGGTGGATGCCAAACCCCTTGCTGTGCAGAAGCAGCTGAAATGGATGCCTTGCCAGAAGAGGTTGATCTTTGGAGCTTTTGACAACTTTGACATTTCGTGGATTGTCTTTCCTAAATCCCCTCTTGGTAGCTGGGCATGTGTTAGAGGGGTGGTGACTATGCTCTTCCCAGGTCCTTTATTCCAGGTCTACCCTAGCAGCTCTCTGGGGAGAGGCGGTCTGAGTGTTCCAAGATCGGCTGTTCTGGTTTATATCAGCCCCTGCAGAGGTGAACGTCTCACTCTCCAATAATTGGTTCCTAAAGAGGAAGACAGTGACCCCATCACACTGCTTCTCTGTGCATCCAGATATTCCAGCTTGGAAAACATCCCGAGGGACCGGTATGGATGCAGCTTTGGGAAATAAGTGGAGGGTTCCTTGGTTGAAGTTTTTGTTGTTGTGTTCTAAGTAGCCTAGTTGAAGGACCTATACTGCTGGCATTAAGGATTCAGTAGAAGAGGGCAGTTTGATGGCAGAGGTGGCCAGATCAAGTTAGTACTTTTTTCCGTCTTGAGACACTTGCGTATAGGCGCGTTATAAATGCCATATCATATCATATCATACCTTATGAAATAGAAGCTATCTGCCAAAATATTTCACCGTAACTAATTGTAACCAGCGTTTCGTAAGCCTCATAAGTCTATTTTGGATATTGTCTCTCGCTCTTCTGCCTCGGTTTCTTTAGCTTACTGTGACGGTGAGTGGCATGAAGACAGGTTTTCATTTGCCAGAGTGATGCCACCCTTTGCTGACAGCTGCACGACCAAAAAAATAAATAGACTTCTTGTGGGGAGGGGGATGTAATTTATTTTAAAACATGTTTTGCAGTCTGTAGCCCCTGACCCTAAACGCCTCCCTATGTAATGTTTGAAACATACAGACAGCTCCTGTGGGTAGGCCTGTCGGGGGCTCAGAATATGGTAGGAGCCAGAAGTGTGGGGCCGGCAGTCGCAGAGGCCCATCAGGTAAGTGGTGTGGTAGAGCGGGCATGGAGTTGACGTTTCACAGTGGATATAAGGTGAATGGGAGTGAACCAGCCGAAAAGGGACCGGGATCTATTTAAAAGGGATCTATTTAAAAGAAGACGCTATTTAATTGTACAAATATTGTAAACTGGCTCTTTTTAAAAAATGTGCAATGCTAATTTCTAAAGACCACTTCCAGCATAATTAAAATCACAATCTATCCCATTTGGAGGACTTTTCTTTCCGACTATACACTTATATGGTTGATTTGGAAAGGTAAGTGAACGTGTGAAAAAAAGGGGAAACAGAAAATAATAAACGTGTCAACAAAGTAGAGGTAAAAGAAAGAGGGCATTGGAAAGAGTATGGGCAAAGGGAATTATGAAGAGAGTAACACTCCATGAAGAAAAAAGGAAACTCAAACATCTTGTTCATTTTACAGGAAGGTAGAGCAATGTGAAATCATACTTCTGTCATAAAACCAGGTAATCATTTCAAGATGGACAGTCTGGTACAATCGCCTGGGACTCTTGCGTAATGCCCCATGCAGTGATGTCACATCACTATGGGTGGCGGGGGGCACTGCCCCATTCCATAGTGGCATCCGCCCACCCTTGTATCAGACACATAGTCCACCCATTTGCTTCAAGTGAACAGGGGACTGTGCTGCCTGCCTCTGAGCAGAGGCAAGTCCCCCATTTACACACTTCCTTTATGTGTTCTTGTATGTGTGTATCCGTTGGATATTGCTCTCTTCCTACACCAGGAAATATTCACTGCAGCCAACTCCCCACCTGCCTCCCTGCTCCTCAGTCTCCTTGACCACCTTTTCTGCATCTGTGTGTACCTCTCTCCTCCTCTGGCATTTAAATGTCATGTCCCCCTAACATGTCCCCTCAATATTTTAAGTAAAGTTGCTCCACTGCTTGCAGCCCTCCCTCCATGCTCCCCACTGCTCTTGTCGTTCTCCTCCTGCACACTGCCTTCCCCTACTTCATGTATATTTCCTGTGCTGTCTCACCCAGTTCACTCGTGATTACACCCCCCTGCACAACTCTCCTTTGCACCATTTTCTTCCCCACTGCACACCTATGTCCTCCCTGAACTTCTTATTCACTCTCTATCCTGCTGAACACCCCATCCTGAATTTAAGATTCGGTAGCCTGTCCCCACACCATACTCAGCATCCATTCCTTAGGAGGCTCCAAAGGCATAGAGCACTCAGTGGTAGCGCCCAGATACCTGAGGGTTTGGCGTGCTATACAAATAAACAATACAATAGAATACAAAAATGCCTCTCCCTCATTCAGAGACACGGCGACGGCGCCACACCTGGACCAGGTTAAAGGGGAACGCACTGCTTGCTGTGCTCATGCTGGAGGAGATGACAGGCCCTTAGGTCCAGGAGCAGGCCACGTCACACGTCATGCAGATAGGGTTAATCAAAGACCTTTGCCACAGTACTCAAAACATATTACAGCACCACCCTCGACAAGGGCATGCTGTGCCCCCCCCCCCATACAAATGTACGTTGCAAACTGCCTCAATGCTAGCATATAATAATAAAATGCTGTGTCTTTATTCCTGACACACACAAGCACTAACACAGACACACACATTATTAGAAACAGGAGTACTGCCTCTTTTACCAGAGAGAATTGGAATTCAAAGGCAGCAGCTGTGCACGCTTCGGATAGGCATTGGTAACGAGGATACAATGTTGCTCACATGCACAGAACAGCTGAACCAGAAAAAGCAACAGTGCAGACTTCTCTTACTCGCAGAACATACACAGAAGAGTAGCCTTTTTCGGAGAGAGCTGATACAGCAAAGACAGCAGCAGAGTAAGATGTCCGCTCATGTAGCGAGGATATAGACAGCAGAGTCAGCCTTCCTTACATGGCCATGCAAAGAATGCGGCATCACAAACGTTCAAACATACACCGAACAGAAACAGACTGGGAGCCCAAACTGCATTGTTGTGGCCTAACCAATAAACATGCGTGGAGAGGTAGTTTATGATAGGGTCTTTAATTGCAACTTGCACATGAAAACAAATTGATTCTTACTGTCCTTTATAGAGGCAGATAGTCATCAGAGTGGGATAGGACTGGCACAATAGATGTGGTGGCTGCAAGCTGGTGCTAGGCCAATGGCAGGAGGAGTGTCGGGGGGGTCTCCTTGGTGCTCCCCACCCTCAGAATGCCGCTTAATGGGAAGTCGCTGCCTCGCGGCATGTTGTGTCTTCTCACGAGAGGTCGGGCATGACTACCATGGGGTGCGCTACTCTACATGCAGGCTTCACGCGTGTAATGCTTCCCTCACACACTCCAGGTGGGCTTGAGATGGGGACGGGCAAGTGCCTCACAAATGGCACCTCACACATCTGCAGAACAGGAAGATCATGGCCAGCAGCACCGAAAGTGCCCACCAATCACATCAAACAGACACAGCAAGGACCTCTGCAGTGCAATCTCCTAGCACACGGATCAGGTAAGCAATCGGCCCCGGCAGTGCTGAACTGAGTGACCTCCAGCCCTTTAAAATGAGTAGCAATACCCTAGAGATGGTTGGCGATGCAGAGTTTATTCATACTTCAATAATCGAAATGAATTAGGTATTTGGAAAAAAAGGGTAACTGTTTTAATATCAATGATCTAAAACAGGGAGTACAACAGACGTCATCCAACATCGCAAAGCAAATCTCTCAATGCATTTAAAAAAAAGTAATCTTATATAGCAAAACATCATCGTATTACTAACATCATCCTATTTGGCAAACTTCTAAAACCTATTGAAGAAAGTGATTGGGTCTAAGGAACTATCTGAGTATACATTCTATACTAGTATTCAACAATGAGTGAAAGTGATAGGTTTCTTAACATCAGGTGGGGCAATTAAGCCCTCTCTTAAAAATGGCCACTATGAATGTCAGCAAATACACAACGTCCCATTGGCTACTCAACCATAGGACCCTTAATTGCGTGGTCGCCTACAATTGGCTGGAACTCTAACCTTCGTCAGTACTTTTCCACCTACATCTAGCAGCATGCAGATTGGAATTCCCGGTGCTCGTGAGCCCATCTAAAATATAGCTTCCTACCAATTAACATATCCATCTATCATCACCTCAGTGGTCTGCTACAATTAAGACTTTGAACTTGTCCTTGGGAGTGTTCTTAGCTCTGGAGATTTCAGGGGAGTGAAGGCACGCTCTGCCCTCATGCGTACCTGCGTAGGTGTGACCATCTCGTCCGTCCAACTACATCTGTCCACGTGACTGTAGACCATGATTTTGAGCTTCTTGTGTATAAAAAGACTATGGGGGTCATTATGACCCTGGAGATAGCCATGCCGCAATTTGGGGTCCGGGTTCCTGGAATGGGGAAATACCAGGCCATTCCAACCTTGGAGGACCCGGTATTTCCCCATTCCAGGAACCCATCACCATTCGAGCCCCCATAGGGCTCAATGGGAATGGGGAGCATGCTAACAATGGGCCCATTAATGACTGGCCCGTTGTTAGCATGCTGGACTGCTCGCGGGACCCGCTTAGGAT
Organism: Ambystoma mexicanum; assembly: GCF_040938575.1. Taxonomy (NCBI): domain Eukaryota; kingdom Metazoa; phylum Chordata; class Amphibia; order Caudata; family Ambystomatidae; genus Ambystoma; species Ambystoma mexicanum. Next base: position 91,362,828 of record NC_090930.1, on the reverse strand, counting down.
GCCTAGTTAGACCAGTCGTCCTTAGCCGGTCCCGCAAGCAGAACTCGTAATGAGGCAGTAGGAGGTTAACGGGTCCGGCAGCACTACCGGCCCGTTAACTCCATACTGCCATGTTCTGAATGACCCCCTATGTTCTAATAGACCTCTGATGTCTTCCATGTTTGGTTCATGACTTCTGAGCAGGAGTTTTGTTCTTTCACATGATTTGTATCCAATGCCTGATCACTCCAGCCTGATAAGACCTTGACTTTCTTGGTTTGGCTTCATGGCTCATCCAACCTCGCTTTTCTGAGATACACTTTTAATTCATTTGTTTTCTTTGCTGCGACACACTGAAAATGAGCTCTTCCTTTTTCCAGTCCAATTCTGCTATAACACGTAGTGGAAACATTCATCCTTTATTCTTTATGCATATATGTATATCTTGGCGCATGCCACAACTTGTTCAGCACTTACCTAGCCTCAAGAATACTTTGTTTGCTTGCGTTTCTCTGCATCTGTAAATGTAAAAAACAACATGACATCTTCATCCTTTCCATGGAATAAGCTTCTTCACCTTGATCCCAAGTCCATCCACTGACTTCGTCTGCAGATTTTCCTGGACTCTCAAGTTTCTTGTTCACTTCCCAACTTATTCCAGCTCCTTTTACCTCCGTTTTTTTCATACCTGAGCACATGATTCTTGCTCTGAGCTCTGTCTCTTGTCTTCGTGTCTTGTACATAGTCATCTTCATCTGGATCTGTCCTTTCAGTTGCCCATTTGAGATAGACATCTCAGCCCATAAATTGGCCTCTCATGTGGCAAAGTGCTATGTGTGATAGACAATGTGCTGTCTGGACGTCTATTTCAATAGCAAAAAATATCTTAGACTTTCCCATGCTACAAGGCAGGAGTTCACACACAAAGCATTCCTCCTCCAAGGACTCCTTCCAACTTCCTTCATATGCTGATAAAATATGTTGTTCTCCAAATGTGCTGTACTATCTAGGTAATTGTTCAACTCTTGATCAGTTTCCCCTGCACTTCTCCTAGATCTCATTCCTTTCTTATGAATTTCTATTATCATTTAATGAATATGTCAGCATAATTTCTTCTTACTGGACCAATTACAGAAACATTTGTCAGTGGACTTGGTGTTTGTATGTGTACTACTTGTGTAGGAGAAAGTTCCAGAAGCTTCATTATAGCAACATAGATTTTAGGCATCAAAATGTCTTGCGTAATTTTTATAAATGATCTCCTTCTAAAAGCTAATCTAGGCTTATTCATCACAGGGCCAGGTGCTCTTGTGTGTAACTCTAAAGAAGGAATAATCACATAAGGTCTAGATTGTCTTGTAGTTGGCACGTTTGTACCTTCCTCTGTTTATGAAGATTCACAGGATTTCTTGCTCCATTTACGTCTACATAATAAGACATATGCACTGTGAGTGAAAGCAATAGCACTATAAATGAAATGCAAGAATAAATCACACAAAGATACGTCATTTTACAGCAATAGTTCTTGATACATCATGGATGTCTCTCAGAATCTGGCATGACGATATTGCTATGTTCAGCAGTCTGCTTAATGGATGATTAACACAAATTCCCAATGAATGGCACAAATTTGCCTCTCACCAGACAACATAATGATTTTCTTTCAGCAGAAACAAGAATTCTTTTCCCCAATGGATCTCGGAACTGTCCCTCGAAAGAAAGTCTTATTCAGTTCTGAATGTTCTTTCAGAGTGCCCGTTCACTTGGTTTATAATGTCTCTCAAAATGTTAGTAAGTGCTGCATTGTTCCTCGGATCTCTTGGGAATGTTCTGACGTCAGTCTGTATCCCAACAAGATGTGGGCACTCTTCAATCAGGTGATAGAAAACTAAACTGACCAGTGTGTGTGCATTATACGGTGATAGGGGCATTTGTGTTTTCCACACTGAACTCAGAAGCTGGAGAATCTGCTCAACAATTGCTTTGAGCAATCTCCTTATGATTGGACCATTTTTAGGATCTTGCAAGAAAACATGAACGCTAATAGTTCTCGCCACAAGTGCAGGGTATGCACGCAATATGAACAAAAAAAACTGCAAGAACGATCCTTGAAATGTGGTCACTAGGCACAACGACACATTCCTCTAAACAGGAACTCAGTAAGAAATTAATCTGGATACTGCTCTCTTTTCCAATTGTTGAAAATAAACTCCAGATCTGGCATATCTTTTTTCTTTTCTATCAAGGCTTAAGCATGCCTCAGTCCAAAGTCAAGAACACAATAACTTCCCATAACTCCTGTTTTAATGATTGAAAACAGTGTCCGGAACCAAGCCACAGTCCAATGAACTCTTTATCATAATTCAGCAGCTTCTGCGTCCTTCTTCCTCACCATAGATCTAGTCTGCATGTGCTCTAGTTCCTCCCTGATGCTTGCTTCCAATGGGTGTGGGTGCATAGAGGGTTCTCCAGCATGGATCTTTATGTCAACTAGAAAAGCCCAAGTACGAGTGCCTTGCACCTTGACTGCAGATGGTGTGATGTCCTCTACAATCAATGGGCCATTAAAGCGAGGTTCATGCCACTTTCGAGTGTAATTGCAGATTAGGACCACATCTAAGAGGAAAAGTTTGGAAAAGACAAACTTGAATAATTCCACTTGTTGAAGTATCTCCTGTGTTCTGTGCTGCCCCACACCCTTTTGCTTGAGCTGATCTGAAATTACAGAGATACTTGAAGTCATATAAATAAGATAATCACGTAACTCCTTTCCTAACAGTTCTGTGGTAGACTGGGAATCACTTCTAACCCTAGGCGGAGGTGTAACAGGTGTTCTCATCTGCCTCACTGTCACTGTTTCATGCGGGGTGAGATGGTGGTCTGACCCTGATTGATTTCTCAACACGTACAATGCCAATGTAACCATCCTTTTTTTCAATGTAAGCTCCAATGTCACTATTCTTTCTTTAAGCAAGCCAGTGAGCCTCTCAGAGACACTGTTCGCTTGTGGGTGATAAGACAATGAGAGCTTGTGCGTTATGCCAAGCAACAAGCTTATTTGCTCAAAGACTGTGTTAACATTATGAAGGCCATCATCTGATCTTAATATTTCACAAATTCCCCATCTGGGAAACACTTCTATTAAAAATGTAGCTGCAGGGGTGGAGTCAGTGTGAGTGCACGGTCCAGCCTCAATCCACGCCGAGAAAGGACATACCACTACAAACATGTATCTGTATCCATTACATACTTGCAGAATGTCGACATAGTCGATATGCACATTCTGAATAGGACCACTAGGTCTAGGAATAACTCCTCCGATTGTGCTCAATGTATGCCCAGAAGTAAACTTTTGACAAACAATGCAATTCACTACATAGAATGCAACATGCTCTACCAAATTTGGAATGAACCAATCCTCTGAAATAGTTGCAGCAAGGTTCTCTCTAGTTGTGTGTGCAGGGTAGTGCAGCTGGTCTGATACCACCTTTAATAAGGCTACAGGCATCACTGGTTTACCAGTACTATCTTGTTGCCACATTGCTTCAGAGGGGTTTAAAGAACACCCTATCGGTGTCCATATGTCCTTCTTGTCTTGGGGTGCTTCGCCCTGGATCACTATCAATTGAGTCCTGGACAAATTGTTATAACACACTCATCATCACCACCATGCTTTCATTCTCAGTCGATGTATCAAATGACATAATGTCTTCTGAATATGCAACTTGTTTGCTTTCTCGTTTGCTTTTTGATTTCCTCGTGAAATAAAATATGTTCTATTAGTGTTAGATGCACATTTGATGACTGCAATGGCTACTGGGAGCTGTAGTGCTTTAACAAGCTTGTCCAATTGGGCTGCATGTTGCACTGGAATACCGTCTGCTCGGAGGTAGCCCCTCCTTTTACAGTGTGGTAGCCCTGCATGCACTGTTGACGTTAAATATGTGGAGTCACTGTACACCATTACTTCCTGGTTGTCACACTCACCTGATATCCCCGGGGGCATCTGGAAGGCTCTGAGATCTGGAACCCTGGATGCGTAGTTGCCCAGTGCTGAATAATGAATCTACACCTACAGAAGGGAGGATTTGTGATAACTGTCTCTAATGGGTGAATCTCCCACCTCCCTCTGACCGATTCCCTTCCCACTGGGTTCTTTTCTCACTTTAGTTATTTGTAGGGTGATCTATCCGTCCTGTGTTTCTTGTGCAGGGGCGCTTGATGTTTGTTGGTGAGCTGCCCGAGTTGCTTCACTGGTGCAGTATGCCTTCCTTGGGCCCAGGCATGCGCTGACCCCGAATCTGCTGGTAGGCAAGTAGGTTTGTATTGCATGTCTGTTCTGTTCATGGTGGGAATTCGAAAATGTCTTTATCTCCTTCTTTTCAGGTGCGAAGGTCTTGATGCTGGCGTGCCGGATGGAGAGGCACGTTTTCTAGGTAAGAGAAAGCGTGAAGTGCAGCGCCTTTATTGTCTTTTAAAGCTAACCCGTGTTTTCTTCTTCTTCTCCTCACAGGCCGCTGTGGTGCTGCGAGTGGATAATAACACGATGAAAAACAGGCCCCCGGAATCCGTTAAGGTAAGTACAGCACTGTGCAGTTGTTTAATATTGAAAGCGAACCGGAATATGCCTTTTTTCCTTTGCAGATGTTTCTGTTGTGCTCTGGATGGAAGCGTGGCGTAGCATGATGGAATTCAGGTAAGACTGATGGAATTCGATGTTTTGGAAGCGCACGTTCTAATATTGTTTTTCCCTTTTTCGTTATTGCAGGTCCCAATGTTCGAACAGCAGCTGTGGTAGTGGTTTGCCTGAAGTCCTTAAGCTAGTACTCACACGTGAGTGATGTTTCTTCTTCTCTCGGTTTCCACAGATTGCAGCCCAGTTGAGATGCTGAGTGCTGGATGGTGTTTTCTCCGGTAAAACAGAATAATCTTGTTCTTGTTCTTGCAGGATTACAGGAAGATGCTGAAGACCAGGAGCTGGACATGGTGAGCTTCACGCTGCTGATTGCAGAATAACACGAAGCGTCTTCTGCAGTCAGGGTGTGGTTTATATAGCCCATGTAAAGTAGTACCAGGGAAAGTAGTTCCAGGCCTGCCACACCCAAAACACTAAACCGCATGGCTTGGTTCTTAGAACTAGAGTGTGTGGGTGCTTCCATTTTGGATTTAAAGGCCCATGTACATAAATGGGACCTAGTTAGAACAGCCCTTCCTTCCTACATATGAGCCTGGGCCCAAAGGCGCCATGACTAGCTCCAGGACCCCTTTTGCAGTGGTTTTAAGGCCCTCAGGGTTCTGGTGGGAGCCTGCTTGTGGCACAACTTGTGCTCCCTCACAGTGGTCATGACACTGGTCTGGGTGATTCTCGAGCGTGACTATCAACACCACCAGTTCTGCAGCCTGTGCTGAAAAATGAGACAGTAGTCATGCACTTATCCACACTTGAAACTCCCCATTGGCCGTGTGCTTTACCACGGCAGCACCTGTATATCTCTGTCAATCATATTGATCGATTCTTGAAGAACCGTCAATAAAAAAGAATCTCCCCAGCTGCCAATGCATTCTCTTTTACTCTTGAAATTTCATCATGGAACTCTTCATAGTTCAAACAATCATGCACATGATCATCATCTGCCAGTGGTTTGGCTACAAATATGGCAGGATTCACTATTCTGCACCAGACTGTGTTTATCACTGGTTTTGATATGACTACTTCATAAGCAGAAGCCCTTTGAGAAGTCAACGTACCCTTAGGTTTCTCCAACATGGCAAATAATGCATGTTCAACAAAAAACGTCATGGAACATCCCATTATTATGCTGGTAGCCTTTTCAATGGCTAATACGGCGTCTGTGAAGACTGTTTGCATGGGAAATGGCCCTTCATTACTGGTTCCAGAATCCCACTGTAATATACAAGGGGCTTGTACCCCAACATGGTTCTCTACGTAAGGACTGCTGTCATAACAGTAACATCCATATGTAAAAACACAAATAATTCCTCAGCCTCATTAGGAATCCCTAGAACTGGAGCATTACAAATTGTTTTTTTTTCAGTTAATCAAATCTGTCTTCCATTTCCTCAGTCCAAACTATTTTTTCCTGAGTTGCCTTTGCTTTCTTCAGAGCTTGCAATAACGGCCTTATGTATGAACTATAATCAAAGACCCATGCTCTCACATAGTTGCATAGTCCCATAAATCTCTGCATGTGCATTATCGTTGGTGGCTTTACTGTTTTCAAAAAAGCCTCAGCACTTTCAGGCGTAACCTTCTTTCCTTCATGCGAAATGAACTGCCAATGTACAACACTTCTTGCTGACAGTTTTGTAACTTTTCTCTGTCAACATTATATCCTTTGTCAGCAAGAATAATCATTAGCTGAACAGAATTGTGTCTGCATATTTCCTCTGTGGTGCTACAAACAAATATGTCATCTACATATTGTAACACAACACTTTCTAAATCAATATTGCTTAAGTCCATCTGCAGGACTCTATGGAAAATAGATGGGAACTCACAGTACCCTTGGTGTAAATTAATTATTTTCAGGAGAGTCTGTCTGAACGTAAACGACATCTGGTCCTGCGAGTCCTTATGCAATGAGATTGAGAGAAGCAAATTTTTCAAGTCAATCACAGTCAAATATTGGGCCTCAACAGGTATATTAAATAAGATTGTTGCCGGATTTGGAACTAGAGGGAACTCTGCCACTGCAATCTGGTTAATTCGCCTTAGATCTTGGATTAGATGCCAAGACCCCCTTTCTCTTTCTTGATCAGATAGATTGCGGTATTGCACGATTACTCTGACGTCACTAAGATGCCTTGTTCCATCATAGCTGATATTGTCCTAAAAATTCCTTCATGTGCCTCTCGAGACATGGGATACTGCCTTGCTTGAAGTAAAATTGCTCCTGATTTCAATTTAATCTTCAAATCTTCAACCCCCTTTAGTAGGCCTATGTCATAGGGGCCTGTCATCCATGATGAAGCTGGCACTTTCAACATGTTTTCCTCAAAATACTTTGGACGGTTGTGCTTACATCATTTTCTGGGGAACCTCAAATTGAATTGCTCTCACCCAATAAGTAATACTCATCTAAAATATCAGTTTGTTATCTGATGGATGATCTCCAAACATATCCTAAACAGTGACATTAGTCAATCTGCAACTCCCACCCCCCAATGGCAATCACTGTGCACCATTGGCTGGCATCATAATCATTCCCATCAAGCAAAGCCATTTCTCCTCGCACTATGGCTGTTTGCAATTCCAGAGGAAAAATGTGCCCTTCCTCTTCATCCATAGTTATCTTTGACCTAAATAAGAATTCATCAGGTATTCTCATAGTCCTTCCCACTAAACCTGGCAACCATGTTTACGAAATGCGTACACCATAGTCAAACACGTCTGGTTCTAACAGTACTCCCCGTATGGCCAATTGTCCTGAAAATGCCATAATAAATTCACTACCATTTAAATAATGCATGTCTGGCGTTGAACACACTATACCTTCATCAGTAAATGAAATTGTCATATTCATCTTGGTCATCAAATCTCGACCTAATATATTAACAGGTGTCTGCCTTCAATATAGCAATGGCACTGACATACCCACATTATGGTGTCTCAAACCGTCAAGACCTTGGGCATATAACTTGACGCTAACCTTAACATGGATAGGCAGGTCCATGCTGTTGGATCATCTTCGGCGTACTACTCTAAACTGCTCAATGGAGCCAGGCCATTCCTCTCCCAACTGAATTGCCTTATCATTGCTAGGGAGATAATAGGGTCACGCTTGGATTATTGGAATGCCCTCCTTGTAGGGACCTCTGGCAAGAACATTACCAAATTGCAAATGGTACAAAATAATGCCTTTAGAGCGGACACTGGGATCTCCAAGAGGGACCACATCCCCCAGGTGTGTAAGCAAGTTCATTGGCTCCCAGTTAAAGAGAGAATTGTTTTTAAAACTATTTCCCTCATGCCTAAATGCCTGCATGCCCTGGCACCCCCCTACTTGGTCCAAAGAATAACTAAGTCCACCTCAACCAGGCCCACCAGGACAGCCTATGTTAATAGGATCTCCCTGCCTAAAACCCAGAGAGTGTGTGCAGGCGGGACGAGCTTCCCCTCCCTGGCAGTCTCTCACTGGAATGCCTTACCACCCACACATTAAGCTCATTGACTCGAACCTTGCCTTTCCGAAAAGCTATCAAAACCCTGCTATTTGTCTGACTCCCAATGAACCCGTACCGGGCAACGTACTGTTTAGCCAGGCCCACTAGCTCTTGTAACACAGGAAACCGCCTCCTCCTGTCTTGTGCCTGCGATAACTGTTTGTAATTTCTGTAATATCTGTTTTCACCTGTAACTAAGAAAATAGGGTGGCTCTCTTTGTAACCCTTAATCAAGCCCTCATGTACTTACCTGTGACAGTGCCTCGATGCCCCAGGGCTGTAGTGCGCTATACAAAGCCAAATAAATACATTTTAAAAATCACACTCTCGTATAGAGACTGGTAAATCTTTAGTAAAAGGAACTCGGCTTGTAGTACCTGTGAAACCTTGAGTATTCATGGCATTTACAGACATTGAAAACTTTCCCTCTAGTATACATGAGCGTGTTGCACTCGTATCTACTAAAAACAGAAAAGACTTGCCTCCTATATTGACGTCAACCCTTGGTTCCTCTTGAGGATTAGGCAGATAGTACTGAACACATCAAGTCCCCCAGTAAGCTGCCTAAGTGGATACAGCATCATCCATGTGCCTGTAATAGGATTTCCTCCATCGACCGTGACACCTCCCACCCTTGGAGTCATTAACTGTCCTGTGCTTGTGCTTTGCTGTATCTGCATGGGTGAATTCTGCGACTGTCCTTGTGGCATGCTCATTGTCGCCTGCTGTGTTTGTAAACTTTGCTGTGCTTTCAGTGCTTGTGTCTGCTGCACTGTTGGATTCTGGGTAAACCCATCTCTACTCTGCTGCAAATATGCAGGGGGGTTTGAAGTCCCACCGCTTGAACATTGATTTTTCTGCACAAATCCTTGACTTTTACATGTGTGAGAAAAATGACCTGTCATGCCACAGGTCCCCCATACAGGTGGAGGTCTTTCCATTTGTCCTTCCTGCATGCCTTGGTTATCATTGTGAACACTCTGAAACCCTCCTTGATTATTCGGGAAATTTCCCTGATTATTCTGAAATCCTCTTCCTCGAAAACCTCCCCTTCCTCGTGACATAATCCCATTATTTCCTAGATCAAAATGCCTCTGGTTATTCATTTGTGGCATGTTTGCTATTTGCTGTGAACTCAATCCGTCCCCACTAGTTAGCATTGCCCCTTAAATGGCATACTTGGAGAGTTTTTTCTGCACTAACTTTGCCTCTTCGCTTTTCCTAGTATCATCTTTCTTGCAATTCTATTCTTGGAAGAGTCTGAAATTATGTGCCATGGTCAGCTGTATCTCCAACCATGGTTTTGCCTCCATGCCCACCAATTTCTTCAGCTGCCTCTGTACTGCTTCTGGCAGCCCTTGGCATAATATATGATAAAATACAGGTATAGATTTCCCCCAAGCCTCACTTGTCTCCAAGGCTCATTGTTGTTGGAAATTCTGAAATCAAACAAGCGGATCTTCCCGTTCTTGCATCTTTTTTGTCATTATAGCTCTCATATCTGACGTATCCGGCTACAGGACTCTGAGCGCTTTCCAAACTGCTGCTCTACAATTATTGAAAGGTGCTTCATCATGAGCAGTGTTTACTGTGGTAACACCAGAATATCCTGCTTGTGCCCAAACATCATCAGCCCTTTCCCCAAGGATTGCAATCAGGAGACCCTTACTGTCCCCTATAGCCAATGTATTTCCTCCCGTCATCTTCTCTAGCTCATGTATCCATTTCCCAGCACCAGAAGATAAACTCAGGAGTTTACACCTTAAAATATCCTTGTCCATTTGCTGCCAAGGTATGTACTGTGGTCTGGCTCCTCCCTTCTCTTACAAAGGAAACTCTGAGACCCCAAAGTTACCTTTGTTCTTTCATAGTCTGCCTAGCCATAGTAGGGACAATGGTTCTGTACCACCTTCTTCCTGGCAGCGACCTTAACCTACTCACACAAGGTGGCGAGTCCCCCCTCTGACCATGGGACTGCCCTTTAGATGGTGGATTTAGCCACATCAGTGACTCTGACACCCGAGATTTAAGTAGATTCAAATCTGACCATCAAACATCCTTATCCATGGTAAAAAATCCCTCAGGTCCACATGCATTGTCTACCTACTCCCCATGGAAAGTTTCTCTGTCTTCATCTGACATCTCCCATGCCAAACTCTTGTGATCTCGCTCCTCCTCATCTCTCTCCCAAGGCAGTCTATCTTCCCTCCTCCTCATCTATCTCCAAGGTCAGTCTATCTACAGGCAGCTCTCTGGGTTCGAAACTACACGAGGCTCCTCCTTCCTTATCGTACAGCTGTGTACTCTCAAGTCGGTCATGTTTGCCCTTCCCCAGCCCCACTTTCTGAGTCTTCATATCATGATAAACTTTATGGATAGCATCTCCAATGCTTCAGGAATCAAACTCATCCTCTAGATTTATTCTAGACGGACCCGCTATTGTCTCTTGTTCTGGGAAGAACTCTTCCAAATATTTCGATGATACTACTTGATCAGGATTCCTTACCTCCTTCTCCATGCGATCAAGATCGCATGCTCTCTGTTTTCTATTTCGTTCTAACTCATCGTCAAACTCCCTTCGCTTTCTTGCTTCCTCTCGTACCCTGTTTTCTTCTTTCTTCTTCATGTCTCTTCTTTCATTTTCCCTTCGTATTTCTTCATTGTTACGCCTTTGCATACTTTTATCACTTAATTTCTGTTCCTCTTCTTCCACTCTTTTCTTTTCTAATCTTTCCCGCTCTTCTATTGCTATTGTCATATTTTCATTGTTCTTCTGCTCTATCCTGTTTCTTCAATTGTTCATCTTGATACAATTGTTCCTTTCTTTGTCTATCCTTTCTTTTTGCCCTTTCGTCTTTTGATCTTTCTTCCCTTTCATCATCTCTTTTATCCTGCTCGTCTCGATCTTCACTTTGCCTTACATCCTCGATGCCTTTACCATCGAGTTTAAGCAAAATTTGACCACCCATCCATTTATTCTGTATAAGTGCTAACTCATCAGCATCATCTCTTTCTCCTATACATCTTTTTTATTTCTCATCCTTAATCTAAACATGTGCTTGATTGTTCACCTGTCTCTTTGTCGCTTCTCTCTTTGTCATTTGGGAGTTTAGAGCTTACATCTCTCTCAGTATTTTTCTCTTGGCCCTCGTCCCTGCTTTGCACAGGCGACTCATGTGCTGGGTTACTATACTCTGCTGCTGCCTTAGCTCCCTTAATGTGTACTGCCCATCATCTTTCGTAATATCGACTTTTATTTCAGTTGCAGCAGTTGGAGCGGAAGTCTCCTTACCCCCCTCTCTGCATACATTAAGTATCCAGTCTCGAGGAGGTGTCTCTTCTCTCTCCTCCTGGTACATATTCCAGCGCTCTAAGCTCGCTAATCGTTTATCTAACTTTTTTCACATATATGCAGTATCCAAATATGACGTCAAATGTTGCAAGCCTACCCTCGATAATGATCCCTCTTGTGGCCACGGCATGAACATTTTATCCGCAGTTCCCTTAACCCATTATGCACTGTACTGCCTGAGCTTGGGTGCATGTTTCGGCAGCTGTTTACACAAGTGTATATGCATAGTAATATCCTCCATTTTTGATGCATCACTCTTTGGTCATCAATACTCACCTTTACTCTTTGCAAATTTCAATAATGCTTTTTCAAGAATAACTAAATAATATGAGTGTGCACCAATCGTCACAGGCTCCAATCCATTTATATCACATTTTTTACTTTAATCTGCTTAAAAAATCGAATCAATTCTAATTCTTTAAAAGACACGCTTAATTCTTTAACTCTCACATTTCTCCTTTTTACATTCATCAATCTTGTTTATTATTTCCCCATCATTACACAACCACATAAAACAAATCAAACAAACAGAAACACTTGGCCGGCCACACATATCCTAGTCTTTGTCCCCAAGACTTCTCTTCTGCCTCTAACAATACTCCTACAGAGTTTAAACTGCCCTCTTCAGAACCGTCTTTAACCGGGACTGTATCCTACGTCTTCCACTATAGGACTTTAGGTCCTGTTTCTTCTGACCGTTCTTTAAAATGCAGTTATCTAGGCATATTCAATCTCGTGAAATTCTCCCCTCACAATATCTCTCAATTGCTCAGCATTTTCTCCTCAAGCCAATTGCTTAATATTCAACACTTATTATTCTTCAAGTAACTTTACCCCAACCTCCCTCCGTTACTCGTTTTTCCCCTTAGCACTTTTCTCATTCATTGCCCATACACGATTTTGCCACCTCGTACAGTTCTACTCACCATTTGGATATTCGTCTTCCGACTCTCGGGATCGTCCGCCTTGTTATCACGTCTTCAAATTTCCATTCGTTCAGCTTCCCGTAGATGCGGGTGGTGATTACGTAGAAACCGGGGACCCATCACACCTGTGCTTGCAAGCATAACAGTTTGTATCTAACACCGCTATCTACGGGGAGCCTCACGTCCTTTCAGCCAAATGGCAGAGGTTGTACGATATTTCCGGGAACCTCAAAGCTTACTTTATCTTGATGGATATCTAACCATCCTCTATCTGCTACCACGTGAACTGGGTGATCTCCAGCTCTTTAAGATGAGTAGCAATACCCTTGAGATCGATGGGGATGCAGGCTTTATTCATACATCAATAATCAAATCTATTCAGGTAGTTGGAAAAATTGATAACTGTTTTAATATCTAAAACAGCGAGTACAACGCACTTCATCCGATGTCGCAAATGAAATGTCTCAATTAATTTTTTTTAATAAAAGTAATCTTATATGGAAATAAATTGTCATAGATGACGTTCAACCTGCGTATTACGAACATCATCCTACGTGGCAAACTTCTAAGATTTACTGAAGAAAGTGATTGGGTCTAAGGACCTATCTAAGTATACACTCTATAATAGTATGGGACAATAAGTGAAAGTGATAGGTTTCTTAACATCAGGTGGGGCAACTAAGCCCTCCCTTAAAAATGGCCACTATGATCGTCACTGAATGCACAACGTCCCATTGGCTACTCAACTACTGGACCCCTAATTACGTAGTGCCTTACAATTGGCTGGAACTCTAATCTTCATCAGTACTTTTCCACCTACATCGAGCAGCACGCAGGATGGACTTACAGGTGCTGTTGAGCCCGTCTAAAACGGAGCTTCCCACAATTAAAATATCCATCAATCATCACCTCAGTGGTCTGCTGACACTTACGACTTTGAACTTGTCCTTGGGAGTGTTCTTAGCCCTGGAGAATTCAGGGGAGTGAAGGCACACTTGCCCTCATGCGTAGGTGTGACCATCTCATCCATTCAACTACATCTGTCCACTTGACTGTAAACCATGATTTTGAGCTTCTTGTGTATAAAAAGACTATTTTCAAATAGACCTCTGACGCTTTTCCTGTTTGGTTCATGCCTTCTGAACGGGAGTTTTGTTCTTTCACATGATTTGTATCTAATGCCTGCTCACACCAGCCTGATAAGTCCTTGACTTTCTTGGCGTGGCTTCATAGCTCATCCAACCTCGTCTTTCTGAGATTCACTTTTAATTAATTTGTTTTCTTTACTGTGACACACTGAAAATGAGCTCCTCCTTTTTCCAGTCCAGTTCTGCTATAACACATAGTGGACCATCCATCCTTTGCAAGCTCTGCACACATAAGAACAGACACAGCATGGGCCTCTTCAGTGCAATCTCCTAGCACACGGGTCAGGTAAAGGATGGGCCTCAGCAGTGCATGCTCATATCAAGCACAAACCAGCTTGAGCCACAGCATATTAACAGCTCTGCACGCTCTGCACACTTAAGAACAGACACAGCATGGGTCTCTGCAGTGCAATCTCCTAGCACACGGATCAGGTAAAGGATGGGCCTCAGCAGTGCATGCTCATATCAACTACTGCACAGCATGGACCACAGCACAGCAGAGTAACAGTTCTGTAAACTCTGCACACATAAAAACAGACAGAGCATGGGTCTCTGCAGTGCAATCTCCAAGCACACGGATCAGGCAAAGGATGGGCCTCAGCAGTGCATGCTCATATCAAGCATAGAACAGCATGAGCCACAGCACAGTAAATTAAGAGCTTTTCAAGCTCCACACACATAAAAACATGCACTGTATATGCTGCTGTTGTGTAAATTCCCATTATATAGGATCAGGTCAGTCATGTTCCACATCTGTGTAACCTCCTCACACATGCAATCATGCACTGTATGTGCCTCTGCTTTGTAAGTTCCCATCAAATAGGAGCAGGTCAGGCATGTTCCTCATCTCTAAATGCTCTCCACACAATAAAACATGAACGCTATGGGTTTCTGCTTATAAAAGAGCAGGTCAGTCATGTTCTTCGGCTGTTTAAGCTCCTCACACATATGTTGGGGAGGTCAGGAAAGGTCCCCAGGATGAAGAGGGGTTCATGCTGCACGTTCCTTATTTGTGACAGGGGTGCAGCGAAATGGGCACGATGTTGCAATTTCAAATGTATCCAGTTTAGTTAAATGCAAATGGGATATGTTACTTTAAGTGTTATTTAGTGTTCAAGATTGAGACATATTAGATGTGTACGTGCATAGAAAGATAAATGCCACAAAACGTAATGTAAAACATGATCTAGAGATGGTTGGTGTGCAATGAAGTGCCTAGAGTCTGGGCATCAAAGAGCTTTTATAATGCACATGCGAGGAAGGGGACTGGTCATAGAGAATCCACTGTGAAGAAAGATGACAGTTATTACAACACATATTCACACTGATATACCTACATACCGGATCTTAAATCTACATGTAGTGGGCTTTTCTGGGAATAGATTAAACTCGGCAGTGAAGGTTTCGCAAGATGAATTTTAAGTGACCTGGAGAAACTGGTTTTGCAGAGTTTCAGAGGTCAGAGGAAGGGTAAATGCAACTCAAGAAAAGATTTAAAAAAAAAAAAAAAACAGAAAGTAAAACTAGAAAAAACATATGTAGAATGGAATAGTGGCATGTAACCTACAAACCATATATCTCATGGCAACAGATAGTCATATTTCATTACATGTGTTTACTTGTATTTCAACAATGATATCATGTGTTCTCCCCGAGCAGCTGTGCAAAGACACTGGTCAAGTTCCATGATTGGCTGCAAAGGCGCCAGGCGTGAGAGAGTGTCGTGGTTTAATGAATAGGTAACACAACCCTTGCTCTCGCATGTCCTTTCAGTTTTAGGTTCCAGCTTTTAAAAGTATAGCTGATTTGCTACAGGACCCTCGGCTACCCTGGCAGACCTGCAAAGCAGGCTTTGGGAATGAAAGTGAAGTCGCTGGAAGGAATACCAACACTTGTCTAGTAAACCATTGGCTCACAACCAATGAAAGTCACCGACAAATCGTTAAGAAACCTAAGCACCCTGAGATCAGAGGCGGGCCCCTTTATAAAACAGCCTAATTGACAGGGTGCAGAGGCTTATGAGGCTGGGGGTGAACGTTTTAAAGAGTGTGCGTCCCTTCCTTTTCCGTCAGGCAAAACATCGCCGCTAACATGTCTCATGTAATTAGACCGCAGAAACCCCTGCTTCTGCACAACAGCTTTGCCTCAAACGTTACACTCATGGAAGGCCAGGCTGATGCACAGGGTGGAGGCTGCAGCGAGGATGCTATTCATGGCAATAAACTACACGCACATCATCACAACATGTGACAGCTGATGCTGCGAGATGAGAACTAGGTAATGACAACACCTTTTAGGCTTTGAAGTGTGTCTGGCCCCTTGCCATGCATTCACTCAATTGACAGAAGCTCATGTTTTCTCATTGCCCACTGGTCTAGCCTAGATTTCCTGCCAGTGAGTTTCTGCACTTGTCTAGTTCGTATGCGTGTGTATTCACGTTTTAAATGCAGATGTCCCATAGCAGTGGGAATCAATAAAACATTCACTCTTACTACAAAGACTTGCCACATTCGGAAGATTAAAATACATTGCTTCACAGTAATTATTAGTAGCCTCACAACATTTTAAGTAGTACATTTAAGTATTATCCAACTACATGGTATTCATCTGATCAACTCCACAAAGACAAAAGAAAGAAAGAACAAAAGAAGAAAGAAATAGTTGGCCTTGCCATAATTCAAGCATGAACATTTTTTCTTTTAAACTGATCGCTGTTTCAACATCTGGCAGGTTGGACAGAAGCATGTCCAGTAGTTCATGCTCAGCCGTATATTATGCAATAAGCCCAGAGCCGCAGGGGCATTACTGAGCTGTAGAGTTTCGGAACAGAAAAAAAATAAAAGTCAAATTAAATGGCTAGCGGGGAAGGAAAAACAGAGTCTGTTCTCCCTTTCCATGGTGGCCATCAGGAGCGGACGCGCTGGGGACAGAAGTGTTCCCAGCCCGTTTGCTCTTGAAAACGGAGCAAAAAGAAGGTAAGTGTGGTTGGGCGAGGTGGGAGGGGATGCATTTGGGGGGGTGCGGAGGGGAGAAAACACCTGAATCCACGTCAGGGAAAGATGGCAGCCTTCAGCAGTGTGGTGGCTCGGAGTGGGGATTACCCTGTACGCACCTGTACGCACCTCACCGCTGGGGGTCTGAAGACGAGGGATTCTGCGTCGGGTAACAAACTGGCGAGCGCCAATCAGATCGTTTGTTACATTCTGATTGACCTTCGCCGGGAGTTTCATACTCTCGAACTCCTGGGTCCCAAAATTGGGTGAGAGGATTTCTCTTGCTGTCTATGGATAACTGAAGAAAGGGAACTCCTTTTCGATCTGTTGATGAAATGTGAGGCCCTTACCCCACGAAGACTGGCTCATCATTCACAATGTGTGACTTCTACCTCTGCTGTTTTCACTGAAAATGTATAATGCAGAATCACGAGCACCACTTCTATCTCACACTCGGTGGCCCTTTTAGCTTTCTTCTTGGAAATATAAGATCTGTTGGGGGATCTTTCACTTTTAGCTAAGAGTCTTTTAATTGTAAATAATGGATGATTTGGCTACTGTGGGGATTGGTGAATTTTGTTAGTATTTGTATTTGTATTTTATTAAAGCTTATATAGCGCTTTTATCCAAAGCGCTGCACAAAGTTAAAAAGAACGGTACAAAAGTATTGTAAATTAAGGAAAATCAAGTATCAGTTCTGAACGCAAACAATCATGGAAAATGGTGATTTTTCAAGGAGACCCGAAAGAAAGAATTAACAGTGATAGATCGAAGGGATATAGGAAGTGAGTTGCAATGAAGAGGAGCAAGAGCTGGAAGGAACAAAAGCGAGACTGAGCGCAGGGTGGATGGGGAACAGTCAACTTAAAGACAAGAAGAACAAAGAGATCGAGAATGAGTATTGAAGGATAGAAGAGCAGCAGATATTCTGGAGCGAGCCCAGAGAGAAATGTAAAGACTAGGCATAGAACTGAAAATTTAAGTTGAGAATGAAAAGGTAATCATCCAAGAGATGTAAGTGAAGCTGAAACAGAATTGTGAAAATGTGTACGTGAATAGTGCATTCTAGCCAAGAGTCTGTGAAGGTTATTTGAAGGATGATCTGGCTACTATGGGGACTGGTGATTTTTTAGCATGTGAATACTGGATTTTTTTATTTTTTATTTTCTTATATTTTTCTGATCTTTTCTTATTTTTGATTTGCAAAAGAACAGTGCTCTTTTTTAACTTTATTTGTTTTTGGTATGTTTTTTTTCTATATAGGTTTGGCTATTTTAAATAGCTTGTGTAAGGTTTCTTAATGTAACATTATTACAATAAATACATTTAATAATAATAATAATAACACAAATAATAATAATAATAATAATAATAATAATAATAATAATAATAATAATAATAATAATATTGTTATTATTATTAATATTATTCAAACATATGCATATTTTCTCTTCTTTGGTGCAACAATAAAATGCATGAAAAGTAACTCCGGAATATGAAAAATCAACCCCTGCCAAAGCTACTTCCGGAATACAAGCTGTGCTGCTGTTGAAAAGGGCCACACCACAGGGGGGCAAAGCCAACACGTGCCTCTCATAAACACCCAAAGGCTCTTTTCAGAGCCACGATATCAGCTTTATTGTTATTTATCTTGAAACAGTTTCATTTGTGTGACTTTCATCTTGGGTGGTATTAGTGGACATTCTTTAACCTTTCATTTTTCTCACAGTGCTCTTTGTGTCTCTTTTTTTCTCAGCTCTGTTCAGTTGTTCAATTTGTCATCATATCTAATGTGTTCATTATGTAAAGCACTTTGGGGTGAAGCACTAGAGGAGAAAACACATGCAAATACAAAGTTAGTACATGTGGTAAAACACATCCACCTGCCTCACCTAACATTGTCACTTCATGTGCCTTCCTGTTTCTAAAAGCATGCAGAAGCACACCCCTCAAAGCATGTCATATAAGTCTTAACATGTGTATTGCATTCCATTTTGTATTCCTGTATATATAAAAGCACATCTGCGTGTACCGCAATACAATTTGCAGTGAGCCTGAAAGCCAAGGCCAGTATAATATCTGACACCTGGCATGGCACAACGTCAGATCTCTGCAAACTAGTCTATGCATTGGTGTATTTATTTCTCAACTATACACAACCCGGAAGAGGCTCTGTTATAGTCTCCTGCTTGTAGGCATTGTGCAACGCATGCAGATATCTTGGCACACTTCATAATGTGCACAGCATTTGTAAATAGAAGATAAACCATGTTCAATCCATTTCAACAGAAGTCCGGTCAATGCATCCTGCTTGGGTCTGTGGTGGGACTATAAGAGATATTACTGGGCTGTGTCCATGTAGAGGGAGGACTCATTTCCAGTGACATGGTGAAGGTACAGTATTTATCATTTCAGAGTGTCGCTCCACACAATGATTGCTTTTGTCATTTATATGCTAAAAATCCACTTATTTGTAAGTGTAGGTATTACCATCAATACCAATACAAGTAATTGGCCAGGTGGAATTACGGCATGCAATCATTCCCGCAATTGGCTCCAATGAGACCCTGACAGGGGGAATAAACATTATCCTAAATTAGGCTTACAATTGCCCTTACCACCTGCATTAACAGTAATTCAGTGTGGCGGTTTTAGCAAAGCAAATACAGGCTGGCTTGGAAAGAGGAGCAGGGTGTTTCTGTTGCCGCTTCCCGTGCTGCTGCCTGTAGGAAAGAGGACATACTATGAACACGCAGCACCTGTGTGTCCGTGTACATTGCAGAATGAAGGATGACATCATGTCATAGCTAGGAGTAGCAACTGGAACCCTTTGGAACCTCCTTACTTATTTATTTATTTGCATTTATAAAGCACACAAGCAGCCCAGAGGCAGCGCTGCCATCCTTACTGCCCCTGGCAGTGCCTATGCGCTACCCTGGTCAAAGAAACACTGCCAGTGTGTGTAAGGAAAGTGTGCATTTGGTGGCATCCAATTTTAAGTAGGCAGAAATCATGTAGATTGCAATCTGTTTATTAAAAAAAAAAAAAAAAAACACTACTTGCATTTTGCGACACGCCAAAGGCTGTGACATGCTGCGTTGTCTAAATATTTGTAGGACTGTGGATGTTCTCTGAAGCATTGTTGGCAATATGCATTGTCATAGGTTCGGTTTAATACAATACAATAATTAAAGGACTTATCTATTCATGCTCAGGGATACAGAACATGTTTTTTTTTATTGTATGGACAAATGATACTCGTCTCTTACCTGACCTTATTAGTCGTTTCTTTCTAGCCCTTATTCCTCTGCATACATACTAAAGCAGAATGAAAAGAAAGAACAACCACAAGTTTAGAATTAACTATTCACACCTGACATACGACAACTTGAGATGTCTAGATGTCTAGATTTCTTTTTATTGAATTTAGAAAGTGCATGTCCCAGAAAAGAAAGGTGTTTTTTAGAGGGTGCAATTACACACACGTGCTAACAAATTCTTCAATTTAAAGAGCGAGTCTACGTATAGCACGGTGCATTGAGGAAACATCCCAGAATCCCACAACAGTAGGTTAGCTCGCTGGGTAAATTAAAGGCTCGCCCCAGATGTATGTTTGCATCCTCTCGCCAAACAATGCAACCTCAGTACCTCATAGTGCCAACACTGCAGTGGAGTAATGAGAGGGGGCCCTGCCAAATACGTGGTTCAAAATGGTGTGCCACAAAATGTGCGGTCGGGAAAACTCCCTTCTCCACCCCAGAAATGACACCCATGCAACGTTGATACAGTGAATTTCATTAAACCGAGATCCAACAGCACTTATTATGACAGTAATGAGTGAACATTTCTTTTTCTATTTATCGAATAGAAACAAGACCGATTTAGAAAGACTGCTCTGTGACCGCACAGAGTGGCCTTTGGCATGGTATGGTATTGTTTATTTGTAAAGCGCCTATACACAAAGCAGGTGTTTCAAATCAAACTGGCATGCCCCTGCTGCACACGAGTACACACAGAGGCTGACAGACGCAGGCAGAAGAAGGAACACCTGGGAGAAAGTTACGTGTATTTAGGGTGTGGGTGTGTGTGTGTGTGTGTGGATGTGTGCATGCTTGTCTATGTGAGAGAGGAGGGGGCATGTTTGTGTTGGGGAAGGGTGGGAGCAAGAATGTAAATGTATGTTTGCAAGAATATGTTGGAAAGTAGGAGGAATGTTTTGGGCTGGGAAAGGGGTAGGGGTCATGAAATTGGGGTTCGGCAGTAAACCTGTTGTTTTTCAGTAAATCCAGCGGGAGAGGGTTGAGGGCGGGATCACCTTCCCGGGATGTAGGGGGTGATCAGAATCTCATATTTACGCATTTGAAAGGCCACATAAAATCAGCTGACAAAAATCAGTCTTTTTTATGTTCACCCTTTAAAATGCGGAAATATCACCTAGAACCTATGACAGCTCTTAGAATTGTTAGGACTAGGGATGGGTGAACGTTGCGTGGGTGAAACGGCAATCCAAAATTCTCCCTATATTTTCTGCTCCTGTGGCTTCGGTGGACATATGCAAATTCAGAGGCTGTTATCTACATGCAACTTCTCATGGGGCCTCATTACGACCCCGGCAGTAAGGGGTTAACGGCGCCGTTAACCCCTTACCGCCTAATTACGAGGTCCCTTTGTGGGTAAAAACCAGCCGTTAAGGATTGGACCCGCAAAGGGACCTTGGAGGTATTTACGGTACCGCAATTTGTGGTACCGTAACTACCACCTTCCCCATTTCCATTGAGCCCTATGGGGGCAAAAATGGGAATGGGGAAGGGCCAATGGTGAATGGGGAATTACCGGCCCGCCAACCTTGGAATGGGGCAGTAATTCTGCCATTCACCATGGCACAATCGGTAAAATGGTTACCGCCATGGTTACCGCCTGGGTCGTAATGACCCCCATGGGCTCGTCACACAATTCCCTGCATGAATATTTTAAGTGAACTTTCATAACTCTCCATGGCCAAAAAACATGAAGTCCTTTCATAGCATGACCTAACACAAAAATAAATTGCTTTGCGCGGGGGTGGGGGGGCATTTGCGGCCATTTACAGATAAGTTGAGGGTCATTAAGTGCTTTGCAAAGCCATTTAGGCTGACAGAGTCTTGCCAATCATAGCTCCCTAGTTCTCTGACTTGGGCCCATTCACTGCATATTTGTTCGAGAGGGCCTGCCTTCTGTACTATAAATGGAGGTAGGTTTTGGCTACTCCACAGCGAATCGTTCCTGCAGCTTTCCAGTGCAGGGGTAACCTAGGATGACTTCTACCAGCTTCTGTATGTCTGCTGCAGTTGCTTTTGTGGACATCCTAGATGCCGCAGCTATGGAAATCAGCAAGCAAAGCATGGAATAGCACAAGCTCTGGCCAGAGTCCTATAGTCCAAGCTCACCAGCAAAGCAGAGGCGACATCCGGAGGAGGAAAGGCAGGCCTTCAACAATGGCAACAGTGCTTCTTCAGACAATTTTCGATGAAGGAATGCATGGAAGCCAAAGAGCGGGAGAGGAGTGGCCACTGACCCCCTACACAGCTCCACCACACACCCTTCAGTCCACCCCTGATATCGGAGTGACCTATAAGACAGGGGTGCTAAAAGTATTTTTTTTTCTGTAAAACAAATGTTCATGGGTAAGGGAAAACAAAGTCTGTTTCCCCTTTCCATGGCGGCCATTGAAAAAAATTGAAAAAAGTAAACAAAAAAATGGCTGCCATGGAAAGGGGAGAAGGGACTACATCTAGTCCCTTCCTCCTTTCCTTGACGGCCTGTTGCAGATTGGGAGCAGACACACTGGGGACAGAAGTGTCCCAGCGGGTCCTCTCCCAAAATGGACTTCAACAAAGGAAATTGGGGATGGGGTGCAGGGATGAAATTATGTGGATGGGGGAGGATGGAGGGGAAAGAGAAAGTGGGACATCACTTACCTCATTCCCTGGCAGAGGAACATGGGGGCCTCCAGCCAGAGGCTGCTCGGAGCAGGGGGATTACCGGTCGTAATGCCCCATTGTGAGCCTTGTCATTGGCTGAAAGACTGCCACACCCACACCCCTCGCCGGATACTTATTCTGTTTATAGTCTCTTAGCATGGAATGTTCAGCAAACACATATCTTCACCACCACCCAAGCCTCTACACATCCAATTGCTATTAACCACCCATCTGGAAATACTTTTCAATCCATGTTACCTAAGTGGACATTGTGGTTGGTGGCCCTTTTCAAGAACTAGGTTCTGTGTTGGGTGGTTGAACTTGTACTGCTTGGCCTCATCTAATGATCCCGTGACTGTTCTTCTCTGCTGCTCTGCCATAATTTGATGCTCGGCTCCTCAACCTGTTCAGCTCTATATTCTTCTGGATGGTGGCTTCTGAGGTTGTCATAGGTAACCCTCACACTGGTTGAGAGCAGTGTCTCAAAGCAGCTCGTCAGAAGCCAACGTTCTGGCACAATGTCACTAGCAACCAAGGGCATGCTTGATGTATGCTTGATGCAGGGGCAGGTACGGGAACACCACAACCCGGCAGAGCAGACACCTGTGTGTCCTGGAAAACACTTGCAGTTGTTTACTGGCCAACATTCTGGCTTACCTTCCTAATAAGGTTACTCCTTCTCTTCAGCTATGCACATCTCTTTCTATCTTCTTTCTAGAAAAAATCCATATTATTCACCAGAAGATCCCCAAATCTCTGGTCCCAGGTGAGCCAGGGGTTGGAGTCGCAGTGGGAGGATCTGCCCCTGATTTATGGATGCCTTTCCTTCTTTTACTGAGGCTGAAATTATTGTGGCTACTTTGAGCATGAAGTACATTTTTCCAGCGGATCCAATTCCTCTTTGTATGGTTAAGGAGGTTATTCCTCTCGTCGCGACTTCGGTGTCGTCAGTGGCTAACTCCTCTCTCACTAACAGCTATATACCTTCATCAATTAAGCACGCTCTGGTGATTCCGCTCTGTAAAAAACCTAGTCTGGATACTCTTCTTCTTTCTAATTTCCGGCCTATTTCTCTTCTGTCTTTCCCTATGAAATTGGTTGAATCCCTGATAACTCCCATCCATTTCTTGAAGGCTCACACCTTTTGGACCCATTCCAATCGGGATTTAGACCAATCCGAGGCATGGAGTCTGTCCTGGTGTCTGTCACTGACAAACTGGCACAGATAGTAGATTGGGGATGCATCAGTGCCTCGATCCTCATTGATCTCTCTGCAGTGTTTGACACCATTCACCATTCCATCTTGGGCCAGATACTACCTTGTATGGGGGTCGCCGGTCAGGTCCTTGACTGGGTTACTTCTTTTCTGGCTGACTGCTCTAAATCCTTTTTTTTTCCCCTTTCACTTCTTCTCCCCTTTCTCTGACCTCTGGGGTTCCTCAGTGTTCTGTTTTCGTCCCTCTCCTCTTTTATGTTTACATGCAGCCTAATCTCTTTGATTCACTGATTCAGTTTTGAATGTTACTCTTACGCTGATGACACCCAGATCCTCATGACTGATCGCTGTTGTCATTGTGTTTCCGTGATCTCTGTTTGGATGGGTACAAATTGGCCTCAAATCAACTGCAATAAGACTGAGGTTTGATCACTGGGGGCCTTCTCTGAGGACTTCCCTTTGTCCTCTGCTTTTTGGCCATCTAAGCTCAGCCCCTTACATCAACCTTCTGCAATAGTCAAAAAAAGTGGGGGTCAAGCTATAAGCCTCCCTTTCTATGCTGACTCAAGTGAGTGCAGTTTGTCAAACGGTTCATTTTAAACTCTGTACTTTGTGTATAGTTCTTCATTTTCTTCCCCCTGAGCTCCACCCTATGGTGGTCTCTTCGCTATTCGCGGGATTGCTTGACTACTGTAACTCTCTCTATTTAGCTCAGCCGGGCTACCTTCTGCGGTCACCTGCAGCTCTTGCAGAATTCTGCAGCTATGCAGTTACTATGGCCTCCCGCTATGCTTACATTTCTGGTATTCTTCAATCTCTCCATTAGTTCCCTGTGGCCGGTCGGGTCAAAATGAAGGCACTGTGTCTCGTGCACTGCACCTTTTATAAAACTGGCTCGGAATATCTGCAGGAGAAATTCTGCCATTATGTTCTCTCACGCTTCCTTCGGTCTTCTAGCACAGCATGTATTGCTGTGCTGGGTCTTCTAGCACAGCATGTATTGCTGTGCTGGGTCTTCTAGCACAGCATGTATTGCTGTGCTGGGTCTTCTAGCACAGCATGTATTGCTGTGCTGCGTGTTAAGTGCATTTGCATGGGGGGCTGCTCCTTTTCACTTTCAACAACCCAGCTGTGGAATTCTCTTCCTCTTCGCCTTACTGAGGAACATTTATCCGTTACATGCGCTATCAAAACCTGGCTTGTTGCAGCTTAACTTTGGATGAAGTTGTGTTTCGCCCATTGCTTTGTCTTGCCCTAGCGCCATGATGCCCTTTTGGGGTGAAGGTTCATTCGCTACAAGATTTTGAAACATAACATAACCATCCATCACTGCAGGTCACCCTTAAAACCACTGTGAGTGCTAGCTGAAGTGTCTGCTGTCACTACTCTCATTGTTGCTGTTGCTGTCATTGCGGCCGCTGTAGCTGCTGTCTCCATCATCATTGTAGCCTGCAGGCGGGATGCCTCTATTGAGAGCTTGATGCATTGGTTGTGGGAAAGATGGTCAGGCATAACTGACATACCAAGTGGAAACTTAGCACTGGAGATCCCTCTCCAAATGTCCTTCCCAGACAGGAGGCAAGTGACGTCAACAGCTTCCCTTGTTGGAAGACTTTCAGGTCAGCAGTAGTATCACCAGGCCAGTGAAGACACCAAAGGTGGCAGTGGCTTTGTTCCTTGAACTGTAGTGGCACTACCACAGATGCTCTCTCATGCCCAGGTTAGGCTGATAGAAGGTGCTGGCACTAGTGTTCCTTCTGGTACGAGCAGGGCTGGTGGTGGTTCTGGGGTTGGTGCTCCCTCTGGTTAAGGCTAATCTGGTGCCAATGCTGGCGCTCTCTCTAGCATCTGCTGGAAGGGTGATGCACTTGGCACTGGTTCTCCCTCTGGTCTGGACTGCATTTTTTGTGGCGCTGCCGCTGATTAACACCTCCAACCAGTGGTAGTGGTGTTTACCTTACTCATTGTCTTCTAATTTAACAGGTGGGTGTAGGTCATCTCGTTCATGGTCAGTTTTGTCTTCTGATGTGACAAGGTGGTTGCTCTCCACCATCATCTTGACCAGTGATTTCAGGTCAAGTGCGGCGAAGAGCAAAGTCCATGGCGTGGCAACAGACAGATCACCTGTTTGTGGCTCCTCAATGATGGTTGCTACCTCCCAGTTCGACAGTGGCAGCATGAGTGTTTTCCCAGAAATTCTGTCACAGTAGCCAATTTGCATAGTGGAGAAGGCCAGGTGGAAGCCAACTGCATCATGGCTGGTTGTTGTCACCATCATGGCGGTGGATGTCGTTGCTGTTGTCAGAGTGTCCGCTGCTGGCTCATGCTGCTGTGGCACGTGGCACACCTCATCGTGGGGCGGTGGGCTGCTGCTGGTGCTATCAGCTGAAGGAGATCCCAACGACTCCGTCCTGGAGCTGAAGATCCTTCATATAGAAGAAAAGATTAAAAAAAGAGGGAGAGCAAGGGGAGCTGACAAAAGGGAACTGAAATTGAGGAAGGGGTTCCAATTATCAAAAACATAAGTGGACTGGGACTACAGATAATTAGAAGAAATTGAAAGGAGGGGGAACGAAAATGTTGTATATGTGGCTGGCTGATAACCTCTCTATAATAGATATGAGAACAAGTGCCCGCTCAGGGCATTTTTTAGCCCACTTGTATAGAAAGTGGCATCCAATCAAGAACAGCAACACCCTCGCAAACGTCGTCACAGCTCCCATGCACTATTTGAATGAACAAATCATGGGATAACAGGGAGATGGAGGACAAGACTAATGGTGCTGCTGTGTAGGGATTGGACAAATGCATCATGGGAGATGAGCGAGTGGGAAGCGTTGAGGAGGGCCCTATTTGCTGTACTAGCATGAAAAACAGTACTCAATAATGGAGTACTCAAAGTGCATGGCAAAACCCAGCTTTGTTCAAAACACAGACTTAACAACCGTGACAGCATACAAGTAGCTCTCAAATAGTACAATGATTGTAAACATCTTTTATATCAAAAATACTTCATCAATGCCATCATACTTCAATATTGATTACAAAACCTATGAGTGCTTTTAATTGGTCAGTATCCTAAACTGCATACAGATTGCATAGGGGTTAGTTCCAAAAATTGGTTAGTACATATCTGATGACTCCTCCTGTGCCCAGACTATTTCTGATAAAATGTTTAATACATAACTATGCTGGTCACAATTTGTCTGGCATCATTCATCATGGACGGTATGGCTAGAGAGACTCTGATTGGTTGGCATCTTGATCACCAACCTTGGACACTTTGACAAAACGTCAAGATATAATTGAGGCATATAGTGGACAAGAGAAGTCCATGGTCTGCACCTTTTGCAATTAAACCTAACTACTCATCGTCCCCAATACATGTCTTCTATCTGTTTAATTTATATTTTGGCCTTGTGTATTATTTTGTGTCTGGGTGTGCTTTAGGGAGTTTGGCAAGTGTCTTTTCTGAACTTGGCTTATAATGAATGGCTAGTGTATTTATTCATATGCAATTTTGTAATTGGGTATTTATAACGCACTTATTCCCCAGAGGTTTCTATGCACAGACCCGGGGATCGAACCTGTGTTGCTCCACGTCGTCTTCTTTCCAAGGCGAGCGTGTTGCCACTGAGTTATTCTCCCAACCCTATATCCTATATCTGTGTATGTTCTTTGTGTCTGCGTGCAATTATTCTTCATGTCTGCTTGCATATGTCCTTCATGTCTATGTGTGAATATTCCTCGTGTCTATGCACTCTTCATGTCTATGTGTACTTGAGTCTGTTATTTGTACGTCATGTGTAGCCATCTAGTCATTCCCAATACCCGTCCTATAGATAAGGTTACACACACAGGTGCATTACATCAGACGCCCCACCCTATCTCTCAGAAAGAATTTCCCTCAACACCTCGAGCAGACCTACTAGAGCACATCGTCTCGGGAGGATAGCCCAGGGGCAACGTGCTTGCCTTGGAAGCAAGACGACACGTACCACCACAGGTTCGATCCCCGGGTCCGCGCTTAGAAACCTCTGGGTATTAAGCGCGTTATAAATAACCTATCATATCATATCATATCATATCATATCATATCACACCGCGCCAACCAGATTTATGTTCCCACGTTCAAAAGAACTAGAGCTGCAGGGTCTAGCTTCCAATACCACGCACCCAAAAATTGGAATGCCCTGCCAACCTCACTAAGGAATGAAAAATCATACACCACCTTTCGAAAAAATCTAAAAACCTTCCTATTCCGCTAATATTTCTGAACCAACTTGCACAGTTATGCTTGCACTGTAACCATAGCAAAGTATAACTTTATTGGATTACCACTGTCATCATACCACTGCTAGCGACTGTTACATCCTATGCTATGTTGAGCTCAAGTCTTCTGTAACAGTGCCACAATGCCTCAGGGTAGCTCTGTGCGCTTTATAAATGCAAATAAAAAAATAAAAAAAGGTGAGTCGGACTCCCATAGGAACCTCTTAAAATTCTATTGTTAATCATTTGTGTTTTGATTAGTGAATTTAGCTGAAATATTGAATGTGATTAGGGACTCACGACCCCGCTGCCCCCAGACTACAAAGTTTCATAAAGATTTGTTAAAAATAAAAAAAAAGATATTAAGAAGTAAAACAATTTTTTTCTCCCAAATTTGCAGCCTTCTGTAGCAGATTTTGTCTTATTGGGGTAAATTCGGGATTTGGTGGTATTTTCTTACCGTAAAAATATTGGCAGTACTTTTGCAGTAAACTAGTCTTACATTTACAGTGGGTCTGGTATCACACTATTTTAGTGACTATGGGCCTCACTACGATTTTAGCAGTAGCCATACCAATACTGGCGGCATGGCTGCCGCCAAAATCGGGTCCGGGTCCAGGTTCCCAGAATGGGGAATTACCGGGCCATTCCGAGTTCGGAGGGCCCGGTAATGGCTCCCTCCAGGAACCCGGGCCCGGACCTTCCCCATTCCCATTTCAGCCCTCATAGGGCTGAATGGGAATGGGAGAGGGAGCAAACAACAAGCTGATTACGAGCGGCCCATTGTTTGCTCCTTCTTCCCCTCACGGGACCCACTCTGTGGGATGTCTTAACCCATGCATCCAAGCCCTGCAACATCATTAGTCATTGCTGGCAGCAGAAACATCAGAATGGCCACTGGAAAGCATGCTGCTTGCTCAAAACCAGTCAAACATGTGCAGTAAAAATCTGAACGATAGGCTGCCATCCACTTTTGCCTAACTTAGTGAGCACAGGAGATCACTGCCTAAAACCACCATTGGGCCATCCACAAAGCAGCCTGAAACCACTTGGAAATAGCAATACTGATTGCCAAAAGAGATACAGAGCTGGTTGGGAATCCGTTTTCTTGATTTTCAAAATGTGCTAAAATCATGGCTCGCAAATAACCAAAAAGATCCAACCTTCTTGTTGGGTGTTCCACATTATTCTACTGTGTTTTAAAACCATATTCTTTGAAAAACTGAACAACTAAACCCAAACTATGCCAAACAAGAGAATGCTATCAAAATGCCATATGGAGTGACAAACAGTGATTTCATTGTTGAAAAATACTTGATTAAAAGATATATGGCTTATTGTGAATTTATAAATGTATTTTTTTTTTACAAGCAACTAAGTTGCAATTGATCAGAAAGTAACCTGATGCAGTCAAAACTTCAAAAGATTTGCTGTCCCTGGGAACCCTTCACACCTTGTCCTTCCTACCAACAGGAGAGGATATTGCATGGACATGTTAATTAGAACTGTTGTGAGAGGAGGAGATTTCCCCTGCTGGCAGAAAAAAGAGACAATAGATTCTTTCAGCTGAATAGAATATGCTGATTTGTGTGTGCCTGATCAACAACTGCTCTAGCAGGAAGGTAGGCCATGTGACCATCTGACTCACCCAGCTCTGGGGGCGGACCAGACTGGGATGTGGATTTAACATTGCACCAAATATATGTTTAAGGAAAATGGTTCTAAAATATTGTAACAAGCTGACAAAAATGTACAACTTTGAGACGGTTACAATGAAAAATTCACTCACAATTTAAGACTAAGCTGGACGCCGGGTGATGTTCTGAGACCAAACTCTGGGATTTATTAATATTGCAGCTGTAGTGTTGTTGCTATGAACATAAGAACTTACAGTAATATGCTCAGAGAGGGTGTGTATGTCTGTATAAAATTTGGTGCAGAACCAATATTGCGAAACTAACCAAAAGCGTGAATAAGTTGTCATTTCTGAACCCAAGCTCGTAGGAACATGGGACTTGAACAGAGATGTTTTTTAAATAATATGTGATGTGTGTATATATTATGAACAAGTTGTGTACCTTGGAAATATGTTTGTTATGAAAAATAGATTTTCTAAGTAAAAGCAAAGGGGAGTGTTCTTTCCTTAAGCCATAAACATGACACCTGATGACACAATATGACACACTACTCTTTTCTCCAGTCAGGGGACAGGAGATTCTCTGACCGATCAAATCCTTAGGGGGTTGGGCATGTAGAATCAGCCTCCACACCCACTTTGAAAACACATAAAAAAGGACTGATAGGAAAGATAGGACACTATTTTTTTCCAATACTCACCAATTCCTGCGAAACACTCGGCCGGACCAGATCCAGACAGTATCCAGATAGAGACTCCAGATCTAGATCCAGGGACCAGAACTTAGAATCCAGACGCTAGAACCAAGCTCTAGAACCCTGAAGAAAAGGCCTAATTCACAAGCTGAATCCTTCTCAGCAGGCCTTCAGAATCTTTTTTCAACCTGATTCTAACCCCTAAACTTCCACGGGGCCTAACCAAACCATTCAACAGCCGGGCCATGCTGTTTGCTTCTAGCTAAGAACCCTGTGCTAGAACCCAGATCCAGACCCAGAGAGAGGAGTGCTGTATCCAGACCCGCCAGATCCAGTTCAAGAGACCCAGACCACCGTGCAGTGCTGAGAGCAGAACCCAGAAGGCCTGAGACCTGTCCGGTGGCGAGAGTGAAGCCAAACAATTGACCAGATCTTTGACGAGGCACATTCCATTCCAAAGCTAGGAGTGAGTATCTAGTCTAGAACTGTACAGAACCAATCTGTAAAGTAATCCTCTTCCATTCATTTCAACCTATCCAGAACTGCATTATAGAATCCTGTGTTCATCCTGTTTATTCCAAATCTGTAAAGCGCCATCTTTCATTCTGAAATCTTGACTTTATTTCTGAAAATGTACCTCCACAAAAACATCTGTATCTTTTGAACCACAAAATTTAACTGTCATTTTAAAGCTAAGATGCTGAGATTTCCAACAAACCCAAAACGACATTCCAATTCATTATAGTTTTTCCGTAATCACGATTTACGCATGCGGAAAACTTGCCGCGAATTGCAATTTGGCTAAATTTCATTTCCTGTCAAAATAGCTGTCTCTTGCTTTCCACTGCCGAGTTTCATTTTCAATTTGATAATCATTCATGAATCATTGCTGGTGTTGACCTGAACCAATCTAAAGTAACTATCACTTATCCTAAATCTCTTTTAGTGAATTAAAATCAATTTAGCAGATTTTTCCATCCATTGCAATCACTTTCAAAAGCTTTTTGACCTGTGTTTTAAAATCATACCTGTTTCTCTAAATTTGCTGGGGGGAACTGGAATTCAACTGCATTCTTGATTGTATTCCTGAAACCTGTGTGCCCTTATTTCCATCTCTTCATATTGAATAGGGGGGAGTGAGTAGTCACAGGGGAAAAAGTGATCAAATTATCTATTGATTGAAATCATATCAAGAGTATTTCTGTGTTGCTTTCTTTCCCATCATTGCATTTCCTAGAATCTTATAAGGTTTGCTCTGCTACAGTATCCTCCATATTCATTCTCCTAAGTGATTAAAGAGATTGTCAATTTTGTAATATTACCCATTGTTGATTACCGGCCATATTCAGAAGTGTGCTATTCAAATATTATTTTATTCATAAAAGTGTGATATATATATATATTGTTTAATTATTCAAATAAACCTTTTAATTTTCAAAACAAACCTAATTCTTGGCTCAGTGAGGTCAGGGGGATTCACAGAGAGGGGCGTTATATAAGGGTTCATCATCCAGATTTAACAAACTTTGACATGCAAATATATAAATAAGGGATTCCATTGGGCATCCCATCCTAAGCATTGACTTAGTTGGATTGCTGGATTGAAGTCACTTACAGATTGGGGGCTCGTTAGCCGGAGATTCAGGATTAGATCTAACACTTGTGCAGCTTAATACAGTGTGCTAACTAATAGGATACATAAATCCTGTTCAACTACCACACTGTGTTATCCTGTAAAAGCACCCCTCAAAAAGGAACACTCTCAGGAAACGGTCTGTTTTGCAAAATAAAATAAGAAACGTCTGTAAGTCAGGAAGGAAATCAATTTCCAGAATGGTGACATTGGTAGATATCAAGATAGCTAGAGAGCACCTTTTGCATAAGTTGTTTGTGAGAGGTGAATGGACTGAGCAGGACCAGAATGTGTGGTTGCAGGCAAGGTTGAGTACAGCAAGATTGACAGGTAGCGGCATATTTATATTTATATATGGGAGCCATACAGGACAAATGTGCTGAAGGCCAAGATCTGGCAAGTGGGCAACTGATGGCATTAGAGAAGGCCCAATCTGATCTGGAATCTTCTGAACAGAAGCTGCAAAGGAGCCAGGATTCAGAAAACGAAAGTAGGCAGTATCTAGTTAAAATAAAAGAGGACATGGGTATCCTGCAACAGGAAAGGCCACCCAAATCTATGAGGTGCAGAAGCCCTTAGAAAATAAAAGTAATGCTCAGAAAAGCCCCAAACCAACCAGCACCCCTGCTGCTGCCAAGGTGGCAGAGGTAAAGGTTGCCCCCATTTTATATTTGGAGATGGGGGGGCCTAAAAACCTGCCTGCACACAATAATTCCAAGCCCAGAAGACCCTCGGGCCAGTCACAGACAGGGAGCCAAGGAGGTAGTCCCACAAATGGGGTCCCTCACTCCCCTGACTATGTAAATCCCCGCTACAAGGGAAACCGACCCATCCTGCGTTATGTGTGGACTCCTCCAGCCCAAGGGGGGATCCAACCAAGCACCTAACCCAGGGAACTTCCCTCCTAACTTCCCCCAGGAGGGCAGAAATTCACCAAATCCTGGACAGAACTTGTTCCCCAGGTATGAACAAAATTTCCAACCCCAAAATCACCCATCCTTCTTTCCCCACTCCCTGAGCCCAGACCAACTATTCCGGGAGAGGAAAGGCCAAGGATGGCGGGGTACCCAAATCTTCCCAACCCGGGGTACTACCAGAGAAGGGATAGCTACCCTTCCCGGGATCAGCCCAGGGGAGAGAACAGAACCCCGTATCAGCCTGAGCGGGTTTCACAGTTAGAGCGCCAGGTCCAAAATATAGCATGGGATCTGGGTCACATGCTGAGGGCTCAGCAGAACCCCCAGATGAGCATGCCGGTGCAGAATGCCCAAAATTCTGGACATGGTGCTCCAGAACAATGACAGGGGCAGCACCCCGACAACTCACCGGTTCCCAGGGAGGAGGCGCAAGGGGAAGGAGAGTGTAAAGCCTTGGAGGAAGCTTCCTTCCCCACTTGTAAACAGCCCCTGGAAACCCAGGAACCGGATACAAAATCTCCTACCCCTGAAAGTCTACTACCCAAGGAGAAGAGAGGAGGTAGGAGAAACAAAGGACCCAAACAGACCCATTTTGTGGAGGAGGTACAGATCTTCCAATTTGAGGGAGAGGGATCCTCAGAGGATCCTGGGAAAAGGATTTTCTCCTTCAGAGATGGGGGAACTCCTCCCAAGGAAAAATGGGTCCCAAGGGCTTCACAGCCAGACTGGGTAGATGTGGGGACTGAGCTAGTGCCGCCCATCTTCCCATCCCAGAACCAACAGCAAGAAAATCACCTGGTTCTAACACATCCTGGTGACTGCCTCCAAAAAGGGAGGGGCGGCCCAGAACCGGAACCAGGGGAACCCAAAACATCTCCTATGTCTAGTTGCCAACTTTTTCTTTCAGATTCCCAAGACTCCCCACAGAATTCTGCCCAAATCTCTTCTCTCTCCATGTCCAAAACCAGTAAATTAGCCCACCGGTTGTCGAAAAATGTGCATTATCTGTGCCCCCTTGCGGAGAAGGAGGTAAGATACTATGCCCCGGTACAAGTACAGTGGCAGGGGACAATTTTGGCACTGGTGGACACTGTCCAGAAAGGCCTTCTGTCCAGAAAGGCCTTTGTTGAACTAAATTCAGGAAGGGGGGAGAAATACCAAATTCCTCTCACCTCTCTTCCTGGACAACTTCAGAACTTTGACGGGAAGGAGATTCCCATCGAGGGGACTGCGGATTTGTACATTAAAATTGGACGAAACACAATGTGAAACACCCGGTCATAGTAGTGACTCCAGAGGGCACCCCTTGTTTACTAGGGAATGACCTCCTGAGAAGGTTGTCACCCCTAATAGATTGTGTAAACAAAGTCCTCTGGACCCAGACTAGCCAACCAATGAAAATTAAACAGAGTGTCAACCATGTTAGTTTAAACAGCACATGCCACATGGTTGAACAAAAATCTGACCAAGTAGAATTTCACTTCCAGAACAACCAAATTCCAGACGTGACAGTAATAGCAGTAGGACAACAAACTGGTGAAGGGGGGGTCCTCTCTATTTCTGAAAATCAACCTTCCTTAAAGTTTAAGGTGGTATTCCACACTGGAAGGAAACACTCTGAAATTCTTTACCAATCCGCAATCAGACATTCCCACTCCTATAGTCCAGAAATATGAGAAATCAGCTCAGAGCCCGGCTGATATTCAGCAAATTGGAGAGCAGTTGTTCATCCCTTTTCAGTTAAATGATGGGAAGGACTCTGTTCTTGCCCGAGTGTGTGGGAACAACGGTAAGAGCTTCATCAGCGAAGCCATGTTCCACCAACTCCAGCCATTCCCACATTCAAACTGATAGACAAATGGGAAATAGATCTGGAAGCACCCAATTCCAAACATCTCCTGCCAAGCAGGTGTATGCTCAAAATCTCCATTGGAAACAAGAGCATAGTCCATAATTGTTGGTTCGTGCGAGACGTCACTGCCACCTTTTACTTAGGCAGTGACATTCTCAATCGCTTTTCCATTAGTTTGGACCTAATAAACTTCAAAGCTTGGTCCCGATTCGCGGATAATCCCATGGGCTTTGATGACCAAGAGAAAGCATTTAGGTCAGCTCAACTGCTGCCTTATGCAGTTGAAATTCAGATTGGAGAGGAAGTCACCATCCCAGAAAGGACCCGACGATTCTCCCTGGAAGTGAAAGTTAAAAGAGGACAAAAATTGAAAAACCGTTATGCTTATATTGATCTAAATGCTTCTCTCCAACAGCAAGGGTTGGGGGTAAACCCAAAACCATTAGTCAAAATAGAACATGACACCATTCCAATAGAGGTGGATAACAGCGACTTAAAGAGTATCGCTCTAGCCACAGGCACCATTATTGGAATGGCGGTTGATGACCGACATTTTTCCATTGATTTAGGGAATTAACTGTTAGGACCGATCCCCAAGGACTGTTTTGACATTGACAGTGATGACAATACAACACCAGACAGGATATTTACCCGGCATGGGGGGAACTTCCTGGTGTACACTTCCAGCCCTTATGGTAAGGAAGATGTGACTTGTGACTTCAGGAGGGATGAGGTGATTTTCCAGGTCCATGAGGGCTGCCTTTCCCACCTGAACCCACCAAACCAAATCAGCACTCTGACCAGGGACTTCTCCACCCCGCTGAAGGAGGCCGCTGAGATAGCAAAACCAGAAGTCTTTC
Organism: Ambystoma mexicanum; assembly: GCF_040938575.1. Lineage (NCBI taxonomy): Eukaryota > Metazoa > Chordata > Amphibia > Caudata > Ambystomatidae > Ambystoma > Ambystoma mexicanum. The sequence continues at coordinate 91,327,205 of NC_090930.1, read as the reverse complement.
CAGGCTTCAGGCATATGGTTGAAGAGAGAGTCAACCTAGCTGATGCCTGTGTTACTCTGGAGCAGAAGCAAAAGCTGCAACAAGTTTTCTTGGATTTTCAAGATCTCTTTGTGGTGGACTCATATGACTGTGGTCGCGCCGAGATCCACACAACAACAATTCCCATGGACCCGGGCATGACTACAGTGTTTGTGAAGCAATATCGCTTGCCTCTCGCATCCATGGAGTCCCTTACTGAAATAATTAAGAACCTTGAGTCCCGCGGGATAATCTGTCCAGTCCACAGCACCTTCAATAAGCCGGTGTTGGGGATATTGAAGCCAAACGGACAGTGGAGAATCTGCGCCGACCTTAGGGAGCTCAACAAACGGGTCCATACTTCCCGATGGCCTCTTCCCTACATTGACCAAGGGCTGGCCCAGATCCAGGGGTCATAGGTATTCGCTGCAAAAGACCTGACCAATGGATACTGGACTGTGCCTGTCAGTAGGGAGGACCAATACAAGCTGGCTTTTACCTTTGGGGGCCAGCAGTACACATGGACCCGGACTCCTTTCGGATACCTCAACTCCGGTAATGAGTTCAACATTTTCCTACATAAGGGCATGCCCGACCTGGGTGCAAGGGGTAACGTGGCTTATATAGATGATGTCCTCATCAAAAGTTAATCTGTGGAGGAACATATAGCGGAGATCCGTTATGTTCTGACCCAGTTGAGGGCAGCCGGAGCAAAACTTTCCTTTAAGAAAGCACAGTAGCGGAGAACCCGTGTTAATTTATTGGGGCATGAGATTACTCCTCAGGGTCTCTATCCCCAGGAAAAGAAAGTGGAAGCACTCCAGAAACTGAAAGACCCCACAACTCTGCAGGAACTAAGGAGCCTCCTTGGACTAATTACAGCAGAAAGTTCATTGAGGGCTACGCAGAGATCACCAGACCCTGATTCATCTTTTGAAGGGGGGGTCAAGTGGGAATGGGGTCCAGAACAATCCGAGGCAGTAAGACAGCTCAAAAGAAACCTCTCACAGGCGCCCTGCCGAGCTTACCCTGTCAGAAACAAGGAGTTCTTCCTGGAGACAGGGTTCTCTAATACATGTTTGACTGCAGTATTATACCAAATGCATGACAAGGTCAATAAAGTAATCTCCTATGCGAGTAAAACTTTATCCTCTGTGGAGGAAAAATTCAACGATTGTGAGAAGGCACTCCTGGCAACGGTGTGGGCATTGAAGAATTACCGCCCGTTTATCCAGGGGTAACTCATCATAGTGGAGACTCCACACCAGCCTTTCCAATATCTCCAAAGTGACAGAATCCGGGACGGAAATGTGAGTAATTCCCGAATTACTTCCTGGATTCTGTCAATGCAAGGCTTTCCTTTGGAAGTCAGATATGGCCAAAACAAGAAGAGTCCCCTCGCGCAAGGTCTGGCTGACTTGCATGATTGTGCCAGAGAAAACTGTCTCGAGGACGAAAGTCTAAAAATCAAGGACAACATGGAGGCATACCTTAATTCCCCACTCAAAGTCTTTGATGAAGACAAGTGTGAGGGAATGCCCACTGTCTTTGTGGATGGATGCGCTTACCATGTTGACAGCAATGGGGGAAAAAGAACTTGTGGCCGGTGTAGGAAATGCATGGGTGAATGAGTCCCCAGAACCCTCCGCTGGGTACAACAATGGCCCCCGAAGTAGTCAGGTGGCAGAGTTGATGGCTGTGCATCATGCCATCCTCACTGCTGTCCAACATGAACTCCACAAACTGGGCATAATCACAGATTCAGATCATGTACGGAACGGGTTCGTGGAGCACCTGGTTAACTGGAAAACCAGATGCATGCTATGTGCTAACAACAAACCCATGAAACATGGGAAGTTATTTCAAAATATTGATGATCTGGTCACCTCGAATGGGATGACCATCTATTGGGAAAAGATCAAAGGTCATTCCAAAGTAGAGGGACCAGACAAAACTGGAAATGACTTCGCTGATCAGCTGGCCAAAACTGGGGCCATCCAAGGGGATCTAATAGAGATCGAGTCCCTGTTGTGGGAAATCCAGGTCACTGCTATCACAAGGTCCCAGACAAATGCTCACAATGATCTTTCAACTGCACAATGAAGTAAGGAGACCGCAGATGCTGACTTGTTTACGGCTCAGAAAGGGGATCCAATAATTGGTAAGTTTTACCAACACATTAAGGACCCTGAGAACTTTCCGCTGACGGATACCGATTACATTGGGAAAGAGGACCTCAGAGTGTTGATGAAATGTCCAAAAATGTTCCGAATCCAAGACGGTTTGTTGGTAAGGAAATCCCGAGCTGGCCATAATCAGTGGGTGGTTCCTTCCTCATTCCGAAGCCTGATGTTAAGTCACACCCATGATGCGGCTAACGCTGGTCATAGGGGGTTTCATACAACACTTGAAATCTTAAGAAAGGTTGCATACTGGCCACACATGGGGCAAGACCTCGACCAATACTTGAAGGGGTGTCTTGTGTGTGCACAATTTCAGCCAACATCCCTCACACACGGTGCGCCTCTCCAAAAGAGGGGGATGACACGGCCATGGTCAGATTTGCAAGTCGACTTCATAGGGCCTGTGATTCGTTCCTGCAGGGGAATTAGTACATGTTGACTGTGACATGCTTGTTTACTAAATGGGTGAAATGTCTCCCGGCCCCAAACTGCAAGGCAGAAACAGCAGGTGCCCTGATGATCAATCACATCTTTTTGCATTTTGGACTACCCCAAAGGATTGAGTTAGACAGAGGTAGCCATTTCACCAGCAAAGTAATGACAAAAATGTGGGAGATACTTGGGGTTAAAAGGAAGCTACACATTGCTTAACAGCCAGCCTCTAGTGGGGCAGTAGAACGTTACAACAAAACCATTGTGAGCATCTTTAAAAAGTTTGTGGCAGATTCTGGGCCAAGTTGGGATATTCGATTGTCTTGTCTTAATGGCCATCAGATCTACCCCTTCATCTGCAACTAAAATGTCACCGTTTGAGTTGATGACTGGAAGCAGGATGGTTCTTCCCCAGCATCTGCTTTACAGGACTCAGGAGCAGACATTGATCAATACCTCCACAACTCATGAGTATATTGAAAATTTAAGAAAACACCTTCAACATGCCTTTGCCTATGCTCAGCAAAATCTAGAAAGATCAGCCGATAGCATGAAGACCCACTATGACTTAAAGACTACTAGGAAAGAATACAATGTAGGAGACCAGATTTATCTATACAATTTCCAAAGGAACCAGGCCAAACAGCAGAAATTTCTGCCTACCTGGAAGGGACATTTTGAAATTGTAGACAAGATCTCACCAGTCGCCTATAAGATCTGCATCCCCAAAGGCAGTTTGGCAGAGGGGGAAGATAAGTGGGTCCATATTAATCAGCTAAAGTGTTGCCATCCCAGGCACACTCTGCAGCAACTGGAGGAGTCCTCTGGAACCCCAGATGGGGCCGCTCCAGATCAATAAAATTCCAACCCTAAAATATTCCACATATAGTCTATAAAATACAATAATAAGAATGCACATGTCTCCTGATTTATAAAATGTATATGCCCACCCCACTACATTAATGATGGTGGGGAAAAGTCTACGAATATGTTGTTGCCTTGTTGCTTTGTCATCCTAGGAGAGATAAACCATGGAGACTGACGAAGGAGGACAACTGGGGACTGGGAGCAAAGATCAGAGGGGCCCGGGGTATCGCTCAATTCTCCCATCAGGACTGGCAAGAAGAACCGATCGATCCACCTCTGATGGAGGAAAAGACGATGGACTTTGCCATTTTGGAATCCGGAGAGATGAGGCAGACGTCAAAGTCTTGCGAGTTCCATTGATTTACAATCAACGCCATCGCAAGAGGGGGGCTTGTGGGATGTCTTAACCCACTCATCCAAGCCCTGCAACATCATTAGGCATTGCTGGCAGCAGAAACATCATAATGGCCTACTGAAAGCATGCTGCTTGCTGAAAACCAGCCAAAAATGAGCAGTAAAAATCTGAAAGATAGGCTGCCATCCACTTTTGCCTATTTTAGTGAGCACAGGAGATCACTGCCTAAAACCACCATTGGGACATCCACAAAGCAGCCTGAAACCACTTGGAAATAGGAATACTGATTGCCAAAAGAAATACAGAGCTAGTTGGGGAACCGTTTTCTTGAGTGTCAAAATGTGCTAAAATCATGGCTCACAAATCACCAAAAAGATCCAACCTTCTTGTTGGATGTTCTGCATTATTCTACTGCCAGAATCCACATCAACACAATGTCAGCAAGAATCATATGCTATCAAGCTAAATCCCATTTTAAAGATACTGATGTAAAGACAGCTGTCAAAAACGGGTGCAATACCGGTACTTACAGTAATGTGCTCAGAGAGGGTGTGTATGTCTGTGTAAAATTTGGTGCAGAACCAATATTGCGGAATCCACCAAAAGCGCAAATAAGTTGTCATTTCTGAACCCAGGCTCGTAGGAACATGGGCCTTGAACAGAGATGTATCTTAAATAATCTGTGATGTGTGTATGTATTATGAACAAGTTGTGCACCTTGGAAATATGTTTGTTATGAAAAATTGATTTTCTAAGTAAAAGCAAAGGGGAGTGTTCTTTCCTTAAGCCATAAACATGACACCTGATGACATAGGATGACACACTACTCTTTTCTCCAGTCAGGGGACAGGAGATTCTCTGACCTATCAAATCCTTAGGCGGTTGGGCATGTAGAATCAGCCTCCACACCCACTTTGAAAACACATAAAAAGAAACTGCCTAGGACTGATAGGACACCCATTTATTCCACTACTCACTGATTCCTGCGAAGCACTCTGCCGGACCAGATTCACACAATATCCAGATAGAGACTCCAGATGTAGATCCAGAGACCAGAACTTAGAATCCAGACTCTAGAACCAACCTCTAGAACCCTGAAGCAAAGGCCTAATTCACAAGCTGAATCCTTCTCAGCAGGCCTTCAGAATCTTTTGCAACCTGATTCTAACCCCTAAACTTCCACAGGGCCAATCCAAACCGTGCTGTTTGCTTCTAGCTAAGAACCCTGCGCTAGAACCCAGATCCAGACCCAGAGAGAGCAGTGCTGTATCCAGACCCATCAGATCCAGTTCAAGAGACCCAGTGTAACGCTCACCTGACTCCCACGGGGGCGCTGGCCTGGTTCGCGCTGCTGTGACCTCGTCTAAGGTGATGCGCAGGGTTCAGAAGACGGACTGGACCGGGCCCCAGAGCTGGCTTGTCTGACTCGCAGAAGTATCCTTCTGTAGGTGAGAATAGGGGGTTAACTGTCTGCGGGTAATGCAATCGGACACCCATTTACCCCTCTCACCCTCCTCAAAACCCTTCTGTGCTTCCCCGTAGCGTCTCACCTTAGGGTCTGGAAGGACAAGCTCTCCATCCTGCTTCTGATGCAGGGGCGCGTTGGTATCCAGTTACGTCACTGGATTTTCGGATGGGTGAGAACCAAACTTGCTTGGCTTCCATGTAAGTTTTTCTATAAGTGGTTCCCCTTGTGTCCATGCATTAATGTTCTAATGCTAGTGTCTTTTTCCCCATAGGGGCCGGGGTACGGAATGCCGGGGAACAGGCACCGACCCGAGGTGAGCTGTGAAATCCTTGTGGAAATCAGGTAAGTCTTTAATGAGTGTTTTGGTAATGTCTTTTCATTCACTCATTAACGCTGATGTCTTTTTCCCCTTAGGGGCCGGGGTCCGAAAAGGCCTGGATGCGGCGCGGACCCGAAATGAAAAGGGAATGACCCAACAGGTAAGTCTTGACATGGAGTTTTAGCTTCCCTTTTCCCTTCTTTCTCTAACCTTTGTTCTTGTCTTTTTCTCCCTACGCGCGGGGGCGCGACTGCGAATCCGGAAGGTCGCTGCTGAACATGGAGGCGCCCTGTAAAGGTGAGTAGAATGCGGCGCTGCAGCGATCGATGTGATGTGCTTTTAAAAATAAATGTCTTCCTTTTCAGGATTGTCGGCGAAATGTCTCTGGGATGCAGATTTAGCAGGTGAGGCCTTTTCCTTCTTCTGTTCTCTTGTTCCCTTCCTTTGCAGGTGATTCAGGATGCTGGCAGGTGTGGCAGAAGTCAAGATGCAGGAGCATACACGGTGAGCGTCCAGCTGCTAGATGCAGAACAACGCGAAGCACGTGTGGCTGATCGGGTGTGGTTTAAATAGCCTTGGAAGAAGTTCCTAGAATTTGTCCTTCCTCCAATCATGTATGTATCCTTCCCCGACCACGCCCGGGTGGTAAATGAGTCCCACAGGTAAAGTAGTTCCTTTCAGGCCTCAAGGAGGCTGGGGTTCTGCAGCATGGTCTCTTCCATTCATTTCAACCTATCCAGAACTGCATTATAGAATCCTGTGTTCATTCTATTGATTCCAAATCTGTAAAGCGCCATCTGTCATTCTGAAATCTTGACTTTATTTCTGAAAATCCACCTCCACAAAAATATCCGTATCTTTTGAACCTCACGTCCTAGAAGCAAAATGTAACTGTCATTTTAAAGCTAACATCCCGAGCTTTCCAACAAACCCAAAACAACATTCCATTATAGTTTTTCCGTAATCACGATTTACACACGCGGAAAACTTGCCGCAAATTGCAATTTGGCTAAATTTAATTTCCTGTTTAAATAGTTGTTTCTTGCTTTCCACTGCTGAGTTTCGTTTTCAATCTGATAATCATTCATGAATCATTGCTGGTGTTGACCTGAACCAATCTAAAGTAGCTATCACTCATCATGAATCTCTTTTAGTGAATTAAAATCAATTTAGCAGATTTTTCCATCCATTGCATTCACTTTCAAAATCGTTTTGAAATGTGTTTTAAAATCATACCTGTCTCTCTAAGCTTGCTGGGGGGAACTGGAATTGAACTGCATTCTTGATTGTATTCCTGAAACCTGTGTGCCCTCATTTCCCTCTCTTCATATTGCATTGGGGGGGAGTGAGTAGTCACAGGGGAAAAAGTGATCACATTATCTTTTGATTGAAATCATATCAAGTCTATTTCTGGGTTGTATTCTTTCCCATCATTGCATTTCCTTGAATCATATAAGGTTTGCTCTGCTACAGTATCCTCCATATTCATTCTCCTAAGTGATTAAAGAGAGTGCCAATTTTGTAATATTACCCATTGTTGATTACCGTCCATATTCATAAGTGTGCTATTCAAATATTATTGTATTCATAAAAGTGTGATATATATATATATATATATATATATATATATATATATATATATATATATATATATTGTTTAATTATTCAAATAACCATAAATAAACCTTTTAATTCGCAAAACAAACCTATTTCTTGGCTCAGTGAGGTCAGGGGGATTCAAAGAGAGGGGCGTTATATAAGGGTTCATCATCCAGATATAACAAACTTTGACATATAAATATATAAATAAGGGCTTCCATTGGGCATCCCATCCTAGGCATTGACTTAGTTGGATTGCTGGATTGAAGTCACTTACATCTCTGCACGTCTGGTAAGACCAGACGTGCAGAGCAGGTCCCGCGAGGGGACCTCGTAATGTGGCGGAATGGTGTTAGCGGTTCCGCATCCTTTTGTGGCACCCGTTAACCCATTCCGCCACAGTTGTAATGAGGCCCTATATCTTGTTAGTCTGTATTTGTGGTATTTTGAGTGGTATCTTACTTTGCAGTATTTTCAGAATTATCTTATTCCTGTGGTATAGTGGTGAGCATGTTTTTTTTTATATTATAACCCCATCATAAAACAAACCTTTTGTTTCTATTAGAATGCCTTCTAGTCGCCTGTAGAGAGCCCAAGACTTAAAACACTCCTGAGAACCCAATTAATTTATTCAAGGCACCACCTATAGTTTGTGACTGGCATTACTCGCTTATGTACATCCAGTAACCTATGTGTCAGATTAGGCATTACTGGCTTATATACATCCAGTAACCTATGTGCCAGATTAGGCACACCTTCCTATCAGCATGCAAGGCAGGGCTCACTCATTACATTGCACACAACTCTCTACTTGTAGGTATCTATCACTGACGTTCTCTTGTTTACTATTTTAACCACAATTATTAATTGGTAAATACACTACTGCACTGGTACAAACATCAGTTATTTATTTTTTTACTTCATAATAAATGATTCACATATGCATGAATTACACCAAAGTCTCATATTTTTTTATTTTATCTGCACTTAGTGTTACATTATATTTACAGGCCATGAAATCTTGCCACATGATAATTACAGCATCACCTGCAAGATAAAAGAACAAAACAGAACCAGCAGATATTTTGCAAACATGAATTTCTGTTATTACACTCTGAATATAGAGAGAGAAAAATAAATATATAATTATTTCTAACTTCCCTACACTGCCAATGGATTCTAGCAACAGACACGCACCATACTTTTTCTTTTTCCTCACTTGGCACAAATCTCTTACAAAGGCCAGTAATCTTTGAAGTCCCTGCACGACCTTGCTGTGTTTCGCAGTGCGAAGTTCCTCCGTACTTGTGTGGGGAGCGCCAACTGATTAGATTCAAAGTTAGCCCTCGACCCTTTTTAGACAGCACTGTCTGTCTGTCTCCTGAAACCAGCACAAACTGCCCACTCTCCTGACTTTTCTACTTTAGGAAAACTCTGATTCAGCCCTTTGTTGACGTGGCTTTTCTGCCTACAATTTCTACCACTCAGAGTAAAAATAATGTGCCCAGTGCCAGCCTTTGTTTTCAAAACAATGAAGACTTGATTCCAAAGCGACTGTTTCCTTTTGCTTCCTGCATATTTCTGCTCTCTACAAGCTGAATAAAACGCTAGTGTACATTTCCTCATGGAAAAAATTAATTTTAAACAGTGTGCCCAACACATGGATTTTACCTCGGACTGCATTATCATGTTAGAAATTAGCACTTTAGCACGGTTAGTAATGTTAATCAGTTAGGTATTCCCATGAAGCCTTCACACATGAAGCATCCAATATACATTGCGCACCTCATTATTTTTAACCTGGCAGTACACTAAGTTTTTCTATGTGTGCTCTGAATGCCTGCAGTTTCAAACTGGGCCTGGCTGTGTACTTTGTATGCTAGCAAAAATGCTATATACTATATACTGGCAAAAAAATGCTACCTACTATATGCTGGCAATAAGAATGCTATATATATCCTTACATTTCTTCCCATTCATTTTCCCATAGACAAACAAGGTCAATTTTTGACAAACCATACGGCCCAAACCGCTGGACGGATTTGGACCAGGTCCAAAACAACTGTGGTTTGGGTTCATTCTGTACAGTAGAGTTTTAAATATGTGACAGAGGAGGAGGTGCCCCCTTGTCCAAAATAGATGGTATATTTCGGGTTCATTGCCAAAACTGGGTGTTTTTAGAAATGAAACGACTGGCATTTTATTGGTCCCTCAATGCGGGAGATAGTGGCGGCTATAGCCGAGGATACTGGAAAATGAATCAAAGGAAAAAAGCCCTTTGCAGGTCAAAGAACATGCTAATTGCATCAGACTAGAGGGGGTGGGGTGGCTAAAGCCCACAAAGTGAAATTTGGTAGTTGGAGAGGGTCTAGGGACTGAGGTTGCAACACACAGCTTTCTGTAGCCTCAGCTATAGCCAACATTTCAAAGAAAACTGCTGCACTGAAAAATCGTGTATTGTGGGGGGAAAGGGAGAAGGAAGGGGAGGTGGGGGAGCTGGGACCGACGAGGGGGGCACATGACGTTGGGGGGAAAAATCACAGACCATGGCCATGAAAGCCATCCAGGTTTCCCATCCATGTAGTAAACGTGACAAACCCTGCTAAGTGTCAAGTGTCAAGGAGCCAGCCACCTCAGGCCATGTTGCCTAATAAATTAGCAGAATTTACAAGACCACATGACTCGAGGGGGCTGGCCCTTTCCTCGTTTTGAAGCTAAGCAGGTTCAGTCCCGCTTTGAAGCTAAACAAGCTCACTCCAAGTTACTGTATGGATGCGTGACTGAATGGGTATCCGCATTATTTATTTTTAAACCGTGCTACTGTCAGTCCTTGAAAGTTTTGCACTCAGAGACCATTTGTTTTGCCATTTGCTGAATTGCTTTCTGGTATTTGTAGTCTCCCAGTCAAGATGGGGGGAATAATGCCACAATTGTATACTTTTTGCCCAGCATAGTTCTATACAGATTTTTATATTTGAGTGACACTATGGTATATGTACTTTTCAAGTTATCTTTATAAAGCACATTATTTTTTAAATCCAGCCAAGGGCGTGAGTGGGGAAATGATCAGAGGGCAAGTAAGTCATGAATATTTGCCCACAATGTTGAAGGGAGTTTGCAATCCTGGACACTGGCGCAGTTATTCTCCCCTGATTGTGGCTGCTTTTCAGGGCATAGGTAGTGGACAGATGTGGGTGGACAGCATAACTTTTTTTCAGAGGACGGACGCAGCCCATTGTTTCTTTTTTAGGTTGGCAAGATTGCTCAAGTATCGGGCTACTAGTATTTTAGTCAGGTTGCCATGTTCCCAGTGCAGATGCTTATTCACAAGACCACAAGCACTAGTTGTGCATTGGCATTTTGTTTTCCAGGGAATATTTCACAACAGATTGCTGGGTTTAAACGGTGACCACCTTTTATCCATTGTCAGCATATTGATTGAAACATTTCCTCTATCAAGCTATTTTTCTGGTGTTCATTACTTTTAAAAAAAGTCTTACACATTTTTGTCTTGCGCACTTTCTTGTAAGAGTAAGGTCAATTGAACTACATTTTTATTTTTCACTTTTAAGATATATGTTCATTTGTTGTGCATATATTCATGGGTGCCAGCTTTAGATTTTCACTATGGGGGCCAAAGTACCTGGGTATATGTTGTTCTTGCATCCGGTCATTTTTTTTCCCTTTTCCGTGCCGCTTAAATGCAGTTAGTTGGGGTCGTCCAAATTATCACACCAGTCACCAAGAGACCAGCCATAAAACAAGGGGCTTGTAGCACGCTGCTTAACCAGAGTGTGTGATAGTTGGCAAATAATGTAATCTCACTGTGAATTGCCTAAAAACATTGAGACCTCTAGAAGCCTGCAATCTTTTAGAAATAATTTTTAAAAAAAGATATTTGTACAGCTACAGTGGGTTTCCCATCCGTGCAGTAACCGGGGCCAACCCTGCTTAACTTCAAAACAAAGAAGAAGACAGCCTACTCAGGCCATGTTGCCTAACAAATGAGCCCACTCTACAAGACCACTTAAAGCAACATGGCCTGAACGGGCCGGCTCTTTCTTTGCTTTGAAGCTAAGCAGGCTCAGTTCAGGTTACTGCATGGATGGGAAAAAGTCCACAGTCCGGAATGTCTTGTGTTTTCATAGTTTTAAATATCTCATAACACACGGCATCTGCATTATTTTTGTAAACCTTGCTACTGTCAGTCCTTGAACGTTTTGCACTCAGTCACCATTTGTTTTGGCTTTTGCTGAATAGCATTCTGGTATGTGTAGTCTCCCAGTCAAGATGGGGAGGAATAGTGCCACAATTGTACACGTTTTGCCCAGCATAGTTCTATAAGGATTTATATATTTGAGTGACACTATGGCATGTGTACCTTTCTCTTTACAAAGCAGAGTATTGCTGAAAGCCAGGCATGGGAGTGAGGAGGGGAAATCCTGAGAGGACAAGTCATTTGTGAGTATTTGCCCCTGATGAGGCAAGAGAGTTTGCAATCCTGGACAATGGTACAATTATTTCCCCCTGATTGTGGCTGCTTTTCAGGGCACGTGTAAAGGAGACATGTGGATGGGGAGTGTAACTTTTCTTCAGAGGGCGGACACAACCCTTTGTGTTTTTTTGAGGTTGGCAAGCTTGCTCAAGTATTTGGGTACCAGGATTTTACTCAGGTTGTCATGTTCCCTTTGCTGACACTTACTCACAAGACCACAACCACTTGTTTCGGATTGGGATTTAGTTTTCCTGGGAATATTTCAGGACATATTGCCGGGTTTCAATTTCCTATCTCAGGTTATTTTTCTGGTGTTCATTACTTTTTTTTAAAGTCCAATGCTATTTTGTCTTGCGTTCTTTCGTCTAAGGAGTAGGTCTATTGAACTACATTTGTATATTTCACTTTATGATATATGTTCACTTACTGTGCATATATTCATGGGTACCAGCTTTTGATTTTCGTTATGCAGCAAAAGTACCTGGGCATATGTTATTATTGCAGCTGGTAATTTGTTTCCCTTTTCCATGCTGCTTAAATGCAGTTAGTTGGGGTTATGTGATGTATCACAAAAGTCACCAGAAGACCGGCCAAATAACAAGAGACTTGTAGCACGCTGCTTAACCAAAGTGTGTGATCTTCGGTAATTTGATGTCATTGCGCATTGCCTGAAAACATTGTGAGTTCTCAAAGCCTGCAATATTTTATACATAACAATGCCACTGTCAAAACAGGTTAAAATCAGTTTGGGATTGATGAACATCTTTGAGTGATGGGTTTGCTAATGTTTTAAAATATAGAGTGGCCGTTCCCACCGGCCACGGCCAAAGGCCATGACTAGTGGTCTGGTAGTGTTTTAAAATGGACTGCGCTGAATGCCAGGGCTATGGCTAGTGTATGGTAGTGTTCTAAAATATAGGGTGGGCACGGCCATAGGCTCTGGCCAATGGCCATTTGCGGAAAAAATCTACGGAATAATAAAACCCTTGAAATTCAAGGAAACAACTTTAGTTGCAGGGATGTTAAGGTGAGTAATACATTCTTAAAAAATAATAAACATTGGAATTTAAAAAAAACACTTTAGTTGCAGGGAAGTTAGGGTGAGAACTTAACACAACAAAACCCCTGAAATTCAGCTAAAGCCACCTTAATGTTGTGCCCACTGTTGCACAGCCTATACTCACAATGATGAGATCAGAGATCACATCAATGATGACATCACTAATTACCTGTTGTAGGAGAACATTGATTACATCACAAATTGCATCACTAATGACATCCTTGGTGACAACACTAATTACATTGTATATAACAGATTTCATCAGTATTGGCATTGGGCATAATATGTTTAACAAGTTATTTCATAAAAAAGTTGATTTCCTAATAAGAATGTATGCAATGTACTTGGGCATGACAAAGTCTCTGGTCACTGGCCATCACCAACCAGCATAGCAAGTGGTCAGTTAGTGGTGAAAAATACCAATGTGCATGGCTAAAAGCCTTGCATAGTGGCCCGTCACTGTTTTAAAATATACAGTGGGCAAAGTTGAAAACTGTAGTAGGTGGCCATAGTTAAAGGCCATAACGAGTGCCCAATAATATGTTAGAATATACAGCTGACTTGGATAAAGGCTGTGGCCACTGTCTAGTATTGTGTTGAAGACCATGGCTAGTGGCTAGTTAATGTATATAATACACAATGGGCACGTCCAAATTCCATCGCTTATGGGATGTTAGTATTTTAAAATATACAGTGGACATGGCCAAAAGATGTACAAACTGCCCACGGTCAAAGTCCATAGCTAGTGGCCCATTTACATATTACAATATATAGTGTCCACAGCAAAAGATTGTGGCCACTGGTCATTATTGTGCTTAAGTTCATGGCCAGTGGCTGATTAGTCTATATAATATAAAGTGGACACAGGTGAATGCTGTAGCCACTGGGGAAGTCCAAGGTCTATGGTCGATGGCCTGTTAGTGTTTTAAAATATACAGTGCAACGGGGTAAAGGCTGTGGCCACTGTCTAGTATTGTGTTGAAGACCATGGCTAGTGGCTAGTTAATGTATATAATACACAATGGGCACGTCCAAATTCCATCGCTTATGGGATGTTAGTATTTTAAAATATACAGTGGACATGGCCAAATGATGTACAAACTGCCCACGGTCAAAGTCCATAGCTAGTGGCCCATTTACATATTACAATATATAGTGTCCACAGCAAAAGATTGTGGCCACTGGTCATTATTGTGCTTAAGTTCATGGCCAGTGGCTGATTAGTCTATATAATATAAAGTGGACACAGGTGAATGCTGTAGCCACTGGGGAAGTCCAAGGTCTATGGTCGATGGCCTGTTAGTGTTTTAAAATATACAGTGCAACGGGGTAAAGGCTGTGGCCACTGTCCATGAATAAAGGCTATGATCAGTACCCATTAATATGTTTTTATATATTTGGCCAAACACACTGGCCATGGCTGAAGGCCATCCTTAATGCTGGTTATCTTTGTAATGTATTTATTTATTTAGCTAGTTAATATGCTAGTTAATATACATGTGGCACCAAAGCCTTGTATATACGACAAAAAACATTTTACAGTGCAAAACATTTGTAATAATATAACATAATGATAGTAAAAAAACAATGAATTCATTAAAACAGCACTAAAACACATGAAAACACATAAAACCAGCAGTCTTTCCTCCTTCGATTGAAAACATGTCTCCATCTTAGAATGCACTGCATTAAATTAATCCAGATAATATAAATATTAACATGATGTAATAATATTATAAAATGTTTAAAATGTCAGTGTATTTACAATAAAATCTGATGAGATAATAAATGAGGTTGGTATAATTCCCTTCCATAAATATTGACCATAAATAGAACAAATCCGAGAAGTCAATTTGGTTGTTATACATTTTCATGTACTTGGCTCTTAGTGGATGAAGGCCTTTGCATAGTAAAACATTTGTTTTAGGCTTTCTGCCTGTGTTATCACCACAAAAGCGACAATTGCAATAATCATGGAACATACCCATCTGGGTGCCCTTGGCCTCTAATGTGTCACAGATGTTACATTTTAACAATAGGTATTGGTGTTACACTGCACTGCTCGTATATGCCTTAAGATAAAGTGGTTTCAAGGTCTGCTCCATTCTGTACCCAATAAAAGACTGTTGTTACGGTGAGAGGCTCTCATGCATGAAACTATTCAATTCCTGTTTCAGTTTAGCTTTTATCGTATTAACTCGGGCATTGGTTTCTGAAATATCTATTTAATTCCGCCATCAATCATGCATACCTAATATATTGCCAATAGTTCCCAGTTTCCTGACATTCTCTAATTTAAGAAATGGCTGAAGGTAATTGACAACACTTGTTCCATTGTTTAGCCGATACACATTAATCCAGCACATACAAATTCTTCGGATACGAGTTGTTGAGATGCCAATTAAGCCAAAATAAACGTATAGGAATTCAATGGGAAGGGCAGGTAGCATACGTAATAGTTTCCGGAGGATTTTTGCTTCCAAACAATTCAGTTCCGATTCATATGCATGGCCCCAAATTTCAATCTCATGTGCCAAAACGGTGACTATTTTAGTGGTATATAGTAGGAGAACCGTCTGTACCGATATTCTCCCATTTCGGCATACAAAGTGACTAATGATATTCGCAAAGACCATACATTTGGCTTTGATGTCTAGCCAATGAACGTTCCATTTAAGAGAGCCATCAACAATTATGCCGAGAAGCTGTCAGGTTGGGTATGTTTTCATCCTCTTAGAAGGAGGAAAGATCATCTTTGCTCTTGCTAATATTCAATGTCATACCATTTTCAGTGGCGTAGATTCCCAACACAGATATTATTGCTTGAAGGCCTTTTGGGGTATGGTCAAGTAAAATCAAATTGTCAGCGTAAGCTAGCCAACTGGTGATCTCCGTACCAACTTTCACTGGACAGTGCGAAATGGTATCAAAGACATTGTTCGGTGTGCCAGGTAAAGATTAAAATGAGTTGCGGCAAGGATGCATCCTTCTTCTACACCTTGGTTTGTGCAAATAAGAGCTGAGAGTTTTCCCTTGCCATCCAAGCGTGCTTTCACTTTGGTGTCTTTGTGAAGAAGCATTACATTCTTAACAGGCTGGATGGAATGTTCCACTGGAATAATTTCGCCCAGAGTCAATTTCTTAGGACTGAGTCGAAAGCAGCGCTGAAGTCTATGAAAGTGCAGTAGACCGCTGTTTGTTGCCTGAGTTTGGAATATTCTACGGCAAATACCAGGGATAGAATATTGTGGCTAGTAGTAGATTGCGCACAGAAGTCAGTTTGATGGGGGCTTAATCTCTTACTGGCATTGATCCATTCAGTTAGTTCCACTAGAGGTATTCTGGCAAATATCTTAGCGGGATCGTCTAGCATCGCAAGCATGCGATAATGTGATGGACAGTTTCAGCTACCTTACTTGTAAATCGCTAAAATATGGCTTTCAGACCATGTCAAGGGGAGTTTACCTGTGTTGCCTATTGCTAAAAATAGCAGATATAGGGTGCTAGCCCATAACTCAGGAGTTGCCTTTAGTAGACCATACAAATGCAGTCAGGTCCGGCAGCGTGTGATTGGTTCAGATGTTCAATCAAAACAATAATATCTAGGGGTGATGCCTTACCTTCCCATTCAACTTGAAGGATGGCTACATTTTCTTGTTTTAGATGTGCAGACCCAAGATTAAGGCCTATATGTTCAATCCAAGCAGATTCAGGAAAGCTATTAGTCGGTAAATCCTGTCTGCTGCTCTGTCGCAGAATTTTCCAAATAGTTACGTTATCATTTTGTTTAGCTAAAGAGGCGAGTTTCATCCAGCTAGTTTTCTCCTTGCTGGCTTTATGAGTTTTGACCCAAAACTGATACTCCTTTTTTCATACGCCTAATTTCAGGGTTAGCTGTGTCAGATCTAAAAGTTCTGACTGCTGGCTACATAAGAGTTTTGATAGCAGCTCTCAAAGATTTTTTTGCTGCTGAAATGGCTGGATCAAAATCTAAGCGTCTAGTTACTGCCTTACTACAGCATTCGGCAGGGTTCTTATATTGTCTATGTTTTAGGATTCACTGATAGAAGATATTAATCTTGAAAAGGAAGCTTCAATCGGTCAGCACACAGTGGACGTGTCAGAGTAGAAGACTTAGTGATGCCTCTTTACCCTTACTTATATTGTGGGGCGTCCATTGGATATGATTGCGTCTTTGGTTGAGATAGATGTTGCCATTTAGGTTATACTGGCTAGAAGGAAGTTTAGACCACAGTGGGGAAAAGAGCAGACAAAGCGGAAGATGGTTGCTTTTCTGCCTGGGAATAATTGCCATGTCTTCCACTACAGCCAAGCCCATGTCATTGATGAACACATAGTCCAGGGTAGACATGGCTTTACCACAGACATGAGTATAGGCATGGTCAGAGTCCCCAGGGCACAATCCATTAAGGCTTACAGCACCATGAGATTTTAGCAGCGTACCCCAGATGGGAGCTTGACAAGTGGTTGCTTAGGTCTGCACAGGACTTGATGTCATCTGCACCCTCAAACGATCTTCATTAATGTTGATATCACAATTAAAATCCCCTACCACAATAAATGGTGTGCGTTTCCCATATTTCTCTAACATAATACCCACAATGAGCGCATTGTCCTTGCTGTTTTTACAGCTAGGAGGATCATAAACAATTATAAGTAGGAGGGAGAGTTCTGAACATGTTAGGTGAACACCCAGAACAAAGTCAATAGATTCAGGAATTTCTATGATCTGCAAAAGGAGGGCAGAGAAAGATTAAGACGCCACCCTTAGGACGGCCTAAGAGTCCTTTAGTTGCGCACTTTTGGGACCTTGTTCTTTCATCAAGCTCAATTGTTTCGGTAAACAATGTTTCTTCTAGTGCTAGAATTGAGAATGCATCTATCGCTGACCAGAGACCCTCAACTTCAAATATATGCGCAAAGCCTCTTGTATTCCAGCTGCAAAGTACCTTCCTGTCATCGCCGTGAAGAACCAAACCTTGTTTTATAAGATACGGGTAGCCATTGCCATTATCCCTCACTAGGATCAAGATTTTGAACATTTGTTCTTTCACTTTTTATTGGCTGATTAGATCCAAGTGAGGATGGTTTATGTGCATGAACATAGGCAGGCTGGGTCGATGTACAACCAACCGTTCTTATTGGGCTTGCTTCCTTATTCATGCTTGTAACTATATCTAAAGGCGGATATCCAACATTTGGTATCGTATTTTGTAATATATTGACATTGATGTTGGGTACTTGTAGTCTATGCTTGAAATAGGGATTGTGGTCTATTTTGCATTTATAGCCCAACCTTTACAACTCGGTTTCATAATTTAAGGCATAGGAAAGGATTGCTTCTGAACTGAACCATATATTAGAAATACTCGAGATGATATGTTCAATCTGATCAACCACTTGTATGTCATCGGATAATATCACACACAGTCCTATGACTGCATGAAAAATGCTTAATATCCTCAAACAATTTAAGGGAGGAGTGGGGTCTTTGTTAAAGACTGATTGTATTTGTGGCGCTTTAATTGGCATGTTAGATGAAGCGTGAGTTATCGTTGTAATGTAATTAGTGATGTCATCAGTGATGTGATCTGTGATGTCATTGAACCTGAAGGTCTTTTAAGACGAGGTAACACTCTACAGGGTGGATGGGTATGCAGAAATATCTCAAACATCAATAAAAAAACGACTCAGTAAGTTGGCAAAGATGTTAGCTGTTTTAATGACAATTATCTAAAACAGAGAGTACAACGGACATCATCGGATGTCTGGCAGTAAGATCTCAGAGTACTTCACAAAAAACACTCTTATATACTAAAGACTCATCATCATTGGTGTCATGCTATGTGGCAAACTAATAAAACCTATGTGGGACTGTGATTGGGTAACGGAAAACATCTAGGTATACATTCTATGGGGGTTGGTGTTGTGATTGGGTCTATACTGTCAGGTGGACAACTCTGCCCACCCCTAGTGCAAGTAATTTTGAGCGTCATCAAATACACAACATCTTATTGGATCTATAGTTTAGAGATCCAGTAAGATGTTGTGTATTTGATGTACGTGGCCCCTTATAATTGGCTTTATAACGGTTGTACCCTTCTGGATTATTCCACTTGTTTGCATCATGCAAGCTGGTACCCCAGGTGCTGGTGGGTCGGACTTGACCAGGCTTCCCCACCCAACTAGCCCATCATCTATCATCACTCAAGCTGTCTGCCATGAGAATAGTATTTTTGAATTTGTTCTTGCAAGTATCACTCCTCCTGTGGAATAAAAGGGAGTGCGAGCATGGCTTTATCTTCTGGTCTCGGTGTAGTTTACCCAAAGTCTATTTTCATCGGACCATGCGACTGGAGACCACGTTTTGACCTCCTTGGTTGAATTTAATACCATTTCATGAATAAAACTTGGCACTCATTGTCCTTCCGCTGCACCTAAACAGGAGTTCAACTCTCACCTTCTCGTTCATTGTATCTTTCCACAATATATAACCAGTTTCTTGGCTGCCCTAATCATTGACACTGGGCCAAGCAGACCTTCTCGATCCTCCTTCCGTCTCCAGCCAGGCTTATTCTGCTGCACCACACTTCAGGTCCTTCTATTCACAGGATTTTCAATTTGCTAAAGTATGATGTGGAACTTCCAGATTCCTATGCATATACTTACCATGGCGACACCGCCTGCACTATTCACTATGTATAGCCAGCCTTATGATCACTTTGTCTACTTGCGTTACTGCATCTGTACAATTATAAAATGGTTTTCATTTTCTTCCATGCTCTTCACACGTGCGATCTTCATTCCGCATATGAAAGTTTACTCGATTTTTACTTTGTCATCAGATTCTATATGGTCTATTCACCTTCTCTCGTATCATCTCTTCTCATGCGTGTCACATTGCTTCATGTGAAATCACCAGTCTCTTCTTTCATCCGTCTTCACCTGCTCTTCAGGGATCCTTCCCAAGAGTGATAAGTTTGAAATTCAGCCTCGAGACAAACTGTTGGTGATTCCTAATATATTATCGATGCCATCAATAACATGTCTTAGCATCGCACAGTCGTGGCGCGAGTTATGGTTGCTTAACTCACCATAACTGGCGTTTTTTTTGGTTTTACTTGTAACCATAAAGTCCCTTTAACAATGTTTTTTCATTGGATTTCACAGGTTTTTATTAGTGCAACTTAACCACAACGTCCCTTTTTCATTGAATATATATGTTTATACATTTTAAAAAACGTGCTCCCTTAAACAACGTTTTTGCAATGAATTTATATATATATATATATATATATATATATATATATATATATATATATATATATATATATATATATATATATATATATTCAATGAGAAAACGTTGTTAAAGGGACGTTATGCTTTTGCTTATGTATCTGCAAAGCATGTCCCTTTATATCCAACACCTCTGAATTTACCATACATGTTTCTTGGGGAGGCTTGCAGCCCACTCTCCAGTCATAGAAATCCAAAGGCTTGAGTTTAGCAAATGATTGCGTAATCTCGCTTTCATAAAGTTCTGTGAGAAGTGGAGTCAGCAAGAGGAAGGATGGCAGGAGACCCGCTGTCTATAATTAGATGCCAGAGAGGGTCTTGCGCATCCCTTGCTTTGTTGCCTCGGATTGTCAAGTGCATCCCAGCTGCTCCCTGTGCCTGCCTCATCGCCAGCAGAATTACTCTGGAGTGGAAAATAAACAAGTCGCTGTGTTTGTTGCATGCGTGGCACCGGGATAACAGATTGCTTCCCTGGCGGCTTAGACAGTCTGGGTTGCCTGGCAGGGGATTTCAAAAAAAGGGGTTCGATCAATGTGTTCCCATCACTGCTGAATTAATAGGTGCGTTCGCCCTGAAAGAAAGATACATGATAAGTTAATGGACGCTGCAAGATAGGGCTTCAGGTACGGAAGGGCGGTTTTTATGGCAATTCATTGGGGGTAAGGGTGGTCTCCTGGTCATGCTCGAGTCGTGCCTGACTCGTGTTGGAAACGTGTTTGCCTGGGGGGGAGGGCCTGGGCCCAAGGCTGCCTCCCTGGCGGACGCGGAGTCCTGACTCCTGAGCTTCAACCTCTCATGGCATAGCAGGGTCCTGTTGCTATTGAAGAACAGTTAAAGCTGCTCTTTGATGCCGTCCTGTGTCCTGTGACCGTCATGCGCATTGATGAGAGTGTGTTATTTGCTGGATGCGGCAGGCAGAAGGAACTTGATGAGGGAGGGAGCCTGAGGCCTCAATGCACACGCGACAAAAGACGTCTTTTGCCCTTGCTTACTGCTGTTAGCCCGCGGGGAGCAGATTGCGGGGGCACAGAGGCAGAGATGTCTGCCAGTCGTTCCTGAGAGAACTGTGGTCTGTAACTTAGGCAAGCTGGCAAAGGGATGGGGATGATCGGGTCGAGGAAGGCTATGAACTGAAATCAAGGTGCACTGCACTTTGGAACTGGGGCCCAAATGTGTTCTCTTTGATTCAAATGCGCTCTCTGTCTGGTTACACATTTGCCACCTGAGCTGGTTCAACTACACTGTCTGAATGCAGAACATGGTGTCTCCAAAACCGTGTCCGGGTCTGGTTTCCCTGAATGTGGAAATACCGGGCCATTCCGAGTATGGAGGGCCCAGTATTTCCTCCTTCAGGGAACCCGGGCCCGGTCCTTTCCCCATTCCCGTTCGAGCCCCCATAGGGCTCAATGGGAATGGGGAGGGAGCTAAAAAATGGGCCCATTACAAGCGGGCCCGGTGTTAGCTCCCTGGTTCCCTTGAGGAACCCGCTATGGACTTCTGGATAAACCAGACGTCCACAGCTGGTTCCGCGAGTGAACCTTGTAATATTGCGGAATGGGTTTAACGGCGCCGGCACCATTAGCAGTGCCGTTAATCCCATTCCGCAATAGTTTTAATGAGGCCCGTTGACTTGAAAATGATAAGGGGGTATTGCTCAGGGGCAAATCATTTGTCTTGGAGCAAGACAATGCAGGGCAACACAGGTCTGAATACCAATCCCGCACTTAGATAAGCTCCTGTTAGGGAAGGAAATTAAAATATAATAAGCAGAGAAATAGGATGCTGGATTTCTTGCGGGTTTGGCGTGGAGCTGCCAATTTGAAAAACACCCTCTCAGCAGGCATGGGTTTGGTTGATACAGTTGTGGAGGGACAGCCTGCAATACATTAAGAGCAGCACCTGATATGCCCGCTACAGATACGCCCTTTAGGCCGTGAGGGCAGTGGCACTAGCAAAGGATGGGCACTAACGCTGGGTGGGAGTAGAAACGATGTGTGCCCTTTAGCACAGCTGTGTGTGGGCACTAGCAGAGATATGTGGGCAATAATAGAACTACGCAGGCAATAGCACACAGACATCACTTCACGAAGTGGAATGCACTCTAAACACACTGGCTGCTGCATGCATTCTTGTTTGGATGAGCCCTTTTTTTGCATTGCTTTTTTTATTTTTATTTACTTGTCTGTAATCAAAACCAAATTTGATTTTTACAAGAAATCACATCTCGCATCTCACATAGTAGAAAAGAAAAAGTGTTACACGGAAAACATAGAAAGCGAGAAGGACACGATAAGAACATAAGGCAGAAGCCGGACGAAATGGTGAAATGGTGAAGCTTTGTTAAGTGATACTGAGTGAACTATCAGTCTCTATCACTAGTTTAAGTGCAGCCTCCAGCATCTTTACTGCCGCTGTAGACCATTTAGTCTTTTCACCTGCGATCAGGCGACACCACCATGTGTCCTCCTCTCGAAGTATCGCATCGTACATCTAAGGTAGCAGAAACGCTTCTCGCAGATATGCTGTTTTGGCACAGTTGAGAAGTAAATGTCTTACGGATTCCACCTCTTGTGTTTCTGGGCATAATTTGCATGTTTTGGATAATGATATTTGTTTTTAATCATTAAGATTTTTACAAATGAGCACCTGAAGAAATAATCGTGGTATGATTCTACAATTCAAGTTAATTACATTACATTAGTCTCCAGCTTCAAGTTCACTATTTTACCACAAAGCAATTACCTTAGTTTTTGATGTCAAGGTCTCTAAGCCAAGCACACTAAGGACTCAGTGGGACTGAAGGGAACAGGTCTTTCACTACATATTGCAATATATTTACCACCACTAGTAGCCATGAAGTTCTGTCACCTCCGATCAGCTTCTGCCAGCATGTCTCTTCGTCCATAAGGGAGAAATTAGACAAAGTGCTATGCAGGTATTCAAACCGTATCTGACGAGTCCCTTGGTGTGAGAGAAGCAGATGGCGAAGAGTTTCTATGTTCATAGATGACTCACAAAACCGGCAAGTGTTTGACGATGTAAGGTCTCTGATGGCGAGGATTTCTTTTGTTTCTAGAAAATTTAGCCATATTCTCATTAAGAAATTCCGTGCCATTCTACTCGGAAATAGTTTGATGTAGCTTTGAAGTTCTTCTCGTTTTTTTTTGTATTCAGTGGTAGATGGATCGTCAATTTGTTTTTGTCAACTGTTTCAAGAGTCGTCAGCCAATCAAGTTCTCTGCTCTTCTTTAACACTTTTACTGGATTGGTTAGGAGATCCTCTTCTCCACACTCAACTGAAGCTAGTAAAGTGACATTGTCTATGCGCCATTTAGTAAGCATATTGCAAGTAGAAGCTAGAAGTTCTTGATTCATCAAATTATAGACATACGGAGAGTCCTTTATCCGGCATGCCCTGTAAAGCATTAAGCTATTACAATGTATTGTTGCCTGTAGAGAGAGGAGACTGAGTTCTCGTCTAATAGACGCTACATACAGAAGTTGAGTTTGGGAGGCCCAATACCGATCTCCAAAATAAAGCTTCAAGCTTAGGCCACAGGTCTGAGGGAAGATTAGGCATGTCGTCTACGGCATAATTTAGTGAAGGTAACACTTTCTTTTTGTAGAATTTGCGGACCGGAATTGTGGAGTAGCAGCCAAATTTAATGTCTATTGCTTTACCATGCAAAGCAGGTTTGTTTGCTTTATCGTGGAGTGCAGCTTGCATTTCTTTTTCCTTCCTGGAACTATCTAGAGTCACACCCAGGTACTTGAAGTTTGTTACTTTTTCATTTAACATGCATTGTTTGCCAATTTGCAGCATGCTTCAATCCTATGCATATTGTCTATATACTCTAGGTGCGTTTCATGGCTTCAGAATTCCCAGGTTATCGTAAAAAAGTTATATTTTGTTGCATAAATGTGTACATCTGATTACTTTGCACTAGATGCTGCCCCCCAACCCTGAATGCACTGTAGCCATAACATGCACTGAATTATTTGATTGCAGTCGTTTTGGAATACTTTGCATGCTGCAATACAGGAGGCACTGCTTTCAAACATTAGCAGAGCTATATGGGAAATAGCAGGGCTGTTTGTAGGAATTAGTAGAAGTACGTATGGGCATTAGCAAAGTCAGGTGCATGCTAACAGAGTCAGATGGGCACTAGCCAAAGTTTATGGGCCCCTACAAAGCTGATTGTGTGGTCCATAGCAGTAACACAATATGTGGACCGGACTTTAATAGTGCTGAGGGCGCATGTGTGGGCATGTGCAAAGTTATGTAGGCACTGGTGGAGATGTGTGGTACTAGCACAGCTGCATCTGGAATATAACAGCTGTATGAACACTTGCATGTGTGTGCCAAATAGCAGTGTGGTAGTAGAAAAGCTGCGTGTTGCTACTGGCAAAGGTATCAAGACACAAGTGGAGAGCAGTGTGGGCACTAGCAAAGGAGCGTGTGTGTACTACTGGCATAGATATGTAGACACACGTGGAAATATCAGCAGTGCGGGCACTAGAGAATCTGTGCGCGGGTACTGGCAAAGGTATGTGGACACAAGTGGAGATCTGCAGGTACTAGATCAGCTGCATGTGGAAAATAACAGAGCTGTGGGGACACCAATAAGGATATTCTGCCACTAGCCTATCTCTGTGGGCTCAAGAAATGCTGTGTGTGGGTACAAGCAACGTTGGGAGAGTGTTAGTAGAGCTGGGTATCTACTAGCAAATAATTGTGTGGGTACTAGTAAATCTGTGTAGGTCATTTTAGAGGTGTGAGTGCAGCAATACAGCAGCGTCTTCATAGGGCTGTGGAAAGTGGCATTGGAGCTAGCAGGCTGTAGCATTATTAGAGCTGGCTATGCACTAACACAGTTGTTGGGACACTAGCAAAGCTGCATGACCTATTAGATGGCTGTTTGAAACTTTACTAAGTACTTTTGAAATCATGCTGTTTTAGCACGATCAGTCCTGTAAAGGCATGTGCAGCTGCATGGACAGACTTAAACATATGTTGATCGTCTACATATCAATTTAGAAAACATCAGAAATCTGTGGGTAAAAGTCGAGTTGATGAGGACTGGCATGGTGGTGAGGGCACAACCCGTATTTTAAGATGTTTTGGCACTAATAAGACCGTGGGGGCCCTTAAAAAACAGTTGGGCACCTACAAATCTGCTTTGACAATAGCAGGGGTCCATGGCTAATAGCAGAGTTACTGCGGACTAGTAGAGTGGTGAGGACAGAACCTGAACGGTGGGTACTAGTAAACATGTGTAAGCTTCTGCCTCCAGTAGAACTCAATAGTGTGGCACTATTCCAGAGCAATGTGGGCACTAGCCGAACTGTGTCAGCAGCACTACAGCGGGTCTGTGTGTAAGCATCTCCATGCAGGATTGCAAAGCGGAGTTGTGATGTATTGTATCATATCTGTTTGAGAGTACAGGGTGTTTCTATCAGAAACAGTTTAAAACGTTAAGCAGTGCTACATGTTCCAGCATGTCGCACAATGATGATAAACACAAAGGGCCTCATTACGACCCAGGCGGTAAGTTACCGCCTGGGTCGTACCTTTACCGCCATGGCGTAAACTATGTTTACGCCATGGTGGTTGGCGGACTTACCGCCCCATTCCGAGGTTGGCGGGGCGGTAAGTCCCCATTAACCCATTTACCCTTCCCCATTCCCATTTTTGCCCCATAGGGCATAATGGGAGTGGGGAAGGCGTTAATTACGCCACCGTAAATTACGGTGGCGTAATTAACGACAAGGTCCCTTAGCGCCATGGATTTTAACACCTGCTAAAAGCAGGTGTTAAATCCTCCATGGCGCTAAGGGACCTCGGAATCAGGCGGTAAGGGTCGGCGCTGTTTACGCCGCCGTAAACCCCTTACAGCCTGGGTCCTAATGAGGCCCAAAGTACCACAGCGCCATGTTTTAAAGGCTACTGTAGTCAGCTCTTTGTGCCAGTACTGCAGTGTTGTAGAGGGTAAGGGCCTCCAGTGGGGCGCTGGGATGTTTGGGTGCAGCAGCTTGATGTTGAATTACGTCTAGAGTTTGTGTTGTTATTATCTACCGTTGTAAATGGTACACCTAGGCTCGACCCCCGAAAAGCCTGTGGGCTGCCTGACTGTGGTGTGAACGAATGGAATAACTTTACTCAACTCCTTCCCCAGCATGCCTGGGGGGCTGGGCCAGTGGTTAAGTGGCAAAGACCGGATTTGTGAGCTGTCTGCAATTCAGGAACTTTAACAAATCTCTTGCCAGATGTAATTGGTTATAATACTGTTTGAAAAGGACTTTTTGACTTAGGAAGAAAAGTACAACTTGCTCCTCTTATCTTACTCTAGACTGAAATGTAGACCAGCAAGTTGGGCGCTCGCCGGTGCTGTGATCTATGTGAGATCTGACTGCAGATAGCAGCAGGTTCATCCTGGCAAGGCCAACTCAGACTTGCGTTAATCTGAAGGTCATAAAGGAGCACCAAACTCAGTTGTGAATAATTGTATGTACATATGTTCTATTTACAGTGCTTTGGAAAAAATAAACGCTATATAAATAAATAAATAATTATCAAATGCCAGAGCCATGGCTACTGTCTAGATTATCTGGGTGGGTCGCTCACAAATGAATTACTCAACTGCTATTGTCGCTCACGGTGGAGCCGGTCTGCACTTGACAAGTCAGAATCCTGCACAAGCCCATCCATCTTTCTGAGGTGGTTCATACACTGGCCACTATTCATTGAAATAATGACACCTGCTATTACAGCACTTAAAAGCAGGAGTAATCAGGTGCGAGTATAAAACACACTTTATAAGAATACAATTCATATGAAGAGTGAAAGTGGGAGCCTGAATGAAGCTGTGTGGTGTGGTCAGATGTATGCATTCTGATTGCGGTGTTGGTTTTCTCACTGACATGCAGCAATGCTGCAGTATCGAGACTCATTTAATTGTGGAATAATTATAGTTTACATGCCGTGTAGATTTCTAGAATGTTAAGTTCTGCACTACTGGCTGTTAACTCTGCAGCTACAGGGATAGCACCTGTAGCATTTTCTGTAAAGTTGTGAATTGACACGATTCACGGATGATGGTTTGAGGGCCACTTTTATGAGGTGACGGGTGGGACCACTTTTTTTAGGTGTTCGGGCCTACTTTCAGTCCCAGTTTGACCCTGTTGGAGGGAACATTTATATCAAGTAACAAAAGGTTACTTGATATTAATATATCAAATATAACTTAATCGAACAGAGGAGAAAGGAGCCCAGTTAATGTTGTGACACATTGAAGAATCCAAAATGTGTAATATGGGGCTCAGAACACCAGAGACATGTCCCTGAGAACAAAAGCACAGATCACATAATGAGAACAGGATGTATGTTTGAGGATCATAAAAGACACGAAAGGCTCTTAAGGCAACCTCCTGAAAGGTTACACACAGAGAGGAATATCATTCGGGGAGAACTGCATTCAGAGAACAGACTGTTCTTGCAAAAATGTCAGCTTAAGTTGCAGCCTTCATCGAAAAATGCTGCTCATTATGTGGCACATTTCAAATAAGAAAAGTGGCAGAGGTTGAGAATTGGGATTGACGGAGCACATCACTGCACGGGAAATTCTATGTCATTGGTTAGATGCTTGACTAATTCAACTCATATAGCAAAGTAATTAAGCTGTGATATAGCAATCTTAGATGGTTTCATGAGCCTTAGCACAACAAATGCTATCCCATAACCAAGTGGTTGACACATGTTCTGCGATGTCATTATGTTACATTTAATGTGGTTTGTCTAGGGAGGATAGCTCAGTGGCAACGTGCTCACCTTGGAAGCAAGACGACACAGAGCAACACAGGTTCTATCCACGGGTCTGCGCTCAGAAACCTCTGGGTATTAAGCGCGTTATAAATAACATATCAGTTCATATAATACATTACTCAGTATAGCAGTATAGCAGGGATAACGGGTTGGGCGTGTTTGACAGAATAAATTGTGTCCCCCACCTCCAATTTTAAGGAAGGGGGGACCCCTGCATCCCCAAAATTGCAAAATATCAAACATGGGAGCGGGGGACACCCCCGCAACCCCTGCTCTCCAGGGTTGATATTTTCTAATATATGCGACCAAATCACCCCGAAGGCCAAATCACCCATGCAAAATTCGATCAAATTGGTCATTAGGTCAATTGTTTTAGGTCAAATAAGCTAATACCGGGATAACATGGCTGCATAGAAGCAATATGTACCTTATAGATATAGAGCAGCTGATTTATTGGTCAATGGGGAGTAGTGCCAACCCAGGATAGTAGGAAAACAGGTGACCATTTCCTCTTTCAACAGAGGGGCAGTGGTGTTTGGATATTTCAGCAGGACTTTATTGAATATTAGCGGCCGGGGAAGTGGCACCGGCAAATACTATTGACTGTATTGTGGTTTGGATTAGCCACTCCCCACTGTTGACTGCCAGACCCTCTCTCCTATCTGCCATGTTTTTCTCACCTCTTCTCCTTTCCCTACCCATTTCTTCCCATTCCTGTTGTGTCCCACCAACCCTCCTCCCTTCCCCTTTTTCCATATCTGACTTACACAAAGGTAGCTGCTCTGTTCCATTGCTGACTTGCTCTGTCCCGCTAAAATGGCCATTAGCAACATAGACAATGCCATTATGCCATTGTCCATTTTAAGCTATGGCCATCTTGGGTTGTATTGGTTATCAAAGGACATTTTATATTTTCTTTGAAAAAGAAAATATTAGCACCCTCGAGGGTGTCCACTAAAATATGGGTTCAAAAACAGATCTGCCCTGGCAACTTGGATAGCTTGTTAATAATAAAGGAGGATAAGATTAAGATAACATTGGGAATAGCTCTGACATAATGAGCAAATGATTGGGCCACTTGCTACCAATCAAACAATTTCAGAATTGTTAGTAAAGGATCTGGAAAGATTAAAATCTGTCAAAACATAAGAATAGCTTGCAAAGATTACAATTTTCACAAACGCTGTCAAGATGTGGAGAGGAGGCATGAGAATTGATCTGAGAAGTGTGCACTATGATCAGGCGTCCAAAAATTCAAATGAAACTCAGAAAAGCATTTAAAAGAGGATGCAATGGAGATTGACGTAAATTCAAATTAAGAAAAGTATGTGACACTAAGGGCCTCATTACACGGAAGGCGGTAATGGTTAACGGCCACCATTAATGGTAACGGTGACCGTTAACCATTGCCGCCTTACTACGAGGTCCCTTAGCGGGTTGGTGCTTTAATGCCTGCTTTTTGCAGGCGTTAAAAACCAACCCGCTAAGGGACCTCGGAGCTAATTACGGCACCGCAAAATTGCGGTGCCGTAATTAGCGCCTTCCCCATTCCCATAGAGCCCTATGGGGCAGAAATGGGAATGGGGAAGGGCAATGGCGGAAGGGGGATTTACCGCCCCTCCAACCTTGGAATGGGGCGGTAAATCCCCTTTCCGCCAAGGCGGTGCCGGTATTTTACCGGCATGAGCCATGGCGCTAATAGCGCCATGGCTCACCGCCTTCCATGTAATGAGGCCCTAACAGTGTGAAATGACTATTAAAATAATGGGTGTAATTCATACACAAATTGAAATGGAGCATATCGGGAGATGCCATCGATCATTACAGAATTGCATCTGCTATCTTATACCTCATTCACAAGGCCAACTTACTGGGACTCTAAACAAAATAAGGGGGAGCTCATCAGCATAAGACATGATTGCTGTGATTCCTTCTTTCTTCAGCACGCCTGTAATTGTTCCCATTGCATCTAATGGTAGCATGTAGAGAAATTAGGGCCTGCTGAACACAGAAGGGGCAAGTGGGAAATCCTGTATTGCCCCTAAAAGAGTCAAGAATGGTTCTGAGATATGATAGACTATATCAGAATTAACAATCTATTGTCATTTTATTTTAATAATGAAAACATCCACTAGCACAAATCTACTCATGGACCTGAACAACCATCCCACTCCACCCTGTCAAAAGCCTTTTCCGTATCAAGTGACAACTAAAATAAGGGTTGGGTGAACTATTCTGCTGAAAGGCTGCAATTGCTGTGTTATAATCTATGTAGACACCTTGGCTGCCACAAAGCCAATTTAGCACTCTCGTTGCAAAGATGGAAGGAAGTGCTGCTTTCTGTAGGTCAAAGCCTACATAAAAAATATCGACTCATAATTCCCAGCCTTTTTTTAGTATCCTTCTTTGTTTTTGAATTGACTAAATTGTTCTGGCATTATATTTTGATCATCCCCTTTCTGGAATAATGTATCAAGGAGTGAGAATGTTTGTCCATCGATAATGGTATGAGTTGCAAAGAGAATGCATCTTCTCCTTGGACTGGGCACATTGCCATATATGCAATATCTTTGAGAGGATAAATCAGGTGTCAGAGTTTATTACATGGCATACGCCAATTAGGAAACTCCTTCCCTTACAATGGAGGTGGCACACAATAAAGCACTTTTTTTTTAATTTTAATAAACTACAGATTCTTTTTAGAGTGGGCCTCCAACCCGTCTCGCACTCAAACTCCACAAACACCCTGTGTCACAACGGACTAGGAACCAGGCCGGCGTGTATCAATAAGATATTTATTAATTTATTATTTAATGAAAAAGGAAAATAATCAAAATACAGCAACAACCAATGTTGTGGCAACACAAAATACAATGTTCTCTACAGAACAACCAGATTAAGATATCCTATTACAGTTCACTTGGGTCTTTAATGGCAAAACAGAAAAATAACAATTTTTACAAAGTGATAGCACCAACGGTTTAGCACTCCGCCCTGCAACACTCACCCCCAAACTTCAGCTAAACTTGATTCCTTTGAATGGAAAGCAGTTGCAAGGAGTAGGAATATAGAGATAAAATCAGATTTGGGGTAAAGCCCACCACCACCAGATGGGAAGGGATAGTAGCTTGGGTATTGAGGCTTTCCCTGGTAGCCATCCATTCTTGGTCTCCCTTCTCCCTGATTTGGTGGTCTAGAATCCTGAAAGCGGGGAAAGAGAGGGGGGTTATTCTGGAAGTTGAGATTTGGAGAGTACCTGGGAAAGAAACTTTAAACTAGAGAGTGGAAGATCACTGCCTTCCTGAAGGAAGTTATGTGGGAAATTTTGAGGGAAGTACTCACCTGATTGGATATGCTCCCTGAGACGGGGGAGTACATACGTACCCCAAGATGGGTCTGTTCCCCTTGTACCTCAGGCTGATGTAGGTTGCAGAATCAGGTGACACATCTGTGGGATACCCTGCCTGGCTACCAACTGCTTGGGACCGGTCAGAGGTACTTCTCTGCCTCTGGTTTGGTTGATTAGCAGAGTTGTATTTTTAGAGCCCCCCCATTTCTAGTTCCAAAATTGGGGGAATCTTCACCTCCGCCACCTTGGCAGCAGCGGGTGTGTTGGTTGGTTTGGGATTTTTGGCAGGAATTCTTATTTTCTTCAGGCATTTGGACCTCATAGATCCGGGTAGCTTGCTCTATTACCCAGCCCAGGGTCCTTTCTTCGTGGAAGTCCCTAACCAGTTGCGCCATTATGCACTTAGGAAGCGCATGAAAATAGGTATTAATGTACTCCCTATTGTTTGTGCGCAACTGCCTAGTGGTTTGTACAAATGCCTGCTTCAATTCCTCTCTGCACTGCAGGTTGTAGGCCACCTTGCGAGCCTCCTGGGAGTTCCGGTGCACAGAGAAGTGCTTCAGCATAGCCGCCTTTTAGGTTGACCATATTCAATTATTCTGATCCTCCAGCCCAGCAAAGAAGCTGGGGTGTTCTGGGGAGAATGTCCACTTGGCAAACTCCTTCGAATTATGGTCACTTTTTATGCCAAATGACATCGTCATCTGGTCATACAGCTCCAGATGCTCCCATGCTGAATAGTTTACATTTTTATGGTAAAGGGTCATGACATTTCTAATGGCTTTTATTAGTCTAATGGGGTATTTTACCAACATTCTCTTTTGTTTGGCAGCCTTCTTTTTTTGCTGCACCTGTGTCCATTCGCCCTCAGACTCAGAGCTGCTGCTATTTGAGGTCCGTTCCCTATACTCTAGGCGCTCCCTGATTCTTTGAGACTTCTCCCCTGTTGTATTGTTCAATCTCTGGGTCACTTCCCTTGGACTCCCGCTTTCGCACAGGGGAGTACTCATTTGACTCCTCCCTTCTTCTGGGGTTGGTGGAGAACTCCCCCCACCCCTCTGAATGGGTGGATGGGTGGAGGTTTTCAGGATGCTCTTTTGGGGCCAAATCTCAGACTCCTTTTTATCTGGAAAGTGGACCAAGTGGTCCCTTTGTAGCTGATGTCGCTGCCAGTCTACCTCCCTGATCTTCTCTTCACAGGAGTCCTCCTGGTCAGATATATTTGCCAGAATATGTTTGAACATGAGCAGTGATGCATGTCAATCAATCTCTGATGGACGCTGGCATACCGGCTCAATCATGCTAGGCCTAATAGTCCGGCTGCCTCGTGGTTCCCGGTTCTTGTGAATTGGTATACATGAGGTTTGCAGCGCCTTGCGCATGTAGGGTGTTAAATTGGCTTTAGGCCCCTGGTACAGAGGGCCCAACACCATGATTAGGGGCTGCCTTTCCATTCCCTAGCAGTTTGGGCGTCCCCAAGCCGGATTAACCCTAGCACACTCCTTCTCTAATCTCTCTGTTTTCTCTTTCTCAGACCCTATTTCTTGATAGTATGCAAGGTCTGAGTGTTGTGCTCTGCACTCAGGGCTTGACTTGCTTCTATGACCTTACCTTGTGTGATTACTTGGCCATTGAGTCCCCAGTTCTCATCACAAAGGGCTTCATTTTCTTTCTGTGCTTCTTGTATTGTCTGGGAATACTCAGACCATTTCTGTTGCAGGAGACTACTCTCACTCTGCGCATTTCTTGTCTGTATTGTCTGCTCTAGGTCATAATCTAATTGTCTCATATGCCCCATTCATTTTTCATTCTCTAATTTTATGTAAGTCAGTTCCTGAAAACATCACTCACTTTTCTCCAGGTCTGCCTTCCACTGGCACATGTCCTAACACAGGAGATATTTTTCCTGACACAGCCTGCTATTTTGTTCATTGAGGTGATCTCTCTGTTGTTTTATAGCACCCTGAGCTGGTTGTTCTCAGACAGCCCTTTACGATGTGTAGCAGTACCCTGGAGATGGATGGGGATGCAGAGTTTATTCATATATCAATAATCAAGATGACTCAAATAGTTTGGCAAAGTGAGTTGTTTTATTAACAAGTCTCTAAAACAGGGAGTACAACGGACATCAGCAATGCTCGATCCTCTTACTCAAATCACTTTATAAAAAATGGAGCCTTTATACTCAGAATTGGTCATCAATGACGTTTAACCTACGTTTCTACTAACGTCATCCTACGTGGCAAACTACAAAAACTTAACAGAGGGTGTGATTGGTTCTAGGTGAATATCTAAGTATAAGTTCCATATAAGTATAGAACAGTGGAGGAAGGTGGTAGGATAATTAACATCAGGTGAGGCAACTAAGCCCTCCCCTCAAAATGGCCACTATGAAATCATTAAATGTATGACATCCCATAGGTAACACAAACTATAGGACCCTTAACTACGCGTGGTCCTCTAGAATTGGTTAGCTTCTAACCTCCGTCAGTACTTTTCCACCTACGTCTAGCAGCATGCAGACAGAACATCCAGGAGCGGGTAAGCTCGCCTTAGCATCATTGTTCTTCCAATTAGCATATCCATCCATCATCACCTCAATGGTCCAGTGTCAATTAGTGTTTTAAGATTGGCCTTGAGTTTGTACTGTGCTCTGAGAATTTTTAAGGAGTGTGCACATAGCCGTCCTCCGTGCGTAGGTGTGAGCATCTTGTTCGTCTAACTTCCTTCTTCCACATGACTGGACACCATGGAATCGATCCTTTTCATGTATTTGATTTTATTCTCCAATAGTCCTCTGACGTCTTATGTTATGCTTGACCTTTCTAAACAGGAGTCTCTGTTCCTTCACATAATTTGTATCCAATGTCAGCCAATTCCAGTTTGATAAGACTTTGGCTTTCTTGGGTCTGTGAACTCCTTTAGCTGAGATTCATTTTGTAAATTGAACTGCTTTATTAACTGTGACATACTGAAAATTGAGGCCTTTTTGTTTTGTCTAGTATTGCTTATAATACGTAGTGGAAACATTCATCCTTTACTTGTCCGTATGTTTATTTATATACAGATATATGTTGGCGCTTGCCGCTGTATATTCTATAAAAAAGCATAAGCTAGCTTCATGATTGCTTTGCTGCTTGCAATTCTGTTGCATCTGTACACGTTCAACTAAGTATCTTCATCAGGTCTGTGGCATATATTTCTTCACCTTAATCCCAAGATGTAACTTATCCTTACTGTTTGCTTGATGGTTTATAGATTGTCTGCATTCTCTGGCCTTTATACCTCTTCTATGGGTGTCACCTCGGTTCTATGTGATGTCACCATTCGTCTTCGTAATTCATCTTCCTTTCTTCTTCAGGAATTTCATTCAAATGGCCATCATTTTGTCTCGTGTGTAGGTATGGTTTCCTCAATGGGACTTTACCTCCCAGATTCTCTTAGGTATAGGTATTCTTATGGGTACTGCACAGACTCCACACTTTGCTCTTTGCTGGTTTAACTGTTCTGTATATGTCACATACTTTGTTCCCTATTTTTTAGGTAATATAGGTGGGACAGTTGGAGTCGGGGTACTTGGCTCCTCCTCTACAGTCCAGCTTCTGGTGATCTTGGTCAAAATCTGGTTGGGAATGGACCTCCTTTATAACCCACTGATTATTATCCTCTTTCAATTGCGTAATCTGTTTTTGATACGCACACATATCCTCCAAACAGGCTCTATTGTATGTCACTTGCTGGTTCAATTTTAGTTTACTCTCTTCCAGAGAGTCATACGCTTTCTTGGCACTCCTCTTTCAATGCAGATAATTGGGCCTCCTGCTCTGAATTAGTTTGTTGCTGAATTGCCAACACCTCCTTGAGCTGCTGAATGATGTTTCCAATTAATAAGATCGCTGTTTTGTTCTCCCCTGTTCCCCTCCCTTGCATTGTCGCGCTCCGAAACACTTGTGTACGAGCGCGATAGAAATAAAATATCAATCAATCAATCAATTCTAACTTTTGGCTCTCTCGCATTTTCTCCTCTACCTGCCTTAACTCCCGTTTTACTTGCTCCAAAAACTCAGATTGATTCTGCCCAGAGGCTACATTCTCCTGGTACCTTTCTTCCATAACTATTATGTGGAAGCACATATATGCAGTGAGTTGGACGATTTTAATTTGCTCATCTTTGATGTTCTGCGTCATATAAAACTCGGTCAGGGCTTGATGTAACAAGCCACTGTCCTGGCACACATCAATATTTATAGGGGACACCTCTTGCCAGGCTTCATGTTTTTGTTCTGCCCATTCCCCTCTAATGAACAATTTGGATATGAGGTGCCGTCCAGCCATGTTAATTTCCATGGTGCTCATTATGAAATGTGTTCTACTGCTGGTGCGTTATCTATGCAAGGGCAAAATCTCCACCCTGCTCCTTCCTAGTTTATGGTTACAATATTATGTTTGCCACACCGTTCTGATACCTAGGGTACACATTTTGCTGGTGCCTTGTGATGCTGGAAATGCAATAGAATGACAGGGCCTCCCTGTCCTCGTTCTGTAGTCCTTTTTCATGTGTGTTCTGTATTGTTTTCTGCCCAAGAGTCCATGTGGGACTCCTAGCAGTGCAGCTCTTCCTCTTTTTTGGTTTGATGTACAGACCCTTGGGATACCCTAATGGCACCCATGGCTGGTGGTACACCCCTGTGCCCCTAGTGTATGTTTTGGGGCACCTGTGTGTGGGCCACATAGCAGGGTATGGGCTGGTGGCAGCTCCATGCTGAATTTGACAGGTGCTCTTAGTATCCTCCATTTTGGGATACCCAGGCCCTGCCATTGGAATCATTTTATTCCTGATAGTAGATAAGATGGCCCCTATTGCCTGTTACCTTGCTTTTGTCAAAGTCCTGGGAAACCCTGACTCTGTCCCTTCCCCCTGACTGATTGTTGGGTGGAAGTTCCATATATGGTATTGTGGGGAAGTCCAGGCCAGACTGGCTGGTGTCTTGCCAGTGACTGTTTGTTGTGGGGACACCCTGTGGGTGGGACCTGGGTGAAGGGAGTGTGTGGCCAATATGCACTTCATGTTGTAGGTGGCTGGTTTCTGGTATGTCAAACAATGAAGGAGACAGCACTTCCCGAAACTGGTATGAATGCATCGTGGAGTGCTGAATGGCTGGGTACTTGTCCTAATACACATTCCTTGTTGTGAGTGTTTGGACAGAGGAGAATGGCCGGAATGCACTGTGAGCCTGATTGGCTGCCTGAATGCCTGAATGTACTTCTGGATGATTGGTTTTCTCTGAGTGTGACCTAGCAGAGTGAATGAGAGAACAAACAGTATATCTGGGAATCTCTCACTGATGCAAATCATTCAGAAGCTGAAGTCAAAACTGGTGCTTGATATCGAAAGCCGAGTAGGAAGAAGAAGGTTGACTGCTGTCTCCCTTTGCCGAATCTGAAAGCTGCCGTGCCTTCGAGACTGATCTGAGAAAGGACCTGGTTAGGCACCCTCTTCGCGAGCTACGAGAGACCACTGTGCACCTTTGCCGAAGTGCCCTGGAAGCCAGCCTTCGAAAGACTTTCAAGCAGAGACGGGGACCGGCGAGGAGAACGAAGAGAACTACCGGACAGCAGTCCACTGTTGTCGACAAGGGATTGCAGGTTTGCTATAACTACTGGAGGTCCGTCGATTTCGTGTTGCCCAGAAGTGGGGACTGCTTGACACTGTGCCGCCGACAACCTGAGCCACAACGCTACATTGATGAAGACACTGTCTGGATACTGGGGGGCCTGATCTTGGAGACACTTGTGCGTGAGGGCAAGAGTTTTGAAGTTGATTCTTTCCTTAACCGGCAGCCTTAACCGGTAGCCAGTGGACCTGACGCCTAAGGTTCGAGATGTGGTCCCTAGGTAATAGTCCAGTGGCGGCCCTGAGGGCATTGTTTTGGACTAGTTGAAGTTTAGCAAGGTTTTTACCTGAGGTCCCTAGTAGAAGGGAATTGCAATTGTCCAATCTTGAGCCAATTATTGCCCTGGCGATTGTGAGGCAATTCTGTTGGGAGAGGTACGGTCTGACTGCGTTGAGAAGTTTGGAATAATATGCTGAGGAGGATGCAATGGCATTGACCTGCCTATTCATGTTCAGGTTAGGGTCCATGTAGACACCCAAGGTCTTGACCATTTCGGAGACGAGGATAGGAATGTTATCTATGGTGAAAGAATTGTAGTGTTTGTCCAGCTTGCCCAGGGTGGACGGGGAGCCAATCAGCAGAAGCTCGATTTTCTCGCTGTTGAGGCATAACCAGTTTTCTGCCATCCAAGATTGGATCATAGAGTAGATGGAGTTGAGCGTGTTCAGTTTGGACAGGTAATACCCCGAGAGGGGGATATGCACCTGAGTGTGTGTATGAGATGCACAGGGCATCAAGGATCTTGAACAGCAGCCTCATTAAGAGGTTGTAAAGGGTTGGGGCGATGCAAGATCCCTGTGGGATGCCACATTGGATGATGCTCGGGTCGGTGCAAGAGGAGTCGGAGAAGACCTTCATTGCTCTTTCCTGAAGGAAAGAAGTTATCCAATTGCAGGCAGTGTGGGAGAAGTTGGCTGCGGTGGCGAGATGGTGGCAGAGGGTCTTATGATCCACCAGACTGAAGGCAGCTGATGAGTCCAGAAGGAGGAGTAGAGCAGGTTTGCCTGTATGTCTGAGGTCATCCATCTGATTTTTGAGGTCAAGAAGTGCCGTTTCGGTGCCATGTTGTGGCCTGAAGCCTGACTGCCGAAGACCAAGAAAAAGGTTTTCTTCGAGGAATTTTTGTACTTGCATGTAAGGTGCTTTGTTCAGGATTTTTAGTAAAAATGGGACAGCGGTAATGGGCCTATAGTTCCCTGGGACTGATGGGTCTAGGGAAGGTTTCTTGAGGAGCGTACGAACCCACACTTCCTTGAGATCAGCTGGAACATGGCCAGACTTGAACAAGGCGTTAATGAAGGCAGTGATTAAGGGGACAAGGGAGGGGGCACAGTCCTTGATCACCTGAGCTGGGCAAATGTCCTCTTTACAATTGGAGGGTTTAATGGAGGGCAGTCATGTCCTTAAACTCAAACAGAGGGGATTGGCTGGTGTCAGCTAATGGAGCGGGGGAGCCGTGGTTTTTGGCTTTAAGGTTGTTAAGTGCCTTTTGGTGTGCAAGGATCTTGGCGTGAAGAGTGTCTAATTTATCCAAAATGGCGGATTGAATTTTGTTACACCAGGCTTCATCTTTTAGCAGAGTGGGATGAGGGGATGCAAGGGTCTCCAGCTCTCTAAAGATGGTGATGATTTCTTTGGTCCCTGACTTGGCATCCAAAATCCTAGCGTTGAAGGAGGACACATTAGCCATAATTATGAAAGTTTTATAATCTCTGGACAGGGGCTTGAAGGCTGCTTTGGTGGTGTCCTTGGGGTTATTCTTCCAGGCAGTGAGTGCAGTTCTTTTTTTGGAACATAGCTGTAAGAGCTCCTGTGAGAACCAGGCATCCAAACGCTTTACTTTTTTTGCTTTTTTGACGGTGAGTGGGGCTACAGTGTCCACGGCCATGGTGATGATCCTTTTGAAGTCATTGGCTAGTACAGTTGGATCATTGGAGAAGGAAGGCAATAATGCATGTACCAGGAGATGTTTGGTGAAGTTCTCCTTTGTGAGCTGCCGAGAGCTTCTGGTGAGTGTGGCAGGGAGCGGAATCGCTGGCCTGGGAGGCTGTTAAGATGTGGTGATGTTGAATTTGATGCAATGGTGGTCAGACCAAGGGATAGGGGAGATATCTTTGACCTCTAGGGTGCAGTTGTGGTGGGCAACCCAGTCTAGCGTCCGTCTTTTAGAGTGGGTGGGCCTGGAGATATATTGGGCGAACCCAAGATTGGAGAGAGCATTTTTGAGGGCAGTGGCATGGGAATGCTTAGAATCATTGAGGCCGAGGTTAAAGTCACCTAGGAGGATAACTTTGGATGAGATTTTTAGATTGTCTGAGAGCGAGTGGATTAAGGCTTACTGGAAGTCAGTGCTAAGTCCATGGGGGGTGGCAGACAATGTGGAAGGCAATGGCACAGTTGGCTGAGAGCTTGAGTTTGAGCAAGAGGTAGTCTGAGCTCTGACCCAAGTCCCCTTGAATCCTCCTGAATGCGAGAGTCTCCTTGCCAATGACAGCTACCCCCTTACCTCTGTGAGTGGAGCGATCTTGTCTGTGGATGGAGTACTCTTCTGGGATGGCAAGTGAAAGGGCAGGGCCAGATGACTCATTTAGCCAGGTTTCACTGATGAAGAGTAGGTCAAGTTGATAAGGTTGTGAGTATCAAGTGAGTGCACAGGCAGGGACCGGGCATTCACAAAGGCACAATGCAGTGTGGTGTCAGTGGTGTGCAAGGTATGGTCAATAGTGGCAGTAATGGGCAGAGTTGCCACAGTGTGAACTGGCAATACACTACAGGGCACATCGGTAGTAGCAGGGGCAACAATCCTAGATCCTGACAACACATTACAGGGCACATCAATCGTAGCAGGGACAGCAATCCTAGATGCTGGCAACACAGTACAGGGCACATCAATAGTGGCAGGGGCAACAGTCCTAGATGCTGGCAACACAGTACAGGGAACATCAATAGCGGCAGGGGCAACAGTACTAGAGGCTGGCAACACAGTACAGGGCACATCAATAGTGACAGGGGCAACAGTCCTAGATGCTGGCAACACAGTAGAGGGCACATCAATAGTGGCAGGGGCAACAGCCCTAGATGCTGGCAACACACTACAGGGCACATCAATAGTAGCAGGGGCAACAATCCTAGATGCTGGCAACACAGTACAGGGAACATCAATTGTAGCAGGGTCACAGAATTGCATAAAGTGGTCAGAGGTAGTACAGGAACAATGTAATGTTGGTAAGGCATGCTTGGTAACACGTGCCATGCTATAAGTGACAGGGGTGGGGTACAACAGAGTCTGTTTGGCTGATGAGGATGGGTGATTCCAGGTGCAGAAGTAAGTCAGCGAGCGTAGGTCAAGTGAATGAAGTGGGGAGGGGTTTCCCATGTGGGGGGGATCCTCACACAGAGCTGTGTCTATTGGTATGGGCCAGTATTCTGCCTATTGATTTAAGCAACCTGCTTTCCTCCTATGTCTATTGTTGGTTCCCTCTACTAACTGATTTGTATGATATTTTAACTGAGTACCGTTAATGCGTTTTAATGGAATCAAGAAGTAATTGTGTTATCACTTTGAAACTGTATATATTTGGCATTGTAGATACCCCTTTTAGTCTTTACATGCCTTCTCACTGTAACATAATTTACCATCCACTAAATGTAACAATACTTCAATGGGCTAGTCTGTTGTGCTATGCTGACACGGGTGAAAACACTTTTCTCAATTACGGCACAAACCCCCGATTTGTCACAGTTTATTTCATGGCACAAGCCAACTGGGGAGCTACTTCCCCTACAATAGATGTGGCGCACAATAAAGAGTTTTTATTATTTTTAATAATATACAGATTCATTTTTGAGACTGCCTCCAACCTGTCTCGCACCCAACCTCCACAAACACCCCGTGTCACAACGGACTAGGAACCCGGCCGGTGAGTATCTATAAGATATGTATTAATTTATTATTTCATGAAAAAGAAAAATAATCAAAATACAGCAACCAACAATGTTGTGGCAACACAAAATGCAATGATCTCTACAGAACAACCAGATTAAGATTTTCTATTACAGTTCACTCAGGTCTTTAAATGGCAAAACAGAAAAAGAACAATTTGTACAAAGTGTTGGCACCAACGGTTTAGCACTCCCCCCTGAAACACCCACCTCAAACATAAGCTAAACTTGATTCCTTTGAATGGAAGGCAAGAGCAAGGAGTGGGAATAGAGAGAGAAAATAGGATTTGGGGTGAAGCCCACCACCACCAGATGGGAAGCCAGCAAAGAAAGGGAAAACCCATTTTTAGAGCAAAGTGGTAGAATGGGATTTTGATTATTTCTCACAACTGCTAGTGGACAGAATAGAAGGAAATGTGTAGTGCTTACACTTGGGAGATAGGGACAGTTTTAGAGAATACTAATCAGCACACAAGGGCAAAATAGCAATGTAGCAGGAAATTCGGTTTTGGAGAGAAAGCAAATGCAAAGGGAAAATACGCTGGCAAATGGGAATTTCTTTACACTATTGGTTTACAATGACAGGCAGCTCAGGGAAGGGGTTTAGCTTATAATAGGAAAATAATCAAAATACAGCAACCAACAATGTTGTGGCAACACAAAATGCAATGATCTCTACAGAACAACCAGATTAAGATTTCCTATCGCTCGGGTCTTTAATGGCAAAACAGAAAAAGAAAAATGTTTACAAAGTGATAGCACCAATGGTTTAGCACTCCCCCCGTAACACCCTCCCCCTAACATAAGCTAAACTGGTTTCCTTGGAATGGAAGGCAGTGGCAAGGAGTGGGAATAGAGAGAGAAAAAAGGATTTGGGGTGAAGCCCATCACCACCAGATGGGAAACAAGCAAAGAAAGGGAAAACCCATTTTTGGAGCACAATGGAAGAATTAGATTTTGATTATTTCTCACAACTGCTAGTGGACAGAATAGAAGGAAATGGGTAGTGCTTACCCTTGGGAGATAGGGACAGTTTTAGAGAAACTACACTGGTGGTTTACAATGACAGGCAGCTTAGGGAAGGGGTTTAGCGTATAATAGGAAAATCAGTTTTCAATTACAAGGACAGAGGCACATAACAGGTAGAACTAGGCAAAAGG
This sequence comes from Ambystoma mexicanum, assembly GCF_040938575.1. Taxonomy (NCBI): domain Eukaryota; kingdom Metazoa; phylum Chordata; class Amphibia; order Caudata; family Ambystomatidae; genus Ambystoma; species Ambystoma mexicanum. The sequence continues at coordinate 91,285,141 of NC_090930.1, read as the reverse complement.
GAGTGTTCATAGTGGGAACAACAGTTTGGGTTTAAAAGGACAGATGCAAGTAGGAGTTAATTTGGTAATGCACACAATACACAGACAAATTTGTTTTTTAGTTGCAAGGGAAATAATTATTTTCAGGCAACACTTCACTGACTATAGAAAATAAATAAAAACACTGAGGACAAGATGGTTGATTTCGAATTGCATCAATCTTGAACTGTGAATTTCAGTGGGGGAATTAATTGATTTACTGACAAAATACAAAAGATTTTCACAAACAACTGAGAGGTTTTTAAAAGAAAATATGCTTGCACACACACACACACACAAACAAGAGATTCTTCTTTGGGGAACTGACTAGATTACACTGGCAATTTGGGGTTTTAAATGGGGTATTGGATTAAATGTACTATAACAAAAATGAAGGGTTTACACAATTTAGAGATGGGGTTATATGCTACTTACAATGCAAGCCTTGGTTTAGGATTCAGGAAAGCCAGCTGGATCTCAGTACACTCTGGACAGATAGAACAAGGGTCTGGTCACTACACTATCAAAGATGGTAAGTTTCAGCAGCCTTCTCTCCTTCCTCCTTCTCCTCTCTCCCTGGTTTTTGTGTGTCCTGAGTCCTAGTACAGTCCCCCTTATATAGCAGAAACTACATCACTAATTTTACAATCTAAGGGGACTACCCTGTAATCATCTCTGGTGCTTGGATCCGCCCCCTGTCAGGACTGGTTCAGGGGATGACAGCATCATCTGTCTGTTTGCATTTATTACCCTCCTTTGTTCTCATTACCACTCTTTGGCAAAACTAGTTATGTATCATAACTTCAGAATTATACTAACCACTGCCAAATGAAACAAATATTTGGTTTTAGCTGGTCATAGGGAATTAGGTAAGCCGATCACCAACTCCGTACAATGTAGCATGGCCATGTGGCACATTTCTGTCTTTTTTATGAAATGTACAACAGTTTGGAATCTACAAATGAACAAGAATGTTCTTAATTTCAATTTCCACATTTTCATCAAATCTCATAATTGTCACATGTTCCTATCAGACTGAAAACTAGCCTAAATGGCCATTACAGTCCCCAAAGTCCTCGGAAAATGCAATTTATATCCTTAAAACTGCCTGGAAATTACATGAAAAAATGGCATGAAATTAAATGAATCCTCATTCTGATTGCCGCGCAAAATGCTTAAAAATCAAATCAGTCTTTTAATGTCAATTGGGAGTGTCTGTTCAACCTGCGGGAGGACTGCTTCATCCCCCACAGCCACCCGAGTCCCTTTGAACTTGGCAGTTTGCTATTTGAAGTGGTTGCAGGGAGGGCTTACGCCTCCTGGGCTTGCTTCAGCCACACTTTGTTTTTTTTTTTTAAATCTCTGCATTCATGCCTTCATGTCGGCAGAACAGGGAATGATGACACCCTCAGCAGCATCACATTTTATTGCAGGGGTTGTTTGCTTCCAGCTGGAAGCGGGCCTTTAATTGTGAAGTTTCCTGCCACCAGCCAGAACAGGTTTTTCCTGAAGTGGGCAATCCATCACCGAAATCCTATGGAAATTCCCTTCTGAACAAGAGTACCAAGAGCAACCCTCATACACATGTTTCAGCCTTGTTGGGCCTCATCAGTGAGGTGTTGTTGTGCCTCTATGAGCACAGTAAACAGGGAGTTCTTGTCTGGGTTCTCCCATGTAACTAAGGTTGACAATAGTGAAATTCTAGGTGATGGTTTTGAAGTCCACTATCAGTGGAGCACAAGTGTACATTATTGTCCTCCTACTAATTAAATCTATCCCATTGCAAAACGTGTGATTAAGTTCACACTATTAAAAAAGAAGAACTCCAATGTTTGCAGTTATATCAGAATGGGATTACATAATTGACCAGAATCACACACTATGGCTAAACAGTGAAGCAGGGATTTTGACCCACTCTACAAATCTTACCACATACCTTCCAAGCTTTACTTGGTGCAAATATTTAAGGTTTGGATTTCAAGGCCCACAATACAACAGTTTTACAGAGTTTACTTACAAAACACACTAATTGCAGAGCAAAGCCACATGACTGCATGTAAATCAATAATGCAACATGTTAAGGCAAAAGAATGCAATTGTGGTTTTAATTTGTACTTCCCGAATGGTTAACTATAAGTCCCAAAATGCAAGGTAGTGCAAAGCTGACAAATCTAATTAACCCCACTGCACTTTTGGTGGTGTAAAACATGCAATACAATACGCTGTGTAATTAACTATGTTAGATGCGAAGACACTTGTCACAAACCTCCAGCTCATTTTCATTCATGATGTTGAGAACATTTGATTAGTGACATAAAGCAACCTTCTTTTTTTTGCATGTCAGAATAGTAGGCATCATGGGTGTCAGAAAATCTTTAAAACACCCTTTGTGTTGCTCAATTTAACTACCACAGTTCCGCTCTCTTCCAAATACTACCCCGTCTCTCCCCTTAAAATTGGAGTTCGGGTGGACATTTTTTTGTATGATGCCATGTTGCGCCCTTTGCTGTATTTTTATAAGCTTTGCACATTGTTGTCCCTTCTTACGTATAAAGCAGCTCTTTTGGATGTCCTTGCGCAAGATGTTGCTAGATTGCCTCCATGGGTTTGCTACGTGATTGATTTGAATGCAAAACTTGGCCTCCCCCCCCATTCTTGCTGCTGCGCCTCAAGACATTCTGATTACGAAAGAGCATTTTAAGTGCAAATACAAGTATTGGTATATTAAATCAAGGTTTACGAATATAGGCCGGGTAGGTACTAAGGCGAGATATCTCAACTTGAAACAATGCTTTGGTCAGGAAAGTACTTCATGTCTATGTAAGAAAGGGAGGCACGAACCCCGTTCCTGAAAGTTAGACTGGGGATACTTCCACTTCCAGGGGTTACAAGCTCCTGGTGCGGAGGGAATACGTCAGTGTGTAAAATCTGTGGGAATCGGGTTAAAGATTTTCTTTTCTTTTTTTCTGCCACTTGCATAGGTATCTGTGCCATAAGTGGCTTGTCCCAATCTATGAAAAAAAAAATGCATAGAGTATTTCAGTGGCATTGCATTTCTTTTTATGTAGGCAAAGTAAAACAGACCTCCAGGCGCAAGCACCATTTTTGAAAAAAGCCTGTCTCCTAAGAAGACAATATTCTGTCCAATAGTCTTGCCTTGTCGGATGTCTGTATATTGATTGTTTTTAATTACTTATATCAATGCTGCTTGTAATTAGTATTATCATGGTCTGCATTGGTAGTTTCCTTGTCAATGTTAGCTGTAATATTGTGTGAGCTTTTATGTAACTCTCTATCTCAGTGTAATTATTGTTTTTTATTGTTGTTATGTTTACTTGTTTGGTAATGTGCTGAAGTAAAGCGTTGTACTCCTGCTACCACCATAGTTTTGCAAGGTAGCTAGTGCTTTGCAAGGTCTTTCAGTTGCAAATCTGCCATCAGCCAGATGAAAGGATCTGCCACTGATTAAACAAAGTGTGTTTGCAGGTCATTAATGTGCACAGGATGAAGAGCCCAGGACGAGCACTGGATGTGGTCTATGCCATTGTGACTTGGGAAATTGGCTTGCTTGAATGTCCGGTTCGAGCGGCCAGGTTGCTTTTCTTGAGCCTCTGAACTAAAGGTACGCTGTGTAAAAAGCAAACACACTAGTGGAACGTCGTGCGGATGATTCATATTACACTTCCATCCCTTTGGAGTGGGCTTGTTATATGTATTCCACTACTCGTAGCTTTCGTCATCAAATTCTCTTTGAATCATTTTTATTTGATATTATTATTTATGAAAGCTATGTGCCTATTGCGATTGTCCTCCTTTTTGTGAATGCCTTTAAACAGGAAGTTATCGCACTTTAACAGGAAGTGAGTTCAGAACTGGGGGAGAAGCACACTCTGGCATTCCTCAACTCCACTAAAGCAAAGGTGAACAGAGAGGAGATGTGTTAGGACTAGAAACCCCTTGCTCCTTCTCTTGGACGACAAATTTGTTGATACAAACTATTCAATTGTTTCTTCTTGTGACCCCTTCAGTAATCCTAATTCATTTCGACATTCCAAGCTGAATACAGTGGATAATCTAGAGTGACAAAATAACTAGCAGAACATTTTACTTGGGCTCTGAGCTACAGTTGTGCCTGTGTTTGTATCCACTATAATTAGTTATTACATAGCGCAATACACCAGGCCCATGGTTGTATTTTATGTGCATCAGCTGGATACAATGGCCTGGCAGCAATTAAGCACAATGCCATTGCGTAGACGCAGTGGCGTGACCAGGAAGTGGCCTAGGGTGCCACGTGCTACCCCTGGAATCTGATTGGCCACACCAGGTGTCACCCTATTAACCTAAACTATGATCATTATGTGTGTGTGTGCTCGTACTTCATGCCAACCCTGTAATATCAATGTCCCACTTAGGCCACCACAGTCAAAAAAGTCTAGACACGCCACTGCATCGACGAGCGATACATTGTATTCTTTGGCATTCAGCGGAAACTATTGACTGGTTTCGATCATGTGAACGCTCTCAACCAATCAGGATACCTATTTCCACCTGGGGTCTACAAGCCATGCAATTTGCGGAAGCCATAACCCTACTCCTCATCGATGAGCGAAACATTGTATACTTTGGCATTCACCGGAAACTATTGACTGGTTTCGATCATGTGAACGCTCTCAACCAATCAGGATACCTATTTCCACCTGGTGTCTACAAGCCATGCAATTTGCGGAAGCCATAACCCTACTCCTCATCGACGAGCGATACATTGTATACTTTGGCATTCACCGGAAACTATTGACTGGTTTCGATCATGTGAACGCTCTCAACCAATCAGGATACCTATTTCCACCTGGTGTCTACAAGCCATGCAATTTGCGGAAGCCATAACCCTACTCCTCATCGACGAGCGATACATTGTATTCTTTGGCATTCACCGGAAACTATTGACTGGTTTCGATCATGTGAACGCTCTCAACCAATCAGGATACCTATTTCCACCTGGGGTCTACAAGCCATGCAATTTGCGGAAGCCATAACCCTGCTCCTCATCGTTGAGCGATACATTGTATACTTTGGCATTCACTGGATATTATTGACTGGTTTGGATCATGTGAGCACTCTCAAAAAATCAGGGAACCTATTTCCACCTGGGGTCTACAAGCCATGCAATTTGCCGGAGCCATAACCCCACTTCTCATTCTCGTGCATTGATTACCCTTCTCTGCTCTTTAATGGGAAGAGACAGATGGCATTTTTCATTCACAGGAGCAGAGCCGTGCCTCGGTCGCCTCCCCCGTCTTGTGCCTCCAAAGGGCAGAGCTAATGAAGCGCTGTCGCAAAAGGAAAGGTTATCTCGCCCGTGCAAATCTCCGACTTGTCCGAGTCAATCCTGTGCCATCCTCTGTGGTCTGGGAGAAGAGGGGGCTTTGTAAGAACTCGCGCGCGCCTCCTCTTCGCTGGCCGGAGATCTGTGGGGCTGTCAGGTGAGGTCCAGTGTCTCCCGGGCTGCATTGAGCGACGATGGGCTGCCGCTTCCTCTCCAGAGAGCGACCTTTGAAGGTCATTAGCTGGTCTAAGCTGCTCTGATGAAGTGTTGCGTGGGGGCCTGCCTTAAGGCTGCAGTGCCTGGGCCTGGATTTAGACACACAACCTTCTTCTGGCAGGAAGGTGTGTGAGTGAAACACCATCAGGCACTACAGTAGCATCATATCAAGGGCTCCACCTGAATGATGTACTCAGTCAATGTGCAGGGGTATCTCGGGGGATGGGGGAAGGGCATGTATGGAACTCAGGTGGAAAGGGTGTGTATGGCAGTGCAGGTCTCAGAGTGATAGTCGCCTGTTGCAGGATTCTGGTGGGGGGACAATGTGGACCTAGTACACGGCAGCATGAAAAACGATCATTGGCAAAGCCCACAGTTTTGCCGTATATGCAGGTATGGAGTACACATTCGACCAGGCGCTGCCATAATGGTACTACATGGCCTCAGGATGGCCACCGCTGCAAAATGTTGACATTACCTGGGCTTACAATAGCAGTACCTTGCAAATACCTACCAAATACAGTGTCCACAAGACACAACTATTGGCGTTGCCAGTGCGTGTTTTGAACAGAACTTGTGTGAAAGGAAAAGAGGTATTGGCTGAAGGCACATTTGATGAAACATGAGATGGAGTGGGCACCTCCACAATGGGCAGTAAGTCAATTCCAGTCACTGAAAGTGCAAGTTTCAACTTTAATAAAAGTATAGGAACAGTAAAACGTAATAAAAACAAGTAGAGGATTCTAGATCTTAACCGCTCCCGCCCACTTCGATCACTGTGCTGTATATCCGTTCAAACTCGCCCAATATGAGTTGCCTTAAATCCACACCTTTACCTGATGTCAAGAAGGACATGCAGTATACATTAAGCACAGAGTATACAGTAACAGCTCCCTCTCAGGAAATCAACGCAAGAGCTCTCCCTATGCTGGTTTTGGAGTCAGAGGAAATGCTGCTGCAAAGAAATCATAGGTCTCAGCCACAGCGATATTTTGTTTGACCCTTCCCTTAAACAAGCATTGACAAAGCCAATAGTTTTGGTGTGTGCTACTGTTCTTACGAAGCAGAGTGCACGTAGGAGAGCGCAGCGTTTCAAAGGAGGGTGCAATAAGGGGTGCAGGTGTGTAAGAGAATGGGAAAGGAAATGCATCAGGGGAGGAAGCCATGGGAGAAGGTGCATAGATGATGTGCAAGAGATAATATGAGCAAGAAAGGTTGAGTGTGAGAGGGTAAGAAATAAAGCGACTCTGTGAGAGAAAGGATGAGAAGGGGAAGGAGAGGGTAGTGTGGATGGAGGAATGGAGTGTTGTAGGTGAATCGAGGGGGTTGGGTGGATTTGGCTAGAGAGAGAGGGGGTAGGGTTCTTGGGGGTACTGAGAGGGGTAGGGCAGGTAGATGGGGCAGTGACAGTGAGAGTAGGGTGGGTGGGGATAGAGAACATTGGGGTTGGGTCGATGGGGGCAGAGAGAGAGGTGTAGAGCGGATGGTTGGGGTAGAGAGAGAGGGGGTGGGGTGAGTGGAGGTAGAGAAAATAGGGGTTGGAGTGGGTTGGTGGGGATAGGAAAGTGGAGTTCGTGTGGGTGAGTGGGGGTAGAGAGAGTTGGGGTATAATGGCTGGGTGGGGGTAGAGAGAGTTCAGACAGGGTGGGGTAGAGAGTAGGGGGTTGGGTTAGAGAGAGTGGGGTGTAGTGGATGAGAGGGGGTAGAGAGAGGGGTGTTACAGTGCATGGGTGGGGGTAAAAAGAGAGGGGGAAGGGTGGAGTAAATAGAGGGGTATGGTGGATGGGGTAGAAAGAAGGGGTTGGTGGATGGATGGGGTAGAGATAGAGGTGTTAGGGCAGGTGGATGGGGTAGAGAGAGTGAATAAGGTGGGTGTAAGAGCATGGTAGTGGTGATTGTGGGGGTAGCGAGATGGGGTAGGTTGGGAGGGGGAGATATAGAGGGGGTAGGGTGGGTGGAGGTAGTGAGAGTGGGGGTGGGGTGGGTTGGTGTGGGTAGAGAGGAGCTAGTGTGGATGGGTGGGGGAAGAGGGAGTCAGGGTTAAGTGGCTGGGTGAGGTAGAGAGAGTTTGAGCAGGGTGGGTGGGGGTAGAGAGAGTGGGAGTTAGGGTGGGTTGGTATTGGTTTAGAGAGTGTTGGTAGTGTGGGTTGTGATAGTGAGAGTAGGGTATAGGGTTAGAGAGAGTGGTGTTTGTTTGGTGGTGGGAGAGAGTGGAGTGGGGTGGGAGGGAGTAGAGCGAGTGGGGTGGGAGGGGTGGCTGGTTTAGAGAGTGTGGGGTTGGGTGGGTGAGTTGTGGTTGAGAGAGTGGGGTGGGCCTGGTATAGAGAGAATGGGGGTGGAGTGGATGGAGCTAGAAAGAGTGCAGTGGAATGGGTGGGGTTAGAGAGAGAGTGGGGAAAGGGTGGGTGGGTGTGTGAGGGTTGTGATAGTTGGCTTACGGTGGGTAGGTTGGATAGAGAGAGTGGGAGTATGGGTCGAGAGAATGAGGGTAGGGGCGTGTGGATGCGGTTACAGAGAGTGGGGGTAAGGTGGGAGATGGTGGTAAGAGCCCCCCTCCAAGTGTCCTTCAAGACTCTGACTGATTGCATATTGTTTGCCTCCCATTGATCCAGCGTGACTATATCAACAATGACACAGCGCCTCTGGAAGCACTAATAATAATAATCATCTCTCATCAGTATGGCCATGAGCCAATGTTTCTCGTCTGTAGTTGACCTGGCAGCCTGCTCTCTGTTCTATGACATTGAAGGGAGAATAAGCGCATCACTATCTGCATCCGTGGCTTAATGAATAGCCCTTGTTTTTGACTTCTGAGTCACATGTGATGAGAACACCACTTTGTCTATTTCAGCCTCTTATTCCTGCTATTTGATTTAATGATATTGGTTGTTATTGCACCTTTTGGCCTCTAGAGACGTACTCACTCTACGTATAGACTTTATACAATTTTGATTGTTCTGTACTTGGTTCTTACAGATGTTTTCTTCTCTTTCAATCTAAGAGAAATATGTCTCGTCCATTGCTTATCCATCTGACTCCCTTTGTGCTTTGCAACTGTTCCTTAAAAATAGCATCCTTAATTCAAAGCAAACATTGACTCCTCTTTGTGCTGCTGTTAAACGAGGTTTCACGGGATCGCTGGTTACCTTTTCTTCCCGGGGTTCGTGGAGTCAAGGCAGCCAGTCTGTCGGAGCAACAATGCCGATGAAGCAGTAACACGGGAAATTAACCCAACACCCTCCTGACAATAAATGACAGGATAGCACTGAACCAACTCCCAACGCCATGGGTGGCACTTCTCTACATTAACGTGACGTCGGGACAGTGTTTCCACTGGCAGAGAAGGCGAGTGAGTCCTTATAACCCCAGTAGATGGATGAGCTGTTCTTCGGGACTTCCAGGAAGGCAGTAAGGCACAGGTACCGGCAGGGCACAAGTCAGGTGAAGGGGAAAAGTCAGGCAGCAAGGACAGGGAGGACCGACCAGGGAATTCCCACGGGACAGGAGACAAGGAAGGAAGAAGGCTAGACAGGGAACCCAGACAAGACCCCTCCTAACCCCAAAACCAGAAAGTAGGTAAGGTCAAGACAGGGCTGGGAAACCCGGAACTGAATGTACCATGGAGTAGGGAAGGAGAAGACGGTAGGTAGGCAGGACAAGGCAGGGCAAGACTAAGCAAGGGTAACTGGAGGGACTGTGGCACAGGAAAACAGGCTCCAGCAGCGCATACACGACAACAACCGCGTTGAGACGCGTTGTCTCCGTGTATGCGAAGCCCTTTTAAGGTCCGGGACCAAAGCGAGGCCTGGGACGCAAGTCCGTGTTACTGCGCATGCGCGAATGTCAAATACTGACGATCCGCTCATGCGCAGAACATGCAAGATGGCTGCGCCCACGGACCGCGGAACGGCATGGGGGAAAGACGCCACCGCGGATAGAGTCTCCATGAAGGAGGAGACTGCCGAGGCCGAGGACCCAGATCCCCGTAGCAGGTAAGTGGCGCACGCGAGCGCGCGGCGTGACAGCTGCACACAAAGTTGTTCTTCCAGCGTTTCCTAACTCTGCAACGATGATCTGTTTCTGAGGAAGTTGAATTGAAGATTTACATAAGCCGTCATCCATTTTCCAACTATCGCTGTCCTATTTACGTTATATATTCCTCTGTAGCAAGCTTCTAGGTAACTTTTCTACCTTGCGCTCCATGATGTCCAATGGTGCATGCTCAGTGTTCCATGATGTCCAATGGTGCATGCTGACATCCTTCCATATGGTATCCTTCCACACTTTCACTGCAAGGGCACATATGATACGGTTGTCTTAGTGCATATCTCTCGTACATTCGATGTGGTATTAGCATAAAACATTGAGTCTCACATAGGGCACTAATCCTGCTGTTCCAGCATGACAGTGGTGAGGGGGCAGGATTTAGGGATAATGCATCCAACTGCTCATCAACACTTACAATTAACATTAAATTGACATGTCTTTTGTTTTGGCTCCACAGTAATGTTGGGGTGTGGATGCATCACACGGAGGGAGTCACAGAACCTGGCATATGGTTGCCTTTGTCTTAGTTCCACCGGCCTTTCTGGGAGACAGGCACAACGTCCTGAAGCAGGATTGTAGTAGTATGTATGCAAGGTTATCCCTGAAATATTTCTCAACAGTTAATTTTACTAAGCAACTGAAAAACTTCCCCACCCACCCCTATTACCAAACCAATACACCCTTTTCCTCAAGCCCATTGATTTTGAATACTTGTTCTTTTTATTGTTTCCACTCACTGTGGTGTGGCTACTCTGGGTGAGGACACTTTACACCACTTTCCTGACCAGTCCTGGCACTGTTTGGCCAAGTATAGTGGTGAGAATGCAGTACAAAACTCCATAACATAACATTGAAGGTTCACAAAGATACTTATTGGCTGACTGGTAAAATTAATTTGTCGTTCAAATGGTTTAGTCCATTCAAATTCTGTTTCAAACTTATGACGCCTAAAACAGCAGCCTAAAGCAGCACCCCAGTCTGTGGTGTCATGATTGTTCTCTGTTCACTATTTCAATAGTATATATATAAGAATCGGTGAAGATTATAGTCACAAACTCCAGGGTGTCTCCCCTCCCGGGCCAGTACTCTGTCTGCCATGGTCACCTGCTGGCTCCACTCCCACATGAAACGGGATCGGAATATGACACGGTCACGGAAGAATTACTTGCTTGCACTTCGAATGTTCCCCTTTTGCATTTAGACAACCAATTATCGCAATGGACATTGCAGCCATTGTCGATCCTCTCGCGCTGGAGTGTGTGTGTCGCCCCGTGTCATCCAGAGCCTTGGTGGGAATGGGGTGCGGTCCATTCCGTGAGAATTCAGACTGGGCTTCAGTGTTAACCAACTCACAGCTCCTGCTGTAACAGAATATTACAAGGTGACCCAGAGGCATTGATAGGGTGGGGATGAGGCGGCTATAGCCCCGGGTCTTTTGGTTGTAGCCACGGATAGCTGGGGTTCCAACCAAAAAAGGCTAGCTAGCCCCCAGTCCCGACAGTCCCAAAATTAGCGTAGCCCCGGATCTTTTCCAGACCTAGCAACACCTCTGCGAAGTGCTATCCGACCATTTAATGATCTTGCATAAATACTTATTTCCCCTTCCATTGTGCAATGATGTGTAATATAATGGATGTAAATAATGAACAGCGAATAACTAGTGGTGATAAAATATAATAATCTGAAATTGATAGCTATGCATTATAGAGCCATTTGAAAGTACCATGTACTTCCTGTTCACGTTTATGCCTAATTAAATGCCTTGTCGCAGAAACACAGGGCTGTACTCAGAATGGCATGTTAAAAAAAGTGTTCTACTGTGGCCATCACATCCACAGCAGTCTTAAAGCACAAAGGTCACAATGATCCAGATCAGGGACTGTGGAGTCAAGTAATATAGAAAAGGGAGCAAGGACAAGGGAAGCGGGAGTAAGATAGGAACGAACAGAAGCCCAAATGGAAAGGTGAAAGGGTGTTGAAGAAGAGCGTGTGTGTTTGTGTTAGTGAGCATGCATGCACAATCAGTTTCTTGTTGTGGCAGGTTCTAGTGCAATACAGTTTTGGTACCGGAATTAATCTATGCAGGGTGTGATGGACTCCTGATGTGCTCAGATGTACCCTTGAAGTGTGCAGCCCTTGTCGCAACACAGGAAATGCTTTAAAGATCCTTTCCAATTGCCCAGGAGGATAATCTGGCAGTGCCCAACCCACTTAACAAAATTTCCTGAACCAAGAATTGGCCGTGCAGATGTGAAAGCAGGGAACACAAAAGGGGGAGAGGGAAGGGAAGAAGGGGTAATCCTGACTCTCTGAGAGGCATACCTGCCGGGAAACATCATGAGGGGTGCAAAGCCCTGATATAAAGATGTGGTTACATGTGATGTTAACAAATCCAAAAGAACTAATCCCATTACAACTAATACCATAATAATGAATTCCAAATTAACAAATTCATTTTTTGTTGTTTTTGGGGGGACCTTCAATGCTTGTCTCATGTCTTCCTTAATTTGTATCTATATATTTTGTGAAGCTTTTCTCCTGCTTGTCACTGCACTGTGGCAACCAGCTTCACCTAGCTACCCTCAACTCTCGCTCTGCTGTTAAACACTCCTCTGATATCTTTCTGTTTCTTGAAGACTTTGACATTGATGTTCTTGCACTCACTGAAACGTGGTTCACTGGCAGCTCTGTCACTGCTTTTGACACACTCCTCCCTGAAGGCTACAATATCCCTTCTTAGCCGAGGCCTAAATGGTCTGGAGGTGGAGTGGTCTTGAGTGGGTCCCTGATATATCATTCCCACTCAGACCTACTCCTTCTTGTCTGCAGGCTTGGTGTCTCTCCAACCCTCTTGTTGACTCTCGCCACCATCTACAGGACCACTGGTTGCTGAGCGGAAGTGCAGGCATCAGGCACATCCTCTGATAGACGGGCCTGCCACCTGCTGCAAAGGCAATACACACTCCCCATCCACTCGAGTAAGGGGGCCCATATCCAAACCTGCATCTCTGTGGCCACTAAGAACACAGGAAAACTGTTTAAAATTGTCAAGGGTCTTGCCAATCCCACTGCAGTCTCCACATCACCCCTGTAATCCCAGACCCTCTGTACTTCACTGGTATCCTAGTGCTTACCCAAAACTCAGGACATCCTGACCTCACTCTCCTCCTCTTGCCTCCTTCTTCCCTCCCCAGCTCTAAGATATCCCTTGGCCCCCTCTCCCATTCCCTCCTACTCTCCTGTTTCTTGCCCAAAGCACCGGATGAGTTCTCTAGACATGTCCTCTTTGTGAAAGTCTCCTCGAAACAGGTGTTCCCCTGCTCCTTCCAGAACTATCAAGGTCTCCTTAGAACCAGTCTTGGTGGATTTCTGTACTCACTCCTTTGCCACTGACTCCTTTCCTCTACCCCTCAAGCACTCCATTGTGCATGCTCCAATAAAAGAAAAACCCTGTTGACCCTTCCTGCCAAGCTAACTACAGCCCAATTTTCATTATCCCTTCCTGGATAAACTCCTGCAGAAGCTGTTCATCTCCCAACTGATCCAACACACTGAATCTGTTGGCTGTCTCCACAAACACCAGTCTGGTTTCAGAGCACAAAGAGGCATGGAAACTGCTCTACTGAATACCCATGAAGAGCTGCTCTTTAATCTCGATTCTAACTCTCCATCCATTCTTATCCTTCTGGATCTTTCCTCTGCCTTCAACACAGTCAATGTCACGCTCACCTGGGTCTCTACAGGAGCAATGGATTCCTCCGGTATCTTCCTGTTGTTAGCCCTGGGCTGGGAAGCTGACCTGCCAAAAGAAGGGGTGTTTAGAGGGTTTTCCGTAATGAGGCCTTCCTAACCTCCCTCCGCCCTCACAGTATCCCTAGTGTAGTGTATTCCCTTGCTTTGGGCGTGGCTCACATTTTAGTTTAGTGTTTTGCGTTCTCCATCCTGCATCTGCAGGGGCGCGGTAGTCTGGGGTCCGGGACTAGTTGCTTTACTAGGTTCAGGTAGGTTCTGATGAATACGCAGTCTGTACATAACCAGTTACAGCACTGGGAATTGTTCGTAAGGTTATGCACAGGCTTGATTCTGGGAGCCCACAAAGAAGAAGCTGCAGGTTAGTTCAGCAACGAGCGGAAGGTAAGTCCAATAGGGCATGTTACTTCACTGGTCTTGCGCGTGAGTTACAAAAAAAAAGGTGAGTTGTTGCCTGTGGATATGCTGAGCGTAATCTTGTGTTTTTTGCCGTTGCAGGTTTCGGGCATGGAGCTGCGAACTGGATGCTGGTGCAGAGAGAAGAGTTCTACTAGACTCGCCTACGGAGATAAGTTCCTTCGCGCGCAGGAGACTGAGGATTTAATTGAATGCGTGCGCTTACTAATTCTGGCTTGTTTTCTCTTCTTTCATAGATCGGGTCCGAAGTGCTGGTGTGAAGTGCAGGGAAGAAACTTGCCTCGATCGGGTCCGAAGTGCTGGAGAGAAGAGCAAGAAGAAACTTGCCTTGATCAAGAAGAAGAAGCAGGTGAGAGTTCCTCTGGATGTCCGGATCACGATGAAGTGGAAACCGGTAAGGATGTACTTGATGTCTGGGTTGCGAGGAAGCAGAAACAGGCAAGTATCCACTGGAGATCCAGGCTGCGGTGAACGTGTGCACGAAGCTTCAGAAAGCACACAAAGCATGGGCTAGTTCTTGGGTGTGGGTTATATATAGGCGCCACGCCCAAACACTAGAGTGTGCTACACGGTTCCCTGCATTTCCTGAAAGTCACACAGGCATCCATGTTGGGAGTACAGGAAGTGACTAGAAAATAAAGGCTATGCCAGAACAAGCTTATGTGAATGATGTATATGTTAAGACTTCCTCAATGTATGTTTTGCTTGCCAAGCCTTTACCCATCTAGCCCCTGTGTCTTCAGCTTTTCCCCCGGTGTTTGTGCTACTGAGGCGTGGTTCCAAATTGTAGTACCCATGACAGTCCTCCCCTTCAGGGCTCCACCCAACGGTGATCTTTCTGGTCTGGGTTTGGTGGGGTTATCCCGATGGAATTTACATAGCAACCAGGGAGTGTGGATGTTCTTGCTTGGTTCCCATGACCTATCCTGTGGCCAATACCCTTTCCAGTCTACTATATAGTATAGGATTTTTCTTGTTATCTTAAAGTCTAGAATACTCTTGACTTTGTATTCTGTCTCGTCACCCTCTACAACTATTGGAGCAGGGGGTATTGATACTCGTGTCTCAGGGTGCACAGGTTTTAACAGCGAAACGTGGAACACCGGATGTATGTGCATGTGAGATGGTAAGGCTAGTTTCATGGCTACTGGGGAAATTACAGCTTCGATGGTAAAAGGGCCTAAGAATTTAGATTGGAATTTCATCAGTCCTTTAAGTGCAATATGTTTTGATGCCAGCCACACAGAGTCCCCAGTCTGGTAGCTTGGGGCCTTCTTCCGGTGTTGATTAGCATACTTTTTTATGTGTTTCTTTAGCATCTCGTAAATGTGTCATTGCCTCCTTGGCTGCCCGGGTGATACGTTCATGCAAGGTCTTGACCGCGGGCATCTCAATTACTTCCGGTGGGTTGTATTTGGAAGTCTGTGGATTTCGCCCATATAGAGTATAGAACTGAGTCAATTGAGGAGAAGCTTGTGTCGAGTTGTTGTATGCATATTCTGCCATCCACAAGATTTCCAATCAGGCATGGTTTGTTTGGTGCAGCAGACAGCAGAGATTTTGCTCCAGGGTTTGGTTTGTGCGTTCAGTCTGCCCATCGGTTTGCGGGTGGTAGCTTGTGGACAAACAGACTTCTACTCCTGCTAGAACACAGGATTTCTTCCAGAACTGCGATACAAACTGACTTCCTCTGTCGGATATCACTACAGATGGAAACCAGTGTAATTTTACTATTTGGTCTAGGAAGTTCTGGGCTAAAGTCTGAGCCAAAGGTATCCCTTTCATTGGTATGAAGTGGGCCATTTTAGAAAAGATGGTGGTGTACCCAGAACAGGAGGGCAGGTCCGTGACAAAATCCATCAACACGTGTGCCAGGGAGCGGGAGGTATAGTCAGAGGTTGTAGCAGGCCAGCTGGTCTTTGCCTTGATACTTTGTTCTGAGCGCAAATCCCACATGAGTTCACAAAATCAATACTATCGCTCCGCCAGGTTGGCCACCAATAGTATCTCTTTACTTTGGCAAGTGTTTTAGCCCCACCCGGGTGACCTTCTAGGTGTGAATTGTGATAACTGGTTAGGACTTCCTCCATAAGAGCACGCGTGGGTAGGTACAGGTGTCCCTGGAAATAGGGGAGGTCATCTTGTACAGAAAAGTGAGCTCCTTTCTGGTTCCAAGTCCTCAACCCCTCAGCGGAAATGCTGCTATTAACTTCTTCCTTGAGCGTATCCAGTGGCGAGAGGGCACTGTCGCAAAAGCCTAGGATTTTATTGCTAGGGATTATGGCTACTGGATCTGGATTGTTTCACGCCTTGAAACACTTGTGTATGGGCGCGTTATAAATGCCATATCATATCATATCATATCATAGGCCTCTTCTCCTTTGCCGATGCGAGATATCGTGTCTGCCTTGCCGTTCTTGACTCCAGGCCGATAAGTGATTACAAAGTCATACTCAGTTAAGAACAACATCCATCGAAGCTATCACAATGATTGAGACTTAGCGGAGCGCAAGTATTGTAAGTTCCGATGATCGGTTATGATCAAGATGGTGTGTTTGGCCGAGTAAATAGTGTCTCCTCTCTTTGAGAGCATTTGTGATTGCTAGTAGCTCTTTATCTGTAATGGCGTAGTTTAGTTCTGCTGGAGAAAGTTTTCTTGACCAGAACGCCACAGGATGTAAGTGGCCAGTTGCAGGATTCCGCTGGGATAGAACGGCCCTCATGGCTACGCTGGAATCATCGGTTTCCACAATGTAAGAAAATCAGGTTGTGGATGCTGTAATACGGTGGCTGATGTAAACCTGTCTTTCAGTGCACAGAAGGTTTCTTCTGCAGCAGGTTTCCACTCAAACTTTCAGTGTTTCCGGAGGAGTGAGGTAATCGGGTGCACCAGGTATGAAGCATCGGTAAAAATGTGCAAAGCCTAAAAAGCTTTGTACCCCTTTTAGAGATGTGGGTGAAGGCCAAGTGAGTATGGCTTCTACCTTTCTGTTGTCCATCCTGATGCCTTGTGGAGAAAGCACAAACTCCAAAAATTACACCTCTGTGACGTGGAATGACCATTTCTCAACCTTGGCGTATAGATGGTTTTTGTGCAGCTTGCGAAGAACAGCTCGCACATGTGTAATGTGTTCTTTTAGGGTAGATGACTAGATGAGGATATCGTCGATGTACACTACTGCACACACGTCGAGTAACTCCTGTAGAACATCATTTATGAAGTGTTGAAATGCCGCTGGGGCATTACAAAGCCCGAACGGCATCCTTTGGTACTTGTATAGGCCGTACCTGGTGTGAAACGTGGTCTTCCATTCGTCCCCCTTTTTTACATGCATGAGGTGATCAGCTCCTCAGAGGTCTAATTTCGTGAAGACTTGCACTTGTCGTACTTGGTCTAACAGAACTGGGATTAATTGTAACGCTCACCTGATTCCCACGGAGGCGCCGACCCGTTCTGGACTGCTAGAAACTTCTTCCATGGTAAAGCGTAGTGCTTGGAAGATGGACTGGACTGGACTCCCAAACCTCGTCTGTCTGGCCCGTAGAATAATCCTTCTGTAGATGGGAAAAGGGAGTTAACTGTCTGCTAGTTTGTGTGTGAGATTCCCCCCTTTTTCCCCTTCTCACCCTCCTCGAACCCTAGCTGTGCCTTCCGCAGACTCTCACCTTAATTTCTGTATGGATGAGCTCTCAATCCTGCTTCTGACACAGGGGCGCGTAGATTTCCAGTTACTTCACTGGATCTCGGATTTGGCGAGGGTTCGATGTCTGCTTGCCTTTACCAAAATGCTGCCGTAAGTATATAGTTCAAAAGATCAAGTCTTATTTGTCCCTTGGCCTTTGTTTAATTTTCAGGGACTAGGTGAGGAATCCGCGTGGAGGAATGGATTCGCCGAGGTAAGCACAGGTGAGTACTTTTAATGAAGGTGTGCCGTAGTGGTTTGTTCCGACACCTTAATGAGTGTGTCCTATTTCCCCATAGGGGCCAGGGTACGGAAAAGCCAGAAAAGCCGCTCCGACCCGAAAAGGGAACTGAGGTCCCAACAAAATTCAGGTAAGACTTAAGGTGAGTAATCTGTCCTTTTGCAATTAGTTCGTTGCTCACCTTGTTTTGTCCTTTTTCTCCGTAGGTCTTGAATGCGACCGATGTCGCCTATGGGCGTTGAAAAGGTTGCCGGCGCCACGTGAAGGTAAGAGGAAGTGGCGCGGCAGCGTGAGAAGCGGAGCGCTTCTAACTATTGTCTTTCTTTTCCGTAGGTGCTGGGATGCGGCCGATGTCGCCTATGACCGCTGAAGAGCTAGACAGCGCCACGTGAAGGTAAGTGGAAGCTGCGCTGCAGCGAGCGATGAGATGCGTTTCTAACCCTTGACTTTCTTTTGCAGGATCGACGGAGTGAAGAATCCGGATGCTGGATGAAGGTAGGTAACGTCCTAATGCTTGCCTTTCTCTCTTTGCAGGTGTTCCAGGTGCTGGCGGGCGTGGCAGGAGCCAGGATGCAGGAGCCGATTCGGTGAGCGTCCTGCTGCAGATGCAGAATAACGCGAAGCACGTGTGGCCATCCGGGCGTGGTTTAAATAGCCTTGGAAGAGCTTCAGGTGAGTGTTCTTCCACTGGCCCCACCCGAGTAAGAAAAGAGTTCCTGAAAGAAAATTGTTCCTCCCCAGCCTTAGTTAGCTTGGAGCTTCAGACAACATGCTCTGCCTCGGGTGAGTATGCAGCATGGCCTGCCTCAGGTGAGTTCACCCAAGCATTACCATATGTTCTGCCATGATGAGCCTGGTGCCTATGGCGCCAGGACAGATGCCTTTTATGAGCCTGGCGCCAAAGGCGCCAGGACACGGTCCAAAGAGCCCCTATAGGGGTTTGCTGGGTCCTGCTTGGTGAGTATGAAGTCTGCTTCCGGGGTCGCTGGGCCTGACCTGGCTCCTCGGGAGCAGGCATCATGACAGCACTCCTCCCCAAGGCCCCTCCCAAGGTTGTTTTCCCCGGGGGTTTTGGTTTGTCTGGGAAGGTCCGGTGAAATCTTTTAATTAACCGAGGAGCATGATCATGGGGTTCCCATGACCTCTCTTGAGGCCCGTAACCCTTCCAATCGATTAGATAGAAAAGCCTTGATCTTATCATTTTCGAATCTAAAATGTTCTTCACCTCAAACTCACGTTCTCCCTCCACTTGAATGGGTTCTGGAGGCTTGATTAGTCTGGTTCCAGGTTGCACAGGTTTCAAAAGTGACACATGAAAAACAGGATGTATTCGCATATGAGCTAGTAAATCCAGTTTAACGGCCACAGGATTGATTATGGCCGTAATGCAATATGGTCCCAGGTATTTGGTATTAAAGGTTCGAGGTCCTTTGAGTGATAAGTGTCTGGTAGCCAGCCAGACTTGGTCCCCAATCTGGTACTGAGGTGCCTCACTTCGATGCCGATCAGCACTTTTCTTGTATCTTTTCTTGGCTTGTTGTAAATGTTCAGTTGCTTCTTTGAAGGCTTTGGTAATTGCAGTATGCAGCTGGTCCACTGCGGGTGTTCTGAGATCATGAGGTGGATCCAGGTCAGTGGTTCGAGGGTGAAGCCCATATAAAGTGTAAAAAGGACTTTGCCCAGTTCCAGAGTGCACAGAATTATTATATGCATATTCAGCTATCCAAAGAATGTCTTTCCAGTTACTTTCAGATTGTTGCAGCATACAACGTAAATATTGTTCGAGAGTCTGGTTTGTTCTTTCTGTTTGACCATCGGTCTGGGGGTGATGACTGGTTGATAGTCTTACATCGATTTGTGCCAATTGACAACATCTACGCCAAAAGTGGGAAATAAATTGGCTTCCTCGATCTGAAATCAGCAC
This sequence comes from Ambystoma mexicanum, assembly GCF_040938575.1. NCBI lineage: Eukaryota > Metazoa > Chordata > Amphibia > Caudata > Ambystomatidae > Ambystoma > Ambystoma mexicanum. Next base: position 91,265,519 of record NC_090930.1, on the reverse strand, counting down.
AGACGGAAATCTGTGTAACCGGACAACATTTTCAAGGAATTCTTTAGCTAGAACCGAAGCTGAAGGTGAACCTTTTAATGGAATGAAGTGTGCCATCTTGGAGAATAAATCCACAATAACAAGAATAGTGTTATATCCTGAACAGGGGGGTAAATCCATAATAAAATCCAATGACAGGGTGGCCAGGGCGATGGTGGAATGTCTAACGGTTGAAGAAGACCGGCTGGTCTTTTCTTTTGGCCTTTATTTTGGGCGCACACACCACAGGACATCACAAATGATTTTACATCTTTTCGCCAAGAAGGCCACCAGAATTGTCTTTTCACCTTTTCCTCAGTTTTGGCAATGCCGGGGTGTCCCTCTATTAGTGTATTGTGATAACAAGAAACAACTGGCTTTTGTAAATCTGTATGTGGAAGAAATAATCGTCCTCGGAAATAAGGTAAATCGTTATCTATAGTAAAATCAGATCCCTTTTGAACCCAGTCCTGCAAGTCTGTTGGGTCCAGGAGTTGTTTAACTCTAGTTTGGATATTTTCTAGCGATTGTGAAGAAGTCATACCTAAGATCCTCTGTTCGGGAATTATCGGCACAGGCTCTGAGTTAGTGACTGTGTCCCCCATTCCAATTCGGGATAGAGCATCCGCTTTGCCATTCTTACAGCCAGGACGGTAGGTGATTATGAAATCAAATTCAGCAAAAAACAGAGCCCAACGGAGCTGTCGAGATGACTGAGCCTTGGCGGTTTTCAAGTACTGTAAATTCCAATGGTCGGTGATCACCGTGATGGTATGTCTTGCTCCAAGGAGATAATGTCGCCAGGCCTTAAAAGCAGATTCAATCGCTAACAGTTCTTTGTCCGTGATGGCATAGTTAATCTTGGGAGCCGAGAATTTTCTGGACCAGAACGCAACCGGATGCAGTTGGTTAGTCTCTGGGTCCCTTTGAGAAAGGACAGCTCCCATAGCTAGACTGGATGCGTCGGTTTCGACGACATAGGGAGATCCGGGCGCGGGTGTTTCAATACGGGTGCAGAAGTAAATTTAGCTTTTAGTTCTTGAAAGGCTTGCTCAGCTTCTTTAGACCATTCAAAACATTTATTTTTTCTTAAGAGTGCAGTGATGGGTTGAACCACCCGTGAAAACTCTGGAATGAACCTGCGATAAAAATTGGCAAAGCCAAGCATGCTTTGAACACCTTTTACAGAGCTGGGTGATGGCCATTTGAGGATAGCATCCACTTTTCGTGAGTCCATGTGGACTCCTTTAGGTGTCAGGATAAAACCTAGAAATTCGACTTCCGTGACATGGAAAACACATTTTTCAAGTTTAGCAAATAGTTTGTGTTGGCGCAATTTCTCGAGGACTGCCCTGACATGGTTTCGATGATCAGATTCTGAAGAGGAGTATACAAGAATGTCATCGATGTATACGATAACACAAACATCGGTGAGTTCCCTGAGGACATCGTTCATGAAATATTGGAAGGAAGCCGGTGCATTACACAGTATAAAAGGCATAACTTGGTACTCGAACAACCCATATTTAGTGCGGAAGGCAGTTTTCCATTCATCGCCTTCTTTGATTCGCACTAGATGGTAAGCGCCCCGGAGATCTAGCTCAGTGTATATGCAGGCATCTTTCACTTGGTCAAGGAGTTGAGCGATCAAAGGCAAAGGGTATCTGTTTTTGACAATTATCTGGTTCAGTGCGCGGTAGTCTATACAAGTTCTGAGATCGCCTTCTTTTTTTGGTACGAAGAATAAAGCCGAGGATGCAGGAGACTTAGACGGGCGAATAAAACCATTGGCTAAGTACTGGTCCAGATATTGTCGTAAATGAAGATTCTCGGGCTCGGTAAGGGCATAGATCCTGCTGTAAGGGGGTGTTGCACCGGGTAGTAGATCTATCTGGCAATCGTATGACCTGTGGGGCGGTAGAGTATTGGCCTGTTCCTTTTGGAAGACGTCTTGAAACTCTTGGTACCCTGGCGGTATTTCCAACTGACAGGGGTTACGGTAGCTAGGTCAATGCTTGTATTTCGTGGATAGCAGGTTTGTGAACACTCTGGAAAGGTTATCCTCTTTGCTCGCCAATCGATTTGAGGATTGTGTGTTTCTAACCAAGGGATTCCTAGAATTACTTGAAATTGTGGAGCCTTGATTACGCCAAACACCATTGCCTCCCAATGCCCGTCTTGACCCAGCAATGTCACTTCCGTGGTGGAGTGAGTTACCGGCCCAAAGGCGATTTCGGTTCCATCCACAGTGGTGATGACATCTTTATTGGTTTTAGGGCAAAGAGGGAGGTTCATCCTAGAAGCCAATTCACGATCCACGTAGTTTCCTATAGCCCCACTATCGATGTATGCCTTAATTGCATGCAACCGTTCAGGCTGCTTTGGATTTACGAGGACCATTGGCATGGTGAAGTGCGAGGTCAAAGAGTTGGTTTTTAAGCTCGCCAAGCGGACCTCTACGCTTGTCGGGCGTGGTCGTTTCCCGGCTCAGATTCTACAAGATCTTTATCCGTGGCTCGTACCGCCTTTTTGGGCGGTTTTACAGGGCAGTCTCATAAGAAGTGTCCTGAAGTTCCACAGTAGAGGCACAATTGCATTTGCCGTCTTCTTTCACGCTCCCTTTGGGTCAAAGGTCCCTTGACTACTCCAATCCGCATAGGTTCAGTAGCATCGACACCCTTGGGATGAACCTGGGCTTTGGCAAAAACCCGGGTTTCAAACCTGGACCGATCTGCTTTTCTATTTTGAAGCCTGTGATCCAGTTGGACCACTAAGTCAATATAGTCCGAGCAGTCATGGGGTGGATTTACGACCTGGGCCAAGACAGCTTTAAGTTCTCCACGTAGACCTCGATGGAATAGCGTAATTCTCTTATCCCCTGGCCATCTTGTTTCCACAACTAACCTAATGAAGGTCGCAATGTAAGCTAAGCGGTCCAGATTGCCCTGTCGTAGAGATAGGAGTTCGTTGTCCAGGGCCTGTCCCTGAGAATGCCTCGCAAAAAGTCTTTCCATACTTGTCTGGAAGGCTTGAAAGTTCTGAAGGATCGGGTTGTCTTGAGTAACCAATGGGATTGACCAATCAGCTGTGCTGCCGCTGAGATAAGAAAGTACAAAGGCTACCTTGGTTACCCTGGCAGTGGTGACCGACCTGCCTGGCTTTGTTGTAGCTGCCGGGCTATCTCGTCAGTTTTGTCTCTATTGACCACCAACTCGCGCCTCAGAGCGTTTGTCTCTGCGCAGGCTGCATGAACTTCTGCCCGCAACTCCCCCAGAAGCTGGGACAACTAATCTACTTCCGAAGTTTCCATTGCTCAGGCAGAGTGGTTTATGGTAGGCTTTGTGTTCTGTCACGCTCACCTGGGCCTCTGCAGGAGCAATGGATTCCTCCGGTCTCTTCCTCTCATTACCCGTGGGCTGGGAAGCTGACCTGCCAAAAGAATGGGTGTTTAGAGGGTTTTCCATAATGAGGCCTTCCTAACCTCCCTCTGCCCTCCCAGTGTCCCTAGTGTAGTGTATTCCCTTGCTTTGGGCGTGGCTGACCTTTTGGTTTAGTGTGGCGCGCTCTCCATCCTGCATCTGCAGGGGCACGGTAGTCTGGGGTCCAGGACTAGTTGCTTCACTAGGTTCAGGTAGGTTCTGATGAATATGCAGTCTGTGGTATGTACCCAGTTACAGCACTGGGAATTGTTCGTAAGGTTATGCACGGGCTTGATTCCGGGAGCCCACGAAGAAGAAGCTGCAGGATAGTTCAGCAATGAGCGGAAGGTAAGTCCAATGGGGCCAGTAACTACACTGTCCTTGCGCGTGAGTTACAAAAAAAAAAGGTGAGTTGTTGCCTGTAGATATGCTGAGCGTAATCTTGTGGTCTTTGTCGTTGCAGGTTTCGGGCATGGAGCTGCGAGCTGGATGCTGGCGCAGAGAGAAGAGTTCCACTAGACTCGCTTACGGAGATAAGTTCCTTGGGTCGCGTGGGAGACTGAGGGGTTAATTGAATGCGTGCGCTTACTAATTTTGGCTTGTTTTCTCTTCTTTCATAGATTAGGTCAGAAGTGCTGGTGTGAAGAGCAGGGAAGAAACTTACCTCAATCGGGTCCGAAGAGCTGGACACAAGAGCAAGAAGAAACTTGCCTCGATCAAGAAGAAGAAGCAGGTGAGAGTTCCACTGTAAGTCCGCATCGCGATGAAGCGGAAACAGGTAAGGATATACTGGATGTCTGGGTTGCGAGGAAGCAGAAACAGTTAAGTATCCACTGGAGATCTGGCCTGTGGTGAACGTGTGCTCGAAGCTACAGAAAGCACACGAAGCATGGGCCAGTTCTTGAGTGTGGCTTATATAGATAGCCAAGCCCAAACACTAGAGTATGCTACACAGTTCCCTGCATTTCCTGAAAGTCACACAGGCATCGATGTTGGGAGTACAGGAAGTACTGCCATGTTGGGAGTACAGGAAAATAAAAGCTATGCCAGAACAAGCTTATGTGAGTGGTGTATATGTTAAGACTTCCTCAATGTATGTTTTGCTTGCCAAGCCTTTACCCATCTAGCCCCTAATTGTTTCTTCAGCTTTTCCCCAGGTGTTTGTGCTACTGAAGTGTGGGTCCAAATGCTAGTACCCATGACAGTCAATCATGCCACCCTGACAAATCGGCTCTGTGACATCCTTGGCATCACAGGCCTTGCAATTGAGTGGTTGACCTCATTCCTCTCCGACTGATGTTCCCAGGTTCAACTGGGCCCTTTTTTCTCCCCTATCACACTCTCCACCTGTGGCGTCCCTCAGGGTGTGGCTCTTCAACATCTCCCTTGCCCCTATGGCCCACCTGATCACCACCTTCTATCCTCACTTTTAGTGTTATGCAGACAACACACAGCTCTCATTCAAGCTTCCCTCTACTGCCTCCTCTTCTTCCTCTCTCTTCCGTGACTGTCTGACTGCTATTCAGGCATGGTGTGCTGCCAATTATCTCTACCTTAATGCCAGTATGACTGATATCCTTCTCATTGGGACCCCTGATCCTTCTTTCCCTCCTACTGTCTGGCCAACCTCTACGGGTACCCTCCCTTAACTCTTTTGTGAGGCAAAAAACATTGGTGTCAACTTTGACTCCTTTCTCTCCTTTCCTCACATGGCACCTTCCCCCAGAATCTCAATGGGCTTCATTACGACCCTGGTGCTGATGGAATGAAGGGGGCCGGTACCGGACTGGTCCCCTTCATTCCGTCAGGGCTGATTACGAGGTTCCCTTTGAGGGACCCGGATCAGACGTCTGGTAAAACCAAACGTCTTTTCCGGGTCCCACGAGAGGAAGAGGGATGTAACAACTGGACACTTGTAATGTGCCCATTGCTACCTCCATCCCCATTCCCATTGAGCCCTATGAGGGATCAAATGGGAATGGGGAATGTGGAATGGTTCATGCAAGAAGGAATTACCAGGTCCTTCTATGTCGGAATGACCCGGTAAATCCCCATTACAGGAACCCGGTAATGGAGCCCCGTTTGGAGGCAGCCATGGAGCTAACAGCTCCATGGCTGCCTCCAAACTCGTAATGAGGCCCAATGTGTCCAGAGCTCTGGTCATATCTAGGCTGGACTACTGCAAGAGCCTCTTCCTCATTTTCCTCTATCTTCCCTTCTCACCCTTCAACAAATCCAGAATAGGACTACAAGCCTTATCCTTATCCTCAAACCCAGGGACCACATCTTTCCAGCACTAAAGTCTCTCTACTGGCTCACGGTTGCTGGTAGGATCAAGTTCAAGACCCCCTGCATCATCCATGATTTCTCGGGCCTGGGACCTCGCTACATTCAATTCACTCGCCATGAATGCCTACCTGCTCAAGCCCTTCGTTCTAGCTCAAACTCTCTGCAGATCAGACGCTTCTCTGAGCAGAGTCAGTGGTTAATCACTCTGCTCTGCAGGAGCCTCCCTCTGGAATGGTCTCCCTGTCTGCCTCAGGCTTAAACCAGATTTACTTAAGTTCTGGAAGCTTCTCAAGGCCCTCCTTTTCTCTTCTTCCTTCCCTCTCCCCCTCCACTGCTAACACCCCCGTCTGCCTCATGGACTGGCTTCCTGGTTCCCTCTGGGCAAAACAGGGACCAGGCACACCCCGCCCTGTCCTCCCCCCTACTCGCACTTAGCATGTGGCCCCTCACCCCCTGCACCCAAAGCAATCCCTGGCACTTGCACTCCTGGCCTCCACTTAGCGTTTGCTTAGCCCCTGTTGCCCTTTTCCCCTTCCAACAAACCCCCTTTCATTTAATCTCTCTCCTCTTTACCCCTCACTTCCCTTCCCACCCAATGCACTTTGCATTTCGCATAGACCGGCCCCCCTGCACTTCTTGTTACTGTGCTTGCATGATCTAAATGTCATAAGGTCTATTAGGAATGTTATTTTTATCTTTCTTCTTTGACTCCCTTACCCCCGTTTCGTCTTTTGGCACCTTGAAACACCATTTGTTGTGTAGGCGCCAAATGAATACTGTGGGCTATAAACAAATGCATGGTACCTTACAGACCTCAGTTTTCTTTGAAAATGCAGTAGCCACTACTGCACCCTGAACAACTCTAAGTATATACAGGCTGGCAGTGCGGGGTCATGAGACCCAAGTCTGGGCAAACCCATCCCACAAAGAATGACATTTGCAAAAGTAAAGAGTGGTGGATGAAATTTTGTTGAAGCAATCATAACCAAAGGCATTGCTCTAAAACTCTACAAACCATGATATTTCACCTTGTTGCTATGTGTAAATCAAGCCTGGTCCCACCCAACACCTTAACCAAATATCTTCTGCATTAAATCAGAAGCAACACCACAGGTGTTTCAGCCTCACTGCTTGTCAACCTGGGATTGTAGTCAGAGCAAGCTTGGAAACCATGTCTGAGCATAACTTTGCCATTTATGGTGGCTTATGAAAAACTGAAGAATGATGGGCGGGATATTTGTAATCAGTCAAAAGGAAATGAGCGGGAAACAAGACAGAGAGGTGCTCTGGCAAAACATGTCTTGCCAGAGCGATGTTCTGTCCCCCAGACCTTCGGGCCGGCACATGACTCACCCAGGGGGCAGCACATGTCTCTCGCAGGTCCTGAGGCTTAACGAGCAGACCACTTTCAGAAGACTCAGCACAGAGTGCTGCCTCATCTTCATAAAACAAGTATTCTACTCGTGACAGCTCCTCTGTCCTCAGGCCCAGTAGCTCACAAGGAAATCTACCAACAGATCTCAAGCTGCAACAAGCTTTCACAAGTATTAGCACTGGAAACTGCCAAAATCTCACAAAGAATGATGCTTCTGTCCAGACTGATAAGTGTGTCCTGCAATTTACAGACATCTCTTCATTAGGGTGAATATTGTGACCAATCAAAACAGAAGAGTCCAATATTCATAAGAAAGGGCTTCTCAATAAATCAATATTAGACATATTTAACATTTAAAATTGTGGACATTAGGATGTTCCCATAATGCTCTTTGCTTTCATGCAAATCACTAGGATTGGGTTCAATGAAGAGATACTGTGTTGCGGAACCTTTCTGGGGGCCATGCCCCTTAGACTCACCCCACCTCCCCACAACCCTGCTCCTCCAAAGAGGTGATAGTTCACCAAGAAATTGTTTCGATGTCCAGCATTGTTTATAGCAAATGTGCTGTTTTATCTGAATTTTAAGTGAACAGGAGCATGTACTGAAATCTATGTCAGGGTTCCTTCAAAATCTGGCTTATGTCATCTTGTCCATTGTGGGGCAATGATAACAGATAATTACTTAAATGTTAGGCTGGTTTACTCAATGTGTGACCAGTGTGGATGTTTAGATACAGTACGGACCCTATATTTCCATAGTGCAGGAGGATAGATCTCAGATTTTACGTTTACACACTGCAACTTTACATTATTGAGGCCCTGGACACTGCACATGCAGTTCTATTTGACCCAAAAGAAGCATTGTGAAGTTAAAAGATTTTTTTTAAAGTCTTTATATATAAAATGCATTAAAGTCTAACTTCTATTGCGCTCCAATGAAATAAAAACTGTTGTGCGTCACCCGCAATGATGTCTCAAGTGTAATATGTTGAGAAATTCTAACCATCTTTAGGTAGTACTCTACTGAGTGAATAATAATGTGCAGTACTTTGTTACTGGTGTTTTACTTACACAACTTAACGGTGCTCATTAGGTACCTGTTACTCCTAGATATATAGAACCCCTATGGTATGAGATAGCCAAGCTAGTATAATCAGTCACCTCCTCTTCAACAACCTCCAATATCCCTAAATTGCTCTTACCATGCTCTATTGCTTCCTATATAGGATTACCCTATATAAACACAAGTGTACATCAACATACATGTACTTGTTGTGTTCAGACTTGAGAAGATAAAAGCGTAATAAATAATAGCACGTTGCACGTTGCCCTTTGAAAGATACGGAACTCACTCAGATCAATGGGTGTTGTGGCGAGGAGATTTGGCATTGTTGAGGAGAAAGCCGAGGAATAGCATTCCATCCTAACCAGGGGTGTAGGAGACACTCAAAATCTGAGGGGACTGGGGGGGGTGCAGGGGACACCTTGGGGGCTGTGCTGCAGATGCAATCCAAACAACCACAGGGCTAGGCTAAGTGCTGAAGCCTCAAAACCCCAATACACATATGTCTTGTTAGATTTATTTTAAGAAAGAACACCAAATAATGGTAGTTTTAAAAACACAGATACACTTCAAATAATTTGTAGATTTCCCATCTATGGCACAAAATGTGAAGATAATGAGCAGTCATGTTTATCAGAACAGAAATTAAGTATGTGTGCACTGCTAAAACAAATGTTAAAACATTTGTAATCTAACAACAGGGATTTTAAGAAAACACTGTTCTCTAAATGTCTTTGCAAATCTCAATGTAGATGTACTGATGTTGTTATGTTGTTCAACTGATGTTTTGGACTTGAAGAATGTTTTATGGAGGGTCAAAATAATTGGTTGTCTTTTATGCAAAAAAGGTAAACAGCAATATTTGAATAAGTTTTCTCCAAATGAGGAAACAAAGTTCAGAGATATGTTTCTGCACTGCTGGACTGCAGTAACATTGTGCACAGGAAGGAGAAGCTTATGATTGCCTCAACACATCAATATTAGATTCAACAAATAATCTGGATGTGTTTTTTTTGTTTGTTTTTAAGTGTACCTCCGGAACTATTGCTACACAAACTACTTTGGAGCCTTATATCACTGACAATACATCGGTGGAGAAAACCACACGGCTGCTGTCCTGCAGCACTGAGGTTGCATAGTTGGAAAGAACCCATATAGTGTGATTTCTATTGCATGCAGTGCCACTTCTGGGGGAGGTTCAGAGTCCTAGGGCCCCTAAGGACTAAGAGGACACTACAAATGGAAGCTCACTCATAATGTTGACGATAACACGTGGTGAGTGAGAAGAGATGAAGGCAGACCCATTTTCACATCACTCACATGTATACACCAATGAAGCTGTCACCAACATTCACAGGCAGCATTAAGACGGTGGTGTGTGCTGATCTGGTTATTGATAAAACATCTCGGGAGAATAGCTCAAAAGCAACGTGCTCGCCTTGGAAGCAAAACGACACGCAGCAACACAAGTTCGATCCCTTTGTCAACGTGCTCGCATTGGAACCAAGACGACACAGATCAACACAGGTTCCATCCCCTGGTCCGCGCTTCGAAACCTCTGGGTATTAAGCGTGTTATAAATATCCTATCATATCATATCATACCTATCGATAAAAATATCCTAAACCACAAGGTAGGTTTCATTTTACAATATATATTGTGTTTTCATACATATGTTCTACATTACACACAATGGTTCATTTACAAGAGTATAAAGAAACAAGTCAGAAATACAGTTATAAAAAATACATTTAATATGACACATGGGATGAACATGAAATTCCACCTAGACCAATCAGCCCCATCTCCTTGATTGCTGTTTACCTTCTCCTTCACCATCTATCTTTGGAAGAATAGCCACAAAGTGAAAATGCCAATGATTTCATAGTTAGTGAGGACCATGAACATTTGTTAAGTTTTATGTGGCATTCAGTATACATGACAAATTAGTTTGCTACTGCTTATTTTTCTTCCAGATCCATGTTATATGTATGTATATTGCACAGAACAACATGAGTCAGTATTTTCAGAAACATTGGTGAATGCAGCAAGGGCTTCAGTCTTTAAAAAAAACACTGAAGCTTCTATCAGCCTCGCAGGACAGGAAGGAAACCAACGCCAAGCAGTACAGTCTCCAAGACCGGTCCCATGCTCAGAGGCTGGGCTCGGACATGAAGCACAACATAAGAACCACATTTTTAATAATGACACAATAAAGGGCGTCAGATCCAATTACTCATTTGCCTATTACCACGTCTGATGTAAAACTTTAAACACCACTTAGAATATGTATTGATAAAGCCAACTGGTTTTGGCTCATCTTTAAGCATTCTATAGGCATTGTTATATCTCTAGGCACTAATGGTAATTACCAGCTGTTTCCATCATGAGCCCAGAGAGTACCACAATGTGTCAGGTATTGTCATGACGTGCTCGGGTTCTCATACCATGTACCTTATCTTGCTACCCTATACCAGGTAATGACATCAAATGCCCTGACACTCACCATTACAAGGTTTTCTAATCGAGATTGCAGTAAAATAGCTCAGCGGTTTGAGCGCTCACTGCTGCTATCTGTGTGTAATTGGCAGGCCACAGGTTCAAACTGCAGCAAGGCCAACTCAGCCTTTAATCCATCTGAGGTCTATACTAGAGTATTAACGTTGGTTGCGTGATATTGTATGTTAAAATGTTCTCTGTAAAGCGCTTTGGCAAAAGTGCAATATAAATAATCACCTGCAAAATTCAAGATACCCATTACCAGCTACTGCCTTCAATAAACTGGGTTTTTGCACTGTTACCATCCAATACCCAGGTATCCACACCATTGTCAAGGCTATGCACAATTAGTATAACAGTGCCAATCTCCATGATTCCAATTAGAAGGCAGTATCAGATTTCCTGATGTCTAAATAGCACAGCAGTGAAAGATTCAATTACACCCAACTTCGACATCAATGGCAGTTTCCATTATGCCCACTTTGCACAGAAAGGCCAGATACCAATATGACAAGTTATCAAAGCCGTGTCAGTTTTAAATGTAGCACGTTAGCACAGTGAGGCTACGATCCATTATTTGCATTTATCTCATTAAAGCAAGATACTATTATGACCACAGGCACAGTAAGCCCAGACCTCAGTTTGTCCATTAGCCCTCAAAGACATATCCTGTAGGTGTGTGTGTGTGTGTGCGTGTGGTGCAGTGGGATGAATATGTGTTGTGCTGGGGCAGAGTGAGCTGCAGGGAGATGTGTGGAGTGTACTGATGGAACATTGTGTGTATGTGTGTGCAAAGTGCAGTTCTGAGGGTGGTGTTTGCACAGAGCCTTGGGGGTGGTTGATGTTTGTGCAATACTCTGGCAGTGTGTGTGTATGCAGTGCTGGGCTGGTGGTGTGTGCAAGCCGATTAGTGCTGAGGCCATGTTGAAGCAGTGTTGTGTATGCAATCAATGCTGGAGCATTTTGTGTATGCAGTGTTGGGGCAGTAATGTGTGTGCAGTTCTGTGGCACTGTGTGCACAGTGCTGGGGTCACTGTGTCTTTGTACACTACAATGAATTTCTGGTGACAATGTCTGTGGTGTTGAGGTTGATTTGTGTGGTTATAGTACAATATTGTGGGATGTGTATGAGGATGTGTGCAGTGAAAGAGTCTGTATGTGAATGCTGGAGACAGCGTGTCAGTGTGCGCAGAGCGGTTTTTGGATTGTATCGTGATGGCGTGAGTGCCGGGCCGGAGGATGTGTGTGAAGAGCAGGGTTGGGGCGTGGTACATTCATTAATTGTGTGGATGATGTGAATATATAACAGTGTTTGGGCTGTGTGCATGTGTGCAGTACAGTGGATGGTGTCAGTGTAGAGCAGTGTGAGTTTGCAGTGCAGTAGGGTGGTGTGTATGGCCTGTGCTTAGCAGTGAAGTGTGCAGGGCAGTGGGCTGGTGAGTTTGCACAGTGCTAGGTGATTCAGATGTGCCGTGGAGTAGGGTGTATGTGCAGTGCGGCGCGATGTGGGTGTGCAGTGCAGTGGGCTGGTGTGTAAACAATGCTGTAGAGGTTTGTATGTGTACGTGGCTATGGCTTGTGTTAGCTGGTGTTGGTGTTTGCGATTGTGTAGTGCGATGATCTCCCTGGTCAGTTCTGGCATGTTTATTGGCAAAGCACATTTGGGCAAATGTTATACCTGCTTCATAATGGAGAACACATCTCTGAACAAATTTACTTTTAATGTACCTAATGAATTGAAAAGAAACTCCTTTCTGATACGTTTTTAAAGAAGTGTTGCTGTGACAACTTTTAGCCAAAATTAAAAATAAAAGTGTATATTCAAAAAATGACATTGTTTTTATCAATTCCTGACACAATAATGCAACTTCTTAGCACTCTTGTAATCCACAAATGTATCTAAAACCCACTCAATGGAACTCATTTGATCACTTTCAGTAGGATGAAAGTCTGAGTTGGCTCTGATGGGATGCCACTGGTGCAGCAACCCACTAAACTTTCTTACCACATACATCATGTCAATGTAGTAAATGTCCAACAAAATAGCACAAGTGTACATTTACTGAGCATATTTACATGTGTTTAGGAGCAAAGAAGCAAATCTGGGTTTTGTCGAATTTGAGTCAATCTGGCAGGTGGCCCTGGGGCAGGGCCAGCTGAAGAGGTATCAAGGCTGGTGGGGATTTTCAGCATGATGTTTGGGAGCCCCATTTGTCTTACAACTGGTAAAACAAATCTTTGAGGCACAAGTGGGGTAATAAAAATATAATAACATTAAAGTGAGGTGGTTAATAGATGCATATTATCACAGAGAAGGCTGCCAGCAGGGGGCTGAAATGCCAAATGTCCCCTGAAAAGCTGAAAAGCTATTAATTGATCTTTGGCAGCAGAAGGCTAATGATTAAGAAATTCTGAATAAAAAGGCAACGAGGTGCTAAGAAAATTCCTAGAGACTTCCAGGTGGAGGTGACGGTCTACAATGTGCGCACTGCACACATTTAATGCCCCAAATTAAAGTGTTTTGTTTCAGTTTCATAATACTTCCAATACGGGTCACCTGCTCACTGCCCCCAAAGCTCCATGGAACATTTCAACTGAAAACTTGTAAAGACTCTGATACTATCCGTGCTCTGGTGTGAGTGGCAAAGTCAGAAGACAGCAACTCTCCTCCAGAGGCAAGCAAGTAGGTCCATTAGGAAATGGGACCAAGTAGCAATTCCAGGACTGGGGTGGGTGAATGATGCTTTACTCAAGCCTCTGTCTTTTGTCTCTTCGTTCATTCTGTATCTGGGTTGTGATTTGCAGAGGAAATGTTGCCCTCC